>NW_028324173.1:2579813-3224767 GCF_054372755.1 Phalangium opilio
TTCGAGCACACCCGGGAGAGGTGTTGTGGGGTCTCAGATGTAGCGTAAAAAGTCATAACTTTTCCACAATACCTGACAACCATTTAATTTCTGAGCTTCCGTGGCTCAATGGTTAGCACGTTCGGCTGTTAACGAATAGGTTGGTGGTTCGAGCCCATCCGGGAGCGGTGTTGTGACGTCTCAGATGTGAAGTAAAAAGTCAAGGTTTTTCCACAATACCTGACGACCATTTAATTTTTGGGCTTCCGTGGCGCAATGGTTAGCGCGTTCAGCTGCTATTCAAAAGACTGGTGGTTTGAGCCCTCCCGGGAGCGGTGTTGTGACGTCTCAGATGTAACGTAAAATGTCAGAGTTTTTCCACAATACCTGACGAACATTTAATTTTTGGGCTTCAGTGTCGCAATGGTTAGCACGTTCAGCTGTTAATCGAAAGGTTGGTGGTTCGAGCTCACCCGAGCGAGGTGTTGTGGGGTCTCAGATGTAGCGTAAAAAGTCATAACTTTTCCACAATACCTGACAACCATTTAATTTCTGAGCTTCCGTGGCTCAATGGTTAGCACGTTCGGCTGTTAACGAATAGGTTGGTGGTTCGAGCCCATCCGGGAGCGGTGTTGTGACGTCTCAGATGTGAAGTAAAAAGTCAAGGTTTTTCCACAATACCTGACGACCATTTAATTTTTGGGCTTCCGTGGCGCAATGGTTAGCACGTTCAGCTTTTAATCGAAAGGTTGGTGGTTCGAGCACACCCGGGAGAGGTGTTGTGGGGTCTCAGATGTAGCGTAAAAAGTCATAACTTTTCCACAATACCTGACAACCATTTAATTTCTGAGCTTCCGTGGCTCAATGGTTAGCACGTTCGGCTGTTAACGAATAGGTTGGTGGTTCGAGCCCATCCGGGAGCGGTGTTGTGACGTCTCAGATGTGAAGTAAAAAGTCAAGGTTTTTCCACAATACCTGACGACCATTTAATTTTTGGGCTTCCGTGGCGCAATGGTTAGCGCGTTCAGCTGCTATTCAAAAGACTGGTGGTTTGAGCCCTCCCGGGAGCGGTGTTGTGACGTCTCAGATGTAACGTAAAATGTCAGAGTTTTTCCACAATACCTGACGAACATTTAATTTTTGGGCTTCAGTGTCGCAATGGTTAGCACGTTCAGCTGTTAATCGAAAGGTTGGTGGTTCGAGCTCACCCGAGCGAGGTGTTGTGGGGTCTCAGATGTAGCGTAAAAAGTCATAACTTTTCCACAATACCTGACAACCATTTAATTTCTGAGCTTCCGTGGCTCAATGGTTAGCACGTTCGGCTGTTAACGAATAGGTTGGTGGTTCGAGCCCATCCGGGAGCGGTGTTGTGACGTCTCAGATGTGAAGTAAAAAGTCAAGGTTTTTCCACAATACCTGACGACCATTTAATTTTTGGGCTTCCGTGGCGCAATGGTTAGCGCGTTCAGCTGCTATTCAAAAGACTGGTGTTTTGAGCCCTCCCGGGAGCGGTGTTGTGACGTCTCAGATGTGAAGTAAAAAGTCAAGGTTTTTCCACAATACCTGACGACCATTTAATTTTTGGGCTTCCGTGGCGCAATGGTTAGCGCGTTCAGCTGCTTTTCAAAAGACTGGTGTTTTGAACCCTCCCGGGAGCGGTGTTGTGACGTCTCAGATGTAACGTAAAATGTCAGTTTTTCCACAATACCTGACGAACATTTAATTTTTGGGCTTCAGTGGCGCAATGGTTAGCACGTTCAGCTGTTAATCGAAAGGTTGGTGGTTCGAACCCACCCGGGAGAGGTGTTGTGGGGTCTCAGATGTAGCGTAAAAAGTCATAACTTTTCCACAGTACCTGACAACCATTTAATTTCTGAGCTTCCGTGGCTCAATGGTTAGCGCGTTTGGCTGTTAACGAATAGGTCGGTGGTTCGAGCGCACCCTGGAGAGGTGTTTTAGGGTCTCAGATGTGAAGTAAAAAGTCAAGGTTTTTCCACAATACCTGACGACCATTTAATTTTTGGGCTTCCGTGGAGCAATGGTTAGCGCGTTCAGCTGCTATTCAAAAGACTGGTGGTTTGAGCCCTCCCGGGAGCGGTGTTGTGACGTCTCAGATGTAACGTAAAATGTCAGAGTTTTTCCACAATACCTGACGAACATTTAATTTTTGGGCTTCAGTGTCGCAATGGTTAGCACGTTCAGCTGTTAATCGAAAGGTTGGTGGTTCGAGCCCACCCGAGCGAGGTGTTGTGGGGTCTCAGATGTAGCGTAAAAAGTCATAACTTTTCCACAATACCTGACAACCATTTAATTTCTGAGCTTCCGTGGCTCAATGGTTAGCACGTTCGGCTGTTAACGAATAGGTTGGTGGTTCGAGCCCATCCGGGAGCGGTGTTGTGACGTCTCAGATGTGAAGTAAAAAGTCAAGGTTTTTCCACAATACCTGACGACCATTTAATTTTTGGGCTTCCGTGGCGCAATGGTTAGCGCGTTCAGCTGCTATTCAAAAGACTGGTGTTTTGAGCCCTCCCGGGAGCGGTGTTGTGACGTCTCAGATGTGAAGTAAAAAGTCAAGGTTTTTCCACAATACCTGACGACCATTTAATTTTTGGGCTTCCGTGGCGCAATGGTTAGCGCGTTCAGCTGCTTTTCAAAAGACTGGTGTTTTGAACCCTCCCGGGAGCGGTGTTGTGACGTCTCAGATGTAACGTAAAATGTCAGAGTTTTTCCACAATACCTGACGAACATTTAATTTTTGGGCTTCCGTGGCGCAATGGTTAGCACGTTCAGCTTTTAATCGAAAGGTTTGTGGTTCGAGCACACCCGGGAGAGGTGTTGTGGGGTCTCAGATGTAGCGTAAAAAGTCATAACTTTTCCACAATACCTGACAACCATTTAATTTCTGAGCTTCCGTGGCTCAATGGTTAGCGCGTTCGGCTGTTAACGAATAGGTTGGTGGTTCGAGCCCATCCGGGAGCGGTGTTGTGACGTCTCAGATGTGAAGTAAATAGTCAAGGTTTTTCCACAATACCTGACGACCATTTAATTTTTGGGCTTCCGTGGCGCAATGGTTAGCGCGTTCAGCTGCTATTCAAAAGACTGGTGGTTTGAGCCCTCCCGGGAGCGGTGTCGTGACGTCTCAGATGTAACGTAAAATGTCAGAGTTTTTCCACAATACCTGACGAACATTTAATTTTTGGACTTCCGTGGCGCAATGGTTAGCGCTTTCAGCTGTTAACCGAAAGGTTGGTGGTTCGAGCCCACCCGGGAGAGGTGTTGTGGGGTCTCAGATGTAGCGTAAAAAGTCATAACTTTTCCACAGTACCTGACAACCATTTAATTTCTGAGCTTCCGTGGCTCAATGGTTAGCGCGTTTGGCTGTTAACGAATAGGTTGGTGGTTCGAGCGCACCCTGGAGAGGTGTTTTAGGGTCTCAGATGTGAAGTAAAAAGTCAAGGTTTTTCCACAATACCTGACGACCATTTAATTTTTGGGCTTCCGTGGAGCAATGGTTAGCGCGTTCAGCTGCTATTCAAAAGACTGGTGGTTTGAGCCCTCCCGGGAGCGGTGTTGTGACGTCTCAGATGTAACGTAAAATGTCTGAGTTTTTCCAATATACCTGACGAACATTTAATTTTTGGGCTTCCGTGGCGCAATGGTTAGCACGTTCAGCTGTTAATCGAAAGGTTGGTGGTTCGAGCCCACCCGAGCGAGGTGTTGTGGGGTCTCAGATGTAGCGTAAAAAGTCATAACTTTTCCACAATACCTGACAACCATTTAATTTCTGAGCTTCCGTGGCTCAATGGTTAGCACGTTCGGCTGTTAACGAATAGGTTGGTGGTTCGAGCCCATCCGTGAGCGGTGTTTTGACGTCTCAGATGTGAAGTAAAAAGTCAAGGTTTTTCCACAATACCTGACGACCCTTTAATTTTTGGGCTTCCGTGGCGCAATGGTTAGCGCGTTCAGCTGCTATTCAAAAGACTGGTGTTTTGAGCCCTCCCGGGAGCGGTGTTGTGACGTCTCAGATGTGAAGTAAATAGTCAAGGTTTTTCCACAATACCTGACGACCATTTAATTTTTGGGCTTCCGTGGCGCAATGGTTAGCGCGTTCAGCTGCTTTTCAAAAGACTGGTGTTTTGAACCCTCCCGGGAGCGGTGTTGTGACGTCTCAGATGTAACGTAAAATTTCAGAGTTTTTCCACAATACCTGACGAACATTTAGTTTTTGGGCTTCCGTGGCGCAATGGTTAGCACGTTCAGCTTTTAATCGAAAGGTTGGTGGTTCGAGCACACCCGGGAGAGGTGTTGTGGGGTCTCAGATGTAGCGTAAAAAGTCATAACTTTTCCACAATACCTGACAACCATTTAATTTCTGAGCTTCCGTGGCTCAATGGTTATCGCGTTTGGCTGTTAACGAATAGGTTGGTGGTTCGAGCGCACCCTGGAGAGGTGCTGTAGGGTCTCAGATGTGAAGTAAAAAGTCAAGGTTTTTCCACAATACCTGACGACCATTTAATTTTTGGGCTTCCGTGGAGCAATGGTTAGCGCGTTCAGCTGCTATTCAAAAGACTGGTGGTTTGAGCCCTCCCGGGAGCGGTGTTGTGACGTCTCAGATGTAACGTAAAATGTCTGAGTTTTTCCAATATACCTGACGAACATTTAATTTTTGGGCTTCCGTGGCGCAATGGTTAGCACGTTCAGCTGTTAATCGAAAGGTTGGTGGTTCGAGCCCACCCGAGTGAGGTGTTGTGGGGTCTCAGATGTAGCGTAAAAAGTCATAACTTTTCCACAATACCTGACAACCATTTAATTTCTGAGCTTCCGTGGCTCAATGGTTAGCACGTTCGGCTGTTAACGAATAGGTTGGTGGTTCGAGCCCATCCGGGAGCGGTGTTGTGACGTCTCAGATGTGAAGTAAAAAGACAATTTTTTTCCACAATACCTGACGACCATTTAATTTTTGGGCTTCCGTGGCGCAATGGTTAGCGCGTTCAGCTGCTATTCAAAAGACTGGTGTTTTGAACCCTCCCGGGAGCGGTGTTGTGACGTCTCAGATGTAACGTAAAATGTCAGAGTTTTTCCACAATACCTGACGAACATTTAATTTTTGGGCTTCCGTGGCGCAATGGTTAGCACGTTCAGCTGTTAATCGAAAGGTTGGTATTTCGAGCCCACCCGGGAGAGGTGTTGTGGGGTCTCAGATGTAGCGTAAAAATTCATAACTTTTCCACAATACCTGACAACCATTTAATTTCTGAGCTTCCGTGGC
This sequence comes from Phalangium opilio, assembly GCF_054372755.1. NCBI lineage: Eukaryota > Metazoa > Arthropoda > Arachnida > Opiliones > Phalangiidae > Phalangium > Phalangium opilio. Next base: position 2,585,062 of record NW_028324173.1, read on the forward strand.
TCAATGGTTAGCGCGTTCGGCTGTTAACGAATAGGAAGGTGGTTCGAGCCCATCCGGGAGCGGTGTTGTGACGTCTCAGATGTGAAGTAAATAGTCAAGGTTTTTCCACAATACCTGACGAACATTTAATTTTTGGGCTTCCGTGGCGCAATGGTTAGCGCGTTCAGCTGCTATTCAGAAGACTGGTGGTTTGAGCCCTCCCGGGAGCGGTGTCGTGACGTCTCAGATGTAACGTAAAATGTCAGAGTTTTTCCACAATACCTGACGAACATTTAATTTTTGGGCTTCCGTGGCGCAATGGTTAGCGCTTTCAGCTGTTAACCGAAAGGTTGGTGGTTCGAGCCCACCCGGGAGAGGTGTTGTGGGGTCTCAGATGTAGCGTAAAAAGTCATAACTTTTCCACAATACCTGACAACCATTTAATTTCTGAGCTTCCGTGGCTCAATGGTTAGCGCGTTCGGCTGTTAACGAATAGGTAGGTGGTTCGAGCCCATCCGGGAGCGGTGTTGTGACGTCTCAGATGTGAAGTAAATAGTCAAAGTTTTTCCACAATACCTGATGACCATTTAATTTTTGGGCTTCCGTGGAGCAAGGGTTAGCGCGTTCAGCTGCTATTCAAAAGACTGGTGGTTTGAGCCCTCCCGGGAGCGGTGTTGTGACGTCCCAGATGTAACGTAAAATGTCTGAGTTTTTCCACAATACCTGACGAACATTTAATTTTTGGGCTTCCGTAGCGCAATGGTTAGAACGTTCAGCTGTTAATCGAAAGGTTGGTATTTCGAGCCCACCCAGGAGAGGTGTTGTGGGGTCTCAGATGTAGCGTAAAAAGTCGTAACTTTTCCACAATACCTGACAACCATTTAATTTCTGAGCTTCCGTGGATCAATGGTTAGCGCGTTCGGCTGTTAACGAATAAGTTGGTGGTTCGAGCCCATCCGGGAGCGGTGTTGTGACGTCTCAGTTGTGAAGTAAAAAGTCAAGGTTTTTCCACAATACCTGACGACCATTTAATTTTTGGGCTTCCGTGGCGCAATGGTTAGCGCGTTCAGCTGCTATTCAAAAGACTGGTGTTTGGAGCCCTCCCGGGAGCGGTGTTGTGACGTCTCAGATGTGAAGTAAAAAGTCAATGTTTTTCCACAATACCTGACGACCATTTAATTTTTGGGCTTCCGTGGCGCAATGGTTAGCGCGTTCTGCTGCTATTCAAAAGACTGGTGTTTTGAGCCCTCCCGGGAGCGGTGTTGTGACGTCCCAGATGTAACGTAAAATGTCAGAGTTTTTCCACAATACCTGACGAAAATTTAATTTTTGGGCTTCCGTGGCGCAATGGTTAGCACGTTCAGCTGTTAATCGAAAGGTTGGTGGTTCGAGCCCACCCGGGAGAGGTGTTGTGGGGTCTCAGTTGTAGCGTAAAAAGTCATAACTTTTCCACAATACCTGACAACCATTTAATTTCTGAGCTTCCGAGGCTCAATGGTTAGCGCATTCGGCTGTTATCGAATAGGTTGGTGGTTCGAGCCCATCCGGGAGCGGTGTTGTGACGTCTCAGATGTGAAGTAAATAGTCAAGGTTTTTCCACAATACCTGACGAACATTTAATTTTTGGGCTTCCGTGGCGCAATGGTTAGCGCGTTCAGCTGCTATTCAGAAGACTGGTGGTTTGAGCCCTCCCGGGAGCGGTGTCGTGACGTCTCAGATGTAACGTAAAATGTCAGAGTTTTTCCACAATACCTGACGAACATTTAATTTTTGGGCTTCCGTGGCGCAATGGTTAGCGCTTTCAGCTGTTAACCGAAAGGTTGGTGGTTCGAGCCCACCCGGGAGAGGTGTTGTGGGGTCTCAGATGTAGCGTAAAAAGTCATAACTTTTCCACAATACCTGACAACCATTTAATTTCTGAGCTTCCGTGGCTCAATGGTTAGCGCGTTCGGCTGTTAACGAATAGGTAGGTGGTTCGAGCCCATCCGGGAGCGGTGTTGTGACGTATCAGATGTGAAGTAAATAGTCAAGGTTTTTCCACAATACCTGACGAACATTTAATTTTTGGGCTTCCGTGGCGCAATGGTTAGCGCTTTCAGCTGTTAACCGAAAGGTTGGTGGTTCGAGCCCACCCGGGAGAGGTGTTGTGGGGTCTCAGATGTAGCGTAAAAAGTCATAACTTTTCCACAATACCTGACAACCATTTAATTTCTGAGCTTCCGTGGCTCAATGGTTAGCGCGTTCGGCTGTTAACGAATAGGTAGGTGGTTCGAGCCCATCCGGGAGCGGTGTTGTGACGTCTCAGATGTGAAGTAAATAGTCAAAGTTTTTCCACAATACCTGATGACCATTTAATTTTTGGGCTTCCGTGGAGCAAGGGTTAGCGCGTTCAGCTGCTATTCAAAAGACTGGTGGTTTGAGCCCTCCCGGGAGCGGTGTTGTGACGTCCCAGATGTAACGTAAAATGTCTGAGTTTTTCCACAATACCTGACGAACATTTAATTTTTGGGCTTCCGTAGCGCAATGGTTAGAACGTTCAGCTGTTAATCGAAAGGTTGGTATTTCGAGCCCACCCAGGAGAGGTGTTGTGGGGTCTCAGATGTAGCGTAAAAAGTCGTAACTTTTCCACAATACCTGACAACCATTTAATTTCTGAGCTTCCGTGGATCAATGGTTAGCGCGTTCGGCTGTTAACGAATAAGTTGGTGGTTCGAGCCCATCCGGGAGCGGTGTTGTGACGTCTCAGTTGTGAAGTAAAAAGTCAAGGTTTTTCCACAATACCTGACGACCATTTAATTTTTGGGCTTCCGTGGCGCAATGGTTAGCGCGTTCAGCTGCTATTCAAAAGACTGGTGTTTTGAGCCCTCCCGGGAGCGGTGTTGTGACGTCTCAGATGTGAAGTAAAAAGTCAATGTTTTTCCACAATACCTGACGACCATTTAATTTTTGGGCTTCCGTGGCGCAATGGTTAGCGCGTTCTGCTGCTATTCAAAAGACTGGTGTTTTGAGCCCTCCCGGGAGCGGTGTTGTGACGTCCCAGATGTAACGTAAAATGTCAGAGTTTTTCCACAATACCTGACGAAAATTTAATTTTTGGGCTTCCGTGGCGCAATGGTTAGCACGTTCAGCTGTTAATCGAAAGGTTGGTGGTTCGAGCCCACCCGGGAGAGGTGTTGTGGGGTCTCAGTTGTAGCGTAAAAAGTCATAACTTTTCCACAATACCTGACAACCATTTAATTTCTGAGCTTCCGAGGCTCAATGGTTAGCGCATTCGGCTGTTATCGAATAGGTTGGTGGTTCGAGCAAATCCGGGAGCGGTGTTGTGACGTCTCAGATGTGAAGTAATAAGTCTAGGTTTTTCCACAATACCTGACGACCATTTAATTTTTGGGCTTCCGTGGCGCAATGGTTAGCGCGTTCAGCTGCTATTCAAAAGACTGGTTTTTTGAGCCTTCCCGGGAGCGGTGTTGTGACGTCTCAGATGTAACGTAAAATGTCAGACTTTTTCCACAATACCTGACGAACATTTAATATTCGGGCTTCCGTGGCGCAATGGTTAGCACGTTCAGCTGTTAATCGAAAGGTTGGTGGTTCGAGCCCACCCGTGAGAGGTGTTGTGGGGTCTCAGATGTAGCGTAAAAAGTCATAACTTTTCCACAATACCTGACAACCATTTAATTTCTGAGCTTCCGTGGCTCAATGGTTAGCGCGTTTGGCTGTTAACGAATAGGTTGGGGGTTCGAGCGCACCCTGGAGAGGTGCTGTAGGGTCTCAGATGTGAAGTAAAAAGTCAAGGTTTTTCCACAATACCTGACGACCATTTAATTTTTGGGCTTCCGTGGAGCAATGGTTAGCGCGTTCAGCTGCTATTCAAAAGACTGGTGGTTTGAGCCCTCCCGGGAGCGGTGTTGTGACGTCTCAGATGTAACGTAAAATGTCTGAGTTTTTCCAATATACCTGACGAACATTTAATTTTTGGGCTTCCGTGGCGCAATGGTTAGCACGTTCAGCTGTTAATCGAAAGGTTGGTGGTTCGAGCCCACCCGAGTGAGGTGTTGTGGGGTCTCAGATGTAGCGTAAAAAGTCATAACTTTTCCACAATACCTGACAACCATTTAATTTCTGAGCTTCCGTGGCTCAATGGTTAGCACGTTCGGCTGTTAACGAATAGGTTGGTGGTTCGAGCCCATCCGGGAGCGGTGTTGTGACGTCTCAGATGTGAAGTAAAAAGACAAGGTTTTTCCACAATACCTGACGACCATTTAATTTTTGGGCTTCCGTGGAGCAATGGTTAGCGCGTTCAGCTGCTATTCAAAAGACTGGTGGTTTGAGCCCTCCCGGGAGCGGTGTTGTGACGTCTCAGATGTAACGTAAAATGTCTGAGTTTTTCCACAATACCTGACGAACATTTAATTTTTGGGCATCCGTGGCGCAATGGTTAGCGCGTTCAGCTGCTATTCAAAAGACTGGTGTTTTGAGCCCTCCCGGGAGCGGTGTTGTGACGTCTCAGATGTAACGTAAAATGTTAGAGTATTCCCACAATACCTGACGACCATTTAATTTTTGGGCTTCCGTGGCGCAATGGTTAGCGCGTTCAGCTGCTATTCAAAAGACTGGTGTTTTGAACCCTCCCGGGAGCGGTGTTGTGACGTCTCAGATGTAACGTAAAATGTCAGAGTTTTTCCACAATACCTGACGAACATTTAATTTTTGGGCTTCCGTGGCGCAATGGTTAGCACGTTCAGCTGTTAATCGAAAGGTTGGTATTTCGAGCCCACCCGGGAGAGGTGTTGTGGGGTCTCAGATGTAGCGTAAAAATTCATAACTTTTCCACAATACCTGACAACCATTTAATTTCTGAGCTTCCGTGGCTCAATGGTTAGCGCGTTCGGCTGTTAACGAATAGGAAGGTGGTTCGAGCCCATCCGGGAGCGGTGTTGTGACGTCTCAGATGTGAAGTAAATAGTCAAGGTTTTTCCACAATACCTGACGAACATTTAATTTTTGGGCTTCCGTGGCGCAATGGTTAGCGCGTTCAGCTGCTATTCAGAAGACTGGTGGTTTGAGCCCTCCCGGGAGCGGTGTCGTGACGTCTCAGATGTAACGTAAAATGTCAGAGTTTTTCCACAATACCTGACGAATATTTAATTTTTGGGCTTCCGTGGCGCAATGGTTAGCGCTTTCAGCTGTTAACCGAAAGGTTGGTGGTTCGAGCCCACCCGGGAGAGGTGTTGTGGGGTCTCAGATGTAGCGTAAAAAGTCATAACTTTTCCACAATACCTGACAACCATTTAATTTCTGAGCGTCCGTGGCTCAATGGTTAGCGCGTTCGGCTGTTAACGAATAGGTAGGTGGTTCGAGCCCATCCGGGAGCGGTGTTGTGACGTATCAGATGTGAAGTAAATAGTCAAGGTTTTTCCACAATACCTGACGAACATTTAATTTTTGGGCTTCCGTGGCGCAATGGTTAGCGCTTTCAGCTGTTAACCGAAAGGTTGGTGGTTCGAGCCCACCCGGGAGAGGTGTTGTGGGGTCTCAGATGTAGCGTAAAAAGTCATACACCAGTCTTTTGAATAGCAGCAGAACGCGCTAACCATTGCGCCACGGAAGCCCAAAAATTAAATGGTCGTCAGGTATTGTGGAAAAACATTGACTTTTTACTTCACATCTGAGACGTCACAACACCGCTCCCGGGAGGGCTCAAAACACCAGTCTTTTGAATAGCAGCTGAACGCGCTAACCATTGCGCCACGGAAGCCCAAAAATTAAATGGTCGTCAGGTATTGTGGAAAAACCTTGACTTTTTACTTCACAACTGAGACGTCACAACACCGCTCCCGGATGGGCTCGAACCACCAACTTATTCGTTAACAGCCGAACGCGCTAACCATTGATCCACGGAAGCTCAGAAATTAAATGGTTGTCAGGTATTGTGGAAAAGTTACGACTTTTTACGCTACATCTGAGACCCCACAACACCTCTCCTGGGTGGGCTCGAAATACCAACCTTTCGATTAACAGCTGAACGTTCTAACCATTGCGCTACGGAAGCCCAAAAATTAAATGTTCGTCAGGTATTGTGGAAAAACTCAGACATTTTACGTTACATCTGGGACGTCACAACACCGCTCCCGGGAGGGCTCAAACCACCAGTCTTTTGAATAGCAGCTGAACGCGCTAACCCTTGCTCCACGGAAGCCCAAAAATTAAATGGTCATCAGGTATTGTGGAAAAACTTTGACTATTTACTTCACATCTGAGACGTCACAACACCGCTCCCGGATGGGCTCGAACCACCTACCTATTCGTTAACAGCCGAACGCGCTAACCATTGAGCCACGGAAGCTAAGAAATTAAATGGTTGTCAGGTATTGTGGAAAAGTTATGACTTTTTACGCTACATCTGAGACCCCACAACACCTCTCCCGGGTGGGCTCGAACCACCAACCTTTCGGTTAACAGCTGAAAGCGCTAACCATTGCGCCACGGAAGCCCAAAAATTAAATGTTCGTCAGGTATTGTGGAAAAACCTTGACTATTTACTTCACATCTGATACGTCACAACACCGCTCCCGGATGGGCTCGAACCACCAACCTTTCGATTAACAGCTGAACGTGCTAACCATTGCGCCACTGAAGCCCAAAAATTAAATGGTCGTCAGGTATTGTGGAAAAACCTTGACTTTTTACTTCACATCTGAGACCCTAAAACACCTCTCCAGGGTGCGCTCGAACCACCAACCTATTCGTTAACAGCCAAACGCGCTAACCATTGCGCCACGGAAGCCCAAAAATTAAATGGTCGTCAGGTATTGTGGAAAAACCTTGACTTTTTACTTCACATCTGAGACGTCACAACACCGCTCCCGGGAGGGCTCAAAACACCAGTCTTTTGAATAGCAGCTGAACGCGCTAACCATTGCGCCACGGAAGCCCAAAAATTAAATGGTCGTCAGGTATTGTGGAAAAACCTTGACTTTTTACTTCACATCTGAGACGTCACAACACCGCTCCCGGATGGGCTCGAACCACCAACCTATTCGTTAACAGCCGAACGTGCTAACCATTGAGCCACGGAAGCTCAGAAATTAAATGGTTGTCAGGTATTGTGGAAAAGTTATGACTTTTTACGCTACAACTGAGACCCCACAACACCTCTCCCGGGTGGGCTCGAGCCACCAACCTTTCGATTAACAGCTGGACGTGCTAACCATTGCGCCACGGAAGCCCAAAAATTAAATTTTCGTCAGGTATTGTGGAAAAACTCTGACATTTTACGTTACATATGGGACGTCACAACACCGCTCCCGGGAGGGCTTAAAACACCAGTCTTTTGAATAGCAGCAGAACGCGCTAACCATTGCGCCACGGAAGCTCAGAAATTAAATGGGTGTCAGGTATTGTGGAAAAGTTATGACTTTTTACGCTACATCTGAGACCCCACAACACCTCTCACGGGTGGGCTCGAACCACCAACCTTTCGATTAACAGCTGAACGTGCTAACCATTGCGCCACGGAAGCCCGAATATTAAATGTTCGTCAGGTATTGTGGAAAAAGTCTGACATTTTACGTTACATCTGAGACGTCACAACACCGCTCCCGGGAGGGCTCAAAAACCAGTCTTTTGAATAGCAGCTGAACGCGCTAACCATTGCGCCACGGAAGCCCAAAAATTAAATGGTCGTCAGGTATTGTGGAAAAACCTTGACTTATTACTTCACATCTGAGACGTCACAACACCGCTCCCGGATTTGCTCGAACCACCAACCTATTCGTTAACAGCCAAATGCGCTAACCATTGAGCCTCGGAAGCTCAGAAATTAAATGGTTGTCAGGTATTGTGGAAAAGTTATGACTTTTTACGCTACAACTGAGACCCCACAACACCTCTCCCGGGTGGGCTCGAACCACCAACCTTTCGATTAACAGCTGAACGTGCTAACCATTGCGCCACGGAAGCCCAAAAATTAAATGGTCATCAGGTATTGTGGAAAAACCTTGACTTTTTACTTCACATCTGAGACGTCACAACACCGCTCCCGGATGGTCTCGAACCACCAACCTATTCGTTAACAGCCGAACGCGCTAACCATTGAGCCACGGAAGCTCAGAAATTAAATGGTTGTCAGGTATTGTTTAAAAGTTACGACTTTTTACGCTACATCTGAGACCCCACAACACCTCTCCTGGGTGGGCTCGAAATACCAACCTTTCGATTAACAGCTGAACGTTCTAACCATTGCGCCACGGAAGCCCAAAAATTAAATGTTCGTCAGGTATTGTGGAAAAACTCTGACATTTTACGTTACATCTGAGACGTCACAACACCGCTCCCGGGAGGGTTCAAAACACCCGTCTTTTGAATAGCAGCTGAACGCGCTAACCATTGCGCCACGGAAGCCCAAAAATTAAATGGTAGTCAGGTATTGTGGGAATACTCTAACATTTTACGTTACATCTGAGACGTCACAACACCGCTCCCGGATGGGCTCGAACCACCAACCTATTCGTTAACAGCCGAACGTGCTAACCATTGAGCCACGGAAGCTCAGAAATTAAATGGTTGTCAGGTATTGTGGAAATGTTATGACTTTTGAGAGGTGTTGTGGGGTCTCAGTTGTAGCGTAAAAAGTCATAACTTTTCCACAATACCTGACAACCATTTAATTTCTGAGCTTCCGTGGCTCAATGGTTAGCGCGTTCGGCTGTTAACGAATAGGTTGCTGGTTCGAGCCCAACCGGGTGCGCTTTTGTGACGTCTCAGATGTGAAGTAAAAATTCAAGGTTTTTCCACAATACCTGACGACCATTTAATTTTTGGGCTTCCGTGGCGCAATGGTTAGCACGTTCATCTGCTATTCAAAAGACTGGTGGTTTGAGCCCTCCCAGGAGCCTTGTTGTGACGTCTCAGATGTGAAGTAAAAAGTCAAGGTTTTTCCACAATTCCTGAAGACCATTTAATTTTTGGGCTTCCGTGGCGCAATGGTTAGCACGTTCATCTGCTATTCAAAAGACTGGTGGTTTGAGCCCTCCCAGGAGCGGTGTTGTGACGTCTCAGATGTGAAGTAAAAAGTCAAGGTTTTTCCACAATTCCTGAAGACCATTTAATTTTTGGGCTTCCGTGGCGCAATGGTTAGCGCGTTCAGCTGCTATTCAAAAGACTGGTGGTTTGAGCCCTCCCGGGAGCGGTGTTGTGACGTCTCAGATGTAACGTAAAATGTCAGAGTTTTTCCACAATACCTGACGACCATTTAAATTTTGGGCTTCCGTGGCGCAATGGTTAGCGCGTTCAGCTGCTATTCAAAAGACTGATGTTTTGAACCCTACCGGGAGCGGTGTTGTGACGTCTCAGATGTAACGTAAAATGTCAGAGTTTTTCCACAATACCTGACGAACATTTAATTTTTGGGCTTCCGTGGCGCAATGGTTAGCTCGTTCAGCTGTTAATCGAAAGGTTGGTGGTTCGAGCCCACCCGGGAGAGGTGTTGTGGGGTCTCAGATGTAGCGTAAAAAGTCATAACTTTTCCACAATACATGAAAACCATTTAATTTCTGAGCTTCCGTGGCTCAATGGTTAGCGCGTTCGGCTGTTAACGAATAGGTTGGTGGTTTGAGCCCATCCGGGAGCGGTGTTGTGACGTCTCAGATGTGAAGTAAATAGTCAAGGTTTTTCCACAATACCTGACGACCATTTAATTTTTGGGCTTCCGTGGCGCAATGGTTAGCGCGTTCAGCTGCTATTCAAAAGACTGTTGTTTTGAACCCTCCCGGGAGCGGTGTTGTGACGTCTCAGATGTAACGTAAAATGTCAGAGTTTTTCCACAATAAATGACGAACATTTAATTTTTGGGCTTCCGTGGCGCAATGGTTAGCACGTTCAGCTATTAATCGAAAGGTTGGTGGTTCGAGCCCACCCGGGAGAGGTGTTGTGGGGTCTCAGATGTAGCGTAAAAAGTCATAACTTTTCCACAATACCTGACAACCATTTAATTTCTGAGATTCCGTGGCTCAATGGTTAGCGCGTTCGGCTGTTAACGAATAGGTTGGTGGTTTGAGCCCATCCGGGAGCGGTGTTGTGACGTCTCAGATGTGAAGTAAATAGTCAAAGCGAAATTCAAAAGTTTAGGGTACCACAATGATGAATATATGGCAAAAATATTAAACTGCACTAAACATTGCAATTAGGGTAAAAAATTCAAATAAATTTTAAGCTTAATCCACTCTCACGAACCACGCTCAAATTAAGATTAAAACCTCACAAGTTTTTCGTACAGCCACAGTAGTTTCCTATTTCACTTTCAAATTAATTTAAATGATCATTAAAATATATCAAAAGCGCATACTACTTGTATTATAAACTAAATCCACACTAGATTGACAAGATAAGCCGTTAAATTAAACTCGATCAATTATAATTAATGTGAAATTAACCCAAAATACGAATGTTTTGGGTAAATTCATGGATACCTTATAATTAATCTAACAAATTAAAATTAAAACTACACTTATCTTTCACCCAGCCTCCACTTTCCTGTTTAATTCTTACGATTAATTAAATTGTCATTTAAAAGCATTTTTCCCCCATTTTGAAAAGAGAGCCATTGAAAAGGAGCGATATTTAAAAGTTTTGGGGCAAAATAGTGATTGTTCCGCAAGAGTCAAACAGTCACGCCTCTAAAGTTTGCAGCTAGGGAGAATTTCTTGTTCAAACTCGTTTAATAAACAGAAATAAGACTAGTAAAAGAAGATCAGCCGTTAATTTCAACTTAATAACCATATTTAACGTGAAATTAATCGAAAACAATACGTTTTTTGGGTAACTTTAGATAAATCTTAACTGAAATAATAAAATAAGATCAAACTACGCGAGTTGTTCTTTCAGCTTAAATGTTTTCCTATTTAACACTAAAATTAATTACATTTTCACTATAATACATTAATGGGCTCCAAATACAAAATTTTAGGGTAAGGAATGTGTCAAAATGAAACTTTTCCATTTAAATTTTAATTAGGCCTGTGCGAGTCCAGTTTTTTAGGGTTCGAGTCGAGTCTCGAGTCCTTAAAAAAGCTCTCATAGAATCTCGAGTCGAGTCTTTTAATTGGTATCGAGTCCTCGAGTCCTTAAGTCAGCTTAAGAACTAGGTTTCAAGTCCAGTGTCGAGTCCTGATAATTTATGGCAAGTATAATAATATAATATAATTTATGGCAAGTATAATAATATAATATAATTTATGGCAAGTATAATTTAGTATGACATCTCCCGTTGGCAGTATTGGGGGTTTTACATATAGGAAGCTGTTGGTCTGATCTCGACAACACTGTCCATATTTCAAATACCGTCGTTTTTAAACTTCTTTAATAAATAAAGTACAACATTATTTGCTTATCGAAATCAATGTTTTTGAATATAAGTTAAATGTAATTAACGATACTTAAGTACTTCTTTAAGCAATTAGAAATAGATCAACCCCAAATGTATGACGGTAAAGCAAAAATAAAATTATTCAAATTTTAATTACAAAAAGACTGAAGTGACAGATATTATAAAAAAACGTCTTGGTTTGGACCAAGGCCGAAAAAACAAACGATATGTGTGAGGTTTATCATTTGACTGAAGTTTCAGATATTGCAATTGTTTTAGTTATTTTTATCCATTTAATCCTTAATCAATATTAAATTCAATCAAATGATTTTACTGTTAATCGATCTAGTCCCTCTAAATTAATTGAAAAAATTACATATCTACGCTTTTTCAAGAACAATTACATTTTCCGAAAACATTTTATCATGAAATTAATTATTTTGAAGGGATTTCGTGTCGTTGCTCACTAACTTGTAAGCACCTTGACGGGCATAGTTTTAATTGTTGCTGGCTTAACAAATTTTCAAGTTTGCACCAAAAAAGTTTAAATCTGTAGTAAGTTTCTGAGAAGACTGATTTTAGAGAAAATATGATAAAGAACTTTTTTTCTCAAACTAATGTCGTCTTCTTGAGACAAAGCAACAATGCTTATCCTGTGTGGTTTCGTTTAGTAGATGGCTCTCTGTAGCACAGGAAAAATATGATATCGGCAATATCGGTATAAATATAACCAGCAGTAAGATAAGGGACTAGAATTAAAGTGCCCTAGCATTGGTAATAGAGCCTAGCACTAGTGAACAAATTTGACGATTTTATGCCGCTTCCATCACCAAGTGAAGAGTTTGGTTACCTCGTTACTTCTAGTCCCTTATCTTACTTCTGATATAACCGAAGGTAAGGGTAAAGATTACATAAAAAGAAATACTTCTCAGTACCAATGACTTGTTATATTCATTTCATGCGGAAATAATATGGGTATACACATTATTCATTAACAGTTATGCGAAGGTCACACTTTACTCCGACCCCCCTTCCTCTATTTTCCCAATATAAAAATTTTTAAAAGCACCAGTGGTTCAAGTGTATGGGTCATCTGAGCCGTCGCAACACACTCAGCCAATAATACCATATAGTTCGAAACCTTTTCACATTAGTGACTCTCCGGACTTGCCCGCCAACCTTAATAACCTAAAACTATAAAACATTCCTGTACATGAATGATTATGGTTGTGGCTTGTCACTCACTAGCGCCTGAAGGACCGATCACTCAGTGTAATTTGTGTACATTTGTAAGTGAGTAGACCATTTTAGAAATTACATACAGAGAAACTAAAACACAAGGGTGATGCCGCCATTGGGGTCTTCTCTCTCTCGCCTAGAAGCACCGCTATAGGCAGAGCGAATTGACTCCGTCTGGCGGTGACCCTTGGTGCGAGGGATAATACCCCAATGGTGGCCTCGCCCCTGTGTGTTTTCCGAAATGGTCTTTAAGCGTGCTAAAATGATTACGCGTAATACGTAACCGGTGTACAAGTAGCGCCAACAATGTAGAAAGGGGTGGTGACGTTTCAAATGAAGACTGAGTTATGACCAAGAAATTCTAAAGCACGGAGAGGAAAATTGCAGTGCAATGTTTTCTTCATAGAGGCGACAATAGAAATGTAGCATTTCGATTAAATTTTTACATTTTCCTTTCGAATTATGTCAAAGTTCGCTTGCTCTTTTTAGAAAGTCAATAGAATATTTCAAACATTCTATGTTGATAGCTCAACACGTACTCCCTTCAAAATAATTAATTTCATGATAAAATGTTTTCGGAAAATGTAATTGTTCTTGAAAAAGCGTAGATATGTAATTTTTTCAATTAATTTAGAGGGACTAGATCGATTAACAGTAAAATCATTTGATTGAATTTAATATTGATTAAGGATTAAATAAATAAAAATAACTAAAACAATTGCAATATCTGAAACTTCAGTCAAATGATAAACCTCACACATATCGTTAGTTTTTTCGGCCTTGGTCCAAACCAAGACGTTTTTTTATAATCCAAAGGAGATCCCAGTATCTCTTGTAGAACAAGAGTTATGAGCCCTCAAAGTTTTGTGCAAAAATCATAAGTAACATATTAAATAAGTGAGACGATACCAAAGTTGACGAACACTTTGCTTAATATCTCGGCCCCTGCTTGTCGTAGCTCAATGTTTTTAGAATGGTTAGATGGGGGACAATTTGGACTTTAACATATCCTAAGGACATCCCCGTATCTCTAGTAGACACAGAATTATGGGCCTGCAAATTATAGTCTAATGCATTTCCTATGGACGGGTTGTTTGTTTACGTTTAGCTTAATTACTCGGCCCCTGTTTGTCGTAGCTCAATGTTTTTAGTATGGTTAGATGGGGGACAAATTGGACTATAACATACTCAAAGGACATCCCCGTATCTCCAGTAGAAACAGAGTTACGAGCCTGCAAAGTATAGTCTAATGCATTTTCTATGGAGGGGTTTGTTTGTTCACGTATTGCTTAATTACTTGACCCTGTTCTTTCGATTAAAAATAATAACATATCTTTAGTGTAGCGGTTATCGCATCCGCCTCACTCCCGGAAGGCCACAGGTTCGAAACCGCGAAGTTTTTTTTTTTTTGCTTGGAACATGCAAAGATCTTTATAATTATCCGAACATTTGTGTCAAGGTGACATTATTTACATCCCCGTATCTCTGGTAGAACCAGAGTTACGAGCCTCCAGAATTTAGTCTAATGTATTTCCTATGGAGGGGTTTGTTTGTTTACGATTAGCTTAATTACTCGACTACTGTTTGTCGTAGCCCTAATTCTTAGTATGGTTAGATTACAGACAAATTGGACTAAAACATACTCAAAGGACATCCCCGTATCTCCAGTAGAACCAGAGTTACTAGCCTGCAAAGTTTATTTTCAAAAATCAAAAGTAACCTTCCAACAATAAGTGAGACAAAAAATAAGTTGACGACGATATTGAGGTAGCCTCAAGTTTAAAGTATCCTTGTATGGGGAGCAAAGAGTACTATAACATATCCAAAGGAGATCCCAGTATCTCTTGTAGAACAAGAGTTATGAGCCTCCAAAGTTTAGTGCAAAAATCATAAGTAACATAATAAAAATAAGTGAGACGATACCAAAGTTGACGAACATTTTGCTTAATATCTCGGCCCTTGTTTGTCGTAGCTCAATGTTTTTAGTATGGTTAGATGGGGGACAATTTGGACTATAACATATCCTAAGGACATACAGAAAAATTGGACTAAAACATACTCAAAGGACATCCCCGTCTCTCCAGTAGAAACAGAGTTACGAGCCTGCAAAGTATAGTCTAATGCATTTCCTATGGAGGGGTTGTTTTTTTACGTTTAACTTAATTACTCGGCCCCTGTTTGTCGTAGCCCAAAGTTTTTAGTATGGTTAGATGGGGGACAATTTGGACTATAACACATCCGAAGGACATCCTCGTATCTCCAGTAGAAACAGAGTAACGAGCCTGCAAATTATAGTCTAACTCATTTCTTATGGAGGGGGCTTGTTTCTTTACGTTTTGCTTAAGTACTCGGCTCCTGTTTGTCGTAACCCAAATATTTTAATATGGTTAGATGGGGGACAAGTTGGACAATACCATACTCAAAGGACATATCCGTATCTCCAGTAGAAACAGAGTTACGAGCCTGCAAAAAATAGTCTAATGCATTTCCTATGGAGGGGTTGTTTGTTTACGTTTAGCTTAATTACTCGGCCCCTGTTTGTCGTAGCTCAATGTTTTTAGTATAGTTTGATGGGGGACAAATTGGACTATAACATACTCAAAGGACATCCCCGTATCTCCAGTAGAAACAGAGTTACGAGCCTGCAAATTATAGTCTAACTCATTTCCTATGGAGGGGGTTTGTTTCTTTACGTTTTGCTTAAGTACTCGGCCCCTAATTGTCGTAGCCCAAAGTTTTTAGTATGGTTAGATGAAGGACAAGTTGGACTATAACATATCCTAAGGACATCCCGGTATCTCTAGTAGACACAGAGTTATGGGCCTGCAAAATATAGTCTAATGCATTTTCTATGGAGGGGTTTGTTTGTTCACGTATTGCTTAATTACTTGACCCTGTTCTTTCGATTAAAAATAATAACATATCTTTGGTGTAGCGGTTATCGCATCCGCCTCACTCCTGGAAGGCCACAGGTTCGAAACCGCGAAGTTTTTTTTTTTGCTTGGAACATGCAAAGATCTTTATAATTATCCGAACATTTGTGTCAAGGTCACATTATTTACATCACCGTATCTCTGGTAGAACCAGAGTTACGAGCCTCCAGAATTTAGTCTAATGTATTTCCTATGGAGGGGTTTGTTTGTTTACGATTAGCTTAATTACTCGACTACTGTTTGTCGTAGCCCTAATTCTTAGTATGGCTAGATGGGGGACAAATTGGTCTATAATATACTCAAAGGACATCCCCGTATCTCCAGTAGAAACAGAGTTACGAGCCTGCAAAGTTTATTTTCAAAAATCAAAAGTAACCTTCTAACAATAAGTGAGACAAAAAATAAGTTGACGACGATATTGAGGTAGCCTAAAGTTTAAAGTATCCTTGTATGGGGAGCAAAGAGTACTATAACATATCCAAAGGAGATCCCAGTATCTCTTGTAGAACAAGAGTTATGAGCCTCCAAAGTTTAGTGCAAAAATCATAAGTAACATAATAAAAATAAGTGAGACGATACCAAGGTTGACGAACATTTTGCTTAATATCTCGGCCCTTGTTTGTCGTAGCTCAATGTTTTTAGTATGGTTAGATGGGGGACAATTTGGACTATAACATATCCTAAGGACATACAGACAAATTGGACTAAAACATACTCAAAGGACATCCCCGTATCTCCAGTAGAAACAGAGTTACGAGCCTGCAAAGTATAGTCTAATGCATTTCCTATGGAGGGGTTGTTTCTTTACGTTTAACTTAATTACTCGGCCCCTGTTTGTCGTAGCCCAAAGTTTTTAGTATGGTTAGATGGGGGACAATTTGGACTATAACATATCCGAAGGACATCCTCGTATCTCCAGTAGAAACAGAGTAACGAGCCTGCAAAGTATAGTCTAACTCATTTCCTATGGAGGGGGCTTGTTTCTTTACGTTTTGCTTAAGTACTCGGCTCCTGTTTGTCGTAACCCAAATATTTTAATATGGTTTGATGGGCGACAAGTTGGACAATACCATACTCAAAGGACATCCCCGTATCTCGAGTAGAAACAGAGTTACGAGCCTGTAAATTATAGTCTAACTCATTTCCTATGGAGGGGGTTTGTTTCTTTACGTTTTGCTTAAGTACTCGGCCCCTGTTTGTCGTAGCCCAAAGTTTTTAGTATGGTTAGATGAAGGACAAGTTGGACTATAACATATCCTAAGAACCTCCCGGTATCTCTAGTAGACACAGAGTTATGGGCCTGCAAAATATAGTCTAATGCATTTTCTATGGAGGGGTTTGTTTGTTCACGTATTGCTTAATTACTTGACCCTGTTCTTTCGATTAAAAATAATAACATATCTTTAGTGTAGCGGTTATCGCATCCGCCTCACTCCCGGAAGGCCACAGATTCGAAACCGCGAAGTTTTTTTTTTTTGCTTGGAACCAGCAAAGATCTTTATAATTATCCGAACATTTGTGTCAAGGTCACATTATTTACATCCCCGTATCTCTGGTAGAACCAGAGTTACGAGCCTCCAGAATTTAGTCTAATGTATTTCCTATGGAGGGGTTTGTTTGTTTACGATTAACTTAATTACTCGACTACTGTTTGTCGTAGCCCTAATTCTTAGTATGGCTAGATGGGGGACAAATTGGTCTATAACATACTCAAAGGACATCCCCGTATCTCCAGTAGAAACAGAGTTAGGAGCCTGCAAATTTTTTTTCAAAAATCAAAAGTAACCTTCTAACAATAAGTGAGACAAAAAATAAGTTGACGACGATATTGAGGTAGCAATTGGAATTTTTTCTGGAAGAAGTGGACAAGTCGTGGCAAGTCATCGATGATGCGCATGTCAAGGTGGTCTCGTTGGACGCTGAAAATGCTGGCCTGCATGAACGGAAATGGGATGACTTATTCACGTTGTATACGAATTCGAAATGCGCACTTAAATCTATGCTAGCCACTATGGTTCCAATCTCGACACGTCAGTTGTCTGTAGGGTCATATTCGGAGATCAAATTACCTAAAATCAACCTCCCAACGTTCGCGGGAGAAATACATAATTGGATATCATTCCGGGACATGTACCTCACTGCCATCCACAACAATCAAGAATTATCAGATGCCCAGAAATTTACCTATCTCAAGTCAAGTTTAACCGGAAACGCCGTAAATCTAATCAAATCACTCACCATTTCTGATGCCAATTACACCATTGCTTGGGATACGGTCACCAAGAGGTTCGAAAACAACAGAGAACTCTACTTTGCCATTATGAGACGATTCTGCTCGCTGCCCATGATACCAACCAGCAACTCAAATGCCTTACGATCGATCCTGGATGCGGCGATGGAATGTACCAGAGCTCTCGACACTCTTCCGATAGCGAATAAATGGGATGCCGTTCTGTTGTTCCTTCTAACCCAGAAGTTAGATCCGTCCTCTAAGGAGCAATGGGAACTTAGTCTCAAGAACACAGAGATACCAAAATCAAGCGATCTGCTGGAATTTATTGAACAAAGAGCGCGCTCCTTGGCGGCATCATCATCCGGTCGCAATCCTCACGTCACAAGGAACCCAGTGACCTTGCACACCAGAACTGGAGCATCGTCCTCAGATGGTAAATGTTCGTTCTGTTCCGCCAATCATTTCAATTTCCGATGCCCAAGACTGTCCGCTATGAAGGTCCACGAAAGACGATCATTAGTACAGCAATCGAACCTTTGTTTCAACTGCCTTCGGACGGGACATAGAGTGAAAGAATGTCCACTGGAAAAATACTGCAAGACCTGCGATAAAAAGCATCACTCCCTTCTTCACGTGGAAGTTGAGAAACCAGACAAAGAGTCAAGTAGTCAACCATCCAATACAAAAGAGTCCGATAGACAACAACCAAGCCAGGCGCAGAATTTTCATGTCCAGGACGCCGCCTGTGCAAGGGATGATTCCATACTAGCTACCGCTGTAATCAAAGTAAAAACTGCGCAAGAGACAGCCCTTCAAGTTCGAGCTCTATTGGATGGCGGATCGACTGTATCGTGCATCTCCGAAGCGTGCATGGCGAGACTGGGCCTCGCACGAAAGAAAGTCCAGACGGAAGTAGTAGGCCTAGGTGCGACGCAACTCGGTCGAGCTAGAGGACTTACTCAGGTTCATTTCAAACCATTCTTCGAGGACACAACGTCAGAAAGGTTTTGTGTCAACGCTTATGTATTGAAGAAAATCACATGTCAGCTACCTTTACGAAAATATGATACAAGCAATTGGCCTCATCTCAGGAAGCTGCGACTGGCGGATCCCGAGTTTAACATCCCTGGCGACATTGATTTACTGTTGGGTGCTGACGTATTTTTCAAACTCCTTTTAAATGGGAAACGAACCAAGGATGCCTTTTCTCCGGATGCGATCAATTCCAAGCTAGGATGGCTGGTTTCCGGGCCGACGAGCATTGACCAACCTAGAGTACACCTTCATCATACTCTCACACTCGAAGAAACCCTGAATCAATTTTGGGCGATTGAACAAGTGCCAAAGACACAAGTCATGACGCCGGAAGAAAAAGCTTGCGAGGAGGATTTTCTAAAGTTCCATTACCGAGATCCAGCCGGAAGATTCGTGGTACGCATACCAATGAAAGAGCCAACGATTCCTCTTGGATCTTCGCGCGAGATAGCCCTGAGAAGATTCTACCAAATTGAAAGGAAGATCGACGCACGCCCGGAGTTGAAAGCCTTATACGAAGGATTCATGGAACAGTACGAAGAGTTGGGACATATGTCGAAGATCTTGCCAGAGAACCAAAAGAAGTCTGCAAGAGTCTATATTCCTCATCACTATGTAATGAAAGATTGGAACCAAACCTGTAAATTCCGAGTGGTCTTTGATGCATCTTCTAAGACCACCTCTGGATTCTCCTTCAACGACGCGCAACTCGTGGGTCCAGTGGTCCAAGATTCGCTATATGCCATTGTCATGCGGTTCAGAATACATCGTATTGCCTTTGTCGCTGACATCATGAAAATGTACCGCCAGATACTAGTAGTCCCAGAACAACGAAATCTGCAATGCATACTGTGGCGGTCGACACCCAAGGCTCCTGTTCAAGAATTCCAATTGAACACTGTAACCTATGGAACAGCCTCGGCACCCTTCTTGGCAACTCGAGTATTGCAGGAGCTGGGCGACACGGGGTTACATGAACATCCGTTGGGAGCTGCGATTATCAAAAGGGATTTTTACATGGACGATGTAATGAGCGGAGGACAAACCGCAACACAAACTAAGATCGCTATATACCAGATTCGCTCACTGTGCGATGGTGCCGGTTTCCGACTCAGTAAATTTGCCTCAAACGACCCTGATTGTTTAACAGAAGTACCGCCTGAGTTACAAGATTCCAAGAACATACTAGCGATGGATGACGATGCTCTTGTCAAGACACTCGGACTTTACTGGGATACGAGGAAAGATCAGTTCCTGTTCAAAGTACAACCTGCGCCCTGTCAGTTACCTCTTACGAAGAGGACTCTACTTTCCGAAATATCGAAGATCTTCGATCCCATGGGTTGGCTTGCCCCCATCATTATTCGCACGAAAATCTTGATGCAGGATGTATGGAAGGAGAAAATCGATTGGGATGCCGAAACTTCCGTAGGAGTTCAAACATTATGGGCGGATTTCAAGAATTCCATTATAAACATTCAAGATCTTCGAATAGACCGATGGATGCATTCTTTACCTGAGATATCCGTTCTCGAACTTCACGGATTTTCGGATGCATCCGAGAAAGCATACGCTGGAGTGGTATATCTGAGATCGGTCGATCAAGCTGGAAATGTCCACATTTCATTACTCACAGCAAAGACAAGAGTGGCTCCGGCAAATAAAGCGATATCAATCCCGAGGATGGAGCTCTGTGGTGCATTGCTCCTTGCGGATCTCATGGAAACAGTTCAAGAGTCCTTAAATCTGAACTTCAATCAAGTTAAAGCTTGGACAGATTCGACCATCGTATTATGTTGGCTGTCCTCTTGTCCACGTCGATGGAAGACGTTTGTCGCAAACCGGGTTTCAAGAATTCAAGAGATAATTCCGGTATCACACTGGCATCATGTTCCCGGACTTGAGAATCCAGCTGATGCAGCCTCCAGAGGAGTATCAGTGCCCGAGCTACTAAACCATAAACTCTGGTGGAAGGGACCTCTATGGCTATCCAGTCGGGAGCCGTGGCCAACTCCATCCATTTCGGATTCCAAGACGAATGCCACAGCCATCGAAGAAGAAGAAAAAATCGTCATTATGACCACAAGAATAATTGTTGATAACGACATCTTTACACGGTTCTCTACGCTTCTGCGACTACGACGCATAACAGCATGGATACTTCGTTTCAAACATAATGGCCTGAACAGTTACCGGAAGAGACAAGACCCCAACTTCAAAGCCGTAATACTTTCTGGTCCCTTGACAAGCATGGAATTAGAGAACGCGTTGCTCACATTAGTAAAGATAGTCCAAGCCTAAATGTTTCCGGAAGAGATAGAGTCCTTACGCCAGAGTAATCCGTTGCCGAAGCGAAGCAAACTACTATGTATACATCCTGTCTTGGATTCCATCGGGGTCCTCCGTGTAGGAGGAAGACTTAAACACGCAGATCTCGATACAGCCACAAAGCGTCCAATTCTGCTACCGAGACATCACAAATTTACGGAGATGGTCATTCAAGAGGCCCATACCCAAAATCTGCATGCTGGTACTCAGATGGTTCAGAGCATCCTATCATTAAAGTATTGGAT
Organism: Phalangium opilio; assembly: GCF_054372755.1. Lineage (NCBI taxonomy): Eukaryota > Metazoa > Arthropoda > Arachnida > Opiliones > Phalangiidae > Phalangium > Phalangium opilio. Next base: position 2,606,419 of record NW_028324173.1, read on the forward strand.
CATTCGAGGAAGAGATGCAGTAAGACACCAAATTCGGAAATGTGCAGTCTGCACCAGATATCGTGCCGCCACCGCTAACCAGATGATGGGTGATCTACCAAGGGCTCGAGTTCAATACTGCCGAGCATTTGCGAGAACTGGCGTTGACTACGCAGGACCCTTTTATCTTCGTCCAATCACTCCGAGAAGCAAGACATCCTACAAGGCTTACTTATCCCTTTTTGTATGCTTCGTGACGAAGGCACTACATCTTGAAATTGTCTCATCACAAACCACCGAAGCCTTTCTGGCAGCATTGCGCCGATTCACTTCAAGACGTGGGAAGCCTAGCGATATATATAGCGACTGTGGAACGACCTTCGTTGGGGCCGCCAAGGAACTAAAGGAATTTATGAAACTGATTCAGTCAAATCCACACAATGCAGCTGTCGCAGATCATCTTTCCGCACAGGGCATAACATGGCATTTTAACCCTGCCGGAGCCCCACATTTTGGCGGACTATGGGAGGCCGGCGTCAAGTCGGTAAAATACCACCTACATCGAGTCATTGGTAACACCAGACTGACCTACGAAGAGTTCTCAACCGTAGTCACACAGATAGAGGGTTGCCTAAATTCAAGACCGTTAACTCCGCTTTCATCGGATCCCACCGATCTTAATGTTCTCACAGGGTCAAGTAATTAAGCAATACGTGAACAAACAAACCCCTCCATAGAAAATGCATTAGACTATATTTTGCAGGCCCATAACTCTGTGTCTACTAGAGATACCGGGAGGTTCTTAGGAAATGTTATAGTCCAACTTGTCCTTCATCTAACCATACTAAAAACTTTGGGCTACGACAAACAGGGGCCGAGTACTTAAGCAAAACGTAAAGAAACAAACCCCCTCCATAGGAAATGCATTAGACTATTTTTTGCAGGCTCGTAACTCTGTTTCTACTCGATATACGAGGATGTCCTTTGAGTATGGTATTGTCCAACTTGTCCCCCATCTAACCATATTAAAATATTTGGGTTACGACAAACAGGAGCCGAGTACTTAAGCAAAACGTAAAGAAACAAGCCCCCTCCATAGGAAATGAGTTAGACTATACTTTGCAGGCTCGTTACTCTGTTTCTACTGGAGATACGAGGATGTCCTTCGGATATGTTATAGTCCAAATTGTCCCCCATCTAACCATACTAAAAACTTTGGGCTACGACAAACAGGGGCCGAGTAATTAAGTTAAACGTAAAGAAACAACCCCTCCATAGGAAATGCATTAGACTATACTTTGCAGGCTCGTAACTCTGTTTCTACTGGAGATACGGGGATGTCCTTTGAGTATGTTTTAGTCCAATTTGTCTGTATGTCCTTAGGATATGTTATAGTCCAAATTGTCCCCCATCTAACCATTCTAAAAACATTGAGCTACGACAAACAGGGGCCGAGATATTAAGCAAAGTGTTCGTCAACTTTGGTATCGTCTCACTTATTTTATTATGTTACTTATGATTTTTGCACAAAACTTTGAAGGCTCATAACTCTTGTTCTACAAGAGATACTGGGATCTCCTTTGGATATGTTATAGTACTCTTTGCTCCCCATACAAGGATACTTTAAACTTGAGGCTACCTCAATATCGTCGTCAACTTATTTTTTGTCTCACTTATTGTTAGAAGGTTACTTTTGATTTTTGAAAAAAAACTTTGCAGGCTCCTAACTCTGTTTCTACTGGAGATACGGGGATGTCCTTTGAGTATGTTATAGACCAATTTGTCCCCCATCTAGCCATACTAAGAATTAGGGCTACGACAAACAGTAGTCGAGTAATTAAGTTAATCGTAAACAAACAAACCCCTCCATAGGAAATACATTAGACTAAATTCTGGAGGCTCGTAACTCTGGTTCTACCAGACATACGGGGATGTAAATAATGTGACCTTGACACAAATGTTCGGATAATTATAAAGATCTTTGCTGGTTCCAAGCAAAAAAAAAAAAAACTTCGCGGTTTCGAACCTGTGGCCTTCCGGGAGTGAGGCGGATGCGATAACCGCTACACTAAAGATATGTTATTATTTTTAATCGAAAGAACAGGGTCAAGTAATTAAGCAATACGTGAACAAACAAACCCCTCCATAGAAAATGCATTAGACTATATTTTGCAGGCCCATAACTCTGTGTCTACTAGAGATACCGGGAGCGGTGTTGTGACGTCTCAGATGTAACGTAAAATGTCAGAGTTTTTCCACAATACCTGACGAACATTTAATTTTTGGGCTTCCGTGGCGCAATGGTTAGCACGTTCAGCTGTTAATCGAAAGGTTGGTGGTTCGAGCCCACCCGGGAGAGGTGTTGTGGGGTCTCAGTTGTAGCGTAAAAAGTCATAACTTTTCCACAATACCTGACAACCATTTAATTTCTGAGCTTCCGAGGCTCAATGGTTAGCGCATTTGGCTGTTAACGAATAGGTTGGTGGTTCGAGCAAATCCGGGAGCGGTGTTGTGACGTCTCAGATGTGAAGTAATAAGTCAAGGTTTTTCCACAATACCTGACGACCATTTATTTTTTGGGCTTCCGTGGCGCAATGGTTAGCGCGTTCAGCTGCTATTCAAAAGACTGGTTTTTTGAGCCCTCCCGGGAGCGGTGTTGTGACGTCTCAGATGTAACGTAAAATGTCAGACTTTTTCCACAATACCTGACGAACATTTAATATTCGGGCTTCCGTGGCGCAATGGTTAGCACGTTCAGCTGTTAATCGAAAGGTTGGTGGTTCGAGCCCACCCGTGAGAGGTGTTGTGGGGTCTCAGATGTAGCGTAAAAAGTCATAACTTTTCCACAATACCTGACAACCATTTAATTTCTGAGCTTCCGTGGCGCAATGGTTAGCGCGTTCTGCTGCTATTCAAAAGACTGGTGTTTTAAGCCCTCCCGGGAGCGGTGTTGTGACGTCCCAGATGTAACGTTAAATGTCAGAGTTTTTCCACAATACCTGACGAAAATTTAATTTTTGGGCTTCCGTGGCTCAATGGTTAGCGCGTTCGGCTGTTAACGAATAGGTTGGTGGTTTGAGCCCTCCCGGGAGCGGTGTTGTGACGTCTCAGATGTAACGTAAAATGTCAGAGTTTTTCCACAATACCTGACGACCATTTAATCTTTGGGCTTCCGTGGCTCAATGGTTAGAGCGTTCGGCTGTTAACGAATAGGTTGCTGGTTCGAGCCCAACCGGGTGCGGTTTTGTGACGTCTCAGATGTGAAGTAAAAATTCAAGGTTTTTCCACAATACCTGACGACCATTTAATTTTTGGGCTTCCGTGGCGCAATGGTTAGCACGTTCATCTGCTATTCAAAAGACTGGTGGTTTGAGCCCTCCCAGGAGCGGTGTTGTGACGTCTCAGATGTGAAGTAAAAAGTCAAGGTTTTTCCACAATTCCTGAAAACCATTTAATTTTTGGGCTTCCGTGGCGCAATGGTTAGCGCGTTCAGCTGCTATTCAAAAGACTGGTGGTTTGAGCCCTCCCGGGAGCGGTGTTGTGACGTCTCAGATGTAACGTAAAATGTCAGAGTTTTTCCACAATACCTGACGACCATTTAAATTTTGGGCTTCCGTGGCGCAATGGTTAGCGCGTTCAGCTGCTATTCAAAAGACTGATGTTTTGAACCCTACCGGGAGCGGTGTTGTGACGTCTCAGATGTAACGTAAAATGTCAGAGTTTTTCCACAATACCTGACGAACATTTAATTTTTGGGCTTCCGTGGCGCAATGGTTAGCACGTTCAGCTGTTAATCGAAAGGTTGGTGGTTCGAGCCCACCCGGGAGAGGTGTTGTGGGGTCTCAGATGTAGCGTAAAAAGTCATAACTTTTCGACAATACATGAAAACCATTTAATTTCTGAGCTTCCGTGGCTCAATGGTTAGCGCGTTCGGCTGTTAACGAATAGGTTGGTGGTTTGAGCCCATCCGGGAGCGGTGTTGTGACGTCTCAGATGTGAAGTAAATAGTCAAGGTTTTTCCACAATACCTGACGACCATTTAATTTTTGGGCTTCCGTGGCGCAATGGTTAGCGCGTTCAGCTGCTATTCAAAAGACTGGTGTTTTGAACCCTCCCGGGAGCGGTGTTGTGACGTCTCAGATGTAACGTAAAATGTCAGACTTTTTCCACAATACCTGACGAACATTTAATATTCGGGCTTCCGTGGCGCAATGGTTAGCACGTTCAGCTGTTAATCGAAAGGTTGGTGGTTCGAGCCCACCCGTGAGAGGTGTTGTGGGGTCTCAGATGTAGCGTAAAAAGTCATAACTTTTCCACAATACCTGACAACCATTTAATTTCTGAGCTTCCGTGGCGCAATGGTTAGCGCGTTCTGCTGCTATTCAAAAGACTGGTGTTTTAAGCCCTCCCGGGAGCGGTGTTGTGACGTCCCAGATGTAACGTTAAATGTCAGAGTTTTTCCACAATACCTGACGAAAATTTAATTTTTGGGCTTCCGTGGCTCAATGGTTAGCGCGTTCGGCTGTAAACGAATAGGTTGGTGGTTTGAGCCCTCCCGGGAGCGGTGTTGTGACGTCTCAGATGTAACGTAAAATGTCAGAGTTTTTCCACAATACCTGACGACCATTTAATCTTTGGGCTTCCGTGGCTCAATGGTTAGAGCGTTCGGCTGTTAACGAATAGGTTGCTGGTTCGAGCCCAACCGGGTGCGGTTTTGTGACGTCTCAGATGTGAAGTAAAAATTCAAGGTTTTTCCACAATACCTGACGACCATTTAATTTTTGGGCTTCCGTGGCGCAATGGTTAGCACGTTCATCTGCTATTCAAAAGACTGGTGGTTTGAGCCCTCCCAGGAGCGGTGTTGTGACGTCTCAGATGTGAAGTAAAAAGTCAAGGTTTTTCCACAATTCCTGAAAACCATTTAATTTTTGGGCTTCCGTGGCGCAAAGGTTAGCGCGTTCAGTTGCTATTCAAAAGACTGGTGGTTTGAGCCTTCCCGGGAGCGGTGTTGTGACGTCTCAGATGTAACGTAAAATGTCAGAGTTTTTCCACAATACCTGACGACCATTTAAATTTTGGGCTTCCGTGGCGCAATGGTTAGCGCGTTCAGCTGCTATTCAAAAGACTGATGTTTTGAACCCTACCGGGAGCGGTGTTGTGACGTCTCAGATGTAACGTAAAATGTCAGAGTTTTTCCACAATACCTGACGAACATTTAATTTTTGGGCTTCCGTGGCGCAATGGTTAGCACGTTCAGCTGTTAATCGAAAGGTTGGTGGTTCGAGCCCACCCGGGAGAGGTGTTGTGGGGTCTCAGATGTAGCGTAAAAAGTCATAACTTTTCGACAATACATGAAAACCATTTAATTTCTGAGCTTCCGTGGCTCAATGGTTAGCGCGTTCGGCTGTTAACGAATAGGTTGGTGGTTTGAGCCCATCCGGGAGCGGTGTTGTGACGTCTCAGATGTGAAGTAAATAGTCAAGGTTTTTCCACAATACCTGACGACCATTTAATTTTTGGGCTTCCGTGGCGCAATGGTTAGCGCGTTCAGCTGCTATTCAAAAGACTGGTGTTTTGAACCCTCCCGGGAGCGGTGTTGTGACGTCTCAGATGTAACGTAAAATGTCAGACTTTTTCCACAATACCTGACGAACATTTAATATTCGGGCTTCCGTGGCGCAATGGTTAGCACGTTCAGCTGTTAATCGAAAGGTTGGTGGTTCGAGCCCACCCGTGAGAGGTGTTGTGGGGTCTCAGATGTAGCGTAAAAAGTCATAACTTTTCCACAATACCTGACAACCATTTAATTTCTGAGCTTCCGTGGCGCAATGGTTAGCGCGTTCTGCTGCTATTCAAAAGACTGGTGTTTTAAGCCCTCCCGGGAGCGGTGTTGTGACGTCCCAGATGTAACGTTAAATGTCAGAGTTTTTCCACAATACCTGACGAAAATTTAATTTTTGGGCTTCCGTGGCTCAATGGTTAGCGCGTTCGGCTGTTAACGAATAGGTTGGTGGTTTGAGCCCTCCCGGGAGCGGTGTTGTGACGTCTCAGATGTAACGTAAAATGTCAGAGTTTTTCCACAATACCTGACGACCATTTAATCTTTGGGCTTCCGTGGCTCAATGGTTAGAGCGTTCGGCTGTTAACGAATAGGTTGCTGGTTCGAGCCCAACCGGGTGCGGTTTTGTGACGTCTCAGATGTGAAGTAAAAATTCAAGGTTTTTCCACAATACCTGACGACCATTTAATTTTTGGGCTTCCGTGGCGCAATGGTTAGCACGTTCATCTGCTATTCAAAAGACTGGTGGTTTGAGCCCTCCCAGGAGCGGTGTTGTGACGTCTCAGATGTGAAGTAAAAAGTCAAGGTTTTTCCACAATTCCTGAAAACCATTTAATTTTTGGGCTTCCGTGGCGCAATGGTTAGCGCGTTCAGCTGCTATTCAAAAGACTGGTGGTTTGAGCCCTCCCGGGAGCGGTGTTGTGACGTCTCAGATGTAACGTAAAATGTCAGAGTTTTTCCACAATACCTGACGACCATTTAAATTTTGGGCTTCCGTGGCGCAATGGTTAGCGCGTTCAGCTGCTATTCAAAAGACTGATGTTTTGAACCCTACCGGGAGCGGTGTTGTGACGTCTCAGATGTAACGTAAAATGTCAGAGTTTTTCCACAATACCTGACGAACATTTAATTTTTGGGCTTCCGTGGCGCAATGGTTAGCACGTTCAGCTGTTAATCGAAAGGTTGGTGGTTCGAGCCCACCCGGGAGAGGTGTTGTGGGGTCTCAGATGTAGCGTAAAAAGTCATAACTTTTCGACAATACATGAAAACCATTTAATTTCTGAGCTTCCGTGGCTCAATGGTTAGAGCGTTCGGCTGTTAACGAATAGGTTGGTGGTTTGAGCCCATCCGGGAGCGGTGTTGTGACGTCTCAGATGTGAAGTAAATAGTCAAGGTTTTTCCACAATACCTGACGACCATTTAATTTTTGGGCTTCCGTGGCGCAATGGTTAGCGCGTTCAGCTGCTATTCAAAAGACTGGTGTTTTGAACCCTCCCGGGAGCGGTGTTGTGACGTCTCAGATGTAACGTAAAATGTCAGAGTTTTTCCACAATAAATGACGAACATTTAATTTTTGGGCTTCCGTGGCGCAATGGTTAGCACGTTCAGCTATTAATCGAAAGGTTGGTGGTTCGAGCCCACCCGGGAGAGGTGTTGTGGGGTCTCAGATGTAGCGTAAAAAGTCATAACTTTTCCACAATACCTGACAACCATTTAATTTCTGAGATTCCGTGGCTCAATGGTTAGCGCGTTCGGCTGTTAACGAATAGGTTGGTGGTTTGAGCCCATCCGGGAGCGGTGTTGTGACGTCTCAGATGTGAAGTAAATAGTCAAAGCGAAATTCAAAAGTTTAGGGTACCACAATGATGAATATATGGCAAAAATATTAAACTGCACTAAACATTGCAATTAGGGTAAAAAATTCAAATAAATTTTAAGCTTAATCCACTCTCACGAACCACGCTCAAATTAAGATTAAAACCTCACAAGTTTTTCGTACAGCCACAGTAGTTTCCTATTTCACTTTCAAATTAATTTAAATGATCATTAAAATATATCAAAAGCGCATACTACTTGTATTATAAACTAAATCCACACTAGATTAACAAGATAAGCCGTTAAATTAAACTCGATCAATTATAATTAATGTGAAATTAACCCAAAATACGAATGTTTTGGGTAAATTCATGGATACCTTATAATTAATCTAACAAATTAAAATTAAAACTACACTTATCTTTCACCCAGCCTCCACTTTCCTGTTTAATTCTTACGATTAATTAAATTGTCATTTAAAAGCATTTTTCCCCCATTTTGAAAAGAGAGCCATTGAAAAGGAGCGATATTTAAAAGTTTTGGGGCAAAATAGTGATTGTTCCGCAAGAGTCAAACAGTCACGCCTCTAAAGTTTGCAGCTAGGGAGAATTTCTTGTTCAAACTCGTTTAATAAACAGAAATAAGACTAGTAAAAGAAGATCAGCCGTTAATTTCAACTTAATAACCATATTTAACGTGAAATTAATCGAAAACAATACGTTTTTTGGGTAACTTTAGATAAATCTTAACTGAAATAATAAAATAAGATCAAACTACGCGAGTTGTTCTTTCAGCTTAAATGTTTTCCTATTTAACACTAAAATTAATTACATTTTCACTATAATACATTAATGGGCTCCAAATACAAAATTTTAGGGTAAGGAATGTGTCAAAATGAAACTTTTCCATTTAAATTTTAATTAGGCCTGTGCGAGTCCAGTTTTTTAGGGTTCGAGTCGAGTCTCGAGTCCTTAAAAAAGCTCTCATAGAATCTCGAGTCGAGTCTTTTAATTGGTATCGAGTCCTCGAGTCCTTAAGTCAGCTTAAGAACTAGGTTTCAAGTCCAGTGTCGAGTCCTGATAATTTATGGCAAGTATAATAATATAATATAATTTATGGCAAGTATAATTTAGTATGACATCTCCCGTTGGCAGTATTGGGGGTTTTACATATAGGAAGCTGTTGGTCTGATCTCGACAACACTGTCCATATTTCAAATACCGTCGTTTTTAAACTTCTTTAATAAATAAAGTACAACATTATTTGCTTATCGAAATCAATGTTTTTGAATATAAGTTAAATGTAATTAACGATACTTAAGTACTTCTTTAAGCAATTAGAAATAGATCAACCCCAAATGTATGACGGTAAAGCAAAAATAAAATTATTCAAATTTTAATTACAAAAAGACTGAAGTGACAGATATTATAAAAAAACGTCTTGGTTTGGACCAAGGCCGAAAAAACAAACGATATGTGTGAGGTTTATCATTTGACTGAAGTTTCAGATATTGCGATTGTTTTAGTTATTTTTATCCATTTAATCCTTAATCAATATTAAATTCAATCAAATGATTTTACTGTTAATCGATCTAGTCCCTCTAAATTAATTGAAAAAATTACATATCTACGCTTTTTCAAGAACAATTACATTTTCCGAAAACATTTTATCATGAAATTAATTATTTTGAAGGGATTTCGTGTCGTTGCTCACTAACTTGTAAGCACCTTGACGGGCATAGTTTTAATTGTTGCTGGCTTAACAAATTTTCAAGTTTGCACCAAAAAAGTTTAAATCTGTAGTAAGTTTCTGAGAAGACTGATTTTAGAGAAAATATGATAAAGAACTTTTTTTCTCAAACTAATGTCGTCTTCTTGAGACAAAGCAACAATGCTTATCCTGTGTGGTTTCGTTTAGTAGGTGGCTCTCTGTAGCACAGGAAAAATATGATATCGGCAATATCGGTATAAATATAACCAGCAGTAAGATAAGGGACTAGAATTAAAGTGCCCTAGCATTGGTAATAGAGCCTAGCACTAGTGAACAAATTTGACGATTTTATGCCGCTTCCATCACCAAGTGAAGAGTTTGGTTACCTCGTTACTTCTAGTCCCTTATCTTACTTCTGATATAACCGAAGGTAAGGGTAAAGATTACATAAAAAGAAATACTTCTCAGTACCAATGACTTGTTATATTCATTTCATGCGGAAATAATATGGGTATACACATTATTCATTAACAGTTATGCGAAGGTCACACTTTACTCCGACCCCCCTTCCTCTATTTTCCCAATATAAAAATTTTTAAAAGCACCAGTGGTTCAAGTGTATGGGTCATCTGAGCCGTCGCAACACACTCAGCCAATAATACCATATAGTTCGAAACCTTTTCACATTAGTGACTCTCCGGACTTGCCCGCCAACCTTAATAACCTAAAACTATAAAACATTCCTGTACATGAATGATTATGGTTGTGGCTTGTCACTCACTAGCGCCTGAAGGACCGATCACTCAGTGTAATATGTGTACATTTGTAAGTGAGTAGACCATTTTAGAAATTACATACAGAGAAACTAAAACACAAGGGTGATGCCGCCATTGGGGTCTTCTCTCTCTCGCCTAGAAGCACCGCTATAGGCAGAGCGAATTGACTCCGTCTGGCGGTGACCCTTGGTGCGAGGGATAATACCCCAATGGTGGCCTCGCCCCTGTGTGTTTTCCGAAATGGTCTTTAAGCGTGCTAAAATGATTACGCGTAATACGTAACCGGTGTACAAGTAGCGCCAGCAATGTAGAAAGGGGTGGTGACGTTTCAAATGAAGACTGAGTTATGACCAAGAAATTCTAAAGCATGGAGAGGAAAATTGCAGTGCAATGTTTTCTTCATAGAGGCGACAATAGAAATGTAGCATTTCGATTAAATTTTTACATTTTCCTTTCGAATTATGTCAAAGTTCGCTTGCTCTTTTTAGAAAGTCAATAGAATATTTCAAATATTCTATGTTGATAGCTCAACACGTACTCCCTTCAAAATAATTAATTTCATGATAAAATGTTTTCGGAAAATGTAATTGTTCTTAAAAAAGCGTAGATATGTAATTTTTTCAATTAATTTAGAGGGACTAGATCGATTAACAGTAAAATCATTTGATTGAATTTAATATTGATTAAGGATTAAATAAATAAAAATAACTAAAACAATTGCAATATCTGAAACTTCAGTCAAATGATAAACCTCACACATATCGTTTGTTTTTTCGGCCTTGGTCCAAACCAAGACGTTTTTTTATAATCCAAAGGAGATCCCAGTATCTCTTGTAGAACAAGAGTTATGAGCCCTCAAAGTTTTGTGCAAAAATCATAAGTAACCTAATAAAATAAGTGAGACGATACCAAAGTTGACGAACACTTTGCTTAATATCTCGGCCCCTGTTTGTCGTAGCTCAATGTTTTTAGAATGGTTAGATGGGGGACAATTTGGACTTTAACATATCCTAAGGACATCCCCGTATCTCTAGTAGACACAGAGTTATGGGCCTGCAAATTATAGTCTAATGCATTTCCTATGGACGGGTTGTTTGTTTACGTTTAGCTTAATTACTCGGCCCCTGTTTGTCGTAGCTCAATGTTTTTAGTATGGTTAGATGGGGGACAAATTGGACTATAACATACTCAAAGGACATCCCCGTATCTCCAGTAGAAACAGAGTTACGAGCCTGCAAAGTATAGTCTAATGCATTTTCTATGGAGGGGTTTGTTTGTTCACGTATTGCTTAATTACTTGACCCTGTTCTTTCGATTAAAAATAATAACATATCTTTAGTGTAGCGGTTATCGCATCCGCCTCACTCCCGGAAGGCCACAGGTTCGAAACCGCGAAGTTTTTTTTTTTTTTGCTTGGAACATGCAAAGATCTTTATAATTATCCGAACATTTGTGTCAAGGTGACATTATTTACATCCCCGTATCTCTGGTAGAACCAGAGTTACGAGCCTCCAGAATTTAGTCTAATGTATTTCCTATGGAGGGGTTTGTTTGTTTACGATTAGCTTAATTACTCGACTACTGTTTGTCGTAGCCCTAATTCTTAGTATGGTTAGATTACAGACAAATTGGACTAAAACATACTCAAAGGACATCCCCGTATCTCCAGTAGAACCAGAGTTACTAGCCTGCAAAGTTTATTTTCAAAAATCAAAAGTAACCTTCCAACAATAAGTGAGACAAAAAATAAGTTGACGACGATATTGAGGTAGCCTCAAGTTTAAAGTATCCTTGTATGGGGAGCAAAGAGTACTATAACATATCCAAAGGAGATCCCAGTATCTCTTGTAGAACAAGAGTTATGAGCCTCCAAAGTTTAGTGCAAAAATCATAAGTAACATAATAAAAATAAGTGAGACGATACCAAAGTTGACGAACATTTTGCTTAATATCTCGGCCCTTGTTTGTCGTAGCTCAATGTTTTTAGTATGGTTAGATGGGGGACAATTTGGACTATAACATATCCTAAGGACATACAGAAAAATTGGACTAAAACATACTCAAAGGACATCCCCGTATCTCCTGTAGAAACAGAGTAACGAGCCTGCAAAGTATAGTCTAATGCATTTCCTATGGAGGGGTTGTTTTTTTACGTTTAACTTAATTACTCGGCCCCTGTTTGTCGTAGCCCAAAGTTTTTAGTATGGTTAGATGGGGGACAATTTGGACTATAACACATCCGAAGGACATCCTCGTATCTCCAGTAGAAACAGAGTAACGAGCCTGCAAATTATAGTCTAACTCATTTCTTATGGAGGGGGCTTGTTTCTTTACGTTTTGCTTAAGTACTCGGCTCCTGTTTGTCGTAACCCAAATATTTTAATATGGTTAGATGGGGGACAAGTTGGACAATACCATACTCAAAGGACATATCCGTATCTCCAGTAGAAACAGAGTTACGAGCCTGCAAAAAATAGTCTAATGCATTTCCTATGGAGGGGTTGTTTGTTTACGTTTAGCTTAATTACTCGGCCCCTGTTTGTCGTAGCTCAATGTTTTTAGTATGGTTTGATGGGGGACAAATTGGACTATAACATATTCAAAGGACATCCCCGTATCTCCAGTAGAAACAGAGTTACGAGCCTGCAAATTATAGTCTAACTCATTTCCTATGGAGGGGGTTTGTTTCTTTACGTTTTGCTTAAGTACTCGGCCCCTGTTTGTCGTAGCGCAAAGTTTTTAGTATGGTTAGATGAAGGACAAGTTGGACTATAACATATCCTAAGGACATCCCGGTATCTCTAGTAGACACAGAGTTATGGGCCTGCAAAATATAGTCTAATGCATTTTCTATGGAGGGGTTTGTTTGTTCACGTATTGCTTAATTACTTGACCCTGTTCTTTCGATTAAAAATAATAACATATCTTTGGTGTAGCGGTTATCGCATCCGCCTCACTCCTGGAAGGCCACAGGTTCGAAACCGCGAAGTTTTTTTTTTTGCTTGGAACATGCAAAGATCTTTATAATTATCCGAACATTTGTGTCAAGGTCACATTATTTACATCACCGTATCTCTGGTAGAACCAGAGTTACGAGCCTCCAGAATTTAGTCTAATGTATTTCCTATGGAGGGGTTTGTTTGTTTACGATTAGCTTAATTACTCGACTACTGTTTGTCGTAGCCCTAATTCTTAGTATGGCTAGATGGGGGACAAATTGGTCTATAATATACTCAAAGGACATCCCCGTATCTCCAGTAGAAACAGAGTTACGAGCCTGCAAAGTTTATTTTCAAAAATCAAAAGTAACCTTCTAACAATAAGTGAGACAAAAAATAAGTTGACGACGATATTGAGGTAGCCTAAAGTTTAAAGTATCCTTGTATGGGGAGCAAAGAGTACTATAACATATCCAAAGGAGATCCCAGTATCTCTTGTAGAACAAGAGTTATGAGCCTCCAAAGTTTAGTGCAAAAATCATAAGTAACATAATAAAAATAAGTGAGACGATACCAAAGTTGACGAACATTTTGCTTAATATCTCGGCCCTTGTTTGTCGTAGCTCAATGTTTTTAGTATGGTTAGATGGGGGACAATTTGGACTATAACATATCCTAAGGACATACAGACAAATTGGACTAAAACATACTCAAAGGACATCCCCGTATCTCCAGTAGAAACAGAGTTACGAGCCTGCAAAGTATAGTCTAATGCATTTCCTATGGAGGGGTTGTTTCTTTACGTTTAACTTAATTACTCGGCCCCTGTTTGTCGTAGCCCAAAGTTTTTAGTATGGTTAGATGGGGGACAATTTGGACTATAACATATCCGAAGGACATCCTCGTATCTCCAGTAGAAACAGAGTAACGAGCCTGCAAAGTATAGTCTAACTCATTTCCTATGGAGGGGGCTTGTTTCTTTACGTTTTGCTTAAGCACTCGGCTCCTGTTTGTCGTAACCCAAATATTTTAATATGGTTTGATGGGGGACAAGTTGGACAATACCATACTCAAAGGACATCCCCGTATCTCGAGTAGAAACAGAGTTACGAGCCTGCAAATTATAGTCTAACTCATTTCCTATGGAGGGGGTTTGTTTCTTTACGTTTTGCTTAAGTACTCGGCCCCTGTTTGTCGTAGCCCAAAGTTTTTAGTATGGTTAGATGAAGGACAAGTTGGACTATAACATATCCTAAGAACCTCCCGGTATCTCTAGTAGACACAGAGTTATGGGCCTGCAAAATATAGTCTAATGCATTATCTATGGAGGGGTTTGTTTGTTCACGTATTGCTTAATTACTTGACCCTGTTCTTTCGATTAAAAATAATAACATATCTTTAGTGTAGCGGTTATCGCATCCGCCTCACTCCCGGAAGGCCACAGATTCGAAACCGCGAAGTTTTTTTTTTTTGCTTGGAACCAGCAAAGATCTTTATAATTATCCGAACATTTGTGTCAAGGTCACATTATTTACATCCCCGTATCTCTGGTAGAACCAGAGTTACGAGCCTCCAGAATTTAGTCTAATGTATTTCCTATGGAGGGGTTTGTTTGTTTACGATTAACTTAATTACTCGACTACTGTTTGTCGTAGCCCTAATTCTTAGTATGGCTAGATGGGGGACAAATTGGTCTATAACATACTCAAAGGACATCCCCGTATCTCCAGTAGAAACAGAGTTACGAGCCTGCAAAGTTTTTTTTCAAAAATCAAAAGTAGCCTTCTAACAATAAGTGAGACAAAAATATGTTGGCGACGATATTGAGGTAGCCTCAAGTTTAAAGTATCCTTGTATGGGGAGCAAAGAGTACTATAACATATCCAAAGGAGATCCCAGTATCTCTTGTAGAACAAGAGTTATGAGCCTTCAAAGTTTTGTGCAAAAATCATAAGTAACATAATAAAATAAGTGAGACGATACCAAATTTGACGAACACTTTGCTTAATATCTCGGCCCCTGTTTGTCGAAGCTCAATGTTTTTAGAATGGTTAGATGGGGGACAATTTGGACTTTAACATATCCTAAGGACATCTCCTTATCTCTAGTAGACACAGAGTTATGGGCCTGCAAATTATAGTCTAATGCATTTCCTATGGACGGGTTGTTTGTTTACTTTTAGCTTAATTACTCGGCCCCTGTTTGTCGTAGCTCAATGTTTTAGTATGGTTTGATGGGGGACAAATTGGACTATAAAATATCCTAAGGACATACAGACAAATTGGACTAAAACATACTCAAAGGACATCCCCGTATCTCCAGTAGAAACAGAGTTACGAGCCTGCAGATATTGGGGGTCGTTTTCTCTCTTCCTCTCCGCGCGCCCTCCACGTTGAGCCTTCGGAGGCAATATATTAGTTGAAGTATAGTCTAATGCATTTCCTATGGAGGGGTTGTTTCTTTACGTATAACTTAATTACTCGGCCCCTGTTTGTCGTAGCCCAAAGTTTTTAGTATGGTTAGATGGGGGACAATTTGGGCTATAACATATCCGAAGGACATCCTCGTATCTCCAGTAGAAACAGAGTAACGAGCCTGCAAAGTATAGTCTAACTCATTTCCTATGGAGGGGGCTTGTTTCTTTACGTTTTGCTTAAGTACTCGGCTCCTGTTTGTCGTAACCCAAATATTTTAATATGGTTTGATGGGGGACAAGTTGGACAATACCATACTCAAAGGACATCCCCGTATCTCGAGTAGAAACAGAATTACGAGCCTGCAAATTATAGTCTAACTCATTTCCTATGGAGGGGGTTTGTTTCTTTACGTTTTGCTTAAGTACTCGGCCCCTGTTTGTCGTAGCCCAAAGTTTTTAGTATGGTTAGATGAAGGACAAGTTGGACTATAACATATCCTAAGAACCTCCCGGTATCTCTAGTAGACACAGAGTTATGGGCCTGCAAAATATAGTCTAATGCATTTTCTATGGAGGGGTTTGTTTGTTCACGTATTGCTTAATTACTTGACCCTGTTCTTTCGATTAAAAATAATAACATATCTTTAGTGTAGCGGTTATCGCATCCGCCTCACTCCCGGAAGGCCACAGATTCGAAACCGCGAAGTTTTTTTTTTGCTTGGAACCAGCAAAGATCTTTATAATTATCCGAACATTTGTGTCAAGGTCACATTATTTACATCCCCGTATCTCTGGTAGAACCAGAGTTACGAGCCTCCAGAATTTAGTCTAATGTATTTCCTATGGAGGGGTTTGTTTGTTTACGATTAACTTAATTACTCGACTACTGTTTGTCGTAGCCCTAATTCTTAGTATGGCTAGATGGGGGACAAATTGGTCTATAACATACTCAAAGGACATCCCCGTATCTCCAGTAGAAACAGAGTTACGAGCCTGCAAAGTTTTTTTTCAAAAATCAAAAGTAACCTTCTAACAATAAGTGAGACAAAAATATGTTGGCGACGATATTGAGGTAGCCTCAAGTTTAAAGTATCCTTGTATGGGGAGCAAAGAGTACTATAACATATCCAAAGGAGATCCCAGTATCTCTTGTAGAACAAGAGTTATGAGCCTTCAAAGTTTTGTGCAAAAATCATAAGTAACATAATAAAATAAGTGAGACGATACCAAATTTGACGAACACTTTGCTTAATATCTCAGCCCCTGTTTGTCGTAGCTCAATGTTTTTAGAATGGTTAGATGGGGGACAATTTGGACTTTAACATATCCTAAGGACATCTCCGTATCTCTAGTAGACACAGAGTTATGGGCCTGCAAATTATAGTCTAATGCATTTCCTATGGACGGGTTGTTTGTTTACTTTTAGCTTAATTACTCGGCCCCTGTTTGTCGTAGCTCAATGTTTTAGTATGGTTTGATGGGGGACAAATTGGACTATAAAATATCCTAAGGACATACAGACAAATTGGACTAAAACATACTCAAAGGACATCCCCGTATCTCCAGTAGAAACAGAGTTACGAGCCTGCAAAGTATAGTCTAATGCATTTCCTATGGAGGGGTTGTTTCTTTACGTATAACTTAATTACTCGGCCCCTGTTTGTCGTAGCCCAAAGTTTTTAGTATGGTTAGATGGGGGACAATTTGGGCTATAACATATCCGAAGGACATCCTCGTATCTCCAGTAGAAACAGAGTAACGAGCCTGCAAAGTATAGTCTAACTCATTTCCTATGGAGGGGGCTTGTTTCTTTACGTTTTGCTTAAGTACTCGGCTCCTGTTTGTCGTAACCCAAATATTTTAATATGGTTTGATGGGGGACAAGTTGGACAATACCATACTCAAAGGACATCCCCGTATCTCGAGTAGAAACAGAGTTACGAGCCTGCAAATTATAGTCTAACTCATTTCCTATGGAGGGGGTTTGTTTCTTTACGTTTTGCTTAAGTACTCGGCCCCTGTTTGTCGTAGCCCAAAGTTTTTAGTATGGTTAGATGAAGGACAAGTTGGACTATAACATATCCTAAGAACCTCCCGGTATCTCTAGTAGACACAGAGTTATGGGCCTGCAAAATATAGTCTAATGCATTTTCTATGGAGGGGTTTGTTTGTTCACGTATTGCTTAATTACTTGACCCTGTTCTTTCGATTAAAAATAATAACATATCTTTAGTGTAGCGGTTATCGCATCCGCCTCACTCCCGGAAGGCCACAGATTCGAAACCGCGAAGTTTTTTTTTTTGCTTGGAACCAGCAAAGATCTTTATAATTATCCGAACATTTGTGTCAAGGTCACATTATTTACATCCCCGTATCTCTGGTAGAACCAGAGTTACGAGCCTCCAGAATTTAGTCTAATGTATTTCCTATGGAGGGGTTTGTTTGTTTACGATTAACTTAATTACTCGACTGCTGTTTGTCGTAGCCCTAATTCTTAGTATGGCTAGATGGGGGACAAATTGGTCTATAACATACTCAAAGGACATCCCCGTATCTCCAGTAGAAACAGAGTTACGAGCCTGCAAAGTTTTTTTTCAAAAATCAAAAGTAACCTTCTAACAATAAGTGAGACAAAAATATGTTGGCGACGATATTGAGGTAGCCTCAAGTTTAAAGTATCCTTGTATGGGGAGCAAAGAGTACTATAACATATCCAAAGGAGATCCCAGTATCTCTTGTAGAACAAGAGTTATGAGCCTTCAAAGTTTTGTGCAAAAATCATAAGTAACATAATAAAATAAGTGAGACGATACCAAATTTGACGAACACTTTGCTTAATATCTCGGCCCCTGTTTGTCGTAGCTCAATGTTTTTAGAATGGTTAGATGGGGGACAATTTGGACTTTAACATATCCTAAGGACATCTCCGTATCTCTAGTAGACACAGAGTTATGGGCCTGCAAATTATAGTCTAATGCATTTCCTATGGACGGGTTGTTTGTTTACTTTTAGCTTAATTACTCGGCCCCTGTTTGTCGTAGCTCAATGTTTTAGTATGGTTTGATGGGGGACAAATTGGACTATAAAATATCCTAAGGACATACAGACAAATTGGACTAAAACATACTCAAAGGACATCCCCGTATCTCCAGTAGAAACAGAGTTACGAGCCTGCAAAGTATAGTCTAATGCATTTCCTATGGAGGGGTTGTTTCTTTACGTATAACTTAATTACTCGGCCCCTGTTTGTCGTAGCCCAAAGTTTTTAGTATGGTTAGATGGGGGACAATTTGGGCTATAACATATCCGAAGGACATCCTCGTATCTCCAGTAGAAACAGAGTAACGAGCCTGCAAAGTATAGTCTAACTCATTTCCTATGGAGGGGGCTTGTTTCTTTACGTTTTGCTTAAGTACTCGGCTCCTGTTTGTCGTAACCCAAATATTTTAATATGGTTTGATGGGGGACAAGTTGGACAATACCATACTCAAAGGACATCCCCGTATCTCGAGTAGAAACAGAGTTACGAGCCTGCAAATTATAGTCTAACTCATTTCCTATGGAGGGGGTTTGTTTCTTTACGTTTTGCTTAAGTACTCGGCCCCTGTTTGTCGTAGCCCAAAGTTTTTAGTATGGTTAGATGAAGGACAAGTTGGACTATAACATATCCTAAGAACCTCCCGGTATCTCTAGTAGACACAGAGTTATGGGCCTGCAAAATATAGTCTAATGCATTTTCTATGGAGGGGTTTGTTTGTTCACGTATTGCTTAATTACTTGACCCTGTTCTTTCGATTAAAAATAATAACATATCTTTAGTGTAGCGGTTATCGCATCCGCCTCACTCCCGGAAGGCCACAGATTCGAAACCGCGAAGTTTTTTTTTTTGCTTGGAACCAGCAAAGATCTTTATAATTATCCGAACATTTGTGTCAAGGTCACATTATTTAAATCCCCGTATCTCTGGTAGAACCAGAGTTACGAGCCTCCAGAATTTAGTCTAATGTATTTCCTATGGAGGGGTTTGTTTGTTTACGATTAACTTAATTACTCGACTACTGTTTGTCGTAGCCCTAATTCTTAGTATGGCTAGATGGGGGACAAATTGGTCTATAACATACTCAAAGGACATCCCCGTATCTCCAGTAGAAACAGAGTTACGAGCCTGCAAAGTTTTTTTTCAAAAATCAAAAGTAACCTTCTAACAATAAGTGAGACAAAAATATGTTGGCGACGATATTGAGGTAGCCTCAAGTTTAAAGTATCCTTGTATGGGGAGCAAAGAGTACTATAACATATCCAAAGGAGATCCCAGTATCTCTTGTAGAACAAGAGTTATGAGCCTTCAAAGTTTTGTGCAAAAATCATAAGTAACATAATAAAATAAGTGAGACGATACCAAATTTGACGAACACTTTGCTTAATATCTCGGCCCCTGTTTGTCGAAGCTCAATGTTTTTAGAATGGTTAGATGGGGGACAATTTGGACTTTAACATATCCTAAGGACATCTCCTTATCTCTAGTAGACACAGAGTTATGGGCCTGCAAATTATAGTCTAATGCATTTCCTATGGACGGGTTGTTTGTTTACTTTTAGCTTAATTACTCGGCCCCTGTTTGTCGTAGCTCAATGTTTTAGTATGGTTTGATGGGGGACAAATTGGACTATAAAATATCCTAAGGACATACAGACAAATTGGACTAAAACATACTCAAAGGACATCCCCGTATCTCCAGTAGAAACAGAGTTACGAGCCTGCAGATATTGGGGGTCGTTTTCTCTCTTCCTCTCCGCGCGCCCTCCACGTTGAGCCTTCGGAGGCAATATATTAGTTGAAGTATAGTCTAATGCATTTCCTATGGAGGGGTTGTTTCTTTACGTATAACTTAATTACTCGGCCCCTGTTTGTCGTAGCCCAAAGTTTTTAGTATGGTTAGATGGGGGACAATTTGGGCTATAACATATCCGAAGGACATCCTCGTATCTCCAGTAGAAACAGAGTAACGAGCCTGCAAAGTATAGTCTAACTCATTTCCTATGGAGGGGGCTTGTTTCTTTACGTTTTGCTTAAGTACTCGGCTCCTGTTTGTCGTAACCCAAATATTTTAATATGGTTTGATGGGGGACAAGTTGGACAATACCATACTCAAAGGACATCCCCGTATCTCGAGTAGAAACAGAATTACGAGCCTGCAAATTATAGTCTAACTCATTTCCTATGGAGGGGGTTTGTTTCTTTACGTTTTGCTTAAGTACTCGGCCCCTGTTTGTCGTAGCCCAAAGTTTTTAGTATGGTTAGATGAAGGACAAGTTGGACTATAACATATCCTAAGAACCTCCCGGTATCTCTAGTAGACACAGAGTTATGGGCCTGCAAAATATAGTCTAATGCATTTTCTATGGAGGGGTTTGTTTGTTCACGTATTGCTTAATTACTTGACCCTGTTCTTTCGATTAAAAATAATAACATATCTTTAGTGTAGCGGTTATCGCATCCGCCTCACTCCCGGAAGGCCACAGATTCGAAACCGCGAAGTTTTTTTTTTTGCTTGGAACCAGCAAAGATCTTTATAATTATCCGAACATTTGTGTCAAGGTCACATTATTTACATCCCCGTATCTCTGGTAGAACCAGAGTTACGAGCCTCCAGAATTTAGTCTAATGTATTTCCTATGGAGGGGTTTGTTTGTTTACGATTAACTTAATTACTCGACTACTGTTTGTCGTAGCCCTAATTCTTAGTATGGCTAGATGGGGGACAAATTGGTCTATAACATACTCAAAGGACATCCCCGTATCTCCAGTAGAAACAGAGTTACGAGCCTGCAAAGTTTTTTTTCAAAAATCAAAAGTAACCTTCTAACAATAAGTGAGACAAAAATATGTTGGCGACGATATTGAGGTAGCCTCAAGTTTAAAGTATCCTTGTATGGGGAGCAAAGAGTACTATAACATATCCAAAGGAGATCCCAGTATCTCTTGTAGAACAAGAGTTATGAGCCTTCAAAGTTTTGTGCAAAAATCATAAGTAACATAATAAAATAAGTGAGACGATACCAAATTTGACGAACACTTTGCTTAATATCTCGGCCCCTGTTTGTCGTAGCTCAATGTTTTTAGAATGGTTAGATGGGGGACAATTTGGACTTTAACATATCCTAAGGACATCTCCGTATCTCTAGTAGACACAGAGTTATGGGCCTGCAAATTATAGTCTAATGCATTTCCTATGGACGGGTTGTTTGTTTACTTTTAGCTTAATTACTCGGCCCCTGTTTGTCGTAGCTCAATGTTTTAGTATGGTTTGATGGGGGACAAATTGGACTATAAAATATCCTAAGGACATACAGACAAATTGGACTAAAACATACTCAAAGGACATCCCCGTATCTCCAGTAGAAACAGAGTTACGAGCCTGCAAAGTATAGTCTAATGCATTTCCTATGGAGGGGTTGTTTCTTTACGTATAACTTAATTACTCGGCCCCTGTTTGTCGTAGCCCAAAGTTTTTAGTATGGTTAGATGGGGGACAATTTGGGCTATAACATATCCGAAGGACATCCTCGTATCTCCAGTAGAAACAGAGTAACGAGCCTGCAAAGTATAGTCTAACTCATTTCCTATGGAGGGGGCTTGTTTCTTTACGTTTTGCTTAAGTACTCGGCTCCTGTTTGTCGTAACCCAAATATTTTAATATGGTTTGATGGGGGACAAGTTGGACAATACCATACTCAAAGGACATCCCCGTATCTCGAGTAGAAACAGAGTTACGAGCCTGCAAATTATAGTCTAACTCATTTCCTATGGAGGGGGTTTGTTTCTTTACGTTTTGCTTAAGTACTCGGCCCCTGTTTGTCGTAGCCCAAAGTTTTTAGTATGGTTAGATGAAGGACAAGTTGGACTATAACATATCCTAAGAACCTCCCGGTATCTCTAGTAGACACAGAGTTATGGGCCTGCAAAATATAGTCTAATGCATTTTCTATGGAGGGGTTTGTTTGTTCACGTATTGCTTAATTACTTGACCCTGTTCTTTCAATTAAAAATAATAACATATCTTTAGTGTAGCGGTTATCGCATCCGCCTCACTCCCGGAAGGCCACAGATTCGAAACCGCGAAGTTTTTTTTTTTGCTTGGAACCAGCAAAGATCTTTATAATTATCCGAACATTTGTGTCAAGGTCACATTATTTACATCCCCGTATCTCTGGTAGAACCAGAGTTACGAGCCTCCAGAATTTAGTCTAATGTATTTCCTATGGAGGGGTTTGTTTGTTTACGATTAACTTAATTACTCGACTACTGTTTGTCGTAGCCCTAATTCTTAGTATGGCTAGATGGGGGACAAATTGGTCTATAACATACTCAAAGGACATCCCCGTATCTCCAGTAGAAACAGAGTTACGAGCCTGCAAAGTTTTTTTTCAAAAATCAAAAGTAACCTTCTAACAATAAGTGAGACAAAAATATGTTGGCGACGATATTGAGGTAGCCTCAAGTTTAAAGTATCCTTGTATGGGGAGCAAAGAGTACTATAACATATCCAAAGGAGATCCCAGTATCTCTTGTAGAACAAGAGTTATGAGCCTTCAAAGTTTTGTGCAAAAATCATAAGTAACATAATAAAATAAGTGAGACGATACCAAATTTGACGAACACTTTGCTTAATATCTCGGCCCCTGTTTGTCGTAGCTCAATGTTTTTAGAATGGTTAGATGGGGGACAATTTGGACTTTAACATATCCTAAGGACATCTCCGTATCTCTAGTAGACACAGAGTTATGGGCCTGCAAATTATAGTCTAATGCATTTCCTATGGACGGGTTGTTTGTTTACTTTTAGCTTAATTACTCGGCCCCTGTTTGTCGTAGCTCAATGTTTTAGTATGGTTTGATGGGGGACAAATTGGACTATAAAATATCCTAAGGACATACAGACAAATTGGACTAAAACATACTCAAAGGACATCCCCGTATCTCCAGTAGAAACAGAGTTACGAGCCTGCAAAGTATAGTCTAATGCATTTCCTATGGAGGGGTTGTTTCTTTACGTATAACTTAATTACTCGGCCCCTGTTTGTCGTAGCCCAAAGTTTTTAGTATGGTTAGATGGGGGACAATTTGGGCTATAACATATCCGAAGGACATCCTCGTATCTCCAGTAGAAACAGAGTAACGAGCCTGCAAAGTATAGTCTAACTCATTTCCTATGGAGGGGGCTTGTTTCTTTACGTTTTGCTTAAGTACTCGGCTCCTGTTTGTCGTAACCCAAATATTTTAATATGGTTTGATGGGGGACAAGTTGGACAATACCATACTCAAAGGACATCCCCGTATCTCGAGTAGAAACAGAGTTACGAGCCTGCAAATTATAGTCTAACTCATTTCCTATGGAGGGGGTTTGTTTCTTTACGTTTTGCTTAAGTACTCGGCCCCTGTTTGTCGTAGCCCAAAGTTTTTAGTATGGTTAGATGAAGGACAAGTTGGACTATAACATATCCTAAGAACCTCCCGGTATCTCTAGTAGACACAGAGTTATGGGCCTGCAAAATATAGTCTAATGCATTTTCTATGGAGGGGTTTGTTTGTTCACGTATTGCTTAATTACTTGACCCTGTTCTTTCGATTAAAAATAATAACATATCTTTAGTGTAGCGGTTATCGCATCCGCCTCACTCCCGGAAGGCCACAGATTCGAAACCGCGAAGTTTTTTTTTTTGCTTGGAACCAGCAAAGATCTTTATAATTATCCGAACATTTGTGTCAAGGTCACATTATTTACATCCCCGTATCTCTGGTAGAACCAGAGTTACGAGCCTCCAGAATTTAGTCTAATGTATTTCCTATGGAGGGGTTTGTTTGTTTACGATTAACTTAATTACTCGACTACTGTTTGTCGTAGCCCTAATTCTTAGTATGGCTAGATGGGGGACAAATTGGTCTATAACATACTCAAAGGACATCCCCGTATCTCCAGTAGAAACAGAGTTACGAGCCTGCAAAGTTTTTTTTCAAAAATCAAAAGTAACCTTCTAACAATAAGTGAGACAAAAATATGTTGGCGACGATATTGAGGTAGCCTCAAGTTTAAAGTATCCTTGTATGGGGAGCAAAGAGTAATATAACATATCCAAAGGAGATCCCAGTATCTCTTGTAGAACAAGAGTTATGAGCCTTCAAAGTTTTGTGCAAAAATCATAAGTAACATAATAAAATAAGTGAGACGATACCAAATTTGACGAACACTTTGCTTAATATCTCGGCCCCTGTTTGTCGTAGCTCAATGTTTTTAGAATGGTTAGATGGGGGACAATTTGGACTTTAACATATCCTAAGGACATCTCCGTATCTCTAGTAGACACAGAGTTATGGGCCTGCAAGTTATAGTCTAATGCATTTCCTATGGACGGGTTGTTTGTTTACTTTTAGCTTAATTACTCGGCCCCTGTTTGTCGTAGCTCAATGTTTTAGTATGGTTTGATGGGGGACAAATTGGACTATAAAATATCCTAAGGACATACAGACAAATTGGACTAAAACATACTCAAAGGACATCCCCGTATCTCCAGTAGAAACAGAGTTACGAGCCTGCAAAGTATAGTCTAATGCATTTCCTATGGAGGGTTTGTTTCTTTACGTATAACTTAATTACTCGGCCCCTGTTTGTCGTAGCCCAAAGTTTTTAGTATGGTTAGATGGGGGACAATTTGGGCTATAACATATCCGAAGGACATCCTCGTATCTCCAGTAGAAACAGAGTAACGAGCCTGCAAAGTATAGTCTAACTCATTTCCTATGGAGGGGGCTTGTTTCTTTACGTTTTGCTTAAGTACTCGGCTCCTGTTTGTCGTAACCCAAATATTTTAATATGGTTAGATGGGGGACAAGTTGGACAATACCATACTCAAAGGACATCCCCGTATCTCGAGTAGAAACAGAGTTACGAGCCTGCAAAAAATAGTCTAATGCATTTCCTAAGGAGGGGTTGTTTGTTTACGTTTAGCTTAATTACTCGGCCCCTGTTTGTCGTAGCTCAATGTTTTTAGTATGGTTTGATGGGGGACAAATTGGACTATAACATACTCAAAGGACATCCCCGTATCTCCAGTAGAAACAGAGTTACGAGCCTGCAAATTATAGTCTAACTCATTTCCTATGGAGGGGGTTTGTTTCTTTACGTTTTGCTTAAGTACTCGGCCCCTGTTTGTCGTAGCCCAAAGTTTTTAGTATGGTTAGATGAAGGACAAGTTGGACTATAACATATCCTAAGAACCTCCCGGTATCTCTAGTAGACACAGAGTTATGGGCCTGCAAAATATAGTCTAATGCATTTTCTATGGAGGGGTTTGTTTGTTCACGTATTGCTTAATTACTTGACCCTGTTCTTTCGATTAAAAATAATAACATATCTTTAGTGTAGCGGTTATCGCATCCGCCTCACTCCCGGAAGGCCACAGGTTCGAAACCGCGAAGTTTTTTTTTTTTGCTTGGAACCAGCAAAGATCTTTATAATTATCCGAACATTTGTGTCAAGGTCACATTATTTACATCCCCGTATGTCTGGTAGAACCAGAGTTACGAGCCTCCAGAATTTAGTCTAATGTATTTCCTATGGAGGGGTTTGTTTGTTTACGATTAACTTAATTACTCGACTACTGTTTGTCGTAGCCCTAATTCTTAGTATGGCTAGATGGGGGACAAATTGGTCTATAACATACTCAAAGGACATCCCCGTATCTCCAGTAGAAACAGAGTTAGGAGCCTGCAAAGTTTTTTTTCAAAAATCAAAAGTAACCTTCTAACAATAAGTGAGACAAAAAATAAGTTGACGACGATATTGAGGTAGCCTCAAGTTTAAAGTATCCTTGTATGGGGAGCAAAGAGTACTATAACATATCCAAAGGAGATCCCAGTATATCTTGTAGAACAAGAGTTATGAGCCTTCAAAGTTTTGTGCAAAAATCATAAGTAACATAATAAAATAAGTGAGACGATACCAAAGTTGACGAACACTTTGCTTAATATCTCGGCCCCTGTTTGTCGTAGCTCAATGTTTTTAGAATGGTTAGATGGGGGACAATTTGGACTATAACATATCCTAAGGACATACAGACAAATTGGACTAAAACATACTCAAAGGACATCCCCGTATCTCCAGTAGAAACAGAGTTACGAGCCTGCAAAGTATAGTCTAATGCATTTCCTATGGAGGGGTTGTTTCTTTACGTTTAACTTAATTACTCGGCCCCTGTTTGTCGTAGCCCAAAGTTTTTAGTATGGTTAGATGGGGGACAATTTGGACTATAACATATCCGAAGGACATCCTCGTATCTCCAGTAGAAACAGAGTAACGAGCCTGCAAAGTATAGTCTAACTCATTTCCTATGGAGGGGGCTTGTTTCTTTACGTTTTGCTTAAGTACTCGGCTCCTGTTTGTCGTAACCCAAATATTTTAATATGGTTAGATGGGGGACAAGTTGGACAATACCATACTCAAAGGACATCCCCGTATCTCGAGTAGAAACAGAGTTACGAGCCTGCAAAAAATAGTCTAATGCATTTCCTATGGAGGGGTTGTTTGTTTACGTTTAGCTTAATTACTCGGCCCCTGTTTGTCGTAGCTCAATGTTTTTAGTATGGTTTGATGGGGGACAAATTGGACTATAACATACTCAAAGGACATCCCCGTATCTCCAGTAGAAACAGAGTTACGAGCCTGCAAATTATAGTCTAACTCATTTCCTATGGAGGGGGTTTGTTTCTTTACGTTTTGCTTAAGTACTCGGCCCCTGTTTGTCGTAGCCCAAAGTTTTTAGTATGGTTAGATGAAGGACAAGTTGGACTATAACATATCCTAAGAACCTCCCGGTATCTCTAGTAGACACAGAGTTATGGGCCTGCAAAATATAGTCTAATGCATTTTCTATGGAGGGGTTTGTTTGTTCACGTATTGCTTAATTACTTGACCCTGTTCTTTCGATTAAAAATAATAACATATCTTTAGTGTAGCGGTTATCGCATCCGCCTCACTCCCGGAAGGCCACAGGTTCGAAACCGCGAAGTTTTTTTTTTTTTTTGCTTGGAACCAGCAAAGATCTTTATAATTATCCGAACATTTGTGTCAAGGTCACATTATTTACATCCCCGTATGTCTGGTAGAACCAGAGTTACGAGCCTCCAGAATTTAGTCTAATGTATTTCCTATGGAGGGGTTTGTTTGTTTACGATTAACTTAATTACTCGACTACTGTTTGTCGTAGCCCTAATTCTTAGTATGGCTAGATGGGGGACAAATTGGTCTATAACATACTCAAAGGACATCCCCGTATCTCCAGTAGAAACAGAGTTAGGAGCCTGCAAAGTTTTTTTTCAAAAATCAAAAGTAACCTTCTAACAATAAGTGAGACAAAAAATAAGTTGACGACGATATTGAGGTAGCCTCAAGTTTAAAGTATCCTTGTATGGGGAGCAAAGAGTACTATAACATATCCAAAGGAGATCCCAGTATCTCTTGTAGAACAAGAGTTATGAGCCTTCAAAGTTTTGTGCAAAAATCATAAGTAACATAATAAAATAAGTGAGACGATACCAAAGTTGACGAACACTTTGCTTAATATCTCGGCCCCTGTTTGTCGTAGCTCAATGTTTTTAGAATGGTTAGATGGGGGACAATTTGGACTATAACATATCCTAAGGACATACAGACAAATTGGACTAAAACATACTCAAAGGACATCCCCGTATCTCCAGTAGAAACAGAGTTACGAGCCTGCAAAGTATAGTCTAATGCATTTCCTATGGAGGGGTTGTTTCTTTACGTTTAACTTAATTACTCGGCCCCTGTTTGTCGTAGCCCAAAGTTTTTAGTATGGTTAGATGGGGGACAATTTGGACTATAACATATCCGAAGGACATCCTCGTATCTCCAGTAGAAACAGAGTAACGAGCCTGCAAAGTATAGTCTAACTCATTTCCTATGGAGGGGGTTTGTTTCTTTACGTTTTGCTTAAGTACTCGGCCCCTGTTTGTCGTAGCCCAAAGTTTTTAGTATGGTTAGATGAAGGACAAGTTGGACTATAACATATCCTAAGAACCTCCCGGTATCTCTAGTAGACACAGAGTTATGGGCCTGCAAAATATAGTCTAATGCATTTTCTATGGAGGGGTTTGTTTGTTCACGTATTGCTTAATTACTTGACCCTGTTC
Organism: Phalangium opilio; assembly: GCF_054372755.1. NCBI lineage: Eukaryota > Metazoa > Arthropoda > Arachnida > Opiliones > Phalangiidae > Phalangium > Phalangium opilio. Next base: position 2,634,822 of record NW_028324173.1, read on the forward strand.
TTTCGATTAAAAATAATAACATATCTTTAGTGTAGCGGTTATCGCATCCGCCTCACTCCCGGAAGGCCACAGGTTCGAAACCGCGAAGTTTTTTTTTTTTTGCTTGGAACCAGCAAAGATCTTTATAATTATCCGAACATTTGTGTCAAGGTCACATTATTTACATCCCCGTATGTCTGGTAGAACCAGAGTTACGAGCCTCCAGAATTTAGTCTAATGTATTTCCTATGGAGGGGTTTGTTTGTTTACGATTAACTTAATTACTCGACTACTGTTTGTCGTAGCCCTAATTCTTAGTATGGCTAGATGGGGGACAAATTGGTCTATAACATACTCAAAGGACATCCCCGTATCTCCAGTAGAAACAGAGTTAGGAGCCTGCAAAGTTTTTTTTCAAAAATCAAAAGTAACCTTCTAACAATAAGTGAGACAAAAAATAAGTTGACGACGATATTGAGGTAGCCTCAAGTTTAAAGTATCCTTGTATGGGGAGCAAAGAGTACTATAACATATCCAAAGGAGATCCCAGTATCTCTTGTAGAACAAGAGTTATGAGCCTTCAAAGTTTTGTGCAAAAATCATAAGTAACATAATAAAATAAGTGAGACGATACCAAAGTTGACGAACACTTTGCTTAATATCTCGGCCCCTGTTTGTCGTAGCTCAATGTTTTTAGAATGGTTAGATGGGGGACAATTTGGACTATAACATATCCTAAGGACATACAGACAAATTGGACTAAAACATACTCAAAGGACATCCCCGTATCTCGAGTAGAAACAGAGTTACGAGCCTGCAAATTATAGTCTAACTCATTTCCTATGGAGGGGGTTTGTTTCTTTACGTTTTGCTTAAGTACTCGGCCCCTGTTTGTCGTAGCCCAAAGTTTTTAGTATGGTTAGATGAAGGACAAGTTGGACTATAACATATCCTAAGAACCTCCCGGTATCTCTAGTAGACACAGAGTTATGGGCCTGCAAAATATAGTCTAATGCATTTTCTATGGAGGGGTTTGTTTGTTCACGTATTGCTTAATTACTTGACCCTGTTCTTTCAATTAAAAATAATAACATATCTTTAGTGTAGCGGTTATCGCATCCGCCTCACTCCCGGAAGGCCACAGATTCGAAACCGCGAAGTTTTTTTTTTTGCTTGGAACCAGCAAAGATCTTTATAATTATCCGAACATTTGTGTCAAGGTCACATTATTTACATCCCCGTATCTCTGGTAGAACCAGAGTTACGAGCCTCCAGAATTTAGTCTAATGTATTTCCTATGGAGGGGTTTGTTTGTTTACGATTAACTTAATTACTCGACTACTGTTTGTCGTAGCCCTAATTCTTAGTATGGCTAGATGGGGGACAAATTGGTCTATAACATACTCAAAGGACATCCCCGTATCTCCAGTAGAAACAGAGTTACGAGCCTGCAAAGTTTTTTTTCAAAAATCAAAAGTAACCTTCTAACAATAAGTGAGACAAAAATATGTTGGCGACGATATTGAGGTAGCCTCAAGTTTAAAGTATCCTTGTATGGGGAGCAAAGAGTACTATAACATATCCAAAGGAGATCCCAGTATCTCTTGTAGAACAAGAGTTATGAGCCTTCAAAGTTTTGTGCAAAAATCATAAGTAACATAATAAAATAAGTGAGACGATACCAAATTTGACGAACACTTTGCTTAATATCTCGGCCCCTGTTTGTCGTAGCTCAATGTTTTTAGAATGGTTAGATGGGGGACAATTTGGACTTTAACATATCCTAAGGACATCTCCGTATCTCTAGTAGACACAGAGTTATGGGCCTGCAAATTATAGTCTAATGCATTTCCTATGGACGGGTTGTTTGTTTACTTTTAGCTTAATTACTCGGCCCCTGTTTGTCGTAGCTCAATGTTTTAGTATGGTTTGATGGGGGACAAATTGGACTATAAAATATCCTAAGGACATACAGACAAATTGGACTAAAACATACTCAAAGGACATCCCCGTATCTCCAGTAGAAACAGAGTTACGAGCCTGCAAAGTATAGTCTAATGCATTTCCTATGGAGGGGTTGTTTCTTTACGTATAACTTAATTACTCGGCCCCTGTTTGTCGTAGCCCAAAGTTTTTAGTATGGTTAGATGGGGGACAATTTGGGCTATAACATATCCGAAGGACATCCTCGTATCTCCAGTAGAAACAGAGTAACGAGCCTGCAAAGTATAGTCTAACTCATTTCCTATGGAGGGGGCTTGTTTCTTTACGTTTTGCTTAAGTACTCGGCTCCTGTTTGTCGTAACCCAAATATTTTAATATGGTTTGATGGGGGACAAGTTGGACAATACCATACTCAAAGGACATCCCCGTATCTCGAGTAGAAACAGAGTTACGAGCCTGCAAAAAATAGTCTAATGCATTTCCTATGGAGGGGTTGTTTGTTTACGTTTAGCTTAATTACTCGGCCCCTGTTTGTCGTAGCTCAATGTTTTTAGTATGGTTTGATGGGGGACAAATTGGACTATAACATACTCAAAGGACATCCCCGTATCTCCAGTAGAAACAGAGTTACGAGCCTGCAAATTATAGTCTAACTCATTTCCTATGGAGGGGGTTTGTTTCTTTACGTTTTGCTTAAGTACTCGGCCCCTGTTTGTCGTAGCCCAAAGTTTTTAGTATGGTTAGATGAAGGACAAGTTGGACTATAACATATCCTAAGAACCTCCCGGTATCTCTAGTAGACACAGAGTTATGGGCCTGCAAAATATAGTCTAATGCATTTTCTATGGAGGGGTTTGTTTGTTCACGTATTGCTTAATTACTTGACCCTGTTCTTTCGATTAAAAATAATAACATATCTTTAGTGTAGCGGTTATCGCATCCGCCTCACTCCCGGAAGGCCACAGGTTCGAAACCGCGAAGTTTTTTTTTTTTTTTGCTTGGAACCAGCAAAGATCTTTATAATTATCCGAACATTTGTGTCAAGGTCACATTATTTACATCCCCGTATGTCTGGTAGAACCAGAGTTACGAGCCTCCAGAATTTAGTCTAATGTATTTCCTATGGAGGGGTTTGTTTGTTTACGATTAACTTAATTACTCGACTACTGTTTGTCGTAGCCCTAATTCTTAGTATGGCTAGATGGGGGACAAATTGGTCTATAACATACTCAAAGGACATCCCCGTATCTCCAGTAGAAACAGAGTTAGGAGCCTGCAAAGTTTTTTTTCAAAAATCAAAAGTAACCTTCTAACAATAAGTGAGACAAAAAATAAGTTGACGACGATATTGAGGTAGCCTCAAGTTTAAAGTATCCTTGTATGGGGAGCAAAGAGTACTATAACATATCCAAAGGAGATCCCAGTATCTCTTGTAGAACAAGAGTTATGAGCCTTCAAAGTTTTGTGCAAAAATCATAAGTAACATAATAAAATAAGTGAGACGATACCAAAGTTGACGAACACTTTGCTTAATATCTCGGCCCCTGTTTGTCGTAGCTCAATGTTTTTAGAATGGTTAGATGGGGGACAATTTGGACTATAACATATCCTAAGGACATACAGACAAATTGGACTAAAACATACTCAAAGGACATCCCCGTATCTCCAGTAGAAACAGAGTTACGAGCCTGCAAAGTATAGTCTAATGCATTTCCTATGGAGGGGTTGTTTCTTTACGTTTAACTTAATTACTCGGCCCCTGTTTGTCGTAGCCCAAAGTTTTTAGTATGGTTAGATGGGGGACAATTTGGACTATAACATATCCGAAGGACATCCTCGTATCTCCAGTAGAAACAGAGTAACGAGCCTGCAAAGTATAGTCTAACTCATTTCCTATGGAGGGGGTTTGTTTCTTTACGTTTTGCTTAAGTACTCGGCCCCTGTTTGTCGTAGCCCAAAGTTTTTAGTATGGTTAGATGAAGGACAAGTTGGACTATAACATATCCTAAGAACCTCCCGGTATCTCTAGTAGACACAGAGTTATGGGCCTGCAAAATATAGTCTAATGCATTTTCTATGGAGGGGTTTGTTTGTTCACGTATTGCTTAATTACTTGACCCTGTTCTTTCGATTAAAAATAATAACATATCTTTAGTGTAGCGGTTATCGCATCCGCCTCACTCCCGGAAGGCCACAGGTTCGAAACCGCGAAGTTTTTTTTTTTTTGCTTGGAACCAGCAAAGATCTTTATAATTATCCGAACATTTGTGTCAAGGTCACATTATTTACATCCCCGTATGTCTGGTAGAACCAGAGTTACGAGCCTCCAGAATTTAGTCTAATGTATTTCCTATGGAGGGGTTTGTTTGTTTACGATTAACTTAATTACTCGACTACTGTTTGTCGTAGCCCTAATTCTTAGTATGGCTAGATGGGGGACAAATTGGTCTATAACATACTCAAAGGACATCCCCGTATCTCCAGTAGAAACAGAGTTAGGAGCCTGCAAAGTTTTTTTTCAAAAATCAAAAGTAACCTTCTAACAATAAGTGAGACAAAAAATAAGTTGACGACGATATTGAGGTAGCCTCAAGTTTAAAGTATCCTTGTATGGGGAGCAAAGAGTACTATAACATATCCAAAGGAGATCCCAGTATCTCTTGTAGAACAAGAGTTATGAGCCTTCAAAGTTTTGTGCAAAAATCATAAGTAACATAATAAAATAAGTGAGACGATACCAAAGTTGACGAACACTTTGCTTAATATCTCGGCCCCTGTTTGTCGTAGCTCAATGTTTTTAGAATGGTTAGATGGGGGACAATTTGGACTATAACATATCCTAAGGACATACAGACAAATTGGACTAAAACATACTCAAAGGACATCCCCGTATCTCGAGTAGAAACAGAGTTACGAGCCTGCAAATTATAGTCTAACTCATTTCCTATGGAGGGGGTTTGTTTCTTTACGTTTTGCTTAAGTACTCGGCCCCTGTTTGTCGTAGCCCAAAGTTTTTAGTATGGTTAGATGAAGGACAAGTTGGACTATAACATATCCTAAGAACCTCCCGGTATCTCTAGTAGACACAGAGTTATGGGCCTGCAAAATATAGTCTAATGCATTTTCTATGGAGGGGTTTGTTTGTTCACGTATTGCTTAATTACTTGACCCTGTTCTTTCAATTAAAAATAATAACATATCTTTAGTGTAGCGGTTATCGCATCCGCCTCACTCCCGGAAGGCCACAGATTCGAAACCGCGAAGTTTTTTTTTTTGCTTGGAACCAGCAAAGATCTTTATAATTATCCGAACATTTGTGTCAAGGTCACATTATTTACATCCCCGTATCTCTGGTAGAACCAGAGTTACGAGCCTCCAGAATTTAGTCTAATGTATTTCCTATGGAGGGGTTTGTTTGTTTACGATTAACTTAATTACTCGACTACTGTTTGTCGTAGCCCTAATTCTTAGTATGGCTAGATGGGGGACAAATTGGTCTATAACATACTCAAAGGACATCCCCGTATCTCCAGTAGAAACAGAGTTACGAGCCTGCAAAGTTTTTTTTCAAAAATCAAAAGTAACCTTCTAACAATAAGTGAGACAAAAATATGTTGGCGACGATATTGAGGTAGCCTCAAGTTTAAAGTATCCTTGTATGGGGAGCAAAGAGTACTATAACATATCCAAAGGAGATCCCAGTATCTCTTGTAGAACAAGAGTTATGAGCCTTCAAAGTTTTGTGCAAAAATCATAAGTAACATAATAAAATAAGTGAGACGATACCAAATTTGACGAACACTTTGCTTAATATCTCGGCCCCTGTTTGTCGTAGCTCAATGTTTTTAGAATGGTTAGATGGGGGACAATTTGGACTTTAACATATCCTAAGGACATCTCCGTATCTCTAGTAGACACAGAGTTATGGGCCTGCAAATTATAGTCTAATGCATTTCCTATGGACGGGTTGTTTGTTTACTTTTAGCTTAATTACTCGGCCCCTGTTTGTCGTAGCTCAATGTTTTAGTATGGTTTGATGGGGGACAAATTGGACTATAAAATATCCTAAGGACATACAGACAAATTGGACTAAAACATACTCAAAGGACATCCCCGTATCTCCAGTAGAAACAGAGTTACGAGCCTGCAAAGTATAGTCTAATGCATTTCCTATGGAGGGGTTGTTTCTTTACGTATAACTTAATTACTCGGCCCCTGTTTGTCGTAGCCCAAAGTTTTTAGTATGGTTAGATGGGGGACAATTTGGGCTATAACATATCCGAAGGACATCCTCGTATCTCCAGTAGAAACAGAGTAACGAGCCTGCAAAGTATAGTCTAACTCATTTCCTATGGAGGGGGCTTGTTTCTTTACGTTTTGCTTAAGTACTCGGCTCCTGTTTGTCGTAACCCAAATATTTTAATATGGTTTGATGGGGGACAAGTTGGACAATACCATACTCAAAGGACATCCCCGTATCTCGAGTAGAAACAGAGTTACGAGCCTGCAAATTATAGTCTAACTCATTTCCTATGGAGGGGGTTTGTTTCTTTACGTTTTGCTTAAGTACTCGGCCCCTGTTTGTCGTAGCCCAAAGTTTTTAGTATGGTTAGATGAAGGACAAGTTGGACTATAACATATCCTAAGAACCTCCCGGTATCTCTAGTAGACACAGAGTTATGGGCCTGCAAAATATAGTCTAATGCATTTTCTATGGAGGGGTTTGTTTGTTCACGTATTGCTTAATTACTTGACCCTGTTCTTTCGATTAAAAATAATAACATATCTTTAGTGTAGCGGTTATCGCATCCGCCTCACTCCCGGAAGGCCACAGATTCGAAACCGCGAAGTTTTTTTTTTTTGCTTGGAACCAGCAAAGATCTTTATAATTATCCGAACATTTGTGTCAAGGTCACATTATTTACATCCCCGTATCTCTGGTAGAACCAGAGTTACGAGCCTCCAGAATTTAGTCTAATGTATTTCCTATGGAGGGGTTTGTTTGTTTACGATTAACTTAATTACTCGACTACTGTTTGTCGTAGCCCTAATTCTTAGTATGGCTAGATGGGGGACAAATTGGTCTATAACATACTCAAAGGACATCCCCGTATCTCCAGTAGAAACAGAGTTACGAGCCTGCAAAGTTTTTTTTCAAAAATCAAAAGTAACCTTCTAACAATAAGTGAGACAAAAATATGTTGGCGACGATATTGAGGTAGCCTCAAGTTTAAAGTATCCTTGTATGGGGAGCAAAGAGTAATATAACATATCCAAAGGAGATCCCAGTATCTCTTGTAGAACAAGAGTTATGAGCCTTCAAAGTTTTGTGCAAAAATCATAAGTAACATAATAAAATAAGTGAGACGATACCAAATTTGACGAACACTTTGCTTAATATCTCGGCCCCTGTTTGTCGTAGCTCAATGTTTTTAGAATGGTTAGATGGGGGACAATTTGGACTTTAACATATCCTAAGGACATCTCCGTATCTCTAGTAGACACAGAGTTATGGGCCTGCAAATTATAGTCTAATGCATTTCCTATGGACGGGTTGTTTGTTTACTTTTAGCTTAATTACTCGGCCCCTGTTTGTCGTAGCTCAATGTTTTAGTATGGTTTGATGGGGGACAAATTGGACTATAAAATATCCTAAGGACATACAGACAAATTGGACTAAAACATACTCAAAGGACATCCCCGTATCTCCAGTAGAAACAGAGTTACGAGCCTGCAAAGTATAGTCTAATGCATTTCCTATGGAGGGGTTGTTTCTTTACGTATAACTTAATTACTCGGCCCCTGTTTGTCGTAGCCCAAAGTTTTTAGTATGGTTAGATGGGGGACAATTTGGGCTATAACATATCCGAAGGACATCCTCGTATCTCCAGTAGAAACAGAGTAACGAGCCTGCAAAGTATAGTCTAACTCATTTCCTATGGAGGGGGCTTGTTTCTTTACGTTTTGCTTAAGTACTCGGCTCCTGTTTGTCGTAACCCAAATATTTTAATATGGTTAGATGGGGGACAAGTTGGACAATACCATACTCAAAGGACATCCCCGTATCTCGAGTAGAAACAGAGTTACGAGCCTGCAAAAAATAGTCTAATGCATTTCCTAAGGAGGGGTTGTTTGTTTACGTTTAGCTTAATTACTCGGCCCCTGTTTGTCGTAGCTCAATGTTTTTAGTATGGTTTGATGGGGGACAAATTGGACTATAACATACTCAAAGGACATCCCCGTATCTCCAGTAGAAACAGAGTTACGAGCCTGCAAATTATAGTCTAACTCATTTCCTATGGAGGGGGTTTGTTTCTTTACGTTTTGCTTAAGTACTCGGCCCCTGTTTGTCGTAGCCCAAAGTTTTTAGTATGGTTAGATGAAGGACAAGTTGGACTATAACATATCCTAAGAACCTCCCGGTATCTCTAGTAGACACAGAGTTATGGGCCTGCAAAATATAGTCTAATGCATTTTCTATGGAGGGGTTTGTTTGTTCACGTATTGCTTAATTACTTGACCCTGTTCTTTCGATTAAAAATAATAACATATCTTTAGTGTAGCGGTTATCGCATCCGCCTCACTCCCGGAAGGCCACAGGTTCGAAACCGCGAAGTTTTTTTTTTTTTGCTTGGAACCAGCAAAGATCTTTATAATTATCCGAACATTTGTGTCAAGGTCACATTATTTACATCCCCGTATGTCTGGTAGAACCAGAGTTACGAGCCTCCAGAATTTAGTCTAATGTATTTCCTATGGAGGGGTTTGTTTGTTTACGATTAACTTAATTACTCGACTACTGTTTGTCGTAGCCCTAATTCTTAGTATGGCTAGATGGGGGACAAATTGGTCTATAACATACTCAAAGGACATCCCCGTATCTCCAGTAGAAACAGAGTTAGGAGCCTGCAAAGTTTTTTTTCAAAAATCAAAAGTAACCTTCTAACAATAAGTGAGACAAAAAATAAGTTGACGACGATATTGAGGTAGCCTCAAGTTTAAAGTATCCTTGTATGGGGAGCAAAGAGTACTATAACATATCCAAAGGAGATCCCAGTATATCTTGTAGAACAAGAGTTATGAGCCTTCAAAGTTTTGTGCAAAAATCATAAGTAACATAATAAAATAAGTGAGACGATACCAAAGTTGACGAACACTTTGCTTAATATCTCGGCCCCTGTTTGTCGTAGCTCAATGTTTTTAGAATGGTTAGATGGGGGACAATTTGGACTATAACATATCCTAAGGACATACAGACAAATTGGACTAAAACATACTCAAAGGACATCCCCGTATCTCCAGTAGAAACAGAGTTACGAGCCTGCAAAGTATAGTCTAATGCATTTCCTATGGAGGGGTTGTTTCTTTACGTTTAACTTAATTACTCGGCCCCTGTTTGTCGTAGCCCAAAGTTTTTAGTATGGTTAGATGGGGGACAATTTGGACTATAACATATCCGAAGGACATCCTCGTATCTCCAGTAGAAACAGAGTAACGAGCCTGCAAAGTATAGTCTAACTCATTTCCTATGGAGGGGGCTTGTTTCTTTACGTTTTGCTTAAGTACTCGGCTCCTGTTTGTCGTAACCCAAATATTTTAATATGGTTAGATGGGGGACAAGTTGGACAATACCATACTCAAAGGACATCCCCGTATCTCGAGTAGAAACAGAGTTACGAGCCTGCAAAAAATAGTCTAATGCATTTCCTATGGAGGGGTTGTTTGTTTACGTTTAGCTTAATTACTCGGCCCCTGTTTGTCGTAGCTCAATGTTTTTAGTATGGTTTGATGGGGGACAAATTGGACTATAACATACTCAAAGGACATCCCCGTATCTCCAGTAGAAACAGAGTTACGAGCCTGCAAATTATAGTCTAACTCATTTCCTATGGAGGGGGTTTGTTTCTTTACGTTTTGCTTAAGTACTCGGCCCCTGTTTGTCGTAGCCCAAAGTTTTTAGTATGGTTAGATGAAGGACAAGTTGGACTATAACATATCCTAAGAACCTCCCGGTATCTCTAGTAGACACAGAGTTATGGGCCTGCAAAATATAGTCTAATGCATTTTCTATGGAGGGGTTTGTTTGTTCACGTATTGCTTAATTACTTGACCCTGTTCTTTCGATTAAAAATAATAACATATCTTTAGTGTAGCGGTTATCGCATCCGCCTCACTCCCGGAAGGCCACAGGTTCGAAACCGCGAAGTTTTTTTTTTTTTTTGCTTGGAACCAGCAAAGATCTTTATAATTATCCGAACATTTGTGTCAAGGTCACATTATTTACATCCCCGTATGTCTGGTAGAACCAGAGTTACGAGCCTCCAGAATTTAGTCTAATGTATTTCCTATGGAGGGGTTTGTTTGTTTACGATTAACTTAATTACTCGACTACTGTTTGTCGTAGCCCTAATTCTTAGTATGGCTAGATGGGGGACAAATTGGTCTATAACATACTCAAAGGACATCCCCGTATCTCCAGTAGAAACAGAGTTAGGAGCCTGCAAAGTTTTTTTTCAAAAATCAAAAGTAACCTTCTAACAATAAGTGAGACAAAAAATAAGTTGACGACGATATTGAGGTAGCCTCAAGTTTAAAGTATCCTTGTATGGGGAGCAAAGAGTACTATAACATATCCAAAGGAGATCCCAGTATCTCTTGTAGAACAAGAGTTATGAGCCTTCAAAGTTTTGTGCAAAAATCATAAGTAACATAATAAAATAAGTGAGACGATACCAAAGTTGACGAACACTTTGCTTAATATCTCGGCCCCTGTTTGTCGTAGCTCAATGTTTTTAGAATGGTTAGATGGGGGACAATTTGGACTATAACATATCCTAAGGACATACAGACAAATTGGACTAAAACATACTCAAAGGACATCCCCGTATCTCCAGTAGAAACAGAGTTACGAGCCTGCAAAGTATAGTCTAATGCATTTCCTATGGAGGGGTTGTTTCTTTACGTTTAACTTAATTACTCGGCCCCTGTTTGTCGTAGCCCAAAGTTTTTAGTATGGTTAGATGGGGGACAATTTGGACTATAACATATCCGAAGGACATCCTCGTATCTCCAGTAGAAACAGAGTAACGAGCCTGCAAAGTATAGTCTAACTCATTTCCTATGGAGGGGGTTTGTTTCTTTACGTTTTGCTTAAGTACTCGGCCCCTGTTTGTCGTAGCCCAAAGTTTTTAGTATGGTTAGATGAAGGACAAGTTGGACTATAACATATCCTAAGAACCTCCCGGTATCTCTAGTAGACACAGAGTTATGGGCCTGCAAAATATAGTCTAATGCATTTTCTATGGAGGGGTTTGTTTGTTCACGTATTGCTTAATTACTTGACCCTGTTCTTTCGATTAAAAATAATAACATATCTTTAGTGTAGCGGTTATCGCATCCGCCTCACTCCCGGAAGGCCACAGGTTCGAAACCGCGAAGTTTTTTTTTTTTTGCTTGGAACCAGCAAAGATCTTTATAATTATCCGAACATTTGTGTCAAGGTCACATTATTTACATCCCCGTATGTCTGGTAGAACCAGAGTTACGAGCCTCCAGAATTTAGTCTAATGTATTTCCTATGGAGGGGTTTGTTTGTTTACGATTAACTTAATTACTCGACTACTGTTTGTCGTAGCCCTAATTCTTAGTATGGCTAGATGGGGGACAAATTGGTCTATAACATACTCAAAGGACATCCCCGTATCTCCAGTAGAAACAGAGTTAGGAGCCTGCAAAGTTTTTTTTCAAAAATCAAAAGTAACCTTCTAACAATAAGTGAGACAAAAAATAAGTTGACGACGATATTGAGGTAGCCTCAAGTTTAAAGTATCCTTGTATGGGGAGCAAAGAGTACTATAACATATCCAAAGGAGATCCCAGTATCTCTTGTAGAACAAGAGTTATGAGCCTTCAAAGTTTTGTGCAAAAATCATAAGTAACATAATAAAATAAGTGAGACGATACCAAAGTTGACGAACACTTTGCTTAATATCTCGGCCCCTGTTTGTCGTAGCTCAATGTTTTTAGAATGGTTAGATGGGGGACAATTTGGACTATAACATATCCTAAGGACATACAGACAAATTGGACTAAAACATACTCAAAGGACATCCCCGTATCTCCAGTAGAAACAGAGTTACGAGCCTGCAAAGTATAGTCTAATGCATTTCCTATGGAGGGGCTGTTTCTTTACGTTTAACTTAATTACTCGGCCCCTGTTTGTCGTAGCCCAAAGTTTTTAGTATGGTTAGATGGGGGACAATTTGGACTATAACATATCCGAAGGACATCCTCGTATCTCCAGTAGAAACAGAGTAACGAGCCTGCAAAGTATAGTCTAACTCATTTCCTATGGAGGGGGTTTGTTTCTTTACGTTTTGCTTAAGTACTCGGCCCCTGTTTGTCGTAGCCCAAAGTTTTTAGTATGGTTAGATGAAGGACAAGTTGGACTATAACATATCCTAAGAACCTCCCGGTATCTCTAGTAGACACAGAGTTATGGGCCTGCAAAATATAGTCTAATGCATTTTCTATGGAGGGGTTTGTTTGTTCACGTATTGCTTAATTACTTGACCCTGTTCTTTCGATTAAAAATAATAACATATCTTTAGTGTAGCGGTTATCGCATCCGCCTCACTCCCGGAAGGCCACAGGTTCGAAACCGCGAAGTTTTTTTTTTTTTGCTTGGAACCAGCAAAGATCTTTATAATTATCCGAACATTTGTGTCAAGGTCACATTATTTACATCCCCGTATGTCTGGTAGAACCAGAGTTACGAGCCTCCAGAATTTAGTCTAATGTATTTCCTATGGAGGGGTTTGTTTGTTTACGATTAACTTAATTACTCGACTACTGTTTGTCGTAGCCCTAATTCTTAGTATGGCTAGATGGGGGACAAATTGGTCTATAACATACTCAAAGGACATCCCCGTATCTCCAGTAGAAACAGAGTTAGGAGCCTGCAAAGTTTTTTTTCAAAAATCAAAAGTAACCTTCTAACAATAAGTGAGACAAAAAATAAGTTGACGACGATATTGAGGTAGCCTCAAGTTTAAAGTATCCTTGTATGGGGAGCAAAGAGTACTATAACATATCCAAAGGAGATCCCAGTATCTCTTGTAGAACAAGAGTTATGAGCCTTCAAAGTTTTGTGCAAAAATCATAAGTAACATAATAAAATAAGTGAGACGATACCAAAGTTGACGAACACTTTGCTTAATATCTCGGCCCCTGTTTGTCGTAGCTCAATGTTTTTAGAATGGTTAGATGGGGGACAATTTGGACTATAACATATCCTAAGGACATACAGACAAATTGGACTAAAACATACTCAAAGGACATCCCCGTATCTCCAGTAGAAACAGAGTTACGAGCCTGCAAAGTATAGTCTAATGCATTTCCTATGGAGGGGTTGTTTCTTTACGTTTAACTTAATTACTCGGCCCCTGTTTGTCGTAGCCCAAAGTTTTTAGTATGGTTAGATGGGGGACAATTTGGACTATAACATATCCGAAGGACATCCTCGTATCTCCAGTAGAAACAGAGTAACGAGCCTGCAAAGTATAGTCTAACTCATTTCCTATGGAGGGGGTTTGTTTCTTTACGTTTTGCTTAAGTACTCGGCCCCTGTTTGTCGTAGCCCAAAGTTTTTAGTATGGTTAGATGAAGGACAAGTTGGACTATAACATATCCTAAGAACCTCCCGGTATCTCTAGTAGACACAGAGTTATGGGCCTGCAAAATATAGTCTAATGCATTTTCTATGGAGGGGTTTGTTTGTTCACGTATTGCTTAATTACTTGACCCTGTTCTTTCGATTAAAAATAATAACATATCTTTAGTGTAGCGGTTATCGCATCCGCCTCACTCCCGGAAGGCCACAGGTTCGAAACCGCGAAGTTTTTTTTTTTTTGCTTGGAACCAGCAAAGATCTTTATAATTATCCGAACATTTGTGTCAAGGTCACATTATTTACATCCCCGTATGTCTGGTAGAACCAGAGTTACGAGCCTCCAGAATTTAGTCTAATGTATTTCCTATGGAGGGGTTTGTTTGTTTACGATTAACTTAATTACTCGACTACTGTTTGTCGTAGCCCTAATTCTTAGTATGGCTAGATGGGGGACAAATTGGTCTATAACATACTCAAAGGACATCCCCGTATCTCCAGTAGAAACAGAGTTAGGAGCCTGCAAAGTTTTTTTTCAAAAATCAAAAGTAACCTTCTAACAATAAGTGAGACAAAAAATAAGTTGACGACGATATTGAGGTAGCCTCAAGTTTAAAGTATCCTTGTATGGGGAGCAAAGAGTACTATAACATATCCAAAGGAGATCCCAGTATCTCTTGTAGAACAAGAGTTATGAGCCTTCAAAGTTTTGTGCAAAAATCATAAGTAACATAATAAAATAAGTGAGACGATACCAAAGTTGACGAACACTTTGCTTAATATCTCGGCCCCTGTTTGTCGTAGCTCAATGTTTTTAGAATGGTTAGATGGGGGACAATTTGGACTATAACATATCCTAAGGACATACAGACAAATTGGACTAAAACATACTCAAAGGACATCCCCGTATCTCCAGTAGAAACAGAGTTACGAGCCTGCAAAGTATAGTCTAATGCATTTCCTATGGAGGGGTTGTTTCTTTACGTTTAACTTAATTACTCGGCCCCTGTTTGTCGTAGCCCAAAGTTTTTAGTATGGTTAGATGGGGGACAATTTGGACTATAACATATCCGAAGGACATCCTCGTATCTCCAGTAGAAACAGAGTAACGAGCCTGCAAAGTATAGTCTAACTAATTTCCTATGGAGGGGGCTTGTTTCTTTACGTTTTGCTTAAGTACTCGGCTCCTGTTTGTCGTAACCCAAATATTTTAATATGGTTAGATGGAGGACAAGTTGGACAATACCATACTCAAAGGACATCCCCGTATCTCGAGTAGAAACAGAGTTACGAGCCTGCAAAAAATAGTCTAATGCATTTCCTATGGAGGGGTTGTTTGTTTACGTTTAGCTTAATTACTCGGCCCCTGTTTGTCGTAGCTCAATGTTTTTAGTATGGTTTGATGGCGGACAAATTGGACTATAACATACTCAAAGGACATCCCCGTATCTCCAGTAGAAACAGAGTTACGAGCCTGCAAATTATAGTCTAACTCATTTCCTATGGAGGGGGTTTGTTTCTTTACGTTTTGCTTAAGTACTCGGCCCCTGTTTGTCGTAGCCCAAAGTTTTTAGTATGGTTAGATGAAGGACAAGTTGGACTATAACATATCCTAAGAACCTCCCGGTATCTCTAGTAGACACAGAGTTATGGGCCTGCAAAATATAGTCTAATGCATTTTCTATGGAGGGGTTTGTTTGTTCACGTATTGCTTAATTACTTGACCCTGTTCTTTCGATTAAAAATAATAACATATCTTTAGTGTAGCGGTTATCGCATCCGCCTCACTCCCGGAAGGCCACAGGTTCGAAACCGCGAAGTTTTTTTTTTTTTTTGCTTGGAACCAGCAAAGATCTTTATAATTATCCGAACATTTGTGTCAAGGTCACATTATTTACATCCCCGTATGTCTGGTAGAACCAGAGTTACGAGCCTCCAGAATTTAGTCTAATGTATTTCCTATGGAGGGGTTTGTTTGTTTACGATTAACTTAATTACTCGACTACTGTTTGTCGTAGCCCTAATTCTTAGTATGGCTAGATGGGGGACAAATTGGTCTATAACATACTCAAAGGACATCCCCGTATCTCCAGTAGAAACAGAGTTAGGAGCCTGCAAAGTTTTTTTTCAAAAATCAAAAGTAACCTTCTAACAATAAGTGAGACAAAAAATAAGTTGACGACGATATTGAGGTAGCCTCAAGTTTAAAGTATCCTTGTATGGGGAGCAAAGAGTACTATAACATATCCAAAGGAGATCCCAGTATCTCTTGTAGAACAAGAGTTATGAGCCTTCAAAGTTTTGTGCAAAAATCATAAGTAACATAATAAAATAAGTGAGACGATACCAAAGTTGACGAACACTTTGCTTAATATCTCGGCCCCTGTTTGTCGTAGCTCAATGTTTTTAGAATGGTTAGATGGGGGACAATTTGGACTATAACATATCCTAAGGACATACAGACAAATTGGACTAAAACATACTCAAAGGACATCCCCGTATCTCCAGTAGAAACAGAGTTACGAGCCTGCAAAGTATAGTCTAATGCATTTCCTATGGAGGGGTTGTTTCTTTACGTTTAACTTAATTACTCGGCCCCTGTTTGTCGTAGCCCAAAGTTTTTAGTATGGTTAGATGGGGGACAATTTGGACTATAACATATCCGAAGGACATCCTCGTATCTCCAGTAGAAACAGAGTAACGAGCCTGCAAAGTATAGTCTAACTCATTTCCTATGGAGGGGGCTTGTTTCTTTACGTTTTGCTTAAGTACTCGGCTCCTGTTTGTCGTAACCCAAATATTTTAATATGGTTAGATGGGGGACAAGTTGGACAATACCATACTCAAAGGACATCCTCGTATCTCGAGTAGAAACAGAGTTACGAGCCTGCAAAAAATAGTCTAATGCATTTCCTATGGAGGGGTTGTTTGTTTACGTTTAGCTTAATTACTCGGCCCCTGTTTGTCGTAGCTCAATGTTTTTAGTATGGTTTGATGGGGGACAAATTGTACTATAACATACTCAAAGGACATCCTCGTATCTCCAGTAGAAACAGAGTAACGAGCCTGCAAATTATAGTCTAACTCATGTCCTATGGAGGGGGCTTGTTTCTTTACGTTTTGCTTAAGTACTCGGCTCCTGTTTGTCGTAACCCAAATATTTTAATATGGTTAGATGGGGGACAAGTTGGACAATACCATACTCAAAGGACATCCTCGTATATCGAGTAGAAACAGAGTTACGAGCCTGCAAAAAATAGTCTAATGCATTTCCTATGGAGGGGGTTTGTTTCTTTACGTTTTGCTTAAGTACTCGGCCCCTGTTTGTCGTAGCCCAAAGTTTTTAGTATGGTTAGATGAAGGACAAGTTGGACTATAACATTTCCTAAGAACCTCCCGGTATCTCTAGTAGACACAGAGTTATGGGCCTGCAAAATATAGTCTAATGCATTTTCTATGGAGGGGTTTGTTTGTTCACGTATTGCTTAATTACTTGACCCTGTGAGAACATTAAGATCGGTGGGATCCGATGAAAGCGGAGTTAACGGTCTTGAATTTAGGCAACCCTCTATCTGTGTGACTACGGTTGAGAACTCTTCGTAGGTCAGTCTGGTGTTACCAATGACTCGATGTAGGTGGTATTTTACCGACTTGACGCCGGCCTCCCATAGTCCGTCAAAATGTGGGGCTCCGGCAGGGTTAAAATGCCATGTTATGCCCTGTGCGGAAAGATGATCTGCGACAGCTGCATTGTGTGGATTTGACTGAATCAGTTTCATAAATTCCTTTAGTTCCTTGGCGGCCCCAACGAAGGTCGTTCCACAGTCGCTATATATATCGCTAGGCTTCCCACGTCTTGAAGTGAATCGGCGCAATGCTGCCAGAAAGGCTTCGGTGGTTTGTGATGAGACAATTTCAAGATGTAGTGCCTTCGTCACGAAGCATACAAAAAGGGATAAGTAAGCCTTGTAGGATGTCTTGCTTCTCGGAGTGATTGGACGAAGATAAAAGGGTCCTGCGTAGTCAACGCCAGTTCTCGCAAATGCTCGGCAGTATTGAACTCGAGCCCTTGGTAGATCACCCATCATCTGGTTAGCGGTGGCGGCACGATATCTGGTGCAGACTGCACATTTCCGAATTTGGTGTCTTACTGCATCTTTTCCTCGAATGATCCAATACTTTAATGATAGGATGCTCTGAACCATCTGAGTACCAGCATGCAGATTTTGGGTATGGGCCTCTTGAATGACCATCTCCGTAAATTTGTGATGTCTCGGTAGCAGAATTGGACGCTTTGTGGCTGTATCGAGATCTGCGTGTTTAAGTCTTCCTCCTACACGGAGGACCCCGATGGAATCCAAGACAGGATGTAGACATAGTAGTTTGCTTCGCTTCGGCAACGGATTACTCTGGCGTAAGGACTCTATCTCTTCCGGAAACATTTAGGCTTGGACTATCTTTGCTAATGTGAGCAACGCGTTCTCTAATTCCATGCTTGTCAAGGGACCAGAAAGTATTACGGCTTTGAAGTTGGGGTCTTGTCTCTTCCGGTAACTGTTCAGGCCATTATGTTTGAAACGAAGTATCCATGCTGTTATGCGTCGTAGTCGCAGAAGCGTAGAGAACCGTGTAAAGATGTCGTTATCAACAATTATTCTTGTGGTCATAATGACGATTTTTTCTTCTTCTTCGATGGCTGTGGCATTCGTCTTGGAATCCGAAATGGATGGAGTTGGCCACGGCTCCCGACTGGATAGCCATAGAGGTCCCTTCCACCAGAGTTTATGGTTTAGTAGCTCGGGCACTGATACTCCTCTGGAGGCTGCATCAGCTGGATTCTCAAGTCCGGGAACATGATGCCAGTGTGATACCGGAATTATCTCTTGAATTCTTGAAACCCGGTTTGCGACAAACGTCTTCCATCGACGTGGACAAGAGGACAGCCAACATAATACGATGGTCGAATCTGTCCAAGCTTTAACTTGATTGAAGTTCAGATTTAAGGACTCTTGAACTGTTTCCATGAGATCCGCAAGGAGCAATGCACCACAGAGCTCCATCCTCGGGATTGATATCGCTTTATTTGCCGGAGCCACTCTTGTCTTTGCTGTGAGTAATGAAATGTGGACATTTCCAGCTTGATCGACCGATCTCAGATATACCACTCCAGCGTATGCTTTCTCGGATGCATCCGAAAATCCGTGAAGTTCGAGAACGGATATCTCAGGTAAAGAATGCATCCATCGGTCTATTCGAAGATCTTGAATGTTTATAATGGAATTCTTGAAATCCGCCCATAATGTTTGAACTCCTACGGAAGTTTCGGCATCCCAATCGATTTTCTCCTTCCATACATCCTGCATCAAGATTTTCGTGCGAATAATGATGGGGGCAAGCCAACCCATGGGATCGAAGATCTTCGATATTTCGGAAAGTAGAGTCCTCTTCGTAAGAGGTAACTGACAGGGCGCAGGTTGTACTTTGAACAGGAACTGATCTTTCCTCGTATCCCAGTAAAGTCCGAGTGTCTTGACAAGAGCATCGTCATCCATCGCTAGTATGTTCTTGGAATCTTGTAACTCAGGCGGTACTTCTGTTAAACAATCAGGGTCGTTTGAGGCAAATTTACTGAGTCGGAAACCGGCACCATCGCACAGTGAGCGAATCTGGTATATAGCGATCTTGGTTTGTGTTGCGGTTTGTCCTCCGCTCATTACATCGTCCATGTAAAAATCCCTTTTGATAATCGCAGCTCCCAACGGATGTTCATGTAACCCCGTGTCGCCCAGCTCCTGCAATACTCGAGTTGCCAAGAAGGGTGCCGAGGCTGTTCCATAGGTTACAGTGTTCAATTGGAATTCTTGAACAGGAGCCTTGGGTGTCGACCGCCACAGTATGCATTGCAGATTTCGTTGTTCTGGGACTACTAGTATCTGGCGGTACATTTTCATGATGTCAGCGACAAAGGCAATACGATGTATTCTGAACCGCATGACAATGGCATATAGCGAATCTTGGACCACTGGACCCACGAGTTGCGCGTCGTTGAAGGAGAATCCAGAGGTGGTCTTAGAAGATGCATCAAAGACCACTCGGAATTTACAGGTTTGGTTCCAATCTTTCATTACATAGTGATGAGGAATATAGACTCTTGCAGACTTCTTTTGGTTCTCTGGCAAGATCTTCGACATATGTCCCAACTCTTCGTACTGTTCCATGAATCCTTCGTATAAGGCTTTCAACTCCGGGCGTGCGTCGATCTTCCTTTCAATTTGGTAGAATCTTCTCAGGGCTATCTCGCGCGAAGATCCAAGAGGAATCGTTGGCTCTTTCATTGGTATGCGTACCACGAATCTTCCGGCTGGATCTCGGCAATGGAACTTTAGAAAATCCTCCTCGCAAGCTTTTTCTTCCGGCGTCATGACTTGTGTCTTTGGCACTTGTTCAATCGCCCAAAATTGATTCAGGGTTTCTTCGAGTGTGAGAGTATGATGAAGGTGTACTCTAGGTTGGTCAATGCTCGTCGGCCCGGAAACCAGCCATCCTAGCTTGGAATTGATCGCATCCGGAGAAAAGGCATCCTTGGTTCGTTTCCCATTTAAAAGGAGTTTGAAAAATACGTCAGCACCCAACAGTACATCAATGTCGCCAGGGATGTTAAACTCGGGATCCGCCAGTCGCAGCTTCCTGAGATGAGGCCAATTGCTTGTATCATATTTTCGTAAAGGTAGCTGACATGTGATTTTCTTCAATACATAAGCGTTGACACAAAACCTTTCTGACGTTGTGTCCTCGAAGAATGGTTTGAAATGAACCTGAGTAAGTCCTCTAGCTCGACCGAGTTGCGTCGCACCTAGGCCTACTACTTCCGTCTGGACTTTCTTTCGTGCGAGGCCCAGTCTCGCCATGCACGCTTCGGAGATGCACGATACAGTCGATCCGCCATCCAATAGAGCTCGAACTTGAAGGGCTGTCTCTTGCGCAGTTTTTACTTTGATTACAGCGGTAGCTAGTATGGAATCATCCCTTGCACAGGCGGCGTCCTGGACATGAAAATTCTGCGCCTGGCTTGGTTGTTGTCTATCGGACTCTTTTGTATTGGATGGTTGACTACTTGACTCTTTGTCTGGTTTCTCAACTTCCACGTGAAGAAGGGAGTGATGCTTTTTATCGCAGGTCTTGCAGTATTTTTCCAGTGGACATTCTTTCACTCTATGTCCCGTCCGAAGGCAGTTGAAACAAAGGTTCGATTGCTGTACTAATGATCGTCTTTCGTGGACCTTCATAGCGGACAGTCTTGGGCATCGGAAATTGAAATGATTGGCGGAACAGAACGAACATTTACCATCTGAGGACGATGCTCCAGTTCTGGTGTGCAAGGTCACTGGGTTCCTTGTGACGTGAGGATTGCGACCGGATGATGATGCCGCCAAGGAGCGCGCTCTTTGTTCAATAAATTCCAGCAGATCGCTTGATTTTGGTATCTCTGTGTTCTTGAGACTAAGTTCCCATTGCTCCTTAGAGGACGGATCTAACTTCTGGGTTAGAAGGAACAACAGAACGGCATCCCATTTATTCGCTATCGGAAGAGTGTCGAGAGCTCTGGTACATTCCATCGCCGCATCCACGATCGATCGTAAGGCATTTGAGTTGCTGGTTGGTATCATGGGCAGCGAGCAGAATCGTCTCATAATGGCAAAGTAGAGTTCTCTGTTGTTTTCGAACCTCTTGGTGACCGTATCCCAAGCAATGGTGTAATTGGCATCAGAAATGGTGAGTGATTTGATTAGATTTACGGCGTTTCCGGTTAAACTTGACTTGAGATAGGTAAATTTCTGGGCATCTGATAATTCTTGATTGTTGTGGATGGCAGTGAGGTACATGTCCCGGAATGATATCCAATTATGTATTTCTCCCGCGAACGTTGGGAGGTTGATTTTAGGTAATTTGATCTCCGAATGTGACCCTACAGACAACTGACGTGTCGAGATTGGAACCATAGTGGCTAGCATAGATTTAAGTGCGCATTTCGAATTCGTATACAACGTGAATAAGTCATCCCATTTCCGTTCATGCAGGCCAGCATTTTCAGCGTCCAACGAGACCACCTTGACATGCGCATCATCGATGACTTGCCACGACTTGTCCACTTCTTCCAGAAAAAATTCCAATTGCTGTTGATTAAGAGGAGTCTTGGCATGTGTTTGAACTCTGTTGCTGATGTTGTTCAGACCCAATTCGCCTTTATTCCGTTCCGCAGTGGCTTTCTCCAGAGCGGTTACTGGCATTGTGAACGTCCGCAGTGGTGATCAACCCAACGACCAGCTTTCCACGTAATTAAGCCGACTCTGACGATCCGGCTCGACGGACCATAAATGTTCGTGAACTAGTCGAATAGGCCTACCGGACAACTTGCGCGGACGACTTGACACGGTAAAAGGTTATAATTAGCCTGGACGCGGTTGTGGTGTCTGACGACAAGAAAGCGAACTTGGTTAACTAAACATAAACAATTTATTTAACTAATGGTAAAAACTAAGCGAAGTGCCCGGACGGCGACTACAAAACCAAATCCAATTTTGATATTAAGTTATCTAATTATATAGTACGAACAAAAAATTAATTCTAAAAATGTACACTAACAAACAAACGATAAAAAATAGGTTTACAAAATTAGTATCTTTTTTATGTAATATCATTTTTTCCGATCGGAACAGCCAGGGTTACGAGAAACGTCCGTCCTCCCAATGGTGGGGCTTCCACCAAAGGTTCACGCAATTGCGCTGTTCTTATCCATAGCTGCGATTCGACACCCTTATATACTACCTATTTGATGAAGGCGAAGCAACCGGCGTATGCTTCATTTCAAACGCCAATATTAGTCAAGTCTCTCAAGAATGTTTAATTGTTCTTTTTCAAAACGATGTAACGCTCAATAAGGCGAACAACTATCGAAGAAAATATTTAATATTAATTATATTTATTTTATTATTTAAGATAATCATGTCTCTCAACTCAAAATTAATACGGAAAGGGTAAAACAGCAGTCTATGTGTTTGTCTATATGTGTCCGTCCGTTGTAACACTAGTGCGCTGCGTTAGAAGTTCGTTTTGTTTTGATGTGTAAAGAAATCCTTCAGAACCTTAATATTCCCGTTTTCCATAATATAAAATGAATATGTGGAAATATTTTTCGTAATTTTGATGCATTTAGTACTTTTGTAGCTTTATAGCTCCGTTTCATTTTGATATTCCAAAGATTTTTTTTAATATTATTATTTAAAATGGATGTTTATATATTACTTAAGCTATACTACATCTGTTTATAGCATAATCCTTTCTAAAGTCACAGTGAATACAAGCTCAACGCTGTTATGTTGGCCAAATGAACTTTTGTTTGTCAATAGGCCTAGTGAACCAAACAGTAAACGTTAGGGTTTTGTTTTCGTTTCTGTATGCAGAGACATTAACGGTTCAGAATGAGCCGAAAGTTAAATACACTCTTAAATAATTAGGCTTAGATTTTATAATCATGGTGGAAATCTGGGCCGCGTTCAGCAGAGCCCAGCGATGTTAGCAGTGTCCTACATAACGGGATTTTGTTTTTGAATTTTGACGTCACGGTCCTTAGCGCTGAGCTACTAGCGCGGTCTTCAAAAAAAATAGTCGGCTTTTTGGATAACGTGACGTAAGACGCGTAGTTCTCAGCTTGGCGAAAAAACCATGGAGGAATTAATACAAATAGCTTTATGGGACTATAGCTATTTAATTGGCGTGAAACCAGTTGATCACGCGAGAATTTTAAGAGATATGTTATTTTCTAATTTTAATTATAAAAGTTGTTATCTATCTCTATAAATATGTTATCCTACAATTTTTGTTAAGCCTTGGTACCTTGCACGCTTTATTGCGCTAGCGTCATTTATAAAACGCCGATGACCGGAGAAAAGCTATGACGACAGAGCTCACCGGTAAACATTTCCAAAATCCGCTGTCTTTTTTGGTGAGCTCTGCTGAACGCAGCCCAGACCAGTGAAAGGTCTGATCGTAATCGGATAATAGCTTCGTGTTTTCATGCTTTTTATGGTACGCATTTACTTTCAGTGTGTGTAGCCACAAATAAGCTTTGGTGTTATGTAACGTTAAGTCATGTTGTTAAACTAAGAAAATCGTTGAGGTGAAACGAGAGGATAGTGTTTACATGCCAACCCTGTTGTGAATATGGATTTGAACATAGAGGGCATACAGTTGAGGAGTAGAAAATTGGGCCTTTACAAACACGTAAAGGTAATATCCCTCCAAAGTTTTATCTCTTCATTTCCCGTTTTTCCCCATCGGATGATTTAAATGTGTACAAGTATATCATTATTGGATGTAAAATGTCGTCTGATTTACAGTAAATTTGCTATGCTTTGTATACTGCTTTAATATTTCATAAATTTTAACTTAAGCAACATTTCCATATCTGGGTAAATAAGTTTGTAAGTAGTCGTCTTGACTCGGAGAGGTAATATTTTGGTTTTCCCAACTTGTTTCCTCTTAAATTCCACCAGATATGAAAAAACAAACATATCTTCTTATTGTTATTTTTTATAAAGATGAAGGTTAATTAAGTTCAAATTATTAACTAGCACTCTCGGCAACGGCCATATCACGCTGAATACACCGGTTCTCGTCCGATCACCGAAGTTAAGCAGCGTCGAGCGCAGTCAGTACTTGGGAGGGCGACCACTTAGGAACACTGCGTGCCTATCTTCTTTTTGTTATTGTTTTATAAAGATGAAGGTTAATTTGTCTCACTTAATTTAAATTCGAATTTTTAACTAGCACTCTCGGCAACGGCCATAACACGCTGAATACACCGGTTCTCGTACGATAACCGAAGTTAAGCAGCGTCGAGCGCAGTCACTACTTGGGAACACTGCATGCCGATGGCTTTTTCACTTTTGTTTCCTCTTAAATTCCACCAGATATGAAAAAACAAACATATCTTCTTATTGTTATTGTTTTATAAAGATGAAGGTTAATTTGTCTCACTTAATTTAAGTTCGAATTTTTAACTAGCACTCTCGGCAACGGCCATATCACGCTGAATACACCGGTTCACGTCCGATAACTGAAGTTAAGTAGCGTCGAGCGCAGTCACTACTTGGGAGGGAGACCACTTAGGAACACTGCGTGCCGTTGGCTTTTTCACTTTTTTTTCCTCTTTTAATTTTTAATAGATATGAAAAAAGCAAACATGTTTTCATTTTGTTATTGTTTTAAAATGATGAAGGTTTATTTGTCTCACTTAATTTAAATTCGAATTATTAACTAGCACTCTCGGCAACGGCCATATCACGCTGAAAACACCGGTTCACGTCCGATCACCGAAGTTAAGCAGCGTCGAGCGCATACAGTACTTGCGAATACTGCGTGCCGTTTGTTTTTTCACTTTTGTTTCCTCTTTTAAATTCCACCAGATATGAAAAAAGCAAACATATCTTCTTTTTGTTATTGTTTTATAAAGATGAAGGTTAATTAAATTCAAATTATTAACTAGCACTCTCGGCAACGGCCATATCACGCTGAATACACCGGTTCTCGTCCGATAACCGAAGTTAAGCAGCGTCGAGCGCAGTCAGTACTTGGGAGGGCGACCACTTAGGAACACTGCGTGCCGTTAGCTTTTTCACTTTTTTTCCTCTTTTAAATTCCAATAGATATGAAAAAAGCATACATATTTTCTTTTTGTTATTGTTTGAAAAAGATGAAGGTTAATTTGTCTCACTTAATTTAAATTCGAATTATTATCTATCACTCTCGGCAACGGCCATATCACGCTGAGAAAACCGGTTCTCGTCCGATTGCCGACGTTAGCAGCGTCGAGCGCAGTCAGTACTTGGTAATACTGCGTGCCGTTTGCTTTTTCACTTTTGTTTCCTCTTTCAAATTCCACCAGATATGAAAAAAGCAAACATATCTTCTTTTTGTTATTGTTTTATAAAGATGAAAGTTAATTAAATTCAAATTATTAACTAGCACTCTCGGCAACGGCCATATCACGCTGAATACACCGATTCTCGTCCGATAACCGAAGTTAAGCAGCGTCGAACGCAGTCATTACTTGGGAGGGAGACCGCTTAGGAACACTGCGTGCCGTTGGCTTTTTCACTTTTTTTTCCTCTTTTAAATTTTAATAGATATGTAAAAAGCAAACAGGTTTTCTTTTTGTTATAGTTTTAAAATGATGAAGGTTAATTTGTCTCACTTAACTTAAATTCGAATTATTAACTAGCACTCTCGGCAACGGTCATATCACGCTGAAAACACCGGTTCACGTCCGATCACCGAAGTTAAGCAGCGTCGAGCGCATACAGTACTTGGGAATACTGCGTGCCGTTGGCTTTTTCACTTTTGTTTCCTCCTTTAAATTCCACCAGATATGAAAAAAACAAACATATCTTCTTTTTGTTATTGTTTTATAAAGATGAAGGTTAATTAAATTCAAATTATTAACTAGGACAATCGGCAACGGCCATATCACGCTGAATACACCGGTTCTCGTCCGATAACCGAAGTTAAGCAGCGTCGAGCGCAGTCAGTACTTGGGAGGGCGACCACTTAGGAATACTGCGTGCCGTTAGCATTTTCACTTTTTTTCCTCTTTTAAATTCCAATACATATGAAAAAAGCAAACATATTTTCTTTTTGTTATTGTTTGAAAAAGATGAAGGTTAATTTGTCTCACTTAATTTAAATTCGAATTATTATCTGGCACTCTCGGCAACGGCCATATCACGCTGAGAACACCGGTTCTCGTCCGATCGCCGACGTTGATTCAACAATACCTGACGACCATTTAATTTTTGGGCTTCCGTGACGCAATGGCTAGCGCGTTCAGCTGCTTTTCAAAAGACCGGTGTTTTGAACCCTCCCGGGAGCGGTGTTGTGACGTCTCAGATGTAACGTAAAATGTCAGTGTTTTTCCACAATACCTGACGAACATTTAATTTTTGGGCTTCAGTGGCGCAATGGTTAGCACGTTCAGCTGTTAATCGAAAGGTTGTTGGTTCGAACCCACCCGGGAGAGGTGTTGTGGCGTCTCCGATGTAGCGTAAAAAGTCATAACTTTTCCACAATACCTGACAACCATTTAATTTCTGAGCTTCCGTGGCTCAATGGTTAGCGCGTTCGGTTGTTAACGAATTGGTTGGTGGTTCGAGCCCATCCGGGAGCGGTGTTGTGACGTCTCAGATGTGAAGTAAAAAGTCAAGGTTTTTCCACAATACCTGACGACCATTTAATTTTTGGGCTTCCGTGGCGCAATGGTTAGCGCGTTCAGCTGCTATTCAAAAGACTGGTGTTTTGAGCCCTCCCGGGAGCGGTGTTGTGACGTCTCAGATGTGAAGTAAAAAGTCAAGGTTTTTCCACAATACCTGACGACCATTTAATTTTTGGGCTTCCGTGGCGCAATGGTTAGCACGTTCAGCTGCTTTTCAAAAGACTGGTGTTTTGAACCCTCCCGGGAGCGGTGTTGTGACGTCTCAGATGTAACGTAAAATGTCAGAGTTTTTCCACAATACCTGACGAACATTTAATTTTTGGGCTTCAGTGGCGCAATGGTTAGCACGTTCAGCTGTTAATCGAAAGGTTGGTGGTTCGAACCCACCCGGGAGAGGTGTTGTGGGGTCTCAGATGTAGCGTAAAAAGTCATAACTTTTCCACAATACCTGACAACCATTTAATTTCTGAGCTTCCGTGGCTCAATGGTTAGCGCGTTCGGCTGTTAACGAATAGGTTGGTGGTTCGAGCCCATCCGGGAGCGGTGCTGTGACGCCTCAGATGTGAAGTAAAAAGTCAAGGTTTTTCCACAATACCTGACGACCATTTAATTTTTGGGCTTCCGTGGCGCAATGGTTAGCGCGTTCAGCTGCTTTTCAAAAGACTGTTGTTTTGAACCCTCCCGGGAGCGGTGTTGTGACGTCTCAGATGTAACGTAAAATGTCAGAGTTTTTCCACAATACCTGACGAACATTTAATTTTTGGGCTTCCGTGGCGCAATGGTTAGCACGTTCAGCTTTTAATCGAAAGGTTGGTGGTTCAAGCACACCCGGGAGAGGTGTTGTGGGGTCTCAGATGTAGCGTAAAAAGTCATAACTTTTCCACAATACCTGACAACCATTTAATTTCTGAGCTTCCGTGGCTCAATGGTTAGCGCGTTCGGCTGTTAACGAATAGGTTGGTGGTTCGAGCCCATCCGGGAGCGGTGTTGTGACGTCTCAGATGTGAAGTAAATAGTCAAGGTTTTTCCACAATACCTGACGACCATTTAATTTTTGGGCTTCCGTGGCGCAATGGTTAGCGCGTTCAGCTGGTTTTCAAAAGACTGGTGTTTTGAACCCTCCCGAGAGCGGTGTTGTGACGTCTCAGATGTAACGTAAAATGTCAGAGTTTTTCCACAATACCTGACGAACATTTAATTTTTGGGCTTCAGTGGCGCAATGGTTAGCACGTTCAGCTGTTAATCGAAAGGTTGGTGGTTCGAACCCACCCGGGAGAGGTGTTGTGGGGTCTCAGATGTAGCGTAAAAAGTCATAACTTTTCCACAATACCTGACAACCATTTAATTTCTGAGCTTCCGTGGCTCAATGGTTAGCGCGTTCGGCTGTTAACGAATAGGTTGGTGGTTCGAGCCCATCCGGGAGCGGTGTTGTGACGTCTCAGATGTGAAGTAAATAGTCAAGGTTTTTCCACAATACCTGACGACCATTTAATTTTTGGGCTTCCGTGGCGCAATGGTTAGCGCGTTCAGCTGGTTTTCAAAAGACTGGTGTTTTGAACCCTCCCGAGAGCGGTGTTGTGACGTCTCAGATGTAACGTAAAATGTCAGAGTTTTTCCACAATACCTGACGAACATTTAATTTTTGGGCTTCAGTGGCGCAATGGTTAGCACGTTCAGCTGTTAATCGAAAGGTTGGTGGTTCGAACCCACCCGGGAGAGGTGTTGTGGGGTCTCAGATGTAGCGTAAAAAGTCATAACTTTTCCACAATACCTGACAACCATTTAATTTCTGAGCTTCCGTGGCTCAATGGTTAGCGCGTTCGGCTGTTAACGAATAGGTTGGTGGTTCGAGCCCATCCGGGAGCGGTGTTGTGACGTCTCAGATGTGAAGTAAAAAGTCAAGGTTTTTCCACAATACCTGACGACCATTTAATTTTTGGGCTTCCGTGGCGCAATGGTTAGCGCGTTCAGCTGCTTTTCAAAAGACTGTTGTTTTGAACCCTCCCGGGAGCGGTGTTGTGACGTCTCAGATGTAACGTAAAATGTCAGAGTTTTTCCACAATACCTGACGAACATTTAATTTTTGGGCTTCCGTGGCGCAATGGTTAGCACGTTCAGCTTTTAATCGAAAGGTTCGTGGTTCAAGCACACCCGGGAGAGGTGTTGTGGGGTCTCAGATGTAGCGTAAAAAGTCATAACTTTTCCACAATACCTGACAACCATTTAATTTCTGAGCTTCCGTGGCTCAATGGTTAGCGCGTTCGGCTGTTAACGAATAGGTTGGTGGTTCGAGCCCATCCGGGAGCGGTGTTGTGACGTCTCAGATGTGAAGTAAATAGTCAAGGTTTTTCCACAATACCTGACGACCATTTAATTTTTGGGCTTCCGTGGCGCAATGGTTAGCGCGTTCAGCTGCTATTCAAAAGACTGGTGGTTTGAGCCCTCCCGGGAGCGGTGTCGTGACGTCTCAGATGTAACGTAAAATGTCAGAGTTTTTCCACAATACCTGACGAACATTTAATTTTTGGGCTTCCGTGGCGCAATGGTTAGCGCTTTCAGCTGTTAACCGAAAGGTTGGTGGTTCGAGCCCACCCGGGAGAGGTGTTGTGGGGTCTCAGATGTAACGTAAAATGTCAGAGTTTTCCCACAATACCTGACGACCATTTAATTTTTGGGCTTCCGTGGCGCAATGGTTAGCGCGTTCAGCTGCTATTCAAAAGACTGGTGTTTTGAGCCCTCCCGGGAGCGGTGTTGTGACGTCTCAGATGTGAAGTAAAAAGTCAAGGTTTTTCCACAATACCTGACGACCATTTAATTTTTGGGCTTCCGTGGCGCAATGGTTAGCGCGTTCAGCTGCTTTTCAAAAGACTGGTGTTTTGAACCCTCCCGGGAGCGGTGTTGTGACGTCTCAGATGTAACGTAAAATGTCAGAGTTTTTCCACAATACCTGACGACCATTTAATTTTTGGGCTTCCGTGGCGCAATGGTTAGCGCGTTCAGCTGCTTTTCAAAAGACTGGTGTTTTGAACCCTCCCGGGAGCGGTGTTGTGACGTCTCAGATGTAACGTAAAATGTCAGAGTTTTTCCACAATACCTGACGAACATTTAATTTTTGGGCTTCAGTGTCGCAATGGTTAGCACGTTCAGCTGTTAATCGAAAGGTTGGTGGTTCGAACCCACCCGGGAGAGGTGTTGTGGGGTCTCAGATGTAGCGTAAAAAGTAATAACTTTTCCACAATACCTGACAACCATTTAATTTCTGAGCTTCCGTGGCTCAATGGTTAGCGCGTTCGGCTGTTAACGAATAGGTTGGTGGTTCGAGCCCATCCAGGAGCGGTGTTGTGACGTCTCAGATGTGAAGTAAAAAGTCAAGGTTTTTCCACAATACCTGACGACCATTTAATTTTTGGGCTTCCGTGGCGCAATGGTTAGCGCGTTCAGCTGCTTTTCAAAAGACTGGTGTTTTGAACCCTCCCGGGAGCGGTGTTGTGACGTCTCAGATGTAACGTAAAATGTCAGAGTTTTTCCACAATACCTGACGACCATTTAATTTTTGGGCTTCCGTGGCGCAATGGTTAGCGCGTTCAGCTGCTTTTCAAAAGACTGGTGTTTTGAACCCTCCCGGGAGCGGTGTTGTGACGTCTCAGATGTAACGTAAAATGTCAGAGTTTTTCCACAATACCTGACGAACATTTAATTTTTGGGCTTCAGTGTCGCAATGGTTAGCACGTTCAGCTGTTAATCGAAAGGTTGGTGGTTCGAACCCACCCGGGAGAGGTGTTGTGGGGTCTCAGATGTAGCGTAAAAAGTAATAACTTTTCCACAATACCTGACAACCATTTAATTTCTGAGCTTCCGTGGCTCAATGGTTAGCGCGTTCGGCTGTTAACGAATAGGTTGGTGGTTCGAGCCCATCCAGGAGCGGTGTTGTGACGTCTCAGATGTGAAGTAAAAAGTCAAGGTTTTTCCACAATACCTGACGACCATTTAATTTTTGGGCTTCCGTGGCGCAATGGTTAGCGCGTTCAGCTGCTATTCAAAAGACTGGTGTTTTGAACCCTCCCGGGAGCGGTGTTGTGACGTCTCAGATGTAACGTAAAATGTCAGAGTTTTTCCACAATACCTGACGAACATTTAATTTTTGGGCTTCCCAGGCGCAATGGTTAGCGCGTTCAGCTGCTATTCAAAAGACTGGTGGTTTGAGCTCTCCCGGGAGCGGAGTTGTGACGTCTTAGATGTAACGTAAAATGTCAGAGTTTTTCCACAATATGTGACGACCATTTAATTTTTGGGCTTCCGTGGCGCAATGGTTAGCGCGTTCAGCTGCTATTCAAAAGACTGGTGTTTTGAGCCCTCCCGGGAGCGGTGTTGTGACGTCTCAGATGTAACGTAAAATGTCAGAGTTTTTCCACAATACCTGACGACCATTTAATTTTTGGGCTTCCGTGGCGCAATGGTTAGCGCGTTCAGCTGCTTTTCAAAAGACTGGTGTTTTGAACCCTCCCGGGAGCGGTGTTGTGACGTCTCAGATGTAACGTAAAATGTCAGAGTTTTTCCACAATACCTGACGAACATTTAATTTTTGGGCTTCAGTGTCGCAATGGTTAGCACGTTCAGCTGTTAATCGAAAGGTTGGTGGTTCGAACCCACCCGGGAGAGGTGTTGTGGGGTCTAAGATGGAGCGTAAAAAGTCATAACTTTTCCACAATACCTGACAACCATTTAATTTCTGAGCTTCCGTGGCTCAATGGTTAGCGTGTTCGGCTGTTAACGAATAGGTTGGTGGTTCAAGCCCACCCTGGAGAGGTGTCGTAGGGTCTCAGATGTGAAGTAAAAAGTCAAGGTTTTTCCACAATACCTGACGACCATTTAATTTTTGGGCTTCCGTGGCGCAAAGGTTAGCGCGTTCAGCTGCTATTCAAAAGACTGGTGG
Source organism: Phalangium opilio (assembly GCF_054372755.1). NCBI lineage: Eukaryota > Metazoa > Arthropoda > Arachnida > Opiliones > Phalangiidae > Phalangium > Phalangium opilio. The sequence goes on from NW_028324173.1 coordinate 2,666,613, forward strand.
TTTGAGCCCTCCCGGGAGCGGTGTCGTGACGTCTCAGATGTAACGTAAAATGTCAGAGTTTTTCCACAATACCTGACGAACATTTAATTTTTGGGCTTCCGTGGCGCAATGGTTAGCACGGTAAGCTGTTAATCGAAAGGTTGGTGGTTCGAACCCACCCGGGAGAGGTGTGTTGGGGTCTCAGATGTAGCGTAAAAAGTAATAACCTTTCCACAATACCTGACAACCATTTAATTTCTGAGCTTCCGTGGCTCAATGGTTAGCGCGTTCGGCTGTTAACGAATAGGTTGGTGGTTCGAGCCCATCCAGGAGCGGTGTTGTGACGTCTCAGATGTGAAGTAAAAAGTCAAGGTTTTTCCACAATACCTGACGACCATTTAATTTTTGGGCTTCCGTGGCGCAATGGTTAGCGCGTTCAGCTGCTATTCAAAAGACTGGTGTTTTGAACCCTCCCGGGAGCGGTGTTGTGACGTCTCAGATGCAACGTAAAATGTCAGAGTTTTTCCACAATACCTGACGACCATTTAATTTTTGGGCTTCCGTGGCGCAATGGTTAGCGCGTTCAGCTGCTATTCAAAAGACTGGTGTTTTGAGCCCTCCCGGGAGCGGTGTTGTGACGTCTCAGATGTGAAGTAAAAAGTCAAGGTTTTTCCACAATACCTGACGACCATTTAATTTTTGGGCTTCCGTGGCGCAATGGTTAGCGCGTTCAGCTGCTTTTCAAAAGACTGGTGTTTTGAACCCTCCCGGGAGCGGTGTTGTGACGTCTCAGATGTAACGTAAAATGTCAGAGTTTTTCCACAATACCTGACGACCATTTAATTTTTGGGCTTCCGTGGCGCAATGGTTAGCGCGTTCAGCTGCTTTTCAAAAGACTGGTGTTTTGAACCCTCCCGGGAGCGGTGTTGTGACGTCTCAGATGTTACGTAAAATGTCAGAGTTTTTCCACAATACCTGACGAACATTTAATTTTTGGGCTTCAGTGTCGCAATGGTTAGCACGTTCAGCTGTTAATCGAAAGGTTGGTGGTTCGAACCCACCCGGGAGAGGTGTTGTGGGGTCTAAGATGGAGCGTAAAAAGTCATAACTTTTCCACAATACCTGACAACCATTTAATTTCTGAGCTTCCGTGGCTCAATGGTTAGCGTGTTCGGCTGTTAACGAATAGGTTGGTGGTTCAAGCCCACCCTGGAGAGGTGTCGTAGGGTCTCAGATGTGAAGTAAAAAGTCAAGGTTTTTCCACAATACCTGACGACCATTTAATTTTTGGGCTTCCGTGGCGCAAAGGTTAGCGCGTTCAGCTGCTATTCAAAAGACTGGTGGTTTGAGCCCTCCCGGGAGCGGTGTCGTGACGTCTCAGATGTAACGTAAAATGTCAGAGTTTTTCCACAATACCTGACGAACATTTAATTTTTGGGCTTCCGTGGCGCAATGGTTAGCACGTTCAGCTGTTAATCGAAAGGTTGGTGGTTCGAGCCCACCCGGGAGAGGTGTTGTGGGGTCTCAGATGTAGCGTAAAAAGTCTTAACTTTTCCACAATACCTGACAACCATTTAATTTCTGAGCTTCCGTGGCTCAATGGTTAGCGCGTTCGGCTGTTAACGAATAGGTTGGTGGTTCGAGCCCATCCGGGAGCGGTGTTGTGACGTCTCAGATGTGAAGTAAATAGTCAAGGTTTTTCCACAATACCTGACGACCATTTAATTTTTGGGCTTCCGTGGCGCAATGGTTAGCGCGTTCAGCTGCTATTCAAAAGACTGGTGGTTTGAGCCCTCCCGGGAGCGGTGTCGTGACGTCTCAGATGTAACGTAAAATGTCAGAGTTTTTCCACAATACCTGACGAACATTTAATTTTTGGGCTTCCGTGGCGCAATGGTTAGCGCTTTCAGCTGTTAACCGAAAGGTTGGTGGTTCGAGCCCACCCGGGAGAGGTGTTGTGGGGTCTCAGATGTAACGTAAAATGTCAGAGTTTTTCCACAATACCTGACGACCATTTAATTTTTGGGCTTCCGTGGCGCAATGGTTAGCGCGTTCAGCTGCTATTCAAAAGACTGGTGTTTTGAGCCCTCCCGGGAGCGGTGTTCTGACGTCTCAGATGTGAAGTAAAAAGTCAAGGTTTTTCCACAATACCTGACGACCATTTAATTTTTGGGCTTCCGTGGCGCAATGGTTAGCGCGTTCAGCTGCTTTTCAAAAGACTGGTGTTTTGAACCCTCCCGGGAGCGGTGTTGTGACGTCTCAGATGTAACGTAAAATGTCAGAGTTTTTCCACAATACCTGACGACCATTTAATTTTTGGGCTTCCGTGGCGCAATGGTTAGCGCGTTCAGCTGCTTTTCAAAAGACTGGTGTTTTGAACCCTCCCGGGAGCGGTGTTGTGACGTCTCAGATGTAACGTAAAATGTCAGAGTTTTTCCACAATACCTGACGAACATTTAATTTTTGGGCTTCAGTGTCGCAATGGTTAGCACGTTCAGCTGTTAATCGAAAGGTTGGTGGTTCGAACCCACCCGGGAGAGGTGTTGTGGGGTCTCAGATGTAGCGTAAAAAGTAATAACTTTTCCACAATACCTGACAACCATTTAATTTCTGAGCTTCCGTGGCTCAATGGTTAGCGCGTTCGGCTGTTAACGAATAGGTTGGTGGTTCGAGCCCATCCAGGAGCGGTGTTGTGACGTCTCAGATGTGAAGTAAAAAGTCAAGGTTTTTCCACAATACCTGACGACCATTTAATTTTTGGGCTTCCGTGGCGCAATGGTTAGCGCGTTCAGCTGCTTTTCAAAAGACTGGTGTTTTGAACCCTCCCGGGAGCGGTGTTGTGACGTCTCAGATGTAACGTAAAATGTCAGAGTTTTTCCACAATACCTGACGACCATTTAATTTTTGGGCTTCCGTGGCGCAATGGTTAGCGCGTTCAGCTGCTTTTCAAAAGACTGGTGTTTTGAACCCTCCCGGGAGCGGTGTTGTGACGTCTCAGATGTAACGTAAAATGTCAGAGTTTTTCCACAATACCTGACGAACATTTAATTTTTGGGCTTCAGTGTCGCAATGGTTAGCACGTTCAGCTGTTAATCGAAAGGTTGGTGGTTCGAACCCACCCGGGAGAGGTGTTGTGGGGTCTCAGATGTAGCGTAAAAAGTAATAACTTTTCCACAATACCTGACAACCATTTAATTTCTGAGCTTCCGTGGCTCAATGGTTAGCGCGTTCGGCTGTTAACGAATAGGTTGGTGGTTCGAGCCCATCCAGGAGCGGTGTTGTGACGTCTCAGATGTGAAGTAAAAAGTCAAGGTTTTTCCACAATACCTGACGACCATTTAATTTTTGGGCTTCCGTGGCGCAATGGTTAGCGCGTTCAGCTGCTATTCAAAAGACTGGTGTTTTGAACCCTCCCGGGAGCGGTGTTGTGACGTCTCAGATGTAACGTAAAATGTCAGAGTTTTTCCACAATACCTGACGAACATTTAATTTTTGGGCTTCCCAGGCGCAATGGTTAGCGCGTTCAGCTGCTATTCAAAAGACTGGTGGTTTGAGCTCTCCCGGGAGCGGAGTTGTGACGTCTTAGATGTAACGTAAAATGTCAGAGTTTTTCCACAATACCTGACGACCATTTAATTTTTGGGCTTCCGTGGTGCAATGGTTAGCGCGTTCAGCTGCTATTCAAAAGACTGGTGTTTTGAGCCCTCCCGGGAGCGGTGTTGTGACGTCTCAGATGTGAAGTAAAAAGTCAAGGTTTTTCCACAATACCTGACGACCATTTAATTTTTGGGCTTCCGTGGCGCAATGGTTAGCGCGTTCAGCTGCTTTTCAAAAGACTGGTGTTTTGAACCCTCCCGGGAGCGGTGTTGTGACGTCTCAGATGTAACGTAAAATGTCAGAGTTTTTCCACAATACCTGACGAACATTTAATTTTTGGGCTTCAGTGTCGCAATGGTTAGCACGTTCAGCTGTTAATCGAAAGGTTGGTGGTTCGAACCCACCCGGGAGAGGTGTGTTGGGGTCTCAGATGTAGCGTAAAAAGTAATAACTTTTCCACAATACCTGACAACCATTTAATTTCTGAGCTTCCGTGGCTCAATGGTTAGCGCGTTCGGCTGTTAACGAATAGGTTGGTGGTTCGAGCCCATCCAGGAGCGGTGTTGTGACGTCTCAGATGTGAAGTAAAAAGTCAAGGTTTTTCCACAATACCTGACGACCATTTAATTTTTGGGCTTCCGTGGCGCAATGGTTAGCGCGTTCAGCTGCTATTCAAAAGACTGGTGTTTTGAACCCTCCCGGGAGCGGTGTTGTGACGTCTCAGATGTAACGTAAAATGTCAGAGTTTTTCCACAATACCTGACGACCATTTAATTTTTGGGCTTCCGTGGCGCAATGGTTAGCGCGTTCAGCTGCTATTCAAAAGACTGGTGTTTTGAGCCCTCCCGGGAGCGGTGTCGTGACGTCTCAGATGTAACGTAAAATGTCAGAGTTTTTCCACAATACCTGACGAACATTTAATTTTTGGGCTTCCGTGGCGCAATGGTTAGCACGTTCAGCTGTTAATCGAAAGGTTGGTGGTTCGAGCCCACCCGGGAGAGGTGTTGTGGGGTCTCAGATGTAGCGTAAAAAGTCTTAACTTTTCCACAATACCTGACAACCATTTAATTTCTGAGCTTCCGTGGCTCAATGGTTAGCGCGTTCGGCTGTTAACGAATAGGTTGGTGGTTCGAGCCTATCCAGGAGCGGTGTTGTGACGTCTCAGATGTGAAGTAAAAAGTCAAGGTTTTGCCACAATACCTGACGACCATTTAATTTTTGGGCTTCCGTGGCGCAATGGTTGGCGCGTTCAGCTGCTATTCAAAAGACTGGTGTTTTGAACCCTCCCGGGAGCGGTGTTGTGACGTCTCAGATGTAACGTAAAATGTCAGAGTTTTTCCACAATACCTGACGAACATTTAATTTTTGGGCTTCCCAGGCGCAATGGTTAGCGCGTTCAGCTGCTATTCAAAAGACTGGTGGTTTGAGCTCTCCCGGGAGCGGAGTTGTGACGTCTTAGATGTAACGTAAAATGTCAGAGTTTTTCCACAATACCTGACGACCATTTAATTTTTGGGCTTCCGTGGCGCAATGGTTAGCGCGTTCAGCTGCTATTCAAAAGACTGGTGTTTTGAGCCCTCCCGGGAGCGGTGTTGTGACGTCTCAGATGTGAAGTAAAAAGTCAAGGTTTTTCCACAATACCTGACGACCATTTAATTTTTGGGCTTCCGTGGCGCAATGGTTAGCGCGTTCAGCTGCTATTCAAAAGACTGGTGGTTTGAGCCCTCCCGGGAGCGGTGTCGTGATGTCTCAGATGTAACGTAAAATGTCAGAGTTTTTCCACAATACCTGACGAACATTTAATTTTTGGGCTTCCGTGGCGCAATGGTTAGCGCTTTCAGCTGTTAACCGAAAGGTTGATGGTTCGAGCCCACCCGGGAGAGGTGTTGTGGGGTCTAAGATGGAGCGTAAAAAGTCATAACTTTTCCACAATACCTGACAACCATTTAATTTCTGAGCTTCCGTGGCTCAATGGTTAGCGTGTTCGGCTGTTAACGAATAGGTTGGTGGTTCAAGCCCACCCTGCAGAGGTGTCGTAGGGTCTCAGATGTGAAGTAAAAAGTCAAGGTTTTTCCACAATACCTGACGACCATTTAATTTTTGGGCTTCCGTGGCGCAAAGGTTAGCGCGTTCAGCTGCTATTCAAAAGACTGGTGGTTTGAGCCCTCCCGGGAGCGGTGTCGTGACGTCTCAGATGTAACGTAAAATGTCAGAGTTTTTCCACAATACCTGACGAACATTTAATTTTTGGGCTTCCGTGGCGCAATGGTTAGCGCTTTCAGCTGTTAACCGAAAGGTTGGTGGTTCGAGCCCACCCGGGAGAGGTGTTGTGGGGTCTCAGATGTAACGTAAAATGTCAGAGTTTTTCCACAATACCTGACGACCATTTAATTTTTGGGCTTCCGTGGCGCAATGGTTAGCGCGTTCAGCTGCTTTTCAAAAGACTGGTGTTTTGAACCCTCCCGGGAGCGGTGTTGTGACGTCTCAGATGTAACGTAAAATGTCAGAGTTTTTCCACAATACCTGACGAACATTTAATTTTTGGGCTTCAGTGTCGCAATGGTTAGCACGTTCAGCTGTTAATCGAAAGGTTGGTGGTTCGAACCCACCCGGGAGAGGTGTTGTGGGGTCTCAGATGTAGCGTAAAAAGTAATAACTTTTCCACAATACCTGACAACCATTTAATTTCTGAGCTTCCGTGGCTCAATGGTTAGCGCGTTCGGCTGTTAACGAATAGGTTGGTGGTTCGAGCCCATCCAGGAGCGGTGTTGTGACGTCTCAGATGTGAAGTAAAAAGTCAAGGTTTTTCCACAATACCTGACGACCATTTAATTTTTGGGCTTCCGTGGCGCAATGGTTAGCGCGTTCAGCTGCTTTTCAAAAGACTGGTGTTTTGAACCCTCCCGGGAGCGGTGTTGTGACGTCTCAGATGTAACGTAAAATGTCAGAGTTTTTCCACAATACCTGACGACCATTTAATTTTTGGGCTTCCGTGGCGCAATGGTTAGCGCGTTCAGCTGCTTTTCAAAAGACTGGTGTTTTGAACCCTCCCGGGAGCGGTGTTGTGACGTCTCAGATGTAACGTAAAATGTCAGAGTTTTTCCACAATACCTGACGAACATTTAATTTTTGGGCTTCAGTGTCGCAATGGTTAGCACGTTCAGCTGTTAATCGAAAGGTTGGTGGTTCGAACCCACCCGGGAGAGGTGTTGTGGGGTCTCAGATGTAGCGTAAAAAGTAATAACTTTTCCACAATACCTGACAACCATTTAATTTCTGAGCTTCCGTGGCTCAATGGTTAGCGCGTTCGGCTGTTAACGAATAGGTTGGTGGTTCGAGCCCATCCAGGAGCGGTGTTGTGACGTCTCAGATGTGAAGTAAAAAGTCAAGGTTTTTCCACAATACCTGACGACCATTTAATTTTTGGGCTTCCGTGGCGCAATGGTTAGCGCGTTCAGCTGCTATTCAAAAGACTGGTGTTTTGAACCCTCCCGGGAGCGGTGTTGTGACGTCTCAGATGTAACGTAAAATGTCAGAGTTTTTCCACAATACCTGACGAACATTTAATTTTTGGGCTTCCCAGGCGCAATGGTTAGCGCGTTCAGCTGCTATTCAAAAGACTGGTGGTTTGAGCTCTCCCGGGAGCGGAGTTGTGACGTCTTAGATGTAACGTAAAATGTCAGAGTTTTTCCACAATACCTGACGACCATTTAATTTTTGGGCTTCCGTGGCGCAATGGTTAGCGCGTTCAGCTGCTATTCAAAAGACTGGTGTTTTGAGCCCTCCCGGGAGCGGTGTTGTGACGTCTCAGATGTGAAGTAAAAAGTCAAGGTTTTTCCACAATACCTGACGACCATTTAATTTTTGGGCTTCCGTGGCGCAATGGTTAGCGCGTTCAGCTGCTTTTCAAAAGACTGGTGTTTTGAACCCTCCCGGGAGCGGTGTTGTGACGTCTCAGATGTAACGTAAAATGTCAGAGTTTTTCCACAATACCTGACGAACATTTAATTTTTGGGCTTCAGTGTCGCAATGGTTAGCACGTTCAGCTGTTAATCGAAAGGTTGGTGGTTCGAACCCACCCGGGAGAGGTGTGTTGGGGTCTCAGATGTAGCGTAAAAAGTAATAACTTTTCCACAATACCTGACAACCATTTAATTTCTGAGCTTCCGTGGCTCAATGGTTAGCGCGTTCGGCTGTTAACGAATAGGTTGGTGGTTCGAGCCCATCCAGGAGCGGTGTTGTGACGTCTCAGATGTGAAGTAAAAAGTCAAGGTTTTTCCACAATACCTGACGACCATTTAATTTTTGGGCTTCCGTGGCGCAATGGTTAGCGCGTTCAGCTGCTATTCAAAAGACTGGTGTTTTGAACCCTCCCGGGAGCGGTGTTGTGACGTCTCAGATGTAACGTAAAATGTCAGAGTTTTTCCACAATACCTGACGGACATTTAATTTTTGGGCTTCCGTGGCGCAATGGTTAGCGCGTTCAGCTGCTATTCAAAAGACTGGTGTTTTGAGCCCTCCCGGGAGCGGTGTTGTGACGTCTTAGATGTGAAGTAAAAAGTCAAGGTTTTTCCACAATACCTGACGACCATTTAATTTTTGGGCTTCCGTGGCGCTATGGTTAGCGCGTTCAGCTGCTTTTCAAAAGACTGGTGTTTTGAACCCTCCCGGGAGCGGTGTTGTGACGTCTCAGATGTATCGTAAAATGTCAGAGTTTTTCCACAATACCTGACGACCATTTAATTTTTGGGCTTCCGTGGCGCAATGGTTAGCGCGTTCAGCTGCTTTTCAAAAGACTGGTGTTTTGAACCCTCCCGGGAGCGGTGTTGTGACGTCTCAGATGTAACGTAAAATGTCAGAGTTTTTCCACAATACCTGACGAACATTTAATTTTTGGGCTTCAGTGTCGCAATGGTTAGCACGTTCAGCTGTTAATCGAAAGGTTGGTGGTTCTAGCCCACCCGGGAGAGGTGTTGTGGGGTCTCAGATGTAGCGTAAAAAGTCTTAACTTTTCCACAATACCTGACAACCATTTAATTTCTGAGCTTCCGTGGCTCAATGGTTAGCGCGTTCGGCTGTTAACGAATAGGTTGGTGGTTCGAGCCTATCCAGGAGCGGTGTTGTGACGTCTCAGATGTGAAGTAAAAAGTCAAGGTTTTTCCACAATACCTGACGACCATTTAATTTTTGGGCTTCCGTGGCGCAATGGTTGGCGCGTTCAGCTGCTATTCAAAAGACTGGTGTTTTGAACCCTCCCGGGAGCGGTGTTGTGACGTCTCAGATGTAACGTAAAATGTCAGAGTTTTTCCACAATACCTGGCGAACATTTAATTTTTGGGCTTCCCAGGCGCAATGGTTAGCGCGTTCAGCTGCTATTCAAAAGACTGGTGGTTTGAGCTCTCCCGGGAGCGGAGTTGTGACGTCTTAGATGTAACGTAAAATGTCAGAGTTTTTCCACAATACCTGACGACCATTTAATTTTTGGGCTTCCGTGGCGCAATGGTTAGCGCGTTCAGCTGCTATTCAAAAGACTGGTGTTTTGAGCCCTCCCGGGAGCGGTGTTGTGAGGTCTCAGATGTGAAGTAAAAAGTCAAGGTTTTTCCACAATACCTGACGACCATTTAATTTTTGGGCTTCCGTGGCGCAATGGTTAGCGCGTTCAGCTGCTATTCAAAAGACTGGTGGTTTGAGCCCTCCCGGGAGCGGTGTCGTGATGTCTCAGATGTAACGTAAAATGTCAGAGTTTTTCCACAATACCTGACGAACATTTAATTTTTGGGCTTCCGTGGCGCAATGGTTAGCGCTTTCAGCTGTTAACCGAAAGGTTGATGGTTCGAGCCCACCCGGGAGAGGTGTTGTGGGGTCTAAGATGGAGCGTAAAAAGTCATAACTTTTCCACAATACCTGACAACCATTTAATTTCTGAGCTTCCGTGGCTCAATGGTTAGCGTGTTCGGCTGTTAACGAATAGGTTGGTGGTTCAAGCCCACCCTGGAGAGGTGTCGTAGGGTCTCAGATGTGAAGTAAAAAGTCAAGGTTTTTCCACAATACCTGACGACCATTTAATTTTTGGGCTTCCGTGGCGCAAAGGTTAGCGCGTTCAGCTGCTATTCAAAAGACTGGTGGTTTGAGCCCTCCCGGGAGCGGTGTCGTGACGTCTCAGATGTAACGTAAAATGTCAGAGTTTTTCCACAATACCTGACGAACATTTAATTTTTGGGCTTCCGTGGCGCAATGGTTAGCACGTTCAGCTGTTAATCGAAAGGTTGGTGGTTCGAGCCCACCCGGGAGAGGTGTTGTGGGGTCTCAGATGTAGCGTAAAAAGTCTTAACTTTTCCACAATACCTGACAACCATTTAATTTCTGAGCTTCCGTGGCTCAATGGTTAGCGCGTTCGGCTGTTAACGAATAGGTTGGTGGTTCGAGCCTATCCAGGAGCGGTGTTGTGACGTCTCAGATGTGAAGTAAAAAGTCAAGGTTTTTCCACAATACCTGACGACCATTTAATTTTTGGGCTTCCGTGGCGCAATGGTTGGCGCGTTCAGCTGCTATTCAAAAGACTGGTGTTTTGAACCCTCCCGGGAGCGGTGTTGTGACGTCTCAGATGTAACGTAAAATGTCAGAGTTTTTCCACAATACCTGACGAACATTTAATTTTTGGGCTTCCCAGGCGCAATGGTTAGCGCGTTCAGCTGCTATTCAAAAGACTGGTGGTTTGAGCTCTCCCGGGAGCGGAGTTGTGACGTCTTAGATGTAACGTAAAATGTCAGAGTTTTTCCACAATACCTGACGACCATTTAATTTTTGGGCTTCCGTGGCGCAATGGTTAGCGCGTTCAGCTGCTATTCAAAAGACTGGTGTTTTGAGCCCTCCCGGGAGCGGTGTTGTGACGTCTCAGATGTGAAGTAAAAAGTCAAGGTTTTTCCACAATACCTGACGACCATTTAATTTTTGGGCTTCCGTGGCGCAATGGTTAGCGCGTTCAGCTGCTATTCAAAAGACTGGTGGTTTGAGCCCTCCCGGGAGCGGTGTCGTGATGTCTCAGATGTAACGTAAAATGTCAGAGTTTTTCCACAATACCTGACGAACATTTAATTTTTGGGCTTCCGTGGCGCAATGGTTAGCGCTTTCAGCTGTTAACCGAAAGGTTGATGGTTCGAGCCCACCCGGGAGAGGTGTTGTGGGGTCTAAGATGGAGCGTAAAAAGTCATAACTTTTCCACAATACCTGACAACCATTTAATTTCTGAGCTTCCGTGGCTCAATGGTTAGCGTGTTCGGCTGTTAACGAATAGGTTGGTGGTTCAAGCCCACCCTGGAGAGGTGTCGTAGGGTCTCAGATGTGAAGTAAAAAGTCAAGGTTTTTCCACAATACCTGACGACCATTTAATTTTTGGGCTTCCGTGGCGCAAAGGTTAGCGCGTTCAGCTGCTATTCAAAAGACTGGTGGTTTGAGCCCTCCCGGGAGCGGTGTCGTGACGTCTCAGATGTAACGTAAAATGTCAGAGTTTTTCCACAATACCTGACGAACATTTAATTTTTGGGCTTCCGTGGCGCAATGGTTAGCACGTTCAGCTGTTAATCGAAAGGTTGGTGGTTCGAGCCCACCCGGGAGAGGTGTTGTGGGGTCTCAGATGTAGCGTAAAAAGTCTTAACTTTTCCACAATACCTGACAACCATTTAATTTCTGAGCTTCCGTGGCTCAATGGTTAGCGCGTTCGGCTGTTAACGAATAGGTTGGTGGTTCGAGCCTATCCAGGAGCGGTGTTGTGACGTCTCAGATGTGAAGTAAAAAGTCAAGGTTTTTCCACAATACCTGACGACCATTTAATTTTTGGGCTTCCGTGGCGCAATGGTTGGCGCGTTCAGCTGCTATTCAAAAGACTGGTGTTTTGAACCCTCCCGGGAGCGGTGTTGTGACGTCTCAGATGTAACGTAAAATGTCAGAGTTTTTCCACAATACCTGACGAACATTTAATTTTTGGGCTTCTCAGGCGCAATGGTTAGCGCGTTCAGCTGCTATTCAAAAGACTGGTGGTTTGAGCTCTCCCGGGAGCGGAGTTGTGACGTCTTAGATGTAACGTAAAATGTCAGAGTTTTTCCACAATACCTGACGACCATTTAATTTTTGGGCTTCCGTGGCGCAATGGTTAGCGCGTTCAGCTGCTTTTCAAAAGACTGGTGTTTTGAACCCTCCCGGGAGCGGTGTTGTGACGTCTCAGATGTAACGTAAAATGTCAGAGTTTTTCTACAATACCTGACGAACATTTAATTTTTGGGCTTCCGTGGCGCAATGGTTAGCACGTTCAGCTTTTAATCGAAAGGTTGGTGGTTCGAGCACACCCGGGAGAGGTGTTGTGGGGTCTCAGATGTAGCGTAAAAAGTAATAACTTTTCCACAATACCTGACAACCATTTAATTTCTGAGCTTCCGTGGCTCAATGGTTAGCGCGTTCGGCTGTTAACGAATAGGTTGGTGGTTCGAGCCCATCCAGGAGCGGTGTTGTGACGTCTCAGATGTGAAGTAAAAAGTCAAGGTTTTTCCACAATACCTGACGACCATTTAATTTTTGGGCTTCCGTGGCGCAATGGTTAGCGCGTTCAGCTGCTATTCAAAAGACTGGTGTTTTGAACCCTCCCGGGAGCGGTGTTGTGACGTCTCAGATGTAACGTAAAATGTCAGAGTTTTTCCACAATACCTGACGACCATTTAATTTTTGGGCTTCCGTGGCGCAATGGTTGGCGCGTTCAGCTGCTATTCAAAAGACTGGTGTTTTGAACCCTCCCGGGAGCGGTGTTGTGACGTCTCAGATGTAACGTAAAATGTCAGAGTTTTTCCACAATACCTGACGAACATTTAATTTTTGGGCTTCCCAGGCGCAATGGTTAGCGCGTTCAGCTGCTATTCAAAAGACTGGTGGTTTGAGCTCTCCCGGGAGCGGAGTTGTGACGTCTTAGATGTAACGTAAAATGTCAGAGTTTTTCCACAATACCTGACGACCATTTAATTTTTGGGCTTCCGTGGCGCAATGGTTAGCGCGTTCAGCTGCTATTCAAAAGACTGGTGTTTTGAGCCCTCCCGGGAGCGGTGTTGTGACGTCTCAGATGTGAAGTAAAAAGTCAAGGTTTTTCCACAATACCTGACGACCATTTAATTTTTGGGCTTCCGTGGCGCAATGGTTAGCGCGTTCAGCTGCTATTCAAAAGACTGGTGTTTTGAACCCTCCCGGGAGCGGTGTTGTGACGTCTCAGATGTAACGTAAAATGTCAGAGTTTTTCCACAATACCTGACGACCATTTAATTTTTGGGCTTCCGTGGCGCAATGGTTGGCGCGTTCAGCTGCTATTCAAAAGACTGGTGTTTTGAACCCTCCCGGGAGCGGTGTTGTGACGTCTCAGATGTAACGTAAAATGTCAGAGTTTTTCCACAATACCTGACGAACATTTAATTTTTGGGCTTCCCAGGCGCAATGGTTAGCGCGTTCAGCTGCTATTCAAAAGACTGGTGGTTTGAGCTCTCCCGGGAACGGAGTTGTGACGTCTTAGATGTAACGTAAAATGTCAGAGTTTTTCCACAATACCTGACGACCATTTAATTTTTGGGCTTCCGTGGCGCAATGGTTGGCGCGTTCAGCTGCTATTCAAAAGACTGGTGTTTTGAACCCTCCCGGGAGCGGTGTTGTGACGTCTCAGATGTAACGTAAAATGTCAGAGTTTTTCCACAATACCTGACGAACATTTAATTTTTGGGCTTCCCAGGCGCAATGGTTAGCGCGTTCAGCTGCTATTCAAAAGACTGGTGGTTTGAGCTCTCCCGGGAGCGGAGTTGTGACGTCTTAGATGTAACGTAAAATGTCAGAGTTTTTCCACAATACCTGACGACCATTTAATTTTTGGGCTTCCGTGGCGCAATGGTTAGCGCGTTCAGCTGCTATTCAAAAGACTGGTGTTTTGAACCCTCCCGGGAGCGGTGTTGTGACGTCTCAGATGTAACGTAAAATGTCAGAGTTTTTCCACAATACCTGACGAACATTTAATTTTTGGGCTTCCCAGGCGCAATGGTTAGCGCGTTCAGCTGCTATTCAAAAGACTGGTGGTTTGAGCTCTCCCGGGAGCGGAGTTGTGACGTCTTAGATGTAACGTAAAATGTCAGAGTTTTTCCACAATACCTGACGACCATTTAATTTTTGGGCTTCCGTGGCGCAATGGTTAGCGCGTTCAGCTGCTATTCAAAAGACTGGTGTTTTGAGCCCTCCCGGGAGCGGTGTTGTGACGTCTCAGATGTGAAGTAAAAAGTCAAGGTTTTTCCACAATACCTGACGACCATTTAATTTTTGGGCTTCCGTGGCGCAATGGTTAGCGCGTTCAGCTGCTTTTCAAAAGACTGGTGTTTTGAACCCTCCCGGGAGCGGTGTTGTGACGTCTCAGATGTAACGTAAAATGTCAGAGTTTTTCCACAATACCTGACGAACATTTAATTTTTGGGCTTCAGTGTCGCAATGGTTAGCACGTTCAGCTGTTAATCGAAAGGTTGGTGGTTCGAACCCACCCGGGAGAGGTGTTGTGGGGTCTCAGATGTAGCGTAAAAAGTAATAACTTTTCCACAATACCTGACAACCATTTAATTTCTGAGCTTCCGTGGCTCAATGGTTAGCGCGTTCGGCTGTTAACGAATAGGTTGGTGGTTCGAGCCCATCCAGGAGCGGTGTTGTGACGTCTCAGATGTGAAGTAAAAAGTCAAGGTTTTTCCACAATACCTGACGACCATTTAATTTTTGGGCTTCCGTGGCGCAATGGTTAGCGCGTTCAGCTGCTATTCAAAAGACTGGTGTTTTGAACCCTCCCGGGAGCGGTGTTGTGACGTCTCAGATGTAACGTAAAATGTCAGAGTTTTTCCACAATACCTGACGAACATTTAATTTTTGGGCTTCCCAGGCGCAATGGTTAGCGCGTTCAGCTGCTATTCAAAAGACTGGTGGTTTGAGCTCTCCCGGGAGCGGCGTTGTGACGTCTTAGATGTAACGTAAAATGTCAGAGTTTTTCCACAATACCTGACGACCATTTAATTTTTGGGCTTCCGTGGCGCAATGGTTAGCGCGTTCAGCTGCTATTCAAAAGACTGGTGTTTTGAGCCCTCCCGGGAGCGGTGTTGTGACGTCTCAGATGTAACGTAAAATGTCAGAGTTTTTCCACAATACCTGACGAACATTTAATTTTTGGGCTTCCCAGGCGCAATGGTTAGCGCGTTCAGCTGCTATTCAAAAGACTGGTGGTTTGAGCTCTCCCGGGAGCGGAGTTGTGACGTCTTAGATGTAACGTAAAATGTCAGAGTTTTTCCACAATACCTGACGACCATTTAATTTTTGGGCTTCCGTGGCGCAATGGTTAGCGCGTTCAGCTGCTATTCAAAAGACTGGTGTTTTGAGCCCTCCCGGGAGCGGTGTTGTGACGTCTCAGATGTGAAGTAAAAAGTCAAGGTTTTTCCACAATACCTGACGACCATTTAATTTTTGGGCTTCCGTGGCGCAATGGTTAGCGCGTTTAGCTGCTTTTCAAAAGACTGGTGTTTTGAACCCTCCCGGGAGCGGTGTTGTGACGTCTCAGATGTAACGTAAAATGTCAGAGTTTTTCCACAATACCTGACGAACATTTAATTTTTGGGCTTCAGTGTCGCAATGGTTAGCACGTTCAGCTGTTAATCGAAAGGTTGGTGGTTCGAACCCACCCGGGAGAGGTGTTGTGGGGTCTCAGATGTAGCGTAAAAAGTAATAACTTTTCCACAATACCTGACAACCATTTAATTTCTGAGCTTCCGTGGCTCAATGGTTAGCGCGTTCGGCTGTTAACGAATAGGTTGGTGGTTCGAGCCCATCCAGGAGCGGTGTTGTGACGTCTCAGATGTGAAGTAAAAAGTCAAGGTTTTTCCACAATACCTGACGACCATTTAATTTTTGGGCTTCCGTGGCGCAATGGTTAGCGCGTTCAGCTGCTATTCAAAAGACTGGTGTTTTGAACCCTCCCGGGAGCGGTGTTGTGACGTCTCAGATGTAACGTAAAATGTCAGAGTTTTTCCACAATACCTGACGAACATTTAATTTTTGGGCTTCCCAGGCGCAATGGTTAGCGCGTTCAGCTGCTATTCAAAAGACTGGTGGTTTGAGCTCTCCCGGGAGCGGCGTTGTGACGTCTTAGATGTAACGTAAAATGTCAGAGTTTTTCCACAATACCTGACGACCATTTAATTTTTGGGCTTCCGTGGCGCAATGGTTAGCGCGTTCAGCTGCTTTTCAAAAGACTGGTGTTTTGAACCCTCCCGGGAGCGGTGTTGTGACGTCTCAGATGTAACGTAAAATGTCAGAGTTTTTCCACAATACCTGACGAACATTTAATTTTTGGGCTTCAGTGTCGCAATGGTTAGCACGTTCAGCTGTTAATCGAAAGGTTGGTGGTTCGAACCCACCCGGGAGAGGTGTTGTGGGGTCTCAGATGTAGCGTAAAAAGTAATAACTTTTCCACAATACCTGACAACCATTTAATTTCTGAGCTTCCGTGGCTCAATGGTTAGCGCGTTCGGCTGTTAACGAATAGGTTGGTGGTTCGAGCCCATCCAGGAGCGGTGTTGTGACGTCTCAGATGTGAAGTAAAAAGTCAAGGTTTTTCCACAATACCTGACGACCATTTAATTTTTGGGCTTCCGTGGCGCAATGGTTAGCGCGTTCAGCTGCTATTCAAAAGACTGGTGTTTTGAACCCTCCCGGGAGCGGTGTTGTGACGTCTCAGATGTAACGTAAAATGTCAGAGTTTTTCCACAATACCTGACGAACATTTAATTTTTGGGCTTCCCAGGCGCAATGGTTAGCGCGTTCAGCTGCTATTCAAAAGACTGGTGGTTTGAGCTCTCCCGGGAGCGGCGTTGTGACGTCTTAGATGTAACGTAAAATGTCAGAGTTTTTCCACAATACCTGACGACCATTTAATTTTTGGGCTTCCGTGGCGCAATGGTTAGCGCGTTCAGCTGCTTTTCAAAAGACTGGTGTTTTGAACCCTCCCGGGAGCGGTGTTGTGACGTCTCAGATGTAACGTAAAATGTCAGAGTTTTTCCACAATACCTGACGAACATTTAATTTTTGGGCTTCAGTGTCGCAATGGTTAGCACGTTCAGCTGTTAATCGAAAGGTTGGTGGTTCGAACCCACCCGGGAGAGGTGTTGTGGGGTCTCAGATGTAGCGTAAAAAGTCATAACTTTTCCACAATACCTGACAACCATTTAATTTCTGAGCTTCCGTGGCTCAATGGTTAGCGCGTTCGGCTGTTAACGAATAGGTTGGTGGTTCGAGCCCATCCGGGAGCGGTGTTGTGACGTCTCAGATGTGAAGTAAAAAGTCAAGGTTTTTCCACAATACCTGACGACCATTTAATTTTTGGGCTTCCGTGGCGCAATGGTTAGCGCGTTCAGCTGCTATTCAAAAGACTGGTGTTTTGAACCCTCCCGGGAGCGGTGTTGTGACGTCTCAGATGTAACGTAAAATGTCAGAGTTTTTCCACAATACCTGACGACCATTTAATTTTTGGGCTTCCGTGGCGCAATGGTTAGCGCGTTCAGCTGCTATTCAAAAGACTGGTGTTTTGAGCCCTCCCGGGAGCGGTGTTGTGACGTCTCAGATGTGAAGTAAAAAGTCAAGGTTTTTCCACAATACCTGACGAACATTTAATTTTTGGGCTTCCCAGGCGCAATGGTTAGCGCGTTCAGCTGCTATTCAAAAGACTGGTGGTTTGAGCTCTCCCGGGAGCGGAGTTGTGACGTCTTAGATGTAACGTAAAATGTCAGAGTTTTTCCACAATACCTGACGACCATTTAATTTTTGGGCTTCCGTGGCGCAATGGTTAGCGCGTTCAGCTGCTATTCAAAAGACTGGTGTTTTGAGCCCTCCCGGGAGCGGTGTTGTGACGTCTCAGATGTGAAGTAAAAAGTCAAGGTTTTTCCACAATACCTGACGACCATTTAATTTTTGGGCTTCCGTGGCGCAATGGTTACCGCGTTCAGCTGCTTTTCAAAAGACTGGTGTTTTGAACCCTCCCGGGAGCGGTGTTGTGACGTCTCAGATGTAACGTAAAATGTCAGAGTTTTTCCACAATACCTGACGAACATTTAATTTTTGGGCTTCAGTGTCGCAATGGTTAGCACGTTCAGCTGTTAATCGAAAGGTTGGTGGTTCGAACCCACCCGGGAGAGGTGTTGTGGGGTCTCAGATGTAGCGTAAAAAGTCATAACTTTTCCACAATACCTGACAACCATATAATTTCTGAGCTTCCGTGGCTCAATGGTTAGCGCGTTCGGCTGTTAACGAATAGGTTGGTGGTTCGAGCCCATCCGGGAGCGGTGTTGTGACGTCTCAGATGTGAAGTAAAAAGTCAAGGTTTTTCCACAATACCTGACGACCATTTAATTTTTGGGCTTCCGTGGCGCAATGGTTAGCGCGTTCAGCTGCTATTCAAAAGACTGGTGGTTTGAGCCCTCCCGGGAGCGGTGTCGTGACGTCTTAGATGTAACGTAAAATGTCAGAGTTTTTCCACAATACCTGACGAACATTTAATTTTTGGGCTTCCGTGGCGCAATGGTTAGCGCTTTCAGCTGTTAACCGAAAGGTTGATGGTTCGAGCCCACCCGGGAGAGGTGTTGTGGGGTCTAAGATGGAGCGTAAAAAGTCATAACTTTTCCACAATACCTGACAACCATTTAATTTCTGAGCTTCCGTGGCTCAATGGTTAGCGCGCTCGGCTGTTAACGAATAGGTTGGTGGTTCGAGCCCATCCGGGAGCGGTGTTGTGACGTCTCAGATGAGAAGTAAATAGGGCTTCCGTGGCGCAATGGTTAGCGCGTTCAGCTGCTATTCAAAAGACTGGTGGTTTGAGCCCTTCCGGGAGCGGTGTCGTGACGTCTCAGATGTAACGTAAAATGTCAGAGTTTTTCCACAATACCTGACGAACATTTAATTTTTGTGCTTCCGTGGCGCAATGGTTAGCGCGTTCAGCTGCTATTCAAAAGACTGGTGTTTTGAACCCTCCCGGGAGCGGTGTTGTGACGTCTCAGATGTAACGTAAAATGTCAGAGTTTTTCTAAAATAGCTGACGACCATTTAATTTTTGGGCTTCCGTGGCGCAATGGTTAGCGCGTTCAGCTGCTATTCAAAAGACTGGTGTTTTGAACCCTCCCGGGAGCGGTGTTGTGACGTCTCAGATGTAACGTAAAATGTCAGAGTTTTTCCACAATACCTGACGAACATTTAATTTTTGGGCTTCCCAGGCGCAATGGTTAGCGCGTTCAGCTGCTATTCAAAAGACTGGTGGTTTGAGCTCTCCCGGGAGCGGAGTTGTGACGTCTTAGATGTAACGTAAAATGTCAGAGTTTTTCCACAGTACCTGACGACCATTTAATTTTTGGGCTTCCGTGGCGCAATGGTTAGCGCGTTCAGCTGCTATTCAAAAGACTGGTCTTTTGAGCCCTCCCGGGAGCGGTGTTGTGACGTCTCAGATGTGAAGTAAAAAGTCAAGGTTTTTCCACAATACCTGACGACCATTTAATTTTTGGGCTTCCGTGGCGCAATGGTTAGCGCGTTCAGCTGCTTTTCAAAAGACTGGTGTTTTGAACCCTCCCGGGAGCGGTGTTGTGACGTCTCAGATGTAACGTAAAATGTCAGAGTTTTTCCACAATACCTGACGAACACTTAATTTTTGGGCTTCAGTGTCGCAATGGTTAGCACGTTCAGCTGTTAATCGAAAGGTTGGTGGTTCGAACCCACCCGGGAGAGGTGTTGTGGGGTCTCAGATGTAGCGTAAAAAGTCATAACTTTTCCACAATACCTGACAACCATTTAATTTCTGAGCTTCCGTGGCTCAATGGTTAGCGCGTTCGGCTGTTAACGAATAGGTTGGTGGTTCGAGCCCATCCGGGAGCGGTGTTGTGACGTCTCAGATGTGAAGTAAAAAGTCAAGGTTTTTCCACAATACCTGACGACCATTTATTTTTGGGCTTCCGTGGCGCAATGGTTAGCGCGTTCAGCTGCTATTCAAAAGACTGGTGTTTTGAGCCCTCCCGGGAGCGGTGTTGTGACGTCTCAGATGTGAAGTAAAAAGTCAAGGTTTTTCCACAATACCTGACGACCATTTAATTTTTGGGCTTCCGTGGCGCAATGGTTAGCGCGTTCAGCTGCTTTTCAAAAGACTGGTGTTTTGAACCCTCCCGGGAGCGGTGTTGTGACGTCTCAGATGTAACGTAAAATGTCAGAGTTTTTCCACAATACCTGACGAACATTTAATTTTTGGGCTTCAGTGGCGCAATGGTTAGCACGTTCAGCTGTTAATCGAAAGGTTGGTGGTTCGAACCCACCCGGGAGAGGTGTTGTGGGGTCTCCGATGTAGCGTAAAAAGTCATAACTTTTCCACAATACCTGACAACCATTTAATTTCTGAGCTTCCGTGGCTCAATGGTTAGCGCGTTCGGCTGTTAACGAATAGGTTGGTGGTTCGAGCCCATCCGGGAGCGGTGTTGTGACGTCTCAGATGTGAAGTAAAAAGTCAAGGTTTTTTCCACAATACCTGACGACCATTTAATTTTTGGGCTTCCGTGGCGCAATGGTTAGCGCGTTCAGCTGCTATTCAAAAGACTGGTGTTTTGAGCCCTCCCGGGAGCGGTGTGGTGACGTCTCAGATGTGAAGTAAAAAGTCAAGGTTTTTCCACAATACCTGACGACCATTTAATTTTTGGGCTTCCGTGGCGCAATGGTTATCGCGTTCAGCTGCTTTTCAAAAGACTGGTGTTTTGAGCCCTCCCGGGAGCGGTGTTGTGACGTCTCAGATGTGAAGTAAAAAGTCAGGGTTTTTCCACAATACCTGACGACCATTTAATTTTTGGGCTTCCGTGGCGCAATGGTTAGCGCGTTCAGCTGCTTTTCAAAAGACTGGTGTTTTGAACCCTCCCGGGAGCGGTGTTGTGACGTCTCAGATGTAACGTAAAATGTCAGAGTTTTTCTACAATACCTGACGAACATTTAATTTTTGGGCTTCCGTGGCGCAATGGTTAGCACGTTCAGCTTTTAATCGAAAGGTTGGTGGTTCGAGCACACCCGGGAGAGGTGTTGTGGGGTCTCAGATGTAGCGTAAAAAGTAATAACTTTTCCACAATACCTGACAACCATTTAATTTCTGAGCTTCCGTGGCTCAATGGTTAGCGCGTTCGGCTGTTAACGAATAGGTTGGTGGTTCGAGCCCATCCAGGAGCGGTGTTGTGACGTCTCAGATGTGAAGTAAAAAGTCAAGGTTTTTCCACAATACCTGACGACCATTTAATTTTTGGGCTTCCGTGGCGCAATGGTTAGCGCGTTCAGCTGCTATTCAAAAGACTGGTGTTTTGAACCCTCCCGGGAGCGGTGTTGTGACGTCTCAGATGTAACGTAAAATGTCAGAGTTTTTCCACAATACCTGACGACCATTTAATTTTTGGGCTTCCGTGGCGCAATGGTTGGCGCGTTCAGCTGCTATTCAAAAGACTGGTGTTTTGAACCCTCCCGGGAGCGGTGTTGTGACGTCTCAGATGTAACGTAAAATGTCAGAGTTTTTCCACAATACCTGACGAACATTTAATTTTTGGGCTTCCCAGGCGCAATGGTTAGCGCGTTCAGCTGCTATTCAAAAGACTGGTGGTTTGAGCTCTCCCGGGAGCGGAGTTGTGACGTCTTAGATGTAACGTAAAATGTCAGAGTTTTTCCACAATACCTGACGACCATTTAATTTTTGGGCTTCCGTGGCGCAATGGTTAGCGCGTTCAGCTGCTATTCAAAAGACTGGTGTTTTGAGCCCTCCCGGGAGCGGTGTTGTGACGTCTCAGATGTGAAGTAAAAAGTCAAGGTTTTTCCACAATACCTGACGACCATTTAATTTTTGGGCTTCCGTGGCGCAATGGTTAGCGCGTTCAGCTGCTATTCAAAAGACTGGTGTTTTGAACCCTCCCGGGAGCGGTGTTGTGACGTCTCAGATGTAACGTAAAATGTCAGAGTTTTTCCACAATACCTGACGACCATTTAATTTTTGGGCTTCCGTGGCGCAATGGTTGGCGCGTTCAGCTGCTATTCAAAAGACTGGTGTTTTGAACCCTCCCGGGAGCGGTGTTGTGACGTCTCAGATGTAACGTAAAATGTCAGAGTTTTTCCACAATACCTGACGAACATTTAATTTTTGGGCTTCCCAGGCGCAATGGTTAGCGCGTTCAGCTGCTATTCAAAAGACTGGTGGTTTGAGCTCTCCCGGGAACGGAGTTGTGACGTCTTAGATGTAACGTAAAATGTCAGAGTTTTTCCACAATACCTGACGACCATTTAATTTTTGGGCTTCCGTGGCGCAATGGTTGGCGCGTTCAGCTGCTATTCAAAAGACTGGTGTTTTGAACCCTCCCGGGAGCGGTGTTGTGACGTCTCAGATGTAACGTAAAATGTCAGAGTTTTTCCACAATACCTGACGAACATTTAATTTTTGGGCTTCCCAGGCGCAATGGTTAGCGCGTTCAGCTGCTATTCAAAAGACTGGTGGTTTGAGCTCTCCCGGGAGCGGAGTTGTGACGTCTTAGATGTAACGTAAAATGTCAGAGTTTTTCCACAATACCTGACGACCATTTAATTTTTGGGCTTCCGTGGCGCAATGGTTAGCGCGTTCAGCTGCTATTCAAAAGACTGGTGTTTTGAACCCTCCCGGGAGCGGTGTTGTGACGTCTCAGATGTAACGTAAAATGTCAGAGTTTTTCCACAATACCTGACGACCATTTAATTTTTGGGCTTCCGTGGCGCAATGGTTAGCGCGTTCAGCTGCTATTCAAAAGACTGGTGTTTTGAGCCCTCCCGGGAGCGGTGTTGTGACGTCTCAGATGTGAAGTAAAAAGTCAAGGTTTTTCCACAATACCTGACGAACATTTAATTTTTGGGCTTCCCAGGCGCAATGGTTAGCGCGTTCAGCTGCTATTCAAAAGACTGGTGGTTTGAGCTCTCCCGGGAGCGGAGTTGTGACGTCTTAGATGTAACGTAAAATGTCAGAGTTTTTCCACAATACCTGACGACCATTTAATTTTTGGGCTTCCGTGGCGCAATGGTTAGCGCGTTCAGCTGCTATTCAAAAGACTGGTGTTTTGAGCCCTCCCGGGAGCGGTGTTGTGACGTCTCAGATGTGAAGTAAAAAGTCAAGGTTTTTCCACAATACCTGACGACCATTTAATTTTTGGGCTTCCGTGGCGCAATGGTTACCGCGTTCAGCTGCTTTTCAAAAGACTGGTGTTTTGAACCCTCCCGGGAGCGGTGTTGTGACGTCTCAGATGTAACGTAAAATGTCAGAGTTTTTCCACAATACCTGACGAACATTTAATTTTTGGGCTTCAGTGTCGCAATGGTTAGCACGTTCAGCTGTTAATCGAAAGGTTGGTGGTTCGAACCCACCCGGGAGAGGTGTGTTGGGGTCTCAGATGTAGCGTAAAAAGTAATAACTTTTCCACAATACCTGACAACCATTTAATTTCTGAGCTTCCGTGGCTCAATGGTTAGCGCGTTCGGCTGTTAACGAATAGGTTGGTGGTTCGAGCCCATCCAGGAGCGGTGTTGTGACGTCTCAGATGTGAAGTAAAAAGTCAAGGTTTTTCCACAATACCTGACGACCATTTAATTTTTGGGCTTCCGTGGCGCAATGGTTAGCGCGTTCAGCTGCTATTCAAAAGACTGGTGTTTTGAACCCTCCCGGGAGCGGTGTTGTGACGTCTCAGATGTAACGTAAAATGTCAGAGTTTTTCCACAATACCTGACGACCATTTAATTTTTGGGCTTCCGTGGCGCAATGGTTAGCGCGTTCAGCTGCTATTCAAAAGACTGGTGTTTTGAGCCCTCCCGGGAGCGGTGTCGTGACGTCTCAGATGTAACGTAAAATGTCAGAGTTTTTCCACAATACCTGACGAACATTTAATTTTTGGGCTTCCGTGGCGCAATGGTTAGCACGTTCAGCTGTTAATCGAAAGGTTGGTGGTTCGAGCCCACCCGGGAGAGGTGTTGTGGGGTCTCAGATGTAGCGTAAAAAGTCTTAACTTTTCCACAATACCTGACAACCATTTAATTTCTGAGCTTCCGTGGCTCAATGGTTAGCGCGTTCGGCTGTTAACGAATAGGTTGGTGGTTCGAGCCTATCCAGGAGCGGTGTTGTGACGTCTCAGATGTGAAGTAAAAAGTCAAGGTTTTTCCACAATACCTGACGACCATTTAATTTTTGGGCTTCCGTGGCGCAATGGTTGGCGCGTTCAGCTGCTATTCAAAAGACTGGTGTTTTGAACCCTCCCGGGAGCGGTGTTGTGACGTCTCAGATGTAACGTAAAATGTCAGAGTTTTTCCACAATACCTGACGAACATTTAATTTTTGGGCTTCCCAGGCGCAATGGTTAGCGCGTTCAGCTGCTATTCAAAAGACTGGTGGTTTGAGCTCTCCCGGGAGCGGAGTTGTGACGTCTTAGATGTAACGTAAAATGTCAGAGTTTTTCCACAATACCTGACGACCATTTAATTTTTGGGCTTCCGTGGCGCAATGGTTAGCGCGTTCAGCTGCTATTCAAAAGACTGGTGTTTTGAGCCCTCCCGGGAGCGGTGTTGTGACGTCTCAGATGTGAAGTAAAAAGTCAAGGTTTTTCCACAATACCTGACGACCATTTAATTTTTGGGCTTCCGTGGCGCAATGGTTAGCGCGTTCAGCTGCTATTCAAAAGACTGGTGGTTTGAGCCCTCCCGGGAGCGGTGTCGTGATGTCTCAGATGTAACGTAAAATGTCAGAGTTTTTCCACAATACCTGACGAACATTTAATTTTTGGGCTTCCGTGGCGCAATGGTTAGCGCTTTCAGCTGTTAACCGAAAGGTTGATGGTTCGAGCCCACCCGGGAGAGGTGTTGTGGGGTCTAAGATGGAGCGTAAAAAGTCATAACTTTTCCACAATACCTGACAACCATTTAATTTCTGAGCTTCCGTGGCTCAATGGTTAGCGTGTTCGGCTGTTAACGAATAGGTTGGTGGTTCAAGCCCACCCTGGAGAGGTGTCGTAGGGTCTCAGATGTGAAGTAAAAAGTCAAGGTTTTTCCACAATACCTGACGACCATTTAATTTTTGGGCTTCCGTGGCGCAAAGGTTAGCGCGTTCAGCTGCTATTCAAAAGACTGGTGGTTTGAGCCCTCCCGGGAGCGGTGTCGTGACGTCTCAGATGTAACGTAAAATGTCAGAGTTTTTCCACAATACCTGACGAACATTTAATTTTTGGGCTTCCGTGGCGCAATGGTTAGCGCTTTCAGCTGTTAACCGAAAGGTTGGTGGTTCGAGCCCACCCGGGAGAGGTGTTGTGGGGTCTCAGATGTAACGTAAAATGTCAGAGTTTTTCCACAATACCTGACGACCATTTAATTTTTGGGCTTCCGTGGCGCAATGGTTAGCGCGTTCAGCTGCTTTTCAAAAGACTGGTGTTTTGAACCCTCCCGGGAGCGGTGTTGTGACGTCTCAGATGTAACGTAAAATGTCAGAGTTTTTCCACAATACCTGACGAACATTTAATTTTTGGGCTTCAGTGTCGCAATGGTTAGCACGTTCAGCTGTTAATCGAAAGGTTGGTGGTTCGAACCCACCCGGGAGAGGTGTTGTGGGGTCTCAGATGTAGCGTAAAAAGTAATAACTTTTCCACAATACCTGACAACCATTTAATTTCTGAGCTTCCGTGGCTCAATGGTTAGCGCGTTCGGCTGTTAACGAATAGGTTGGTGGTTCGAGCCCATCCAGGAGCGGTGTTGTGACGTCTCAGATGTGAAGTAAAAAGTCAAGGTTTTTCCACAATACCTGACGACCATTTAATTTTTGGGCTTCCGTGGCGCAATGGTTAGCGCGTTCAGCTGCTTTTCAAAAGACTGGTGTTTTGAACCCTCCCGGGAGCGGTGTTGTGACGTCTCAGATGTAACGTAAAATGTCAGAGTTTTTCCACAATACCTGACGACCATTTAATTTTTGGGCTTCCGTGGCGCAATGGTTAGCGCGTTCAGCTGCTTTTCAAAAGACTGGTGTTTTGAACCCTCCCGGGAGCGGTGTTGTGACGTCTCAGATGTAACGTAAAATGTCAGAGTTTTTCCACAATACCTGACGAACATTTAATTTTTGGGCTTCAGTGTCGCAATGGTTAGCACGTTCAGCTGTTAATCGAAAGGTTGGTGGTTCGAACCCACCCGGGAGAGGTGTTGTGGGGTCTCAGATGTAGCGTAAAAAGTAATAACTTTTCCACAATACCTGACAACCATTTAATTTCTGAGCTTCCGTGGCTCAATGGTTAGCGCGTTCGGCTGTTAACGAATAGGTTGGTGGTTCGAGCCCATCCAGGAGCGGTGTTGTGACG
This sequence comes from Phalangium opilio, assembly GCF_054372755.1. NCBI lineage: Eukaryota > Metazoa > Arthropoda > Arachnida > Opiliones > Phalangiidae > Phalangium > Phalangium opilio. Next base: position 2,692,622 of record NW_028324173.1, read on the forward strand.
TCTCAGATGTGAAGTAAAAAGTCAAGGTTTTTCCACAATACCTGACGACCATTTAATTTTTGGGCTTCCGTGGCGCAATGGTTAGCGCGTTCAGCTGCTATTCAAAAGACTGGTGTTTTGAACCCTCCCGGGAGCGGTGTTGTGACGTCTCAGATGTAACGTAAAATGTCAGAGTTTTTCCACAATACCTGACGGACATTTAATTTTTGGGCTTCCGTGGCGCAATGGTTAGCGCGTTCAGCTGCTATTCAAAAGACTGGTGGTTTGAGCCCTCCCGGGAGCGGTGTTGTGACGTCTTAGATGTGAAGTAAAAAGTCAAGGTTTTTCCACAATACCTGACGACCATTTAATTTTTGGGCTTCCGTGGCGCAATGGTTAGCGCGTTCAGCTGCTTTTCAAAAGACTGGTGTTTTGAGCCCTCCCGGGAGCGGTGTTGTGACGTCTCAGATGTGAAGTAAAAAGTCAAGGTTTTTCCACAATACCTGACGACCATTTAATTTTTGGGCTTCCGTGGCGCAATGGTTAGCGCGTTCAGCTGCTTTTCAAAAGACTGGTGTTTTGAACCCTCCCGGGAGCGGTGTTGTGACGTCTCAGATGTAACGTAAAATGTCAGAGTTTTTCCACAATACCTGACGAACATTTAATTTTTGGGCTTCAGTGTCGCAATGGTTAGCACGTTCAGCTGTTAATCGAAAGGTTGGTGGTTCGAACCCACCCGGGAGAGGTGTGTTGGGGTCTCAGATGTAGCGTAAAAAGTAATAACTTTTCCACAATACCTGACAACCATTTAATTTCTGAGCTTCCGTGGCTCAATGGTTAGCGCGTTCGGCTGTTAACGAATAGGTTGGTGGTTCGAGCCCATCCAGGAGCGGTGTTGTGACGTCTCAGATGTGAAGTAAAAAGTCAAGGTTTTTCCACAATACCTGACGACCATTTAATTTTTGGGCTTCCGTGGCGCAATGGTTAGCGCGTTCAGCTGCTGTTCAAAAGACTGGTGTTTTGAACCCTCCCGGGAGCGGTGTTGTGACGTCTCAGATGTAACGTAAAATGTCAGAGTTTTTCCACAATACCTGACGGACATTTAATTTTTGGGCTTCCGTGGCGCAATGGTTAGCGCGTTCAGCTGCTATTCAAAAGACTGGTGTTTTGAGCCCTCCCGGGAGCGGTGTTGTGACGTCTTAGATGTGAAGTAAAAAGTCAAGGTTTTTCCACAATACCTGACGACCATTTAATTTTTGGGCTTCCGTGGCGCAATGGTTAGCGCGTTCAGCTGCTTTTCAAAAGACTGGTGTTTTGAACCCTCCCGGGAGCGGTGTTGTGACGTCTCAGATGTAACGTAAAATGTCAGAGTTTTTCCACAATACCTGACGACCATTTAATTTTTGGGCTTCCGTGGCGCAATGGTTAGCGCGTTCAGCTGCTTTTCAAAAGACTGGTGTTTTGAACCCTCCCGGGAGCGGTGTTGTGACGTCTCAGATGTAACGTAAAATGTCAGAGTTTTTCCACAATACCTGACGAACATTTAATTTTTGGGCTTCAGTGTCGCAATGGTTAGCACGTTCAGCTGTTAATCGAAAGGTTGGTGGTTCGAACCCACCCGGGAGAGGTGTTGTGGGGTCTAAGATGGAGCGTAAAAAGTCATAACTTTTCCACAATACCTGACAACCATTTAATTTCTGAGCTTCCGTGGCTCAATGGTTAGCGTGTTCGGCTGTTAACGAATAGGTTGGTGGTTCAAGCCCACCCTGGAGAGGTGTCGTAGGGTCTCAGATGTGAAGTAAAAAGTCAAGGTTTTTCCACAATACCTGACGACCATTTAATTTTTGGGCTTCCGTGGCGCAAAGGTTAGCGCGTTCAGCTGCTATTCAAAAGACTGGTGGTTTGAGCCCTCCCGGGAGCGGTGTCGTGACGTCTCAGATGTAACGTAAAATGTCAGAGTTTTTCCACAATACCTGACGAACATTTAATTTTTGGGCTTCCGTGGCGCAATGGTTAGCACGTTCAGCTGTTAATCGAAAGGTTGGTGGTTCGAGCCCACCCGGGAGAGGTGTTGTGGGGTCTCAGATGTAGCGTAAAAAGTCTTAACTTTTCCACAATACCTGACAACCATTTAATTTCTGAGCTTCCGTGGCTCAATGGTTAGCGCGTTCGGCTGTTAACGAATAGGTTGGTGGTTCGAGCCTATCCAGGAGCGGTGTTGTGACGTCTCAGATGTGAAGTAAAAAGTCAAGGTTTTTCCACAATACCTGACGACCATTTAATTTTTGGGCTTCCGTGGCGCAATGGTTGGCGCGTTCAGCTGCTATTCAAAAGACTGGTGTTTTGAACCCTCCCGGGAGCGGTGTTGTGACGTCTCAGATGTAACGTAAAATGTCAGAGTTTTTCCACAATACCTGACGAACATTTAATTTTTGGGCTTCCCAGGCGCAATGGTTAGCGCGTTCAGCTGCTATTCAAAAGACTGGTGGTTTGAGCTCTCCCGGGAGCGGAGTTGTGACGTCTTAGATGTAACGTAAAATGTCAGAGTTTTTCCACAATACCTGACGACCATTTAATTTTTGGGCTTCCGTGGCGCAATGGTTAGCGCGTTCAGCTGCTATTCAAAAGACTGGTGTTTTGAGCCCTCCCGGGAGCGGTGTTGTGACGTCTCAGATGTGAAGTAAAAAGTCAAGGTTTTTCCACAATACCTGACGACCATTTAATTTTTGGGCTTCCGTGGCGCAATGGTTAGCGCGTTCAGCTGCTATTCAAAAGACTGGTGGTTTGAGCCCTCCCGGGAGCGGTGTCGTGATGTCTCAGATGTAACGTAAAATGTCAGAGTTTTTCCACAATACCTGACGAACATTTAATTTTTGGGCTTCCGTGGCGCAATGGTTAGCGCTTTCAGCTGTTAACCGAAAGGTTGATGGTTCGAGCCCACCCGGGAGAGGTGTTGTGGGGTCTAAGATGGAGCGTAAAAAGTCATAACTTTTCCACAATACCTGACAACCATTTAATTTCTGAGCTTCCGTGGCTCAATGGTTAGCGTGTTCGGCTGTTAACGAATAGGTTGGTGGTTCAAGCCCACCCTGGAGAGGTGTCGTAGGGTCTCAGATGTGAAGTAAAAAGTCAAGGTTTTTCCACAATACCTGACGACCATTTAATTTTTGGGCTTCCGTGGCGCAAAGGTTAGCGCGTTCAGCTGCTATTCAAAAGACTGGTGGTTTGAGCCCTCCCGGGAGCGGTGTCGTGACGTCTCAGATGTAACGTAAAATGTCAGAGTTTTTCCACAATACCTGACGAACATTTAATTTTTGGGCTTCCGTGGCGCAATGGTTAGCACGTTCAGCTGTTAATCGAAAGGTTGGTGGTTCGAGCCCACCCGGGAGAGGTGTTGTGGGGTCTCAGATGTAGCGTAAAAAGTCTTAACTTTTCCACAATACCTGACAACCATTTAATTTCTGAGCTTCCGTGGCTCAATGGTTAGCGCGTTCGGCTGTTAACGAATAGGTTGGTGGTTCGAGCCTATCCAGGAGCGGTGTTGTGACGTCTCAGATGTGAAGTAAAAAGTCAAGGTTTTTCCACAATACCTGACGACCATTTAATTTTTGGGCTTCCGTGGCGCAATGGTTGGCGCGTTCAGCTGCTATTCAAAAGACTGGTGTTTTGAACCCTCCCGGGAGCGGTGTTGTGACGTCTCAGATGTAACGTAAAATGTCAGAGTTTTTCCACAATACCTGACGAACATTTAATTTTTGGGCTTCTCAGGCGCAATGGTTAGCGCGTTCAGCTGCTATTCAAAAGACTGGTGGTTTGAGCTCTCCCGGGAGCGGAGTTGTGACGTCTTAGATGTAACGTAAAATGTCAGAGTTTTTCCACAATACCTGACGACCATTTAATTTTTGGGCTTCCGTGGCGCAATGGTTAGCGCGTTCAGCTGCTATTCAAAAGACTGGTGTTTTGAGCCCTCCCGGGAGCGGTGTTGTGACGTCTCAGATGTGAAGTAAAAAGTCAGGGTTTTTCCACAATACCTGACGACCATTTAATTTTTGGGCTTCCGTGGCGCAATGGTTAGCGCGTTCAGCTGCTTTTCAAAAGACTGGTGTTTTGAACCCTCCCGGGAGCGGTGTTGTGACGTCTCAGATGTAACGTAAAATGTCAGAGTTTTTCTACAATACCTGACGAACATTTAATTTTTGGGCTTCCGTGGCGCAATGGTTAGCACGTTCAGCTTTTAATCGAAAGGTTGGTGGTTCGAGCACACCCGGGAGAGGTGTTGTGGGGTCTCAGATGTAGCGTAAAAAGTAATAACTTTTCCACAATACCTGACAACCATTTAATTTCTGAGCTTCCGTGGCTCAATGGTTAGCGCGTTCGGCTGTTAACGAATAGGTTGGTGGTTCGAGCCCATCCAGGAGCGGTGTTGTGACGTCTCAGATGTGAAGTAAAAAGTCAAGGTTTTTCCACAATACCTGACGACCATTTAATTTTTGGGCTTCCGTGGCGCAATGGTTAGCGCGTTCAGCTGCTATTCAAAAGACTGGTGTTTTGAACCCTCCCGGGAGCGGTGTTGTGACGTCTCAGATGTAACGTAAAATGTCAGAGTTTTTCCACAATACCTGACGACCATTTAATTTTTGGGCTTCCGTGGCGCAATGGTTGGCGCGTTCAGCTGCTATTCAAAAGACTGGTGTTTTGAACCCTCCCGGGAGCGGTGTTGTGACGTCTCAGATGTAACGTAAAATGTCAGAGTTTTTCCACAATACCTGACGAACATTTAATTTTTGGGCTTCCCAGGCGCAATGGTTAGCGCGTTCAGCTGCTATTCAAAAGACTGGTGGTTTGAGCTCTCCCGGGAGCGGAGTTGTGACGTCTTAGATGTAACGTAAAATGTCAGAGTTTTTCCACAATACCTGACGACCATTTAATTTTTGGGCTTCCGTGGCGCAATGGTTAGCGCGTTCAGCTGCTATTCAAAAGACTGGTGTTTTGAGCCCTCCCGGGAGCGGTGTTGTGACGTCTCAGATGTGAAGTAAAAAGTCAAGGTTTTTCCACAATACCTGACGACCATTTAATTTTTGGGCTTCCGTGGCGCAATGGTTAGCGCGTTCAGCTGCTATTCAAAAGACTGGTGTTTTGAACCCTCCCGGGAGCGGTGTTGTGACGTCTCAGATGTAACGTAAAATGTCAGAGTTTTTCCACAATACCTGACGACCATTTAATTTTTGGGCTTCCGTGGCGCAATGGTTGGCGCGTTCAGCTGCTATTCAAAAGACTGGTGTTTTGAACCCTCCCGGGAGCGGTGTTGTGACGTCTCAGATGTAACGTAAAATGTCAGAGTTTTTCCACAATACCTGACGAACATTTAATTTTTGGGCTTCCCAGGCGCAATGGTTAGCGCGTTCAGCTGCTATTCAAAAGACTGGTGGTTTGAGCTCTCCCGGGAACGGAGTTGTGACGTCTTAGATGTAACGTAAAATGTCAGAGTTTTTCCACAATACCTGACGACCATTTAATTTTTGGGCTTCCGTGGCGCAATGGTTGGCGCGTTCAGCTGCTATTCAAAAGACTGGTGTTTTGAACCCTCCCGGGAGCGGTGTTGTGACGTCTCAGATGTAACGTAAAATGTCAGAGTTTTTCCACAATACCTGACGAACATTTAATTTTTGGGCTTCCCAGGCGCAATGGTTAGCGCGTTCAGCTGCTATTCAAAAGACTGGTGGTTTGAGCTCTCCCGGGAGCGGAGTTGTGACGTCTTAGATGTAACGTAAAATGTCAGAGTTTTTCCACAATACCTGACGACCATTTAATTTTTGGGCTTCCGTGGCGCAATGGTTAGCGCGTTCAGCTGCTATTCAAAAGACTGGTGTTTTGAACCCTCCCGGGAGCGGTGTTGTGACGTCTCAGATGTAACGTAAAATGTCAGAGTTTTTCCACAATACCTGACGAACATTTAATTTTTGGGCTTCCCAGGCGCAATGGTTAGCGCGTTCAGCTGCTATTCAAAAGACTGGTGGTTTGAGCTCTCCCGGGAGCGGAGTTGTGACGTCTTAGATGTAACGTAAAATGTCAGAGTTTTTCCACAATACCTGACGACCATTTAATTTTTGGGCTTCCGTGGCGCAATGGTTAGCGCGTTCAGCTGCTATTCAAAAGACTGGTGTTTTGAGCCCTCCCGGGAGCGGTGTTGTGACGTCTCAGATGTGAAGTAAAAAGTCAAGGTTTTTCCACAATACCTGACGACCATTTAATTTTTGGGCTTCCGTGGCGCAATGGTTAGCGCGTTCAGCTGCTTTTCAAAAGACTGGTGTTTTGAACCCTCCCGGGAGCGGTGTTGTGACGTCTCAGATGTAACGTAAAATGTCAGAGTTTTTCCACAATACCTGACGAACATTTAATTTTTGGGCTTCAGTGTCGCAATGGTTAGCACGTTCAGCTGTTAATCGAAAGGTTGGTGGTTCGAACCCACCCGGGAGAGGTGTTGTGGGGTCTCAGATGTAGCGTAAAAAGTAATAACTTTTCCACAATACCTGACAACCATTTAATTTCTGAGCTTCCGTGGCTCAATGGTTAGCGCGTTCGGCTGTTAACGAATAGGTTGGTGGTTCGAGCCCATCCAGGAGCAGTGTTGTGACGTCTCAGATGTGAAGTAAAAAGTCAAGGTTTTTCCACAATACCTGACGACCATTTAATTTTTGGGCTTCCGTGGCGCAATGGTTAGCGCGTTCAGCTGCTATTCAAAAGACTGGTGTTTTGAACCCTCCCGGGAGCGGTGTTGTGACGTCTCAGATGTAACGTAAAATGTCAGAGTTTTTCCACAATACCTGACGAACATTTAATTTTTGGGCTTCCCAGGCGCAATGGTTAGCGCGTTCAGCTGCTATTCAAAAGACTGGTGGTTTGAGCTCTCCCGGGAGCGGCGTTGTGACGTCTTAGATGTAACGTAAAATGTCAGAGTTTTTCCACAATACCTGACGACCATTTAATTTTTGGGCTTCCGTGGCGCAATGGTTAGCGCGTTCAGCTGCTTTTCAAAAGACTGGTGTTTTGAACCCTCCCGGGAGCGGTGTTGTGACGTCTCAGATGTAACGTAAAATGTCAGAGTTTTTCCACAATACCTGACGAACATTTAATTTTTGGGCTTCAGTGTCGCAATGGTTAGCACGTTCAGCTGTTAATCGAAAGGTTGGTGGTTCGAACCCACCCGGGAGAGGTGTTGTGGGGTCTCAGATGTAGCGTAAAAAGTAATAACTTTTCCACAATACCTGACAACCATTTAATTTCTGAGCTTCCGTGGCTCAATGGTTAGCGCGTTCGGCTGTTAACGAATAGGTTGGTGGTTCGAGCCCATCCAGGAGCGGTGTTGTGACGTCTCAGATGTGAAGTAAAAAGTCAAGGTTTTTCCACAATACCTGACGACCATTTAATTTTTGGGCTTCCGTGGCGCAATGGTTAGCGCGTTCAGCTGCTATTCAAAAGACTGGTGTTTTGAACCCTCCCGGGAGCGGTGTTGTGACGTCTCAGATGTAACGTAAAATGTCAGAGTTTTTCCACAATACCTGACGAACATTTAATTTTTGGGCTTCCCAGGCGCAATGGTTAGCGCGTTCAGCTGCTATTCAAAAGACTGGTGGTTTGAGCTCTCCCGGGAGCGGAGTTGTGACGTCTTAGATGTAACGTAAAATGTCAGAGTTTTTCCACAATACCTGACGACCATTTAATTTTTGGGCTTCCGTGGCGCAATGGTTAGCGCGTTCAGCTGCTATTCAAAAGACTGGTGTTTTGAGCCCTCCCGGGAGCGGTGTTGTGACGTCTCAGATGTGAAGTAAAAAGTCAAGGTTTTTCCACAATACCTGACGACCATTTAATTTTTGGGCTTCCGTGGCGCAATGGTTAGCGCGTTCAGCTGCTTTTCAAAAGACTGGTGTTTTGAACCCTCCCGGGAGCGGTGTTGTGACGTCTCAGATGTAACGTAAAATGTCAGAGTTTTTCCACAATACCTGACGAACATTTAATTTTTGGGCTTCAGTGTCGCAATGGTTAGCACGTTCAGCTGTTAATCGAAAGGTTGGTGGTTCGAACCCACCCGGGAGAGGTGTTGTGGGGTCTCAGATGTAGCGTAAAAAGTAATAACTTTTCCACAATACCTGACAACCATTTAATTTCTGAGCTTCCGTGGCTCAATGGTTAGCGCGTTCGGCTGTTAACGAATAGGTTGGTGGTTCGAGCCCATCCAGGAGCGGTGTTGTGACGTCTCAGATGTGAAGTAAAAAGTCAAGGTTTTTCCACAATACCTGACGACCATTTAATTTTTGGGCTTCCGTGGCGCAATGGTTAGCGCGTTCAGCTGCTATTCAAAAGACTGGTGTTTTGAACCCTCCCGGGAGCGGTGTTGTGACGTCTCAGATGTAACGTAAAATGTCAGAGTTTTTCCACAATACCTGACGAACATTTAATTTTTGGGCTTCCCAGGCGCAATGGTTAGCGCGTTCAGCTGCTATTCAAAAGACTGGTGGTTTGAGCTCTCCCGGGAGCGGCGTTGTGACGTCTTAGATGTAACGTAAAATGTCAGAGTTTTTCCACAATACCTGACGACCATTTAATTTTTGGGCTTCCGTGGCGCAATGGTTAGCGCGTTCAGCTGCTTTTCAAAAGACTGGTGTTTTGAACCCTCCCGGGAGCGGTGTTGTGACGTCTCAGATGTAACGTAAAATGTCAGAGTTTTTCCACAATACCTGACGAACATTTAATTTTTGGGCTTCAGTGTCGCAATGGTTAGCACGTTCAGCTGTTAATCGAAAGGTTGGTGGTTCGAACCCACCCGGGAGAGGTGTTGTGGGGTCTCAGATGTAGCGTAAAAAGTAATAACTTTTCCACAATACCTGACAACCATTTAATTTCTGAGCTTCCGTGGCTCAATGGTTAGCGCGTTCGGCTGTTAACGAATAGGTTGGTGGTTCGAGCCCATCCAGGAGCGGTGTTGTGACGTCTCAGATGTGAAGTAAAAAGTCAAGGTTTTTCCACAATACCTGACGACCATTTAATTTTTGGGCTTCCGTGGCGCAATGGTTAGCGCGTTCAGCTGCTATTCAAAAGACTGGTGTTTTGAACCCTCCCGGGAGCGGTGTTGTGACGTCTCAGATGTAACGTAAAATGTCAGAGTTTTTCCACAATACCTGACGAACATTTAATTTTTGGGCTTCCCAGGCGCAATGGTTAGCGCGTTCAGCTGCTATTCAAAAGACTGGTGGTTTGAGCTCTCCCGGGAGCGGCGTTGTGACGTCTTAGATGTAACGTAAAATGTCAGAGTTTTTCCACAATACCTGACGACCATTTAATTTTTGGGCTTCCGTGGCGCAATGGTTAGCGCGTTCAGCTGCTTTTCAAAAGACTGGTGTTTTGAACCCTCCCGGGAGCGGTGTTGTGACGTCTCAGATGTAACGTAAAATGTCAGAGTTTTTCCACAATACCTGACGAACATTTAATTTTTGGGCTTCAGTGTCGCAATGGTTAGCACGTTCAGCTGTTAATCGAAAGGTTGGTGGTTCGAACCCACCCGGGAGAGGTGTTGTGGGGTCTCAGATGTAGCGTAAAAAGTCATAACTTTTCCACAATACCTGACAACCATATAATTTCTGAGCTTCCGTGGCTCAATGGTTAGCGCGTTCGGCTGTTAACGAATAGGTTGGTGGTTCGAGCCCATCCGGGAGCGGTGTTGTGACGTCTCAGATGTGAAGTAAAAAGTCAAGGTTTTTCCACAATACCTGACGACCATTTAATTTTTGGGCTTCCGTGGCGCAATGGTTAGCGCGTTCAGCTGCTATTCAAAAGACTGGTGGTTTGAGCCCTCCCGGGAGCGGTGTCGTGACGTCTCAGATGTAACGTAAAATGTCAGAGTTTTTCCACAATACCTGACGAACATTTAATTTTTGGGCTTCCGTGGCGCAATGGTTAGCGCTTTCAGCTGTTAACCGAAAGGTTGATGGTTCGAGCCCACCCGGGAGAGGTGTTGTGGGGTCTAAGATGGAGCGTAAAAAGTCATAACTTTTCCACAATACCTGACAACCATTTAATTTCTGAGCTTCCGTGGCTCAATGGTTAGCGCGCTCGGCTGTTAACGAATAGGTTGGTGGTTCGAGCCCATCCGGGAGCGGTGTTGTGACGTCTCAGATGAGAAGTAAATAGGGCTTCCGTGGCGCAATGGTTAGCGCGTTCAGCTGCTATTCAAAAGACTGGTGGTTTGAGCCCTTCCGGGAGCGGTGTCGTGACGTCTCAGATGTAACGTAAAATGTCAGAGTTTTTCCACAATACCTGACGAACATTTAATTTTTGTGCTTCCGTGGCGCAATGGTTAGCGCGTTCAGCTGCTATTCAAAAGACTGGTGTTTTGAACCCTCCCGGGAGCGGTGTTGTGACGTCTCAGATGTAACGTAAAATGTCAGAGTTTTTCTAAAATAGCTGACGACCATTTAATTTTTGGGCTTCCGTGGCGCAATGGTTAGCGCGTTCAGCTGCTATTCAAAAGACTGGTGTTTTGAACCCTCCCGGGAGCGGTGTTGTGACGTCTCAGATGTAACGTAAAATGTCAGAGTTTTTCCACAATACCTGACGAACATTTAATTTTTGGGCTTCCCAGGCGCAATGGTTAGCGCGTTCAGCTGCTATTCAAAAGACTGGTGGTTTGAGCTCTCCCGGGAGCGGAGTTGTGACGTCTTAGATGTAACGTAAAATGTCAGAGTTTTTCCACAGTACCTGACGACGATTTAATTTTTGGGCTTCCGTGGCGCAATGGTTAGCGCGTTCAGCTGCTATTCAAAAGACTGGTCTTTTGAGCCCTCCCGGGAGCGGTGTTGTGACGTCTCAGATGTGAAGTAAAAAGTCAAGGTTTTTCCACAATACCTGACGACCATTTAATTTTTGGGCTTCCGTGGCGCAATGGTTAGCGCGTTCAGCTGCTTTTCAAAAGACTGGTGTTTTGAACCCTCCCGGGAGCGGTGTTGTGACGTCTCAGATGTAACGTAAAATGTCAGAGTTTTTCCACAATACCTGACGAACACTTAATTTTTGGGCTTCAGTGTCGCAATGGTTAGCACGTTCAGCTGTTAATCGAAAGGTTGGTGGTTCGAACCCACCCGGGAGAGGTGTTGTGGGGTCTCAGATGTAGCGTAAAAAGTCATAACTTTTCCACAATACCTGACAACCATTTAATTTCTGAGCTTCCGTGGCTCAATGGTTAGCGCGTTCGGCTGTTAACGAATAGGTTGGTGGTTCGAGCCCATCCGGGAGCGGTGTTGTGACGTCTCAGTTGTGAAGTAAAAAGTCAAGGTTTTTCCACAATACCTGACGACCATTTATTTTTGGGCTTCCGTGGCGCAATGGTTAGCGCGTTCAGCTGCTATTCAAAAGACTGGTGTTTTGAGCCCTCCCGGGAGCGGTGTTGTGACGTCTCAGATGTGAAGTAAAAAGTCAAGGTTTTTCCACAATACCTGACGACCATTTAATTTTTGGGCTTCCGTGGCGCAATGGTTAGCGCGTTCAGCTGCTTTTCAAAAGACTGGTGTTTTGAACCCTCCCGGGAGCGGTGTTGTGACGTCTCAGATGTAACGTAAAATGTCAGAGTTTTTCCACAATACCTGACGAACATTTAATTTTTGGGCTTCAGTGGCGCAATGGTTAGCACGTTCAGCTGTTAATCGAAAGGTTGGTGGTTCGAACCCACCCGGGAGAGGTGTTGTGGGGTCTCCGATGTAGCGTAAAAAGTCATAACTTTTCCACAATACCTGACAACCATTTAATTTCTGAGCTTCCGTGGCTCAATGGTTAGCGCGTTCGGCTGTAACGAATAGGTTGGTGGTTCGAGCCCATCCGGGAGCGGTGTTGTGACGTCTCAGATGTGAAGTAAAAAGTCAAGGTTTTTTCCACAATACCTGACGACCATTTAATTTTTGGGCTTCCGTGGCGCAATGGTTAGCGCGTTCAGCTGCTATTCAAAAGACTGGTGTTTTGAGCCCTCCCGGGAGCGGTGTGGTGACGTCTCAGATGTGAAGTAAAAAGTCAAGGTTTTTCCACAATACCTGACGACCATTTAATTTTTGGGCTTCCGTGGCGCAATGGTTATCGCGTTCAGCTGCTTTTCAAAAGACTGGTGTTTTGAGCCCTCCCGGGAGCGGTGTTGTGACGTCTCAGATGTGAAGTAAAAAGTCAGGGTTTTTCCACAATACCTGACGACCATTTAATTTTTGGGCTTCCGTGGCGCAATGGTTAGCGCGTTCAGCTGCTTTTCAAAAGACTGGTGTTTTGAACCCTCCCGGGAGCGGTGTTGTGACGTCTCAGATGTAACGTAAAATGTCAGAGTTTTTCTACAATACCTGACGAACATTTAATTTTTGGGCTTCCGTGGCGCAATGGTTAGCACGTTCAGCTTTTAATCGAAAGGTTGGTGGTTCGAGCACACCCGGGAGAGGTGTTGTGGGGTCTCAGATGTAGCGTAAAAAGTAATAACTTTTCCACAATACCTGACAACCATTTAATTTCTGAGCTTCCGTGGCTCAATGGTTAGCGCGTTCGGCTGTTAACGAATAGGTTGGTGGTTCGAGCCCATCCAGGAGCGGTGTTGTGACGTCTCAGATGTGAAGTAAAAAGTCAAGGTTTTTCCACAATACCTGACGACCATTTAATTTTTGGGCTTCCGTGGCGCAATGGTTAGCGCGTTCAGCTGCTATTCAAAAGACTGGTGTTTTGAACCCTCCCGGGAGCGGTGTTGTGACGTCTCAGATGTAACGTAAAATGTCAGAGTTTTTCCACAATACCTGACGACCATTTAATTTTTGGGCTTCCGTGGCGCAATGGTTAGCGCGTTCAGCTGCTATTCAAAAGACTGGTGGTTTGAGCCCTTCCGGGAGCGGTGTCGTGACGTCTCAGATGTAACGTAAAATGTCAGAGTTTTTCCACAATACCTGACGAACATTTAATTTTTGTGCTTCCGTGGCGCAATGGTTAGCGCGTTCAGCTGCTATTCAAAAGACTGGTGTTTTGAACCCTCCCGGGAGCGGTGTTGTGACGTCTCAGATGTAACGTAAAATGTCAGAGTTTTTCTAAAATAGCTGACGACCATTTAATTTTTGGGCTTCCGTGGCGCAATGGTTAGCGCGTTCAGCTGCTATTCAAAAGACTGGTGTTTTGAACCCTCCCGGGAGCGGTGTTGTGACGTCTCAGATGTAACGTAAAATGTCAGAGTTTTTCCACAATACCTGACGAACATTTAATTTTTGGGCTTCCCAGGCGCAATGGTTAGCGCGTTCAGCTGCTATTCAAAAGACTGGTGGTTTGAGCTCTCCCGGGAGCGGAGTTGTGACGTCTTAGATGTAACGTAAAATGTCAGAGTTTTTCCACAGTACCTGACGACCATTTAATTTTTGGGCTTCCGTGGCGCAATGGTTAGCGCGTTCAGCTGCTATTCAAAAGACTGGTCTTTTGAGCCCTCCCGGGAGCGGTGTTGTGACGTCTCAGATGTGAAGTAAAAAGTCAAGGTTTTTCCACAATACCTGACGACCATTTAATTTTTGGGCTTCCGTGGCGCAATGGTTAGCGCGTTCAGCTGCTTTTCAAAAGACTGGTGTTTTGAACCCTCCCGGGAGCGGTGTTGTGACGTCTCAGATGTAACGTAAAATGTCAGAGTTTTTCCACAATACCTGACGAACACTTAATTTTTGGGCTTCAGTGTCGCAATGGTTAGCACGTTCAGCTGTTAATCGAAAGGTTGGTGGTTCGAACCCACCCGGGAGAGGTGTTGTGGGGTCTCAGATGTAGCGTAAAAAGTCATAACTTTTCCACAATACCTGACAACCATTTAATTTCTGAGCTTCCGTGGCTCAATGGTTAGCGCGTTCGGCTGTTAACGAATAGGTTGGTGGTTCGAGCCCATCCGGGAGCGGTGTTGTGACGTCTCAGATGTGAAGTAAAAAGTCAAGGTTTTTCCACAATACCTGACGACCATTTATTTTTGGGCTTCCGTGGCGCAATGGTTAGCGCGTTCAGCTGCTATTCAAAAGACTGGTGTTTTGAGCCCTCCCGGGAGCGGTGTTGTGACGTCTCAGATGTGAAGTAAAAAGTCAAGGTTTTTCCACAATACCTGACGACCATTTAATTTTTGGGCTTCCGTGGCGCAATGGTTAGCGCGTTCAGCTGCTTTTCAAAAGACTGGTGTTTTGAACCCTCCCGGGAGCGGTGTTGTGACGTCTCAGATGTAACGTAAAATGTCAGAGTTTTTCCACAATACCTGACGAACATTTAATTTTTGGGCTTCAGTGGCGCAATGGTTAGCACGTTCAGCTGTTAATCGAAAGGTTGGTGGTTCGAACCCACCCGGGAGAGGTGTTGTGGGGTCTCCGATGTAGCGTAAAAAGTCATAACTTTTCCACAATACCTGACAACCATTTAATTTCTGAGCTTCCGTGGCTCAATGGTTAGCGCGTTCGGCTGTAACGAATAGGTTGGTGGTTCGAGCCCATCCGGGAGCGGTGTTGTGACGTCTCAGATGTGAAGTAAAAAGTCAAGGTTTTTTCCACAATACCTGACGACCATTTAATTTTTGGGCTTCCGTGGCGCAATGGTTAGCGCGTTCAGCTGCTATTCAAAAGACTGGTGTTTTGAGCCCTCCCGGGAGCGGTGTGGTGACGTCTCAGATGTGAAGTAAAAAGTCAAGGTTTTTCCACAATACCTGACGACCATTTAATTTTTGGGCTTCCGTGGCGCAATGGTTATCGCGTTCAGCTGCTTTTCAAAAGACTGGTGTTTTGAGCCCTCCCGGGAGCGGTGTTGTGACGTCTCAGATGTGAAGTAAAAAGTCAGGGTTTTTCCACAATACCTGACGACCATTTAATTTTTGGGCTTCCGTGGCGCAATGGTTAGCGCGTTCAGCTGCTTTTCAAAAGACTGGTGTTTTGAACCCTCCCGGGAGCGGTGTTGTGACGTCTCAGATGTAACGTAAAATGTCAGAGTTTTTCTACAATACCTGACGAACATTTAATTTTTGGGCTTCCGTGGCGCAATGGTTAGCACGTTCAGCTTTTAATCGAAAGGTTGGTGGTTCGAGCACACCCGGGAGAGGTGTTGTGGGGTCTCAGATGTAGCGTAAAAAGTAATAACTTTTCCACAATACCTGACAACCATTTAATTTCTGAGCTTCCGTGGCTCAATGGTTAGCGCGTTCGGCTGTTAACGAATAGGTTGGTGGTTCGAGCCCATCCAGGAGCGGTGTTGTGACGTCTCAGATGTGAAGTAAAAAGTCAAGGTTTTTCCACAATACCTGACGACCATTTAATTTTTGGGCTTCCGTGGCGCAATGGTTAGCGCGTTCAGCTGCTATTCAAAAGACTGGTGTTTTGAACCCTCCCGGGAGCGGTGTTGTGACGTCTCAGATGTAACGTAAAATGTCAGAGTTTTTCCACAATACCTGACGACCATTTAATTTTTGGGCTTCCGTGGCGCAATGGTTGGCGCGTTCAGCTGCTATTCAAAAGACTGGTGTTTTGAACCCTCCCGGGAGCGGTGTTGTGACGTCTCAGATGTAACGTAAAATGTCAGAGTTTTTCCACAATACCTGACGAACATTTAATTTTTGGGCTTCCCAGGCGCAATGGTTAGCGCGTTCAGCTGCTATTCAAAAGACTGGTGGTTTGAGCTCTCCCGGGAGCGGAGTTGTGACGTCTTAGATGTAACGTAAAATGTCAGAGTTTTTCCACAATACCTGACGACCATTTAATTTTTGGGCTTCCGTGGCGCAATGGTTAGCGCGTTCAGCTGCTATTCAAAAGACTGGTGTTTTGAGCCCTCCCGGGAGCGGTGTTGTGACGTCTCAGATGTGAAGTAAAAAGTCAAGGTTTTTCCACAATACCTGACGACCATTTAATTTTTGGGCTTCCGTGGCGCAATGGTTAGCGCGTTCAGCTGCTATTCAAAAGACTGGTGTTTTGAACCCTCCCGGGAGCGGTGTTGTGACGTCTCAGATGTAACGTAAAATGTCAGAGTTTTTCCACAATACCTGACGACCATTTAATTTTTGGGCTTCCGTGGCGCAATGGTTGGCGCGTTCAGCTGCTATTCAAAAGACTGGTGTTTTGAACCCTCCCGGGAGCGGTGTTGTGACGTCTCAGATGTAACGTAAAATGTCAGAGTTTTTCCACAATACCTGACGAACATTTAATTTTTGGGCTTCCCAGGCGCAATGGTTAGCGCGTTCAGCTGCTATTCAAAAGACTGGTGGTTTGAGCTCTCCCGGGAACGGAGTTGTGACGTCTTAGATGTAACGTAAAATGTCAGAGTTTTTCCACAATACCTGACGACCATTTAATTTTTGGGCTTCCGTGGCGCAATGGTTGGCGCGTTCAGCTGCTATTCAAAAGACTGGTGTTTTGAACCCTCCCGGGAGCGGTGTTGTGACGTCTCAGATGTAACGTAAAATGTCAGAGTTTTTCCACAATACCTGACGAACATTTAATTTTTGGGCTTCCCAGGCGCAATGGTTAGCGCGTTCAGCTGCTATTCAAAAGACTGGTGGTTTGAGCTCTCCCGGGAGCGGAGTTGTGACGTCTTAGATGTAACGTAAAATGTCAGAGTTTTTCCACAATACCTGACGACCATTTAATTTTTGGGCTTCCGTGGCGCAATGGTTAGCGCGTTCAGCTGCTATTCAAAAGACTGGTGTTTTGAACCCTCCCGGGAGCGGTGTTGTGACGTCTCAGATGTAACGTAAAATGTCAGAGTTTTTCCACAATACCTGACGAACATTTAATTTTTGGGCTTCCCAGGCGCAATGGTTAGCGCGTTCAGCTGCTATTCAAAAGACTGGTGGTTTGAGCTCTCCCGGGAGCGGAGTTGTGACGTCTTAGATGTAACGTAAAATGTCAGAGTTTTTCCACAATACCTGACGACCATTTAATTTTTGGGCTTCCGTGGCGCAATGGTTAGCGCGTTCAGCTGCTATTCAAAAGACTGGTGTTTTGAGCCCTCCCGGGAGCGGTGTTGTGACGTCTCAGATGTGAAGTAAAAAGTCAAGGTTTTTCCACAATACCTGACGACCATTTAATTTTTGGGCTTCCGTGGCGCAATGGTTAGCGCGTTCAGCTGCTTTTCAAAAGACTGGTGTTTTGAACCCTCCCGGGAGCGGTGTTGTGACGTCTCAGATGTAACGTAAAATGTCAGAGTTTTTCCACAATACCTGACGAACATTTAATTTTTGGGCTTCAGTGTCGCAATGGTTAGCACGTTCAGCTGTTAATCGAAAGGTTGGTGGTTCGAACCCACCCGGGAGAGGTGTTGTGGGGTCTCAGATGTAGCGTAAAAAGTAATAACTTTTCCACAATACCTGACAACCATTTAATTTCTGAGCTTCCGTGGCTCAATGGTTAGCGCGTTCGGCTGTTAACGAATAGGTTGGTGGTTCGAGCCCATCCAGGAGCGGTGTTGTGACGTCTCAGATGTGAAGTAAAAAGTCAAGGTTTTTCCACAATACCTGACGACCATTTAATTTTTGGGCTTCCGTGGCGCAATGGTTAGCGCGTTCAGCTGCTATTCAAAAGACTGGTGTTTTGAACCCTCCCGGGAGCGGTGTTGTGACGTCTCAGATGTAACGTAAAATGTCAGAGTTTTTCCACAATACCTGACGACCATTTAATTTTTGGGCTTCCGTGGCGCAATGGTTAGCGCGTTCAGCTGCTTTTCAAAAGACTGGTGTTTTGAACCCTCCCGGGAGCGGTGTTGTGACGTCTCAGATGTAACGTAAAATGTCAGAGTTTTTCCACAATACCTGACGAACATTTAATTTTTGGGCTTCAGTGGCGCAATGGTTAGCACGTTCAGCTGTTAATCGAAAGGTTGGTGGTTCGAACCCACCCGGGAGAGGTGTTGTGGGGTCTCCGGTGTAGCGTAAAAAGTCATAACCTTTCCACAATGCCTGACAACCATTTAATTTCTGAGCTTCCGTGGCTCAATGGTTAGCGCGTTCGGCTGTTAACGAATAGGTTGGTGGTTCGAGCCCATCCGGGAGCGGTGTTGTGACGTCTCAGATGTGAAGTAAAAAGTCAAGGTTTTTCCACAATACCTGACGACCATTTAATTTTTGGGCTTCCGTGGCGCAATGGTTAGCGCGTTCAGCTGCTATTCAAAAGACTGGTGTTTTGAGCCCTCCCGGGAGCGGTGTGGTGACGTCTCAGATGTGAAGTAAAAAGTCAAGGTTTTTCCACAATACCTGACGACCATTTAATTTTTGGGCTTCCGTGGCGCAATGGTTAGCGCGTTCAGCTGCTTTTCAAAAGACTGGTGTTTTGGACCCTCCCGGGAGCGGTGTGGTGACGTCTCAGATGTGAAGTAAAAAGTCAAGGTTTTTCCACAATACCTGACGACCATTTAATTTTTGGGCTTCCGTGGCGCAATGGTTAGCGCGTTCAGCTGCTATTCAAAAGACTGGTGTTTTGAGCCCTCCCGGGAGCGGTGTGGTGACGTCTCAGATGTGAAGTAAAAAGTCAAGGTTTTTCCACAATACCTGACGACCATTTAATTTTTGGGCTTCCGTGGCGCAATGGTTAGCGCGTTCAGCTGCTATTCAAAAGACTGGTGTTTTGAGCCCTCCCGGGAGCGGTGTGGTGACGTCTCAGATGTGAAGTAAAAAGTCAAGGTTTTTCCACAATACCTGACGACCATTTAATTTTTGGGCTTCCGTGGCGCAATGGTTAGCGCGTTCAGCTGCTTTTCAAAAGACTGGTGTTTTGAACCCTCCCGGGAGCGGTGTTGTGACGTCTCAGATGTAACGTAAAATGTCAGAGTTTTTCCACAATACCTGACGAACATTTAATTTTTGGGCTTCAGTGGCGCAATGGTTAGCACGTTCAGCTGTTAATCGAAAGGTTGGTGGTTCGAACCCACCCGGGAGAGGTGTTGTGGGGTCTCCGATGTAGCGTAAAAAGTCATAACTTTTCCACAATGCCTGACAACCATTTAATTTCTGAGCTTTCGTGGCTCAATGGTTAGCGCGTTCGGCTGTTAACGAATAGGTTGGTGGTTCGAGCCCATCCGGGAGCGGTGTTGTGACGTCTCAGATGTGAAGTAAAAAGTCGAGGTTTTTCCACAATACCTGACGACCATTTAATTTTTGGGCTTCCGTGGCGCAATGGTTAGCGCGTTCAGCTGCTTTTCAAAAGACTGGTGTTTTGAACCCTCCCGGGAGCGGTGTTGTGACGTCTCAGATGTAACGTAAAATGTCAGAGTTTTTCCACAATACCTGACGAACATTTAATTTTTGGGCTTCAGTGTCGCAATGGTTAGCACGTTCAGCTGTTAATCGAAAGGTTGGTGGTTCGTACCCACCCGGGAGAGGTGTTGTGGGGTCTCAGATGTAGCGTAAAAAGTCATAACTTTTCCACAATACCTGACAACCATTTAATTTCTGAGCTTCCGTGGCTCAATGGTTAGCGCGTTCGGCTGTTAACGAATAGGTTGGTGGTTCGAGCCCATCCGGGAGCGGTGTTGTGACGTCTCAGATGTGAAGTAAAAAGTCGAGGTTTTTCCACAATACCTGACGACCATTTAATTTTTGGGCTTCCGTGGCGCAATGGTTAGCGCGTTCAGCTGCTATTCAAAAGACTGGTGTTTTGAGCCCTCCCGGGAGCGGTGTGTTGACGTCTCAGATGTGAAGTCAAAATTCAAGGTTTTTCCACAATACCTGACGACCATTTAATTTTTGGGCTTCCGTGGCGCAATGGTTAGCGCGTTCAGCTGCTTTTCAAAAGACTGGTGTTTTGAACCCTCCCGGGAGCGGTGTTGTGACGTCTCAGATGTAACGTAAAATGTCAGAGTTTTTCCACAATACCTGACGAACATTTAATTTTTGGGCTTCAGTGGCGCAATGGTTAGCACGTTCAGCTGTTAATCGAAAGGTTGGTGGTTCGAACCCACCCGGGAGAGGTGTTGTGGGGTCTCCGATGTAGCGTAAAAAGTCATAACTTTTCCACAATACCTGACAACCATTTAATTTCTGAGCTTCCGTGGCTCAATGGTTAGCGCGTTCGGCTGTTAACGAATAGGTTGGTGGTTCGAGCCCATCCGGGAGCGGTGTTGTGACGTCTCAGATGTGAAGTAAAAAGTCAAGGTTTTTCCACAATACCTGACGACCATTTAATTTTTGGGCTTCCGTGGCGCAATGGTTAGCGCGTTCAGCTGCTATTCAAAAGACTGGTGTTTTGAGCCCTCCCGGGAGCGGTGTGGTGACGTCTCAGATGTGAAGTAAAAAGTCAAGGTTTTTCCACAATACCTGACGACCATTTAATTTTTGGGCTTCCGTGGCGCAATGGTTAGCGCGTTCAGCTGCTTTTCAAAAGACTGGTGTTTTGAACCCTCCCGGGAGCGGTGTTGTGACGTCTCAGATGTAACGTAAAATGTCAGAGTTTTTCCACAATACCTGACGAACATTTAATTTTTGGGCTTCAGTGGCGCAATGGTTAGCACGTTCAGCTGTTAATCGAAAGGTTGGTGGTTCGAACCCACCCGGGAGAGGTGTTGTGGGGTCTCCGGTGTAGCGTAAAAAGTCATAACCTTTCCACAATGCCTGACAACCATTTAATTTCTGAGCTTCCGTGGCTCAATGGTTAGCGCGTTCGGCTGTTAACGAATAGGTTGGTGGTTCGAGCCCATCCGGGAGCGGTGTTGTGACGTCTCAGATGTGAAGTAAAAAGTCGAGGTTTTTCCACAATACCTGACGACCATTTAATTTTTGGGCTTCCGTGGCGCAATGGTTAGCGCGTTCAGCTGCTTTTCAAAAGACTGGTGTTTTGAACCCTCCCGGGAGCGGTGTTGTGACGTCTCAGATGTAACGTAAAATGTCAGAGTTTTTCCACAATACCTGACGAACATTTAATTTTTGGGCTTCAGTGTCGCAATGGTTAGCACGTTCAGCTGTTAATCGAAAGGTTGGTGGTTCGTACCCACCCGGGAGAGGTGTTGTGGGGTCTCAGATGTAGCGTAAAAAGTCATAACTTTTCCACAATACCTGACAACCATTTAATTTCTGAGCTTCCGTGGCTCAATGGTTAGCGCGTTCGGCTGTTAACGAATAGGTTGGTGGTTCGAGCCCATCCGGGAGCGGTGTTGTGACGTCTCAGATGTGAAGTAAAAAGTCGAGGTTTTTCCACAATACCTGACGACCATTTAATTTTTGGGCTTCCGTGGCACAATGGTTAGCGCGTTCAGCTGCTATTCAAAAGACTGGTGTTTTGAGCCCTCCCGGGAGCGGTGTGGTGACGTCTCAGATGTGAAGTAAAAAGTCAAGGTTTTTCCACAATACCTGACGACCATTTAATTTTTGGGCTTCCGTGGCGCAATGGTTAGCGCGTTCAGCTGCTTTTCAAAAGACTGGTGTTTTGAACCCTCCCGGGAGCGGTGTTGTGACGTCTCAGATGTAACGTAAAATGTCAGAGTTTTTCCACAATACCTGACGAACATTTAATTTTTGGGCTTCAGTGTCGCAATGGTTAGCACGTTCAGCTGTTAATCGAAAGGTTGGTGGTTCGTACCCACCCGGGAGAGGTGTTGTGGGGTCTCAGATGTAGCGTAAAAAGTCATAACTTTTCCACAATACCTGAAAACCATTTAATTGCTGAGCTTCCGTGGCTCAATGGTTAGCGCGTTCGGCTGTTAACGAATAGGTTGGTGGTTCGAGCCCATCCGGGAGCGGTGTTGTGACGTCTCAGATGTGAAGTAAAAAGTCGAGGTTTTTCCACAATACCTGACGACCATTTAATTTTTGGGCTTCCGTGGCGCAATGGTTAGCGCGTTCAGCTGCTATTCAAAAGACTGGTGTTTTGAGCCCTCCCGGGAGCGGTGTGGTGACGTCTCAGATGTGAAGTAAAAAGTCAAGGTTTTTCCACAATACCTGACGACCATTTAATTTTTGGGCTTCCGTGGCGCAATGGTTAGCGCGTTCAGCTGCTTTTCAAAAGACTGGTGTTTTGAACCCTCCCGGGAGCGGTGTTGTGACGTCTCAGATGTAACGTAAAATGTCAGAGTTTTTCCACAATACCTGACGAACATTTAATTTTTGGGCTTCAGTGTCGCAATGGTTAGCACGTTCAGCTGTTAATCGAAAGGTTGGTGGTTCGTACCCACCCGGGAGAGGTGTTGTGGGGTCTCAGATGTAGCGTAAAAAGTCATAACCTTTCCACAATACCTGACAACCATTTAATTTCTGAGCTTCCGTGGCTCAATGGTTAGCGCGTTCGGCTGTTAACGAATAGGTTGGTGGTTCGAGCCCATCCGGGAGCGCTGTTGTGACGTCTCAGATGTGAAGTAAAAAGTCGAGGTTTTTCCACAATACCTGACGACCATCTAATTTTTGGGCTTCCGTGGCGCAATGGTTAGCGCGTTCAGCTGCTATTCAAAAGACTGGTGTTTTGAGCCCTCCCGGGAGCGGTGTGGTGACGTCTCAGATGTGAAGTAAAAAGTCAAGGTTTTTCCACAATACCTGACGACCATTTAATTTTTGGGCTTCCGTGGCGCAATGGTTAGCGCGTTCAGCTGCTTTTCAAAAGACTGGTGTTTTGAACCCTCCCGGGAGCGGTGTTGTGACGTCTCAGATGTAACGTAAAAGGTCAGAGTTTTTCCACAATACCTGACGAACATTTAATTTTTGGGCTTCAGTGTCGCAATGGTTAGCACGTTCAGCTGTTAATCGAAAGGTTGGTGGTTCGTACCCACCCGGAAGAGGTGTTGTGGGGTCTCAGATGTAGCGTAAAAAGTTATAACTTTTCCACAATACCTGACAACCATTTAATTTCTGAGCTTCCGTGGCTCAATGGTTAGCGCGTTCGGCTGTTAACGAATAGGTTGGTGGTTCGAGCCCATCCGGGAGCGGTGTTGTGACGTCTCAGATGTGAAGTAAAAAGTCAAGGTTTTTCCACAATACCTGACGACCATTTAATTTTTGGGCTTCCGTGGCGCAATGGTTAGCGCGTTCAGCTGCTATTCAAAAGACTGGTATTTTGAGCCCTCCCGGGAGCGGTGTTGTGACGTCTCAGATGTGAAGTAAAAAGTCAAGGTTTTTCCACAATACCTGACGACCATTTAATTTTTGGGCTTCCGTGGCGCAATGGTTAGCGCGTTCAGCTGCTTTTCAAAAGACTGGTGTTTTGAACCCTCCCGGGAGCGGTGTTGTGACGTCTTAGATGTAACGTAAAATGTCAGAGTTTTTCCACAATACCTGACGACCATTTAATTTTTGGGCTTCCGTGGCGCAATGGTTAGCGCGTTCAGCTGCTTTTCAAAAGACTGGTGTTTTGAACCCTCCCGGGAGCGGTGTTGTGACGTCTCAGATGTAACGTAAAATGTCAGAGTTTTTCCACAATACCTGACGAACATTTAATTTTTGGGCTTCAGTGTCGCAATGGTTAGCACGTTCAGCTGTTAATCGAAAGGTTGGTGGTTCGTACCCACCCGGAAGAGGTGTTGTGGGGTCTCAGATGTAGCGTAAAAAGTTATAACTTTTCCACAATACCTGACAACCATTTAATTTCTGAGCTTCCGTGGCTCAATGGTTAGCGCGTTCGGCTGTTAACGAATAGGTTGGTGGTTCGAGCCCATCCGGGAGCGGTGTTGTGGGGTCTCAGATGTAGCGTAAAAAGTCATAACTTTTCCACAATACCTGACAACCATTTAATATCCGAACTTCCGTGGCTCAATGGTTAGCGTGTTTGGGTGTTAACGAATAGGTTGGTGGTTCGAGCGCACCCTGGAGAGGTGTTGTAGGGTCTCAGATGTGAAGTAAAAAGTCAACGTTTTTCCACAATACATGACGACCATTTAATTTTTGGGCTTCCGTGGAGCAATGGTTAGCACGTTTAGCTGCTATTCAAAAGACTGGTGGTTTGAGCCCTCCCGGGAGCGGTGTTGTGACGTCTCAGATGTAACGTAAAATGTCTGAGTTTTTCCAATATACCTGACGAACATTTAATTTTTGGGCTTCCGTGGCGCAATGGTTAGCACGTTCAGCTGTTAATCGAAAGATTGGTGGTTCGAGCCCACCCGAGTGAGGTGTTGTGGGGTCTCAGATGTAGCGTAAAAAGTCATAACTTTTCCACAATACCTGACAACCATTTAATTTCTGAGCTTCCGTGGCTCAATGGTTAGCACGTTCGGCTGTTAACGAATAGGTTGGTGGTTCGAGCCCATCCAGGAGCGGTGTTGTGACGTTTCAGATGTGAAGTAAAAAGTCAAGGTTTTTCCACAATACCTGACGACCATTTAGTTTTTGGGCTTCCGTGGCGCAATGGTTAGCGCGTTCAGCTGCTTTTCAAAAGACTGGTGTTTTGATCCCTCCCGGGAGCGGTGTCGTGACGTCTCAGATGTAACGTAAAATGTCAGAGTTTTTCCACAATACCTGACGAACATTTAATTTTTGGGCTTCCGTGGCGCAATGGTTAGCGCTTTCAGCTGTTAACCGAAAGGTTGGTGGTTCGAGCCCACCTGGAAGCGGTGTTGTGACGTCTCAGATGTGAAGTAAAAAGTCAAGGTTTTTCCACAATACCTGACGACCATTTAATTTTTGGGCTTCCGTGGCGCAATGGTTAGCGCGTTCGGCTGCTTTTCAAAAGACTGGTGTTTTGATCCCTCCCGGGAGCGGTGTCGTGACGTCTCAGATGTAACGTAAAATGTCAGAGTTTTTCCACAATACCTGACGAACATTTAATTTTTGGGCTTCCGTGGCGCAATGGTTAGCGCTTTCAGCTGTTAACCGAAAGGATGGTGGTTCGAGCCCACCCGGGAGAGGTGTTGTGGGGTCTCAGATGTAGCGTAAAAAGTCATAACTTTTCCACAATACCTGACAACCATTTAATTTCTGAGCTTCCGTGGCTCAATGGTTAGCACGTTCGGCTGTTAACGAATAGGTTGGTGGTTCGAGCCCATCCGGGAGCGGTGTTGTGACGTTTCAGATATGAAGTAAAAAGTCAAGGTTTTTCCACAATACCTGACGACCATTTAATTTTTGGGCTTCCGTGGCGCAATGGTTAGCGCGTTCAGCTGCTATTCAAAAGACTGGTGTTTTGAGCCCTCCCGGGAGCGGTGTTGTGACGTCTCAGATGTGAAGTAAAAAGTCAAGGTTTTTCCACAATACCTGACGACCATTTAATTTTTGGGCTTCCGTGGCGCAATGGTTAGCGCGTTCAGCTGCTTTTCAAAAGACTGGTGTTTTGATCCCTCCCGGGAGCGGTGTCGTGACGTCTCAGATGTAACGTAAAATGTCAGAGTTTTTCCACAATACCTGACGAACATTTAATTTTTGGGCTTCCGTGGCGCAATGGTTAGCGCTTTCAGCTGTTAACCGAAAGGTTGGTGGTTCGAGCCCACCCGGGAGAGGTGTTGTGGGGTCTCAGATGTAGCGTAAAAAGTCATAACTTTTCCACAATACCTGACAACCATTTATTTTCTGAGCTTCCGGGGCTCAATGGTTAGCGCGTTTGGCTGTTAACGAATAGGTTGGTGGTTCGAGCGCACCCTGGAGAGGTGTTGTAGGGTCTCAGATGTGAAGTAAAAAGTCAAGGTTTTTCCACAATACATGACGACCATTTAATTTTTGGGCTTCCGTGGAGCAATGGTTAGCGCGTTTAGCTGCTATTCAAAAGACTGGTGGTTTGAGCCCTCCCGGGAGCGGTGTTGTGACGTCTCAGATGTAACGTAAAATGTCTGAGTTTTTCCAATATACCTGACGAACATTTAATTTTTGGGCTTCCGTGGCGCAATGGTTAGCACGTTCAGCTGTTAATCGAAAGATTGGTGGTTCGAGCCCACCCGAGTGAGGTGTTGTGGGGTCTCAGATGTAGCGTAAAAAGTCATAACTTTTCCACAATACCTGACAACCATTTAATTTCTGAGCTTCCGTGGCTCAATGGTTAGCACGTTCGGCTGTTAACGAATAGGTTGGTGGTTCGAGCCCATCCGGGAGCGGTGTTGTGACGTTTCAGATATGAAGTAAAAAGTCAAGGTTTTTCCACAATACCTGACGACCATTTAATTTTTGGGCTTCCGTGGCGCAATGGTTAGCGCGTTCAGCTGCTATTCAAAAGACTGGTGTTTTGAGCCCTCCCGGGAGCGGTGTTGTGACGTCTCAGATGTGAAGTAAAAAGTCAAGGTTTTTCCACAATACCTGACGACCATTTAATTTTTGGGCTTCCGTGGCGCAATGGTTAGCGCGTTCAGCTGCTTTTCAAAAGACTGGTGTTTTGATCCCTCCCGGGAGCGGTGTCGTGACGTCTCAGATGTAACGTAAAATGTCAGAGTTTTTCCACAATACCTGACGAACATTTAATTTTTGGGCTTCCGTGGCGCAATGGTTAGCGCTTTCAGCTGTTAACCGAAAGGTTGGTGGTTCGAGCCCACCCGGGAGAGGTGTTGTGGGGTCTCAGATGTAGCGTAAAAAGTCATAACTTTTCCACAATACCTGACAACCATTTATTTTCTGAGCTTCCGTGGCTCAATGGTTAGCGCGTTTGGCTGTTAACGAATAGGTTGGTGGTTCGAGCGCACCCTGGAGAGGTGTTGTAGGGTCTCAGATGTGAAGTAAAAAGTCAAGGTTTTTCCACAATACAAGACGACCATTTAATTTTTGGGCTTCCGTGGAGCAATGGTTAGCGCGTTTAGCTGCTATTCAAAAGACTGGTGGTTTGAGCCCTCCCGGGAGCGGTGTTGTGACGTCTCAGATGTAACGTAAAATGTCTGAGTTTTTCCAATATACCTGACGAACATTTAATTTTTGGGCTTCCGTGGCGCAATGGTTAGCACGTTCAGCTGTTAATCGAAAGATTGGTGGTTCGAGCCCACCCGAGTGAGGTGTTGTGGGGTCTCAGATGTAGCGTAAAAAGTCATAACTTTTCCACAATACCTGACAACCATTTAATTTCTGAGCTTCCGTGGCTCAATGGTTAGCACGTTCGGCTGTTAACGAATAGGTTGGTGGTTCGAGCCCATCCGGGAGCGGTGTTGTGACGTTTCAGATGTGAAGTAAAAAGTCAAGGTTTTTCCACAATACCTGACGACCATTTAATTTTTGGGCTTCCGTGGCGCAATGGTTAGCGCGTTCAGCTGCTTTTCAAAAGACTGGTGTTTTGATCCCTCCCGGGAGCGGTGTCGTGACGTCTCAGATGTAACGTAAAATGTCAGAGTTTTTCCACAATACCTGACGAACATTTAATTTTTGGGCTTCCGTGGCGCAATGGTTAGCGCTTTCAGCTGTTAACCGAAAGGTTGGTGGTTCGAGCCCACCCGGGAGAGGTGTTGTGGGGTCTCAGATGTAGCGTAAAAAGTCATAACTTTTCCACAATACCTGACAACCATTTAATTTCTGAGCTTCCGTGGCTCAATGGTTAGCGCGTTTGGCTGTTAACGAATAGGTTGGTGGTTCGAGCGCACCCTGGAGAGGTGTTGTAGGGTCTCAGATGTGAAGTAAAAAGTCAAGGTTTTTCCACAATACATGACGACCATTTAATTTTTGGGCTTCCGTGGAGCAATGGCTAGCGCGTTTAGCTGCTATTCAAAAGACTGGTGGTTTGAGCCCTCCCGGGAGCGGTGTTGTGACGTCTCAGATGTAACGTAAAATGTCTGAGTTTTTCCAATATACCTGACGAACATTTAATTTTTGGGCTTCCGTGGCGCAATGGTTAGCACGTTCAGCTGTTAATCGAAAGATTGGTGGTTCGAGCCCACCCGAGTGAGGTGTTGTGGGGTCTCAGATGTAGCGTAAAAAGTCATAACTTTTCCACAATACCTGACAACCATTTAATTTCTGAGCTTCCGTGGCTCAATGGTTAGCGCGTTCGGCTGTTGACGAATAGGTTGGTGGTTCGAGCCCATCCGGGAGCGGTGTTGTGACGTCTCAGATGTGAAGTAAAAAGTCAAGGTTTTTCCACAATACCTGACGACCATTTAATTTTTGGGCTTCCGTGGCGCAATGGTTAGCGCGTTCAGCTGCTATTCAAAAGACTGGTGTTTTGAGCCCTCCCGGGAGCGGTGTTGTGACGTCTCAGATGTGAAGTAAAAAGTCAAGGTTTTTCCACAATACCTGACGACCATTTAATTTTTGGGCTTCCGTGGCGCAATGGTTAGCGCGTTCAGCTGCTTTTCAAAAGACTGGTGTTTTGAACCCTCAAGGGAGCGGTGTTGTGATGTCTTAGATGTAACGTAAAATGTCAGAGTTTTTCCACAATACCTGACGACCATTTAATTTTTGGGCTTCCGTGGCGCAATGGTTAGCGCGTTCAGCTGCTATTCAAAAGACTGGTGTTTTGAGCCCTCCCGGGAGCGGTGTTGTGACGTCTCAGATGTGAAGTAAAAAGTCAAGGTTTTTCCACAATACCTGACGACCATTTAATTTTTGGGCTTCCGTGGCGCAATGGTTAGCGCTTTCAGCTGTTAACCGAAAGGTTGGTGGTTCGAGCCCACCCGGGAAAGGTGTTGTGGGGTCTCAGATGTAGCGTAAAAAGTCATAACTCTTCCACAATACCTGACAACCATTTAATTTCTGAGCTTCCGTGGCTCAATGGTTAGCGCGTTTGGCTGTTAACGAATAGGTTGGTGGTTCGAGCGCACCCTGGAGAGGTGTTGTAGGGTCTCAGATGTGAAGTAAAAAGTCAAGGTTTTTCCACAATACATGACGACCATTTAATTTTTGGGCTTCCGTGGAGCAATGGTTAGCGCGTTTAGCTGCTATTCAAAAGACTGGTGGTTTGAGCCCTCCCGGGAGCGGTGTTGTGACGTCTCAGATGTAGCGTAAAAAGTCATAACTTTTCCACAATACCTGACAACCATATAATTTCTGAGCTTCCGTGGCTCAATGGTTAGCGCGTTCGGCTGTTAACGAATAGGTTGGTGGTTCGAGCCCATCCGGGAGCGGTGTTGTGACGTCTCAGATGTGAAGTAAAAAGTCAAGGTTTTTCCACAATACCTGACGACCATTTAATTTTTGGGCTTCCGTGGCGCAATGGTTAGCGCGTTCAGCTGCTATTCAAAAGACTGGTGGTTTGAGCCCTCCCGGGAGCGGTGTCGTGACGTCTCAGATGTAACGTAAAATGTCAGAGTTTTTCCACAATACCTGACGAACATTTAATTTTTGGGCTTCCGTGGCGCAATGGTTAGCGCTTTCAGCTGTTAACCGAAAGGTTGATGGTTCGAGCCCACCCGGGAGAGGTGTTGTGGGGTCTAAGATGGAGCGTAAAAAGTCATAACTTTTCCACAATACCTGACAACCATTTAATTTCTGAGCTTCCGTGGCTCAATGGTTAGCGCGCTCGGCTGTTAACGAATAGGTTGGTGGTTCGAGCCCATCCGGGAGCGGTGTTGTGACGTCTCAGATGAGAAGTAAAAAGTCAAGGTTTTTCCACAATACCTGACGACCATTTAATTTTTGGGCTTCCGTGGCGCAATGGTTAGCGCGTTCAGCTGCTATTCAAAAGACTGGTGTTTTGAGCCCTCCCGGGAGCGGTGTTGTGACGTCTCAGATGTGAAGTAAAAAGTCAAGGTTTTTCCACAATACCTGACGACCATTTAATTTTTGGGCTTCCGTGGCGCAATGGTTAGCGCGTTCAGCTGCTATTCAAAAGACTGGTGTTTTGATCCCTCCCGGGAGCGGTGTCGTGACGTCTCAGATGTAACGTAAAATGTCAGAGTTTTTCCACAATACCTGACGAACATTTAATTTTTGGGCTTCCGTGGCGCAATGGTTAGCGCTTTCAGCTGTTAACCGAAAGGTTGGTGGTTCGAGCCCACCCGGGAGAGGTGTTGTGGGGTCTCAGATGTAGCGTAAAAAGTCATAACTTTTCCACAATACCTGACAACCATTTATTTTCTGAGCTTCCGGGGCTCAATGGTTAGCGCGTTTGGCTGTTAACGAATAGGTTGGTGGTTCGAGCGCACCCTGGAGAGGTGTTGTAGGGTCTCAGATGTGAAGTAAAAAGTCAAGGTTTTTCCACAATACATGACGACCATTTAATTTTTGGGCTTCCGTGGAGCAATGGTTAGCGCGTTTAGCTGCTATTCAAAAGACTGGTGGTTTGAGCCCTCCCGGGAGCGGTGTTGTGACGTCTCAGATGTAACGTAAAATGTCTGAGTTTTTCCAATATACCTGACGAACATTTAATTTTTGGGCTTCCGTGGCGCAATGGTTAGCACGTTCAGCTGTTAATCGAAAGATTGGTGGTTCGAGCCCACCCGAGTGAGGTGTTGTGGGGTCTCAGATGTAGCGTAAAAAGTCATAACTTTTCCACAATACCTGACAACCATTTAACTTCTGAGCTTCCGTGGCTCAATGGTTAGCACGTTCGGCTGTTAACGAATAGGTTGGTGGTTCGAGCCCATCCGGGAGCGGTGTTGTGACGTTTCAGATATGAAGTAAAAAGTCAAGGTTTTTCCACAATACCTGACGACCATTTAATTTTTGGGCTTCCGTGGCGCAATGGTTAGCGCGTTCAGCTGCTATTCAAAAGACTGGTGTTTTGAGCCCTCCCGGGAGCGGTGTTGTGACGTCTCAGATGTGAAGTAAAAAGTCAAGGTTTTTCCACAATACCTGACGACCATTTAATTTTTGGGCTTCCGTGGCGCAATGGTTAGCGCGTTCAGCTGCTTTTCAAAAGACTGGTGTTTTGATCCCTCCCGGGAGCGGTGTCGTGACGTCTCAGATGTAACGTAAAATGTCAGAGTTTTTCCACAATACCTGACGAACATTTAATTTTTGGGCTTCCGTGGCGCAATGGTTAGCGCTTTCAGCTGTTAACCGAAAGGTTGGTGGTTCGAGCCCACCCGGGAGAGGTGTTGTGGGGTCTCAGATGTAGCGTAAAAAGTCATAACTTTTCCACAATACCTGACAACCATTTAATTTCTGAGCTTCCGTGGCTCAATGGTTAGCGCGTTTGGCTGTTAACGAATAGGTTGGTGGTTCGAGCGCACCCTGGAGAGGTGTTGTAGGGTCTCAGATGTGAAGTAAAAAGTCAAGGTTTTTCCACAATACATGACGACCATTTAATTTTTGGGCTTCCGTGGAGCAATGGTTAGCGCGTTTAGCTGCTATTCAAAAGACTGGTGGTTTGAGCCCTCCCGGGAGCGGTGTTGTGACGTCTCAGATGTAACGTAAAATGTCTGAGTTTTTCCAATATACCTGACGAACATTTAATTTTTGGGCTTCCGTGGCGCAATGGTTAGCACGTTCAGCTGTTAATCGAAAGATTGGTGGTTCGAGCCCACCCGAGTGAGGTGTTGTGGGGTCTCAGATGTAGCGTAAAAAGTCATAACTTTTCCACAATACCTGACAACCATTTAATTTCTGAGCTTCCGTGGCTCAATGGTTAGCGCGTTCGGCTGTTGACGAATAGGTTGGTGGTTCGAGCCCATCCGGGAGCGGTGTTGTGACGTCTCAGATGTGAAGTAAAAAGTCAAGGTTTTTCCACAATACCTGACGACCATTTAATTTTTGGGCTTCCGTGGCGCAATGGTTAGCGCGTTCAGCTGCTATTCAAAAGACTGGTGTTTTGAGCCCTCCCAGGAGCGGTGTTGTGACGTCTCAGATGTGAAGTAAAAAGTCAAGGTTTTTCCACAATACCTGACGACCATTTAATTTTTGGGCTTCCGTGGCGCAATGGTTAGCGCGTTCAGCTGCTTTTCAAAAGACTGGTGTTTTGAACCCTCAAGGGAGCGGTGTTGTGATGTCTTAGATGTAACGTAAAATGTCAGAGTTTTTCCACAATACCTGACGACCATTTAATTTTTGGGCTTCCGTGGCGCAATGGTTAGCGCGTTCAGCTGCTATTCAAAAGACTGGTGTTTTGAGCCCTCCCGGGAGCGGTGTTGTGACGTCTCAGATGTGAAGTAAAAAGTCAAGGTTTTTCCACAATACCTGACGACCATTTAATTTTTGGGCTTCCGTGGCGCAATGGTTAGCGCTTTCAGCTGTTAACCGAAAGGTTGGTGGTTCGAGCCCACCCGGGAAAGGTGTTGTGGGGTCTCAGATGTAGCGTAAAAAGTCATAACTCTTCCACAATACCTGACAACCATTTAATTTCTGAGCTTCCGTGGCTCAATGGTTAGCGCGTTTGGCTGTTAACGAATAGGTTGGTGGTTCGAGCGCACCCTGGAGAGGTGTTGTAGGGTCTCAGATGTGAAGTAAAAAGTCAAGGTTTTTCCACAATACATGACGACCATTTAATTTTTGGGCTTCCGTGGAGCAATGGTTAGCGCGTTTAGCTGCTATTCAAAAGACTGGTGGTTTGAGCCCTCCCGGGAGCGGTGTTGTGACGTCTCAGATGTAGCGTAAAAAGTCATAACTTTTCCACAATACCTGACAACCATATAATTTCTGAGCTTCCGTGGCTCAATGGTTAGCGCGTTCGGCTGTTAACGAATAGGTTGGTGGTTCGAGCCCATCCGGGAGCGGTGTTGTGACGTCTCAGATGTGAAGTAAAAAGTCAAGGTTTTTCCACAATACCTGACGACCATTTAATTTTAGGGCTTCCGTGGCGCAATGGTTAGCGCGTTCAGCTGCTATTCAAAAGACTGGTGGTTTGAGCCCTCCCGGGAGCGGTGTCGTGACGTCTCAGATGTAACGTAAAATGTCAGAGTTTTTCCACAATACCTGACGAACATTTAATTTTTGGGCTTCCGTGGCGCAATGGTTAGCGCTTTCAGCTGTTAACCGAAAGGTTGATGGTTCGAGCCCACCCGGGAGAGGTGTTGTGGGGTCTAAGATGGAGCGTAAAAAGTCATAACTTTTCCACAATACCTGACAACCATTTAATTTCTGAGCTTCCGTGGCTCAATGGTTAGCGCGCTCGGCTGTTAACGAATAGGTTGGTGGTTCGAGCCCATCCGGGAGCGGTGTTGTGACGTCTCAGATGAGAAGTAAATAGGGCTTCCGTGGCGCAATGGTTAGCGCGTTCAGCTGCTATTCAAAAGACTGGTGGTTTGAGCCCTTCCGGGAGCGGTGTCGTGACGTCTCAGATGTAACGTAAAATGTCAGAGTTTTTCCACAATACCTGACGAACATTTAATTTTTGTGCTTCCGTGGCGCAATGGTTAGCGCGTTCAGCTGCTATTCAAAAGACTGGTGTTTTGAACCCTCCCGGGAGCGGTGTTGTGACGTCTCAGATGTAACGTAAAATGTCAGAGTTTTTCTAAAATAGCTGACGAACATTTAATTTTTGGGCTTCCGTGGCGCAATGTTTAGCACGTTCAGCTTTTAATCGAAAGGTTGGTGGTTCGAGCACACCCGGGAGAGGTGTTGTGGGGTCTCAGATGTAGCGTAAAAAGTAATAACTTTTCCACAATACCTGACAACCATTTAATTTCTGAGCTTCCGTGGCTCAATGGTTAGCGCGTTCGGCTGTTAACGAATAGGTTGGTGGTTCGAGCCCATCCAGGAGCGGTGTTGTGACGTCTCAGATGTGAAGTAAAAAGTCAAGGTTTTTCCACAATACCTGACGACCATTTAATTTTTGGGCTTCCGTGGCGCAATGGTTAGCGCGTTCAGCTGCTATTCAAAAGACTGGTGTTTTGAACCCTCCCGGGAGCGGTGTTGTGACGTCTCAGATGTAACGTAAAATGTCAGAGTTTTTCCACAATACCTGACGAACATTTAATTTTTGGGCTTCCCAGGCGCAATGGTTAGCGCGTTCAGCTGCTATTCAAAAGACTGGTGGTTTGAGCTCTCCCGGGAGCGGAGTTGTGACGTCTCAGATGTGAAGTAAAAAGTCAAGGTTTTTCCACAATACCTGACGACCATTTAATTTTTGGGCTTCCGTGGCGCAATGGTTAGCGCGTTCAGCTGCTTTTCAAAAGACTGGTGTTTTGAACCCTCCCGGGAGCGGTGTTGTGACGTCTCAGATGTAACGTAAAATGTCAGAGTTTTTCCACAATACCTGACGAACATTTAATTTTTGTGCTTCCGTGGCGCAATGGTTAGCGCGTTCAGCTGCTTTTCAAAAGACTGGTGTTTTGAACCCTCCCGGGAGCGGTGTTGTGACGTCTCAGATGTAACGTAAAATGTCAGAGTTTTTCCACAATACCTGACGAACATTTAATTTTTGGGCTTCAGTGGCGCAATGGTTAGCACGTTCAGCTGTTAATCGAAAGGTTGGTGGTTCGAACCCACCCGGGAGAGGTGTTGTGGGGTCTCCGATGTAGCGTAAAAAGTCATAACTTTTCCACAATGCCTGACAACCATTTAATTTCTGAGCTTCCGTGGCTCAATGGTTAGCGCGTTCGGCTGTTAACGAATAGGTTGGTGGTGCGAGCCCATCCGGGAGCGGTGTTGTGACGTCTCAGATGTGAAGTAAAAAGTCAAGGTTTTTCCACAATACCTGTCGACCATTTAATTTTTGGGCTTCCGTGGCGCAATGGTTAGCGCGTTCAGCTGCAATTCAAAAGACTGGTGTTTTGAGCCCTCCCGGGAGCGGTGTGGTGACGTCTCAGATGTGAAGTAAAAAGTCAAGGTTTTTCCACAATACCTGACGACCATTTAATTTTTGGGCTTCCGTGGCGCAATGGTTAGCGCGTTCAGCTGCTTTTCAAAAGACTGGTGTTTTGAACCCTCCCGGGAGCGGTGTTGTGACGTCTCAGATGTAACGTAAAATGTCAGAGTTTTTCCACAATACCTGACGAACATTTAATTTTTGGGCTTCAGTGTCGCAATGGTTAGCACGTTCAGCTGTTAATCGAAAGGTTGGTGGTTCGTACCCACCCGGGAGAGGTGTTGTGGGGTCTCAGATGTAGCGTAAAAAGTCATAACCTTTCCACAATACCTGACAACCATTTAATTTCTGAGCTTCCGTGGCTCAATGGTTAGCGCGTTCGGCTGTTAACGAATAGGTTGGTGGTTCGAGCCCATCCGGGAGCGGTGTTGTGACGTCTCAGATGTGAAGTAAAAAGTCGAGGTTTTTCCACAATACCTGACGACCATTTAATTTTTGGGCTTCCGTGGCGCAATGGTTAGCGCGTTCAGCTGCTATTCAAAAGACTGGTGTTTTGAGCCCTCCCGGGAGCGGTGTGGTGACGTCTCAGATGTGAAGTAAAAATTCAAGGTTTTTCCACAATACCTGACGACCATTTAATTTTTGGGCTTCCGTGGCGCAATGGTTAGCGCGTTCAGCTGCTTTTCAAAAGACTGGTGTTTTGAACCCTCCCGGGAGCGGTGTTGTGACGTCTCAGATGTAACGTAAAATGTCAGAGTTTTTCCACAATACCTGACGAACAGTTAATTTTTGGGCTTCAGTGGCGCAATGGTTAGCACGTTCAGCTGTTAATCGAAAGGTTGGTGGTTCGAACCCACCCGGGAGAGGTGTTGTGGGGTCTCCGATGTAGCGTAAAAAGTCATAACTTTTCCACAATACCTGACAACCATTTAATTTCTGAGCTTCCGTGGCTCAATGGTTAGCGCGTTCGGCTGTTAACGAATAGGTTGGTGGTTCGAGCCCATCCGGTAGCGGTGTTGTGACGTCTCAGATGTGAAGTAAAAAGTCAAGGTTATTCCACAATACCTGACGACCATTTAATTTTTGGGCTTCCGTGGCGCAATGGTTAGCGCGTTCAGCTGCTATTCAAAAGACTGGTGTTTTGAGCCCTCCCGGGAGCGGTGTGGTGACGTCTCAGATGTGAAGTAAAAATTCAAGGTTTTTCCACAATACCTGACGACCATTTAATTTTTGGGCTTCCGTGGCGCAATGGTTAGCGCGTTCAGCTGCTTTTCAAAAGACTGGTGTTTTGAACCCTCCCGGGAGCGGTGTTGTGACGTCTCAGATGTAACGTAAAATGTCAGAGTTTTTCCACAATACCTGACGAACATTTAATTTTTGGGCTTCAGTGGCGCAATGGTTAGCACGTTCAGCTGTTAATCGAAAGGTTGGTGGTTCGAACCCACCCGGGAGAGGTGTTGTGGGGTCTCCGATGTAGCGTAAAAAGTCATAACTTTTCCACAATACCTGACAACCATTTAATTTCTGAGCTTCCGTGGCTCAATGGTTAGCGCGTTCGGCTGTTAACGAATAGGTTGGTGGTTCGAGCCCATCCGGGAGCGGTGTTGTGACGTCTCAGATGTGAAGTAAAAAGTCAAGGTTTTTCCACAATACCTGACGACCATTTAATTTTTGGGCTTCCGTGGCGCAATGGTTAGCGCGTTCAGCTGCTATTCAAAAGACTGGTGTTTTGAGCCCTCCCGGGAGCGGTGTGGTGACGTCTCAGATGTGAAGTAAAAATTCAAGGTTTTTCCACAATACCTGACGACCATTTAATTTTTGGGCTTCCGTGGCGCAATGGTTAGCGCGTTCAGCTGCTTTTCAAAAGACTGGTGTTTTGAACCCTCCCGGGAGCGGTGTTGTGACGTCTCAGATGTAACGTAAAATGTCAGAGTTTTTCCACAATACCTGACGAACATTTAATTTTTGGGCTTCAGTGGCGCAATGGTTAGCACGTTCAGCTGTTAATCGAAAGGTTGGTGGTTCGAACCCACCCGGGAGAGGTGTTGTGGGGTCTCCGATGTAGCGTAAAAAGTCATAACTTTTCCACAATACCTGACAACCATTTAATTTCTGAGCTTCCGTGGCTCAATGGTTAGCGCGTTCGGCTGTTAACGAATAGGTTGGTGGTTCGAGCCCATCCGGGAGCGGTGTTGTGACGTCTCAGATGTGAAGTAAAAAGTCAAGGTTTTTCCACAATACCTGACGACCATTTAATTTTTGGACTTCCGTGGCGTAATGGTTAGCGCGTTCAGCTGCTATTCAAAAGACTTGTGTTTTGAGCCCTCCCGGGAGCGGTGTGGTGACGTCTCAGATGTGAAGTAAAAAGTCAAGGTTTTTCCACAATACCTGACGACCATTTAATTTTTGGGCTTCCGTGGCGCAATGGTTAGCGCGTTCAGCTGCTTTTCAAAAGACTGGTGTTTTGAACCCTCCCGGGAGCGGTGTTGTGACGTCTCAGATGTAACGTAAAATGTCAGAGTTTTTCCACAATACCTGACGAACATTTAATTTTTGGGCTTCAGTGGCGCAATGGTTAGCACGTTCAGCTGTTAATCGAAAGGTTGGTGGTTCGAACCCACCCGGGAGAGGTGTTGTGGGGTCTCCGATGTAGCGTAAAAAGTCATAACTTTTCCACAATGCCTGACAACCATTTAATTTCTGAGCTTCCGTGGCTCAATGGTTAGCACGTTCGGCTGTTAACGAATAGGTTGGTGGTTCGAGCCCATCCGGGAGCGGTGTTGTGACGTCTCAGATGTGAAGTAAAAAGTCAAGGTTTTTCCACAATACCTGACGACCATTTAATTTTTGGGCTTCAATGGCGCAATGGTTAGCGCGTTCAGCTGCTATTCAAAAGACTGGTGTTTTGAGCCCTCCCGGGAGCGGTGTGGTGACGTCTCAGATGTGAAGTAAAAAGTCAAGGTTTTTCCACAATACCTGACGACCATTTAATTTTTGGGCTTCCGTGGCGCAATGGTTAGCGCGTTCAGCTGCTTTTCAAAAGACTGGTGTTTTGAACCCTCCCGGGAGCGGTGTTGTGACGTCTCAGATGTAACGTAAAATGTCAGAGTTTTTCCACAATACCTGACGAACATTTAATTTTTGGGCTTCAGTGGCGCAATGGTTAGCACGTTCAGCTGTTAATCGAAAGGTTGGTGGTTCGAACCCACCCGGGAGAGGTGTTGTGGGGTCTCCGATGTAGCGTAAAAAGTCATAACTTTTCCACAATGCCTGACAACCATTTAATTTCTGAGCTTCCGTGGCTCAATGGTTAGCGCGTTCGGCTGTTAACGAATAGGTTGGTGGTTCGAGCCCATCCGGGAGCGGTGTTGTGACGTCTCAGATGTGAAGTAAAAAGTCGAGGTTTTTCCACAATACCTGACGACCATTTAATTTTTGGGCTTCCGTGGCGCAATGGTTAGCGCGTTCAGCTGCTTTTCAAAAGACTGGTGTTTTGAACCCTCCCGGGAGCGGTGTTGTGACGTCTCAGATGTAACGTAAAATGTCAGAGTTTTTCCACAATACCTGACGAACATTTAATTTTTGGGCTTCAGTGTCGCAATGGTTAGCACGTTCAGCTGTTAATCGAAAGGTTGGTGGTTCGTACCCACCCGGGAGAGGTGTTGTGGGGTCTCAGATGTGAAGTAAAAAGTCAAGGTTTTTCCACAATACCTGACGACCATTTAATTTTTGGGCTTCTGTGGCGCAATGGTTAGCGCGTTCAGCTGCTTTTCAAAAGACTGGTGTTTTGAACCCTCCCGGGAGCGGTGTTGTGACGTCTCAGATGTAACGTAAAATGTCAGAGTTTTTCCACAATACCTGACGAACATTTAATTTTTGGGCTTCAGTGGCGCAATGGTTAGCACGTTCAGCTGTTAATCGAAAGGTTGGTGGTTCGAACCCACCCGGGAGAGGTGTTGTGGGGTCTCCGATGTAGCGTAAAAAGTCATAACTTTTCCACAATACCTGACAACCATTTAATTTCTGAGCTTCCGTGGCTCAATGGTTAGCGCGTTCGGCTGTTAACGAATAGGTTGGTGGTGCGAGCCCATCCGGGAGCGGTGTTGTGACGTCTCAGATGTGAAGTAAAAAGTCAAGGTTTTTCCACAATACCTGACGACCATTTAATTTTTGGGCTTCCGTGGCGCAATGGTTAGCGCGTTCAGCTGCAATTCAAAAGACTGGTGTTTTGAGCCCTCCCGGGAGCGGTGTGGTGACGTCTCAGATGTGAAGTAAAAAGTCAAGGTTTTTCCACAATACCTGACGACCATTTAATTTTTGGGCTTCCGTGGCGCAATGGTTAGCGCGTTCAGCTGCTTTTCAAAAGACTGGTGTTTTGAACCCTCCCGGGAGCGGTGTTGTGACGTCTCAGATGTAACGTAAAATGTCAGAGTTTTTCCACAATACCTGACGAACATTTAATTTTTGGGCTTCAGTGTCGCAATGGTTAGCACGTTCAGCTGTTAATCGAAAGGTTGGTGGTTCGTACCCACCCGGGAGAGGTGTTGTGGGGTCTCAGATGTAGCGTAAAAAGTCATAACCTTTCCACAATACCTGACAACCATTTAATTTCTGAGCTTCCGTGGCTCAATGGTTAGCGCGTTCGGCTGTTAACGAATAGGTTGGTGGTTCGAGCCCATCCGGGAGCGGTGTTGTGACGTCTCAGATGTGAAGTAAAAAGTCGAGGTTTTTCCACAATACCTGACGACCATTTAATTTTTGGGCTTCCGTGGCGCAATGGTTAGCGCGTTCAGCTGCTATTCAAAAGACTGGTGTTTTGAGCCCTCCCGGGAGCGGTGTGGTGACGTCTCAGATGTGAAGTAAAAAGTCAAGGTTTTTCCACAATACCTGACGACCATTTAATTTTTGGGCTTCCGTGGCGCAATGGTTAGCGCGTTCAGCTGCTTTTCAAAAGACTGGTGTTTTGAACCCTCCCGGGAGCGGTGTTGTGACGTCTCAGATGTAACGTAAAATGTCAGAGTTTTTCCACAATACCTGACGAACATTTAATTTTTGGGCTTCAGTGTCGCAATGGTTAGCACGTTCAGCTGTTAATCGAAAGGTTGGTGGTTCGAACCCACCCGGGAGAGGTGTTGTGGGGTCTCCGATGTAGCGTAAAAAGTCATAACTTTTCCACAATACCTGACAACCATTTAATTTCTGAGCTTCCGTGGCTCAATGGTTAGCGCGTTCGGCTGTTAACGAATAGGTTGGTGGTGCGAGCCCATCCGGGAGCGGTGTTGTGACGTCTCAGATGTGAAGTAAAAAGTCAAGGTTTTTCCACAATACCTGACGACCATTTAATTTTTGGGCTTCCGTGGCGCAATGGTTAGCGCGTTCAGCTGCAATTCAAAAGACTGGTGTTTTGAGCCCTCCCGGGAGCGGTGTGGTGACGTCTCAGATGTGAAGTAAAAAGTCAAGGTTTTTCCACAATACCTGACGACCATTTAATTTTTGGGCTTCCGTGGCGCAATGGTTAGCGCGTTCAGCTGCTTTTCAAAAGACTGGTGTTTTGAACCCTCCCGGGAGCGGTGTTGTGACGTCTCAGATGTAACGTAAAATGTCAGAGTTTTTCCACAATACCTGACGAACATTTAATTTTTGGGCTTCAGTGTCGCAATGGTTAGCACGTTCAGCTGTTAATCGAAAGGTTGGTGGTTCGTACCCACCCGGGAGAGGTGTTGTGGGGTCTCAGATGTAGCGTAAAAAGTCATAACCTTTCCACAATACCTGACAACCATTTAATTTCTGAGCTT
The DNA here is from genome assembly GCF_054372755.1 of Phalangium opilio. NCBI lineage: Eukaryota > Metazoa > Arthropoda > Arachnida > Opiliones > Phalangiidae > Phalangium > Phalangium opilio. The sequence goes on from NW_028324173.1 coordinate 2,732,883, forward strand.
CCGTGGCTCAATGGTTAGCGCGTTCGGCTGTTAACGAATAGGTTGGTGGTTCGAGCCCATCCGGGAGCGGTGTTGTGACGTCTCAGATGTGAAGTAAAAAGTCGAGGTTTTTCCACAATACCTGACGACCATTTAATTTTTGGGCTTCCGTGGCGCAATGGTTAGCGCGTTCAGCTGCTATTCAAAAGACTGGTGTTTTGAGCCCTCCCGGGAGCGGTGTGGTGACGTCTCAGATGTGAAGTAAAAAGTCAAGGTTTTTCCACAATACCTGACGACCATTTAATTTTTGGGCTTCCGTGGCGCAATGGTTAGCGCGTTCAGCTGCTTTTCAAAAGACTGGTGTTTTGAACCCTCCCGGGAGCGGTGTTGTGACGTCTCAGATGTAACGTAAAATGTCAGAGTTTTTCCACAATACCTGACGAACATTTAATTTTTGGGCTTCAGTGTCGCAATGGTTAGCACGTTCAGCTGTTAACGAATAGGTTGGTGGTTCGAGCCCATCCGGGAGCGGTGTTGTGACGTCTCAGATGTGAAGTAAAAAGTCGAGGTTTTTCCACAATACCTGACGACCATTTAATTTTTGGGCTTCCGTGGCGCAATGGTTAGCGCGTTCAGCTGCTTTTCAAAAGACTGGTGTTTTGAACCCTCCCGGGAGCGGTGTTGTGACGTCTCAGATGTAACGTAAAATGTCAGAGTTTTTCCACAATACCTGACGAACATTTAATTTTTGGGCTTCAGTGTCGCAATGGTTAGCACGTTCAGCTGTTAATCGAAAGGTTGGTGGTTCGTACCCACCCGGGAGAGGTGTTGTGGGGTCTCAGATGTAGCGTAAAAAGTCATAACCTTTCCACAATACCTGACAACCATTTAATTTCTGAGCTTCCGTGGCTCAATGGTTAGCGCGTTCGGCTGTTAACGAATAGGTTGGTGGTTCGAGCCCATCCGGGAGCGGTGTTGTGACGTCTCAGATGTGAAGTAAAAAGTCGAGGTTTTTCCACAATACCTGACGACCATTTAATTTTTGGGCTTCCGTGGCGCAATGGTTAGCGCGTTCAGCTGCTATTCAAAAGACTGGTGTTTTGAGCCCTCCCGGGAGCGGTGTGGTGACGTCTCAGATGTGAAGTAAAAAGTCAAGGTTTTTCCACAATACCTGACGACCATTTAATTTTTGGGCTTCCGTGGCGCAATGGTTAGCGCGTTCAGCTGCTTTTCAAAAGACTGGTGTTTTGAACCCTCCCGGGAGCGGTGTTGTGACGTCTCAGATGTAACGTAAAATGTCAGAGTTTTTCCACAATACCTGACGAACATTTAATTTTTGGGCTTCAGTGTCGCAATGGTTAGCACGTTCAGCTGTTAACGAATAGGTTGGTGGTTCGAGCCCATCCGGGAGCGGTGTTGTGACGTCTCAGATGTGAAGTAAAAAGTCGAGGTTTTTCCACAATACCTGACGACCATTTAATTTTTGGGCTTCCGTGGCGCAATGGTTAGCGCGTTCAGCTGCTATTCAAAAGACTGGTGTTTTGAGCCCTCCCGGGAGCGGTGTTGTGACGTCTCAGATGTGAAGTAAAAAGTCAAGGTTTTTCCACAATACCTGACGACCATTTAATTTTTGGGCTTCCGTGGCGCAATGGTTAGCGCGTTCAGCTGCTTTTCAAAAGACTGGTGTTTTGAACCCTCCCGGGAGCGGTGTTGTGACGTCTTAGATGTAACGTGAAATGTCAGAGTTTTTCCACAATACCTGACGACCATTTAATTTTTGGGCTTCCGTGGCGCAATGGTTAGCGCGTTCAGCTGCTATTCAAAAGACTGGTGTTTTGAGCCCTCCCGGGAGCGGTGTGGTGACGTCTCAGATGTGAAGTAAAAAGTCAAGGTTTTTCCACAATACCTGACGACCATTTAATTTTTGGGCTTCCGTGGCGCAATGGTTAGCGCGTTCAGCTGCTTTTCAAAAGACTGGTGTTTTGAACCCTCCCGGGAGCGGTGTTGTGACGTCTCAGATGTAACGTAAAATGTCAGAGTTTTTCCACAATACCTGACGAACATTTAATTTTTGGGCTTCAGTGTCGCAATGGTTAGCACGTTCAGCTGTTAATCGAAAGGTTGGTGGTTCGTACCCACCCGGGAGAGGTGTTGTGGGGTCTCAGATGTAGCGTAAAAAGTCATAACTTTTCCACAATACCTGAAAACCATTTAATTTCTGAGCTTCCGTGGCTCAATGGTTAGCGCGTTCGGCTGTTAACGAATAGGTTGGTGGTTCGAGCCCATCCGGGAGCGGTGTGGTGACGTCTCAGATGTGAAGTAAAAAGTCAAGGTTTTTCCACAATACCTGACGACCATTTAATTTTTGGGCTTCCGTGGTGCAATGGTTAGCGCGTTCAGCTGCTTTTCAAAAGACTGGTGTTTTGAACCCTCCCGGGAGCGGTGTTGTGACGTCTCAGATGTAACGTAAAAGGTCAGAGTTTTTCCACAATACCTGACGAACATTTAATTTTTGGGCTTCAGTGTCGCAATGGTTAGCACGTTCAGCTGTTAATCGAAAGGTTGGTGGTTCGTACCCACCCGGGAGAGGAGTTGTGGGGTCTCAGATGTAGCGTAAAAAGTCATAACTTTTCCACAATACCTGACAACCATTTCATTTCTGAGCTTCCGTGGCTCAATGGTTAGCGCGTTCGGCTGTTAACGAATAGGTTGGTGGTTCGAGCCCATCCGGGAGCGGTGTTGTGACGTCTCAGATGTGAAGTAAAAAGTCGAGGTTTTTCCACAATACCTGACGACCATTTAATTTTTGGGCTTCCGTGGCGCAATGGTTAGCGCGTTCAGCTGCTATTCAAAAGACTGGTGTTTTGAGCCCTCCCGGGAGCGGTGTTGTGACGTCTCAGATGTGAAGTAAAAAGTCAAGGTTTTTCCACAATACCTGACGACCATTTAATTTTTGGGCTTCCGTGGCGCAATGGTTAGCGCGTTCAGCTGCTTTTCAAAAGACTGGTGTTTTGAACCCTCCCGGGAGCGGTGTTGTGACGTCTCAGATGTAACGTAAAATGTCAGAGTTTTTCCACAATACCTGACGAACATTTAATTTTTGGGCTTCAGTGTCGCAATGGTTAGCACGTTCAGCTGTTAATCGAAAGGTTGGTGGTTCGTACCCACCCAGAAGAGGTGTTGTGGGGTCTCATATGTAGCGTAAAAAGTTATAACTTTTCCACAATACCTGACAACCATTTAATTTCTGAGCTTCCGTGGCTCAATGGTTAGCGCGTTCGGCTGTTAACGAATAGGTTGGTGGTTCGAGCCCATCCGGGAGCGGTGTTGTGGGGTTTCAGATGTAGCGTAAAAAGTCATAACTTTTCCACAATACCTGACAACCATTTAATATCCGAACTTCCGTGGCTCAATGGTTAGCGTGTTTGGGTGTTAACGAATAGGTTGGTGGTTCGAGCGCACCCTGGAGAGGTGTTGTAGGGTCTCAGATGTGAAGTAAAAAGTCAAGGTTTTTCCACAATACATGACGACCATTTAATTTTTGGGCTTCCGTGGAGCAATGGTTAGCACGTTTAGCTGCTATTCAAAAGACTGGTGGTTTGAGCCCTCCCGGGAGCGGTGTTGTGACGTCTCAGATGTAACGTAAAATGTCTGAGTTTTTCCAATATACCTGACGAACATTTAATTTTTGGGCTTCCGTGGCGCAATGGTTAGCACGTTCAGCTGTTAATCGAAAGATTGGTGGTTCGAGCCCACCCGAGTGAGGTGTTGTGGGGTCTCAGATGTAGCGTAAAAAGTCATAACTTTTCCACAATACCTGACAACCATTTAATTTCTGAGCTTCCGTGGCTCAATGGTTAGCACGTTCGGCTGTTAACGAATAGGTTGGTGGTTCGAGCCCATCCAGGAGCGGTGTTGTGACGTTGCAGATGTGAAGTAAAAAGTCAAGGTTTTTCCACAATACCTGACGACCATTTAATTTTTGGGCTTCCGTGGCGCAATGGTTAGCGCGTTCAGCTGCTATTCAAAAGACTGGTGTTTTGAGCCCTCCCGGGAGCGGTGTTGTGACGTCTCAGATGTGAAGTAAAAAGTCAAGGTTTTTCCACAATACCTGACGACCATTTAATTTTTGGGCTTCCGTGGCGCAATGGTTAGCGCGTTCAGCTGCTTTTCAAAAGACTGGTGTTTTGATCCCTCCCGGGAGCGGTGTCGTGACGTCTCAGATGTAACGTAAAATGTCAGAGTTTTTCCACAATACCTGACGAACATTTAATTTTTGGGCTTCCGTGGCGCAATGGTTAGCGCTTTCAGCTGTTAACCGAAAGGTTGGTGGTTCGAGCCCACCCGGGAGAGGTGTTGTGGGGTCTCAGATGTAGCGTAAAAAGTCATAACTTTTCCACAATACCTGACAACCATTTATTTTCTGAGCTTCCGTGGCTCAATGGTTAGCGCGTTTGGCTGTTAACGAATAGGTTGGTGGTTCGAGCGCACCCTGGAGAGGTGTTGTAGGGTCTCAGATGTGAAGTAAAAAGTCAAGGTTTTTCCACAATACATGACGACCATTTAATTTTTGGGCTTCCGTGGAGCAATGGTTAGCGCGTTTAGCTGCTATTCAAAAGACTGGTGGTTTGAGCCCTCCCGGGAGCGGTGTTGTGACGTCTCAGATGTAACGTAAAATGTCTGAGTTTTTCCAATATACCTGACGAACATTTAATTTTTGGGCTTCCGTGGCGCAATGGTTAGCACGTTCAGCTGTTAATCGAAAGATTGGTGGTTCGAGCCCACCCGAGTGAGGTGTTGTGGGGTCTCAGATGTAGCGTAAAAAGTCATAACTTTTCCACAATACCTGACAACCATTTAATTTCTGAGCTTCCGTGGCTCAATGGTTAGCACGTTCGGCTGTTAACGAATAGGTTGGTGGTTCGAGCCCATCCGGGAGCGGTGTTGTGACGTTTCAGATGTGAAGTAAAAAGTCAAGGTTTTTCCACAATACCTGACGACCATTTAATTTTTGGGCTTCCGTGGCGCAATGGTTAGCGCGTTCAGCTGCTTTTCAAAAGACTGGTGTTTTGATCCCTCCCGGGAGCGGTGTCGTGACGTCTCAGATGTAACGTAAAATGTCAGAGTTTTTCCACAATACCTGACGAACATTTAATTTTTGGGCTTCCGTGGCGCAATGGTTAGCGCTTTCAGCTGTTAACCGAAAGGTTGGTGGTTCGAGCCCACCCGGGAGAGGTGTTGTGGGGTCTCAGATGTAGCGTAAAAAGTCATAACTTTTCCACAATACCTGACAACCATTTAATTTCTGAGCTTCCGTGGCTCAATGGTTAGCGCGTTTGGCTGTTAACGAATAGGTTGGTGGTTCGAGCGCACCCTGGAGAGGTGTTGTAGGGTCTCAGATGTGAAGTAAAAAGTCAAGGTTTTTCCACAATACATGACGACCATTTAATTTTTGGGCTTCCGTGGAGCAATGGTTAGCGCGTTTAGCTGCTATTCAAAAGACTGGTGGATTGAGCCCTCCCGGGAGCGGTGTTGTGACGTCTCAGATGTAACGTAAAATGTCTGAGTTTTTCCAATATACCTGACGAACATTTAATTTTTGGGCTTCCGTGGCGCAATGGTTAGCACGTTCAGCTGTTAATCGAAAGATTGGTGGTTCGAGCCCACCCGAGTGAGGTGTTGTGGGGTCTCAGATGTAGCGTAAAAAGTCATAACTTTTCCACAATACCTGACAACCATTTAATTTCTGAGCCTCCGTGGCTCAATGGTTAGCGCGTTCGGCTGTTGACGAATAGGTTGGTGGTTCGAGCCCATCCGGGAGCGGTGTTGTGACGTCTCAGATGTGAAGTAAAAAGTCAAGGTTTTTCCACAATACCTGACGACCATTTAATTTTTGGGCTTCCGTGGCGCAATGGTTAGCGCGTTCAGCTGCTATTCAAAAGACTGGTGTTTTGAGCCCTCCCGGGAGCGGTGTTGTGACGTCTCAGATGTGAAGTAAAAAGTCAAGGTTTTTCCACAATACCTGACGACCATTTAATTTTTGGGCTTCCGTGGCGCAATGGTTAGCGCTTTCAGCTGTTAACCGAAAGGTTGGTGGTTCGAGCCCACCCGGGAAAGGTGTTGTGGGGTCTCAGATGTAGCGTAAAAAGTCATAACTCTTCCACAATACCTGACAACCATTTAATTTCTGAGCTTCCGTGGCTCAATGGTTAGCGCGTTTGGCTGTTAACGAATAGGTTGGTGGTTCGAGCGCACCCTGGAGAGGTGTTGTAGGGTCTCAGATGTGAAGTAAAAAGTCAAGGTTTTTCCACAATACATGACGACCATTTAATTTTTGGGCTTCCGTGGAGCAATGGTTAGCGCGTTTAGCTGCTATTCAAAAGACTGGTGGTTTGAGCCCTCCCGGGAGCGGTGTTGTGACGTCTCAGATGTAACGTAAAATGTCTGAGTTTTTCCAATATACCTGACGAACATTTAATTTTTGGGCTTCCGTGGCGCAATGGTTAGCACGTTCAGCTGTTAATCGAAAGATTGGTGGTTCGAGCCCACCCGAGTGAGGTGTTGTGGGGTCTCAGATGTAGCGTAAAAAGTCATAACTTTTCCACAATACCTGACAACCATTTAATTTCTGAGCTTCCGTGGCTCAATGGTTAGCGCGTTTGGCTGTTAACGAATAGGTTGGTGGTTCGAGCGCACCCTGGAGAGGTGTTGTAGGGTCTCAGATGTGAAGTAAAAAGTCAAGGTTTTTCCACAATACATGACGACCATTTAATTTTTGGGCTTCCGTGGAGCAATGGTTAGCGCGTTTAGCTGCTATTCAAGAGACTGGTGGTTTGAGCCCTCCCGGGAGCGGTGTTGTGACGTCTCAGATGTAACGTAAAATGTCTGAGTTTTTCCAATATACCTGACGAACATTTAATTTTTGGGCTTCCGTGGCGCAATGGTTAGCACGTTCAGCTGTTAATCGAAAGATTGGTGGTTCGAGCCCACCCGAGTGAGGTGTTGTGGGGTCTCAGATGTAGCGTAAAAAGTCATAACTTTTCCACAATACCTGACAACCATTTAATTTCTGAGCTTCCGTGGCTCAATGGTTAGCACGTTCGGCTGTTAACGAATAGGTTGGTGGTTCGAGCCCATCCGGGAGCGGTGTTGTGACGTTTCAGATGTGAAGTAAAAAGTCAAGGTTTTTCCACAATACCTGACGACCATTTAATTTTTGGGCTTCCGTGGCGCAATGGTTAGCGCGTTCAGCTGCTTTTCAAAAGACTGGTGTTTTGAACCCTCCCGGGAGCGGTGTCGTGACGTCTCAGATGTAACGTAAAATGTCAGAGTTTTTCCACAATACCTGACGAACATTTAATTTTTGGGCTTCCGTGGCGCAATGGTTAGCGCTTTCAGCTGTTAACCGAAAGGTTGGTGGTTCGAGCCCACCCGGGAGAGGTGTTGTGGGGTCTCAGATGTAGCGTAAAAAGTCATAACTTTTCCACAATAACTGACAACCATTTAATTTCTGAGCTTCCGTGGCTCAATGGTTAGCGCGTTTGGCTGTTAACGAATAGGTTGGTGGTTCGAGCGCACCCTGGAGAGGTGTTGTAGGGTCTCAGATGTGAAGTAAAAAGTCAAGGTTTTTCCACAATACATGACGACCATTTAATTTTGGGCTTCCGTGGAGCAATGGTTAGCGCGTTTAGCTGCTATTCAAAAGACTGGTGGTTTGAGCCCTCCCGGGAGCGGTGTTGTGACGTCTCAGATGTAACGTAAAATGTCTGAGTTTTTCCAATATACCTGACGAACATTTAATTTTTGGGCTTCCGTGGCGCAATGGTTAGCACGTTCAGCTGTTAATCGAAAGATTGGTGGTTCGAGCCCACCCGAGTGAGGTGTTGTGGGGTCTCAGATGTAGCGTAAAAAGTCATAACTTTTCCACAATACCTGACAACCATTTAATTTCTGAGCTTCCGTGGCTCAATGGTTAGCGCGTTCGGCTGTTGACGAATAGGTTGGTGGTTCGAGCCCATCCGGGAGCGGTGTTGTGACGTCTCAGATGTGAAGTAAAAAGTCAAGGTTTTTCCACAATACCTGACGACCATTTAATTTTTGGGCTTCCGTGGCGCAATGGTTAGCGCGTTCAGCTGCTATTCAAAAGACTGGTGTTTTGAGCCCTCCCGGGAGCGGTGTTGTGACGTCTCAGATGTGAAGTAAAAAGTCAAGGTTTTTCCACAATACCTGACGACCATTTAATTTTTGGGCTTCCGTGGCGCAATGGTTAGCGCGTTCAGCTGCTTTTCAAAAGACTGGTGTTTTGAACCCTCAAGGGAGCGGTGTTGTGATGTCTTAGATGTAACGTAAAATGTCAGAGTTTTTCCACAATACCTGACGACCATTTAATTTTTGGGCTTCCGTGGCGCAATGGTTAGCGCGTTCAGCTGCTATTCAAAAGACTGGTGTTTTGAGCCCTCCCGGGAGCGGTGTTGTGACGTCTCAGATGTGAAGTAAAAAGTCAAGGTTTTTCCACAATACCTGACGACCATTTAATTTTTGGGCTTCCGTGGCGCAATGGTTAGCGCTTTCAGCTGTTAACCGAAAGGTTGGTGGTTCGAGCCCACCCGGGAAAGGTGTTGTGGGGTCTCAGATGTAGCGTAAAAAGTCATAACTTTTCCACAATACCTGACAACCATTTAATTTCTGAGCTTCCGTGGCTCAATGGTTAGCGCGTTTGGCTGTTAACGAATAGGTTGGTGGTTCGAGCGCACCCTGGAGAGGTGTTGTAGGGTCTCAGATGTGAAGTAAAAAGTCAAGGTTTTTCCACAATACATGACGACCATTTAATTTTTGGGCTTCCGTGGAGCTATGGTTAGCGCGTTTAGCTGCTATTCAAGAGACTGGTGGTTTGAGCCCTCCCGGGAGCGGTGTTGTGACGTCTCAGATGTAACGTAAAATGTCTGAGTTTTTCCAATATACCTGACGAACATTTAATTTTTGGGCTTCCGTGGCGCAATGGTTAGCACGTTCAGCTGTTAATCGAAAGATTGGTGGTTCGAGCCCACCCGAGTGAGGTGTTGTGGGGTCTCAGATGTAGCGTAAAAAGTCATAACTTTTCCACAATACCTGACAACCATTTAATTTCTGAGCTTCCGTGGCTCAATGGTTAGCACGTTCGGCTGTTAACGAATAGGTTGGTGGTTCGAGCCCATCCGGGAGCGGTGTTGTGACGTTTCAGATGTGAAGTAAAAAGTCAAGGTTTTTCCACAATACCTGACGACCATTTAATTTTTGGGCTTCCGTGGCGCAATGGTTAGCGCGTTCAGCTGCTTTTCAAAAGACTGGTGTTTTGAACCCTCCCGGGAGCGGTGTCGTGACGTCTCAGATGTAACGTAAAATGTCAGAGTTTTTCCACAATACCTGACGAACATTTAATTTTTGGGCTTCCGTGGCGCAATGGTTAGCGCTTTCAGCTGTTAACCGAAAGGTTGGTGGTTCGAGCCCACCCGGGAGAGGTGTTGTGGGGTCTCAGATGTAGCGTAAAAAGTCATAACTTTTCCACAATAACTGACAACCATTTAATTTCTGAGCTTCCGTGGCTCAATGGTTAGCGCGTTTGGCTGTTAACGAATAGGTTGGTGGTTCGAGCGCACCCTGGAGAGGTGTTGTAGGGTCTCAGATGTGAAGTAAAAAGTCAAGGTTTTTCCAGAATACATGACGACCATTTAATTTTTGGGCTTCCGTGGAGCAATGGTTAGCGCGTTTAGCTGCTATTCAAAAGACTGGTGGTTTGAGCCCTCCCGGGAGCGGTGTTGTGACGTCTCAGATGTAACGTAAAATGTCTGAGTTTTTCCAATATACCTGACGAACATTTAATTTTTGGGCTTCCGTGGCGCAATGGTTAGCACGTTCAGCTGTTAATCGAAAGATTGGTGGTTCGAGCCCACCCGAGTGAGGTGTTGTGGGGTCTCAGATGTAGCGTAAAAAGTCATAACTTTTCCACAATACCTGACAACCATTTAATTTCTGAGCTTCCGTGGCTCAATGGTTAGCGCGTTCGGCTGTTGACGAATAGGTTGGTGGTTCGAGCCCATCCGGGAGCGGTGTTGTGACGTCTCAGATGTGAAGTAAAAAGTCAAGGTTTTTCCACAATACCTGACGACCATTTAATTTTTGGGCTTCCGTGGCGCAATGGTTAGCGCGTTCAGCTGCTTTTCAAAAGACTGGTGTTTTGAACCCTCAAGGGAGCGGTGTTGTGATGTCTTAGATGTAACGTAAAATGTCAGAGTTTTTCCACAATACCTGACGACCATTTAATTTTTGGGCTTCCGTGGCGCAATGGTTAGCGCGTTCAGCTGCTATTCAAAAGACTGGTGTTTTGAGCCCTCCCGGGAGCGGTGTTGTGACGTCTCAGATGTGAAGTAAAAAGTCAAGGTTTTTCCACAATACCTGACGACCATTTAATTTTTGGGCTTCCGTGGCGCAATGGTTAGCGCTTTCAGCTGTTAACCGAAAGGTTGGTGGTTCGAGCCCACCCGGGAAAGGTGTTGTGGGGTCTCAGATGTAGCGTAAAAAGTCATAACTCTTCCACAATACCTGACAACCATTTAATTTCTGAGCTTCCGTGGCTCAATGGTTAGCGCATTTGGCTGTTAACGAATAGGTTGGTGGTTCGAGCGCACCCTGGAGAGGTGTTGTAGGGTCTCAGATGTGAAGTAAAAAGTCAAGTTAGCGCGTTCAGCTGCTTTTCAAAAGACTGGTGTTTTGAACCCTCCCGGGAGCGGTGTTGTGACGTCTCAGATGTAACGTAAAATGTCAGAGTTTTTCCACAATACCTGACGAACATTTAATTTTTGGGCTTCAGTGTCGCAATGGTTAGCACGTTCAGCTGTTAATCGAAAGGTTGGTGGTTCGTACCCACCCGGAAGAGGTGTTGTGGGGTCTCAGATGTAGCGTAAAAAGTTATAACTTTTCCACAATACCTGACAACCATTTAATTTCTGAGCTTCCGTGGCTCAATGGTTAGCGCGTTCGGCTGTTAACGAATAGGTTGGTGGTTCGAGCCCATCCGGGAGCGGTGTTGTGGGGTCTCAGATGTAGCGTAAAAAGTCATAACTTTTCCACAATACCTGACAACCATTTAATTTCTGAGCTTCCGTGGTTAGCGCGTTTGGCTGTTAACGAATAGGTTGGTGGTTCGAGCGCACCCTGGAGAGGTGTTGTAGGGTCTCAGATGTGAAGTAAAAAGTCAAGGTTTTTCCACAATACATGACGACCATTTAATTTTTGGGCTTCCGTGGAGCAATGGTTAGCGCGTTTAGCTGCTATTCAAGAGACTGGTGGTTTGAGCCCTCCCGGGAGCGGTGTTGTGACGTCTCAGATGTAACGTAAAATGTCTGAGTTTTTCCAATATACCTGACGAACATCTAATTTTTGGGCTTCCGTGGCGCAATGGTTAGCACGTTCAGCTGTTAATCGAAAGATTGGTGGTTCGAGCCCACCCGAGTGAGGTGTTGTGGGGTCTCAGATGTAGCGTAAAAAGTCATAACTTTTCCACAATACCTGACAACCATTTAATTTCTGAGCTTCCGTGGCTCAATGGTTAGCACGTTCGGCTGTTAACGAATAGGTTGGTGGTTCGAGCCCATCCGGGAGCGGTGTTGTGACGTTTCAGATGTGAAGTAAAAAGTCAAGGTTTTTCCACAATACCTGACGACCATTTAATTTTTGGGCTTCCGTGGAGCAATGGTTAGCGCGTTCAGCTGCTATTCAAAAGACTGGTGGTTTGGCCCTCCCGGGAGCGGTGTTGTGACGTCTCAGATGTAACGTAAAATGTCTGAGTTTTTCCACAATACCTGACGAACATTTAATTTTTGGGCATCCGTGGCGCAATGGTTAGCGCGTTCAGCTGCTATTCAAAAGACTGGTGTTTTGAGCCCTCCCGGGAGCGGTGTTGTGACGTCTCAGATGTAACGTAAAATGTTAGAGTATTCCCACAATACCTGACGACCATTTAATTTTTGGGCTTCAGTGGCGCAATGGTTAGCACGTTCAGCTGTTAATCGAAAGGTTGGTGGTTCGAACCCACCCGGGAGAGGTGTTGTGGGGTCTCAGATGTAGCGTAAAAAGTCATAACTTTTCCACAATACCTGACAACCATTTAATTTCTGAGCTTCCGTGGCTCAATGGTTAGCGCGTTCGGCTGTTAACGAATAGGTTGGTGGTTCGAGCCCATCCGGGAGCGGTGTTGTGACGTCTCAGATGTGAAGTAAAAAGTCAAGGTTTTTCCACAATACCTGACGACCATTTAATTTTTGGGCTTCCGTGGCGCAATGGTTAGCGCGTTCAGCTGCTTTTCAAAAGACTGGTGTTTTGAGCCCTCCCGGGAGCGGTGTTGTGACGTCTCAGATGTAACGTAAAATGTTAGAGTATTCCCACAATACCTGACGACCATTTAATTTTTGGGCTTCCGTGGCGCAATGGTTAGCGCGTTCAGCTTCTATTCAAAAGACTGGTGTTTTGAACCCTCCCGGGAGCGGTGTTGTGACGTCTCAGATGTAACGTAAAATGTCAGAGTTTTTCCACAATACCTGACGAACATTTAATTTTTGGGCTTCCGTGGCGCAATGGTTAGCACGTTCAGCTTTTAATCGAAAGGTTCGTGGTTCAAGCACACCCGGGAGAGGTGTTGTGGGGTCTCAGATGTAGCGTAAAAAGTCATAACTTTTCCACAATACCTGACAACCATTTAATTTCTGAGCTTCCGTGGCTCAATGGTTAGCGCGTTCGGCTGTTAACGAATAGGTTGGTGGTTCGAGCCCATCCGGGAGCGGTGTTGTGACGTCTCAGATGTGAAGTAAATAGTCAAGGTTTTTCCACAATACCTGACGACCATTTAATTTTTGGGCTTCCGTGGCGCAATGGTTAGCGCGTTCAGCTGCTTTTCAAAAGACTGGTGTTTTGAACCCTCCCGGGAGCGGTGTTGTGACGTCTCAGATGTAACGTAAAATGTCAGAGTTTTTCCACAATACCTGACGAACATTTAATTTTTGGGCTTCAGTGTCGCAATGGTTAGCACGTTCAGCTGTTAATCGAAAGGTTGGTGGTTCGTACCCACCCGGAAGAGGTGTTGTGGGGTCTCAGATGTAGCGTAAAAAGTTATAACTTTTCCACAATACCTGACAACCATTTAATTTCTGAGCTTCCGTGGCTCAATGGTTAGCGCGTTCGGCTGTTAACGAATAGGTTGGTGGTTCGAGCCCATCCGGGAGCGGTGTTGTGGGGTCTCAGATGTAGCGTAAAAAGTCATAACTTTTCCACAATACCTGACAACCATTTAATTTCTGAGCTTCCGTGGTTAGCGCGTTTGGCTGTTAACGAATAGGTTGGTGGTTCGAGCGCACCCTGGAGAGGTGTTGTAGGGTCTCAGATGTGAAGTAAAAAGTCAAGTTAGCGCGTTCAGCTGCTTTTCAAAAGACTGGTGTTTTGAACCCTCCCGGGAGCGGTGTTGTGACGTCTCAGATGTAACGTAAAATGTCAGAGTTTTTCCACAATACCTGACGAACATTTAATTTTTGGGCTTCAGTGTCGCAATGGTTAGCACGTTCAGCTGTTAATCGAAAGGTTGGTGGTTCGTACCCACCCGGAAGAGGTGTTGTGGGGTCTCAGATGTAGCGTAAAAAGATATAACTTTTCCACAATACCTGACAACCATTTAATTTCTGAGCTTCCGTGGCTCAATGGTTAGCGCGTTCGGCTGTTAACGAATAGGTTGGTGGTTCGAGCCCATCCGGGAGCGGTGTTGTGGGGTCTCAGATGTAGCGTAAAAAGTCATAACTTTTCCACAATACCTGACAACCATTTAATTTCTGAGCTTCCGTGGTTAGCGCGTTTGGCTGTTAACGAATAGGTTGGTGGTTCGAGCGCACCCTGGAGAGGTGTTGTAGGGTCTCAGATGTGAAGTAAAAAGTCAAGGTTTTTCCACAATACATGACGACCATTTAATTTTTGGGCTTCCGTGGAGCAATGGTTAGCGCGTTTAGCTGCTATTCAAGAGACTGGTGGTTTGAGCCCTCCCGGGAGCGGTGTTGTGACGTCTCAGATGTAACGTAAAATGTCTGAGTTTTTCCAATATACCTGACGAACATCTAATTTTTGGGCTTCCGTGGCGCAATGGTTAGCACGTTCAGCTGTTAATCGAAAGATTGGTGGTTCGAGCCCACCCGAGTGAGGTGTTGTGGGGTCTCAGATGTAGCGTAAAAAGTCATAACTTTTCCACAATACCTGACAACCATTTAATTTCTGAGCTTCCGTGGCTCAATGGTTAGCACGTTCGGCTGTTAACGAATAGGTTGGTGGTTCGAGCCCATCCGGGAGCGGTGTTGTGACGTTTCAGATGTGAAGTAAAAAGTCAAGGTTTTTCCACAATACCTGACGACCATTTAATTTTTGGGCTTCCGTGGCGCAATGGTTAGCGCGTTCAGCTGCTTTTCAAAAGACTGGTGTTTTGAACCCTCCCGGGAGCGGTGTCGTGACGTCTCAGATGTAACGTAAAATGTCAGAGTTTTTCCACAATACCTGACGAACATTTAATTTTTGGGCTTCCGTGGCGCAATGGTTAGCACGTTCAGCTTTTAATCGAAAGGTTGGTGGTTCGACCACACCCGGGAGAGGTGTTGTGGGGTCTCAGATGTAGCGTAAAAAGTCATAACTTTTCCACAATACCTGACAACCATTTAATTTCTGAGCTTCCGTGGCTCAATGGTTAGCGCGTTTGGCTGTTAACGAATAGGTTGGTGGTTCGAGCGCACCCTGGAGAGGTGTTGTAGGGTCTCAGATGTGAAGTAAAAAGTCAAGGTTTTTCCACAATACATGACGACCATTTAATTTTTGGGCTTCCGTGGAGCAATGGTTAGCGCGTTTAGCTGCTATTCAAAAGACTGGTGGTTTGAGCCCTCCCGGGAGCGGTGTTGTGACGTCTCAGATGTAACGTAAAATGTCTGAGTTTTTCCAATATACCTGACGAACATTTAATTTTTGGGCTTCCGTGGCGCAATGGTTAGCACGTTCAGCTGTTAATGGAAAGATTGGTGGTTCGAGCCCACCCGAGTGAGGTGTTGTGGGGTCTCAGATGTAGCGTAAAAAGTCATAACTTTTCCACAATACCTGACTACCATTTAATTTCTGAGCTTCCGTGGCTCAATGGTTAGCGCGTTCGGCTGTTAACGAATAGGTTGGTGGTTCGAGCCCATCCGGGAGCGGTGTTGTGACGTCTCAGATGTGAAGTAAAAAGTCAAGGTTTTTCCACAATACCTGACGACCATTTAATTTTTGGGCTTCCGTGGCGCAATGGTTAGCGCGTTCAGCTGCTATTCAAAAGACTGGTGTTTTGAGCCCTCTCGGGAGCGGTGTTGTGACGTCTCAGATGTGAAGTAAAAAGTCAAGGTTTTTCCACAATACCTGACGACCATTTAATTTTTGGGCTTCCGTGGCGCAATGGTTAGCGCGTTCAGCTGCTTTTCAAAAGACTGGTGTTTTGAACCCTCAAGGGAGCGGTGTTGTGACGTCTTAGATGTAACGTAAAATATCAGAGTTTTTCCACAATACCTGACGACCATTTAATTTTTGGGCTTCCGTGGCGCAATGGTTAGCGCGTTCAGCTTCTATTCAAAAGACTGGTGTTTTGAACCCTCCCGGGAGCGGTGTTGTGACGTCTCAGATGTAACGTAAAATTTCAGAGTTTTTCCACAATACCTGACGAACATTTAGTTTTTGGGCTTCCGTGGCGCAATGGTTAGCACGTTCAGCTTTTAATCGAAAGGTTGGTGGTTCGACCACACCCGGGAGAGGTGTTGTGGGGTCTCAGATGTAGCGTAAAAAGTCATAACTTTTCCACAATACCTGACAACCATTAAATTTCTGAGCTTCCGTGGCTCAATGGTTAGCACGTTCGGCTGTTAACGAATAGGTTGGTGGTTCGAGCCCATCCGGGAGCGGTGTTGTGACGTCTCAGATGTGAAGTAAATAGTCAAGGTTTTTCCACAATACCTGACGAACATTTAATTTTTGGGCTTCCGTGGCGCAATGGTTAGCGCGTTCAGCTGCTATTCAGAAGACTGGTGGTTTGAGCCCTCCCGGGAGCGGTAACGTGACGTCTCAGATGTAACGTAAAATGTCAGAGTTTTTCCACAATACCTGACGAACATTTAATTTTTGGGCTTCCGTGGCGCAATGGTTAGCGCGTTCAGCTGCTATTCAAAAGACTGGTGTTTTGAGCCCTCCCGGGAGCGGTGTTGTGACGTCTCAGATGTAACGTAAAATGTTAGAGTATTCCCACAATACCTGACGACCATTTAATTTTTGGGCTTCCGTGGCGCAATGGTTAGCGCGTTCAGCTTCTATTCAAAAGACTGGTGTTTTGAACCCTCCCGGGAGCGGTGTTGTGACGTCTCAGATGTAACGTAAAATTTCAGAGTTTTTCCACAATACCTGACGAACATTTAGTTTTTGGGCTTCCGTGGCGCAATGGTTAGCACGTTCAGCTTTTAATCGAAAGGTTGGTGGTTCGACCACACCCGGGAGAGGTGTTGTGGGGTCTCAGATGTAGCGTAAAAAGTCATAACTTTTCCACAATACCTGACAACCATTTAATTTCTGAGCTTCCGTGGCTCAATGGTTAGCACGTTCGGCTGTTAACGAATAGGTTGGTGGTTCGAGCCCATCCGGGAGCGGTGTTGTGACGTCTCAGATGTGAAGTAAAAAGACAAGGTTTTTCCACAATACCTGACGACCATTTAATTTTTGGGCTTCCGTGGAGCAATGGTTAGCGCGTTCAGCTGCTATTCAAAAGACTGGTGGTTTGGCCCTCCCGGGAGCGGTGTTGTGACGTCTCAGATGTAACGTAAAATGTCTGAGTTTTTCCACAATACCTGACGAACATTTAATTTTTGGGCATCCGTGGCGCAATGGTTAGCGCGTTCAGCTGCTATTCAAAAGACTGGTGTTTTGAGCCCTCCCGGGAGCGGTGTTGTGACGTCTCAGATGTAACGTAAAATGTTAGAGTATTCCCACAATACCTGACGACCATTTAATTTTTGGGCTTCCGTGGCGCAATGGTTAGCGCGTTCAGCTTCTATTCAAAAGACTGGTGTTTTGAGCCCTCCCGGGAGCGGTGTTGTGACGTCTCAGATGTAACGTAAAATGTTAGAGTATTCCCACAATACCTGACGACCATTTAATTTTTGGGCTTCCGTGGCGCAATGGTTAGCGCGTTCAGCTTCTATTCAAAAGACTGGTGTTTTGAACCCTCCCGGGAGCGGTGTTGTGACGTCTCAGATGTAACGTAAAATTTCAGAGTTTTTCCACAATACCTGACGAACATTTAGTTTTTGGGCTTCCGTGGCGCAATGGTTAGCACGTTCAGCTTTTAATCGAAAGGTTGGTGGTTCGACCACACCCGGGAGAGGTGTTGTGGGGTCTCAGATGTAGCGTAAAAAGTCATAACTTTTCCACAATACCTGACAACCATTTAATTTCTGAGCTTCCGTGGCTCAATGGTTAGCACGTTCGGCTGTTAACGAATAGGTTGGTGGTTCGAGCCCATCCGGGAGCGGTGTTGTGACGTCTCAGATGTGAAGTAAAAAGACAAGGTTTTTCCACAATACCTGACGACCATTTAATTTTTGGGCTTCCGTGGAGCAATGGTTAGCGCGTTCAGCTGCTATTCAAAAGACTGGTGGTTTGAGCCCTCCCGGGAGCGGTGTTGTGACGTCTCAGATGTAACGTAAAATGTCTGAGTTTTTCCACAATACCTGACGAACATTTAATTTTTGGGCATCCGTGGCGCAATGGTTAGCGCGTTCAGCTGCTATTCAAAAGACTGGTGTTTTGAGCCCTCCCGGGAGCGGTGTTGTGACGTCTCAGATGTAACGTAAAATGTTAGAGTATTCCCACAATACCTGACGACCATTTAATTTTTGGGCTTCCGTGGCGCAATGGTTAGCGCGTTCAGCTTCTATTCAAAAGACTGGTGTTTTGAACCCTCCCGGGAGCGGTGTTGTGACGTCTCAGATGTAACGTAAAATGTCAGAGTTTTTCCACAATACCTGACGAACATTTAATTTTTGGGCTTCCGTGGCGCAATGGTTAGCACGTTCAGCTGTTAATCGAAAGGTTGGTATTTCGAGCCCACCCGGGAGAGGTGTTGTGGGGTCTCAGATGTAGCGTAAAAAGTCATAACTTTTCCACAATACCTCACAACCATTAAATTTCTGATCTTCCGTGGCTCAATGGTTAGCGCGTTCGGCTGTTAACGAATAGGTAGGTGGTTCGAGCCCATCCGGGAGCGGTGTTGTGACGTCTCAGATGTGAAGTAAATAGTCAAGGTTTTTCCACAATACCTGACGAACATTTAATTTTTGGGCTTCCGTGGCGCAATGGTTAGCGCGTTCAGCTGCTATTCAAAAGACTGGTGTTTTGAGCCCTCCCGGGAGCGGTGTTGTGACGTCTCAGATGTAACGTAAAATGTTAGAGTATTCCCACAATACCTGACGACCATTTAATTTTTGGGCTTCCGTGGCGCAATGGTTAGCGCGTTCAGCTTCTATTCAAAAGACTGGTGTTTTGAACCCTCCCGGGAGCGGTGTTGTGACGTCTCAGATGTAACGTAAAATGTCAGAGTTTTTCCACAATACCTGACGAACATTTAATTTTTGGGCTTCCGTGGCGCAATGGTTAGCACGTTCAGCTGTTAATCGAAAGGTTGGTAATTCGAGCCCACCCGGGAGAGGTGTTGTGGGGTCTCAGATGTAGCGTAAAAAGTCATAACTTTTCCACAATACCTCACAACCATTAAATTTCTGATCTTCCGTGGCTCAATGGTTAGCGCGTTCGGCTGTTAACGAATAGGTAGGTGGTTCGAGCCCATCCGGGAGCGGTGTTGTGACGTCTCAGATGTGAAGTAAATAGTCAAGGTTTTTCCACAATACCTGACGAACATTTAATTTTTGGGCTTCCGTGGCGCAATGGTTAGCGCGTTCAGCTGCTATTCAAAAGACTGGTGTTTTGAGCCCTCCCGGGAGCGGTGTTGTGACGTCTCAGATGTAACGTAAAATGTTAGAGTATTCCCACAATACCTGACGACCATTTAATTTTTGGGCTTCCGTGGCGCAATGGTTAGCGCGTTCAGCTTCTATTCAAAAGACTGGTGTTTTGAACCCTCCCGGGAGCGGTGTTGTGACGTCTCAGATGAAACGTAAAATGTCAGAGTTTTTCCACAATACCTGACGAACATTTAATTTTTGGGCTTCCGTGGCGCAATGGTTAGCACGTTCAGCTGTTAATCGAAAGGTTGGTATTTCGAGCCCACCCGGGAGAGGTGTTGTGGGGTCTCAGATGTAGCGTAAAAAGTCATAACTTTTCCACAATACCTGACAACCATTTAATTTCTGAGCTTCCGTGGCTCAATGGTTAGCGCGTTCGGCTGTTAACGAATAGGTAGGTGGTTCGAGCCCATCCGGGAGCGGTGTTGTGACGTCTCAGATGTGAAGTAAATAGTCAAGGTTTTTCCACAATACCTGACGAACATTTAATTTTTGGGCTTCCGTGGCGCAATGGTTAGCGCGTTCAGCTGCTATTCAAAAGACTGGTGTTTTGAGCCCTCCCGGGAGCGGTGTTGTGACGTCTCAGATGTAACGTAAAATGTTAGAGTATTCCCACAATACCTGACGACCATTTAATTTTTGGGCTTCCGTGGCGCAATGGTTAGCGCGTTCAGCTTCTATTCAAAAGACTGGTGTTTTGAACCCTCCCGGGAGCGGTGTTGTGACGTCTCAGATGTAACGTAAAATGTCAGAGTTTTTCCACAATACCTGACGAACATTTAATTTTTGGGCTTCCGTGGCGCAATGGTTAGCACGTTCAGCTGTTAATCGAAAGGTTGGTATTTCGAGCCCACCCGGGAGAGGTGTTGTGGGGTCTCAGATGTAGCGTAAAAAGTCATAACTTTTCCACAATACCTGACAACCATTTAATTTCTGAGCTTCCGTGGCTCAATGGTTAGCGCGTTCGGCTGTTAACGAATAGGTAGGTGGTTCAAGCCCATCCGGGAGCGGTGTTGTGACGTCTCAGATGTGAAGTAAATAGTCAAGGTTTTTCCACAATACCTGACGAACATTTAATTTTTGGGCTTCCGTGGCGCAATGGTTAGCGCGTTCAGCTGCTATTCAGAAGACTGGTGGTTTGAGCCCTCCCGGGAGCGGTGTCGTGACGTCTCAGATGTAACGTAAAATGTCAGAGTTTTTCCACAATACCTGACGAACATTTAATTTTTGGGCTTCCGTGGCGCAATGGTTAGCACGTTCAGCTGTTAATCGAAAGGTTGGTATTTCGAGCCCACCCGGGAGAGGTGTTGTGGGGTCTCAGATGTAGCGTAAAAAGTCATAACTTTTCCACAATACCTCACAACCATTAAATTTCTGATCTTCCGTGGCTCAATGGTTAGCGCGTTCGGCTGTTAACGAATAGGTAGGTGGTTCGAGCCCATCCGGGAGCGGTGTTGTGACGTCTCAGATGTGAAGTAAATAGTCAAGGTTTTTCCACAATACCTGACGAACATTTAATTTTTGGGCTTCCGTGGCGCAATGGTTAGCGCGTTCAGCTGCTATTCAAAAGACTGGTGTTTTGAGCCCTCCCGGGAGCGGTGTTGTGACGTCTCAGATGTAACGTAAAATGTTAGAGTATTCCCACAATACCTGACGACCATTTAATTTTTGGGCTTCCGTGGCGCAATGGTTAGCGCGTTCAGCTTCTATTCAAAAGACTGGTGTTTTGAACCCTCCCGGGAGCGGTGTTGTGACGTCTCAGATGTAACGTAAAATGTCAGAGTTTTTCCACAATACCTGACGAACATTTAATTTTTGGGCTTCCGTGGCGCAATGGTTAGCACGTTCAGCTGTTAATCGAAAGGTTGGTATTTCGAGCCCACCCGGGAGAGGTGTTGTGGGGTCTCAGATGTAGCGTAAAAAGTCATAACTTTTCCACAATACCTGACAACCATTTAATTTCTGAACTTCCGAGGCTCAATGGTTAGCGCATTCGGCTGTTAACGAATAGGTTGGTGGTTCGAGCAAATCCGGGAGCGGTGTTGTGACGTCTCAGATGTGAAAAGTCAAGGTTTTTCCATAATACCTGACGGCCATTTAATTTTTGGGCTTCCGTGGCGCAATGGTTAGCGCGTTCAGCTGCTATTCAAAAGACTGGTGTTTTGAACCCTCCCGGGAGCGGTGTTGTGACGTCTCAGATGTAACGTAAAATGTCAGAGTTTTTCCACAATACCTGAAGAACATTTAATTTTTGGTTTTCCGTAGCGCAATGGTTAGCACGTTCAGCTGTTAATGGAAAGGTTGGTGGTTCGAGCCCACCCGGGTGAGGTGTTGTGGGGTCTCAGATATTGCGTAAAAAGTCATAACATTTCCACAATACCTGACAACCATTTAATTTCTGAGCTTCCGTGGCTCAATGGTTAGCACGTTCGGCTGTTAACGAATAGGTTAGTGGTTCGAGCCCATCCGGGAGCGGTGTTGTGACGTCTCAGATGTGAAGTAAAAAGTCAAGGTTTTTCTACAATACCTGACGACCATTTAATTTTTGGGCATCCGTGGCGCAATGGTTAGCGCGTTCAGCTGCTATTCAAAAGACTGGTGTTTTGAGCCCTCCCGGGAGCGGTGTTGTGACGTCTCAGATGTAACGTAAAATGTTAGAGTATTCCCACAATACCTGACTACCATTTAATTTTTGGGCTTCCGTGGCGCAATGGTTAGCGCGTTCAGCTGCTATTCAAAAGACGGGTGTTTTGAACCCTCCCGGGAGCGGTGTTGTGACGTCTCAGATGTAACGTAAAATGTCAGAGTTTTTCCACAATACCTGACGAACATTTAATTTTTGGGCTTCCGTGGCGCAATGGTTAGAACGTTCAGCTGTTAATCGAAAGGTTGGTATTTCGAGCCCACCCAGGAGAGGTGTTGTGGGGTCTCAGATGTAGCGTAAAAAGTCGTAACTTTTAAACAATACCTGACAACCATTTAATTTCTGAGCTTCCGTGGCTCAATGGTTAGCGCGTTCGGCTGTTAACGAATAGGTTGGTGGTTCGAGACCATCCGGGAGCGGTGTTATGACGTCTCAGATGTGAAGTAAAAAGTCAAGGTTTTTCCACAATACCTGATGACCATTTAATTTTTGGGCTTCCGTGGCGCAATGGTTAGCGCGTTCTGCTGCTATTCAAAAGACTGGTGTTTTGAGCCCTCCCGGGAGTGGTGTTGTGACGTCCCAGATGTAACGTAAAATGTCAGAGTTTTTCCACAATACCTGACGAAAATTTAATTTTTGGGCTTCCGTGGCGTAATGGTTAGCACGTTCAGCTGTTAATCGAAAGGTTGGTGGTTCGAGCCCACCCGAGAGAGGTGTTGTGGGGTCTCAGTTGTAGCGTAAAAAGTCATAACTTTTCCACAATACCTGACAACCATTTAATTTCTGAGCTTCCGAGGCTCAATGGTTAGCGCATTTGGCTGTTAACAAATAGGTTGGTGGTTCGAGCAAATCCGGGAGCGGTGTTGTGACGTCTCAGATGTGAAGTAATAAGTCAAGGTTTTTCCACAATACCTGACGACCATTTAATTTTTGGGCTTCCGTGGCGCAATGGTTAGCGCGTTCAGCTGCTATTCAAAAGACTGCTTTTTTGAGCCCTCCCGGGAGCGGTGTTGTGACGTCTCAGATGTAACGTAAAATGTCAGACTTTTTCCACAATACCTGACGAACATTTAATATTCGGGCTTCCGTGGCGCAATGGTTAGCACGTTCAGCTGTTAATCGAAAGGTTGGTGGTTCGAGCCCACACGTGAGAGGTGTTGTGGGGTCTCAGATGTAGCGTAAAAAGTCATAACTTTTCCACAATACCTGACAACCATTTAATTTCTGAGCTTCCGTGGCGCAATGGTTAGCGCGTTCTGCTGCTATTCAAAAGACTGGTGTTTTAAGCCCTCCCGGGAGCGGTGTTGTGACGTCCCAGATGTAACGTAAAATGTCAGAGTTTTTCCACAATACCTGACGAAAATTTAATTTTTGGGCTTCCGTGGCGCAATGGTTAGCACGTCCAGCTGTTAATCGAAAGGTTGGTGGCTCGAGCCCACCCGGGAGAGGTGTTGTGGGGTCTCAGTTGTAGCGTAAAAAGTCATAACTTTTCCACAATACCTGACAACCATTTAATTTCTGAGCTTCCGTGGCTCAATGGTTAGCGCGTTCGGCTGTTAACGAATAGGTTGGTGGTTCGAGCCCACCCTGGAGAGGTGTTGTAGTGTCTCAGATCTAACGTAAAAAGTCATAATTTTTCCACAATACCTGACGACCATTTAATCTTTGGGCTTCCGTGGCTCAATGGTTAGAGCGTTCGGCTGTTAACGAATAGGTTGCTGGTTCGAGCCCAACCGGGTGCGGTTTTGTGACGTCTCAGATGTGAAGTAAAAATTCAAGGTTTTTCCACAATACCTGACGACCATTTAATTTTTGGGCTTCCGTGGCGCAATGGTTAGCACGTTCATCTGCTATTCAAAAGACTGGTGGTTTGAGCCCTCCCAGGAGCGGTGTTGTGACGTCTCAGATGTGAAGTAAAAAGTCAAGGTTTTTCCACAATTCCTGAAGACCATTTAATTTTTGGGCTTCCGTGGCGCAATGGTTAGCGCGTTCAGCTGCTATTCAAAAGACTGGTGGTTTGAGCCCTCCCGGGAGCGGTGTTGTGACGTCTCAGATGTAACGTAAAATGTCAGAGTTTTTCCACAATACCTGACGACCATTTAAATTTTGGGCTTCCGTGGCGCAATGGTTAGCGCGTTCAGCTGCTATTCAAAAGACTGATGTTTTGAACCCTACCGGGAGCGGTGTTGTGACGTCTCAGATGTAACGTAAAATTCCAGAGTTTTTCCACAATACCTGACGAACATTTAATTTTTGGGCTTCCGTGGCGCAATGGTTAGCACGTTCAGCTGTTAATCGAAAGGTTGGTGGTTCGAGCCCACCCGGGAGAGGTGTTGTGGGGTCTCAGTTGTAGCGTAAAAAGTCATAACTTTTCCACAATACCTGACAACCATTTAATTTCTGAGCTTCCGAGGCTCAATGGTTAGCGCATTTGGCTGTTAACGAATAGGTTGGTGGTTCGAGCAAATCCGGGAGCGGTGTTGTGACGTCTCAGATGTGAAGTAATAAGTCAAGGTTTTTCCACAATACCTGACGACCATTTAATTTTTGGGCTTCCGTGGCGCAATGGTTAGCGCGTTCAGCTGCTATTCAAAAGACTGGTTTTTTGAGCCCTCCCGGGAGCGGTGTTGTGACGTCTCAGATGTAACGTAAAATGTCAGACTTTTTCCACAATACCTGACGAACATTTAATATTCGGGCTTCCGTGGCGCAATGGTTAGCACGTTCAGCTGTTAATCGAAAGGTTGGTGGTTCGAGCCCACCCGTGAGAGGTGTTGTGGGGTCTCAGATGTAGCGTAAAAAGTCATAACTTTTCCACAATACCTGACAACCATTTAATTTCTGAGCTTCCGTGGCGCAATGGTTAGCGCGTTCTGCTGCTATTCAAAAGACTGGTGTTTTAAGCCCTCCCGGGAGCGGTGTTGTGACGTCCCAGATGTAACGTAAAATGTCAGAGTTTTTCCACAATACCTGACGAAAATTTAATTTTTGGGCTTCCGTGGCGCAATGGTTAGCACGTCCAGCTGTTAATCGAAAGGTTGGTGGCTCGAGCCCACCCGGGAGAGGTGTTGTGGGGTCTCAGTTGTAGCGTAAAAAGTCATAACTTTTCCACAATACCTGACAACCATTTAATTTCTGAGCTTCCGTGGCTCAATGGTTAGCGCGTTCGGCTGTTAACGAATAGGTTGGTGGTTCGAGCCCACCCTGGAGAGGTGTTGTAGTGTCTCAGATGTAACGTAAAAAGTCATAATTTTTCCACAATACCTGACGACCATTTAATCTTTGGGCTTCCGTGGCTCAATGGTTAGAGCGTTCGGCTGTTAACGAATAGGTTGCTGGTTCGAGCCCAACCGGGTGCGGTTTTGTGACGTCTCAGATGTGAAGTAAAAATTCAAGGTTTTTCCACAATACCTGACGACCATTTAATTTTTGGGCTTCCGTGGCGCAATGGTTAGCACGTTCATCTGCTATTCAAAAGACTGGTGGTTTGAGCCCTCCCAGGAGCGGTGTTGTGACGTCTCAGATGTGAAGTAAAAAGTCAAGGTTTTTCCACAATTCCTGAAGACCATTTAATTTTTGGGCTTCCGTGGCGCAATGGTTAGCGCGTTCAGCTGCTATTCAAAAGACTGGTGGTTTGAGCCCTCCCGGGAGCGGTGTTGTGACGTCTCAGATGTAACGTAAAATGTCAGAGTTTTTCCACAATACCTGACGACCATTTAATCTTTGGGCTTCCGTGGCTCAATGGTTAGAGCGTTCGGCTGTTAACGAATAGGTTGCTGGTTCGAGCCCAACCGGGTGCGGTTTTGTGACGTCTCAGATGTGAAGTAAAAATTCAAGGTTTTTCCACAATACCTGACGACCATTTAATTTTTGGGCTTCCGTGGCGCAATGGTTAGCACGTTCATCTGCTATTCAAAAGACTGGTGGTTTGAGCCCTCCCAGGAGCGGTGTTGTGACGTCTCAGATGTGAAGTAAAAAGTCAAGGTTTTTCCACAATTCCTGAAGACCATTTAATTTTTGGGCTTCCGTGGCGCAATGGTTAGCGCGTTCAGCTGCTATTCAAAAGACTGGTGGTTTGAGCCCTCCCGGGAGCGGTGTTGTGACGTCTCAGATGTAACGTAAAATGTCAGAGTTTTTCCACAATACCTGACGACCATTTAAATTTTGGGCTTCCGTGGCGCAATGGTTAGCGCGTTCAGCTGCTATTCAAAAGACTGATGTTTTGAACCCTACCGGGAGCGGTGTTGTGACGTCTCAGATGTAACGTAAAATGTCAGAGTTTTTCCACAATACCTGACGAACATTTAATTTTTGAGCTTCCGTGGCTCAATGGTTAGCGCGTTCGGCTGTTAACGAATAGGTTGGTGGTTCGAGCCCACCCTGGAGAGGTGTTGTAGTGTCTCAGATGTAACGTAAAAAGTCATAATTTTTCCACAATACCTGACGACCATTTAATCTTTGGGCTTCCGTGGCTCAATGGTTAGAGCGTTCGGCTGTTAACGAATAGGTTGCTGGTTCGAGCCCAACCGGGTGCGGTTTTGTGACGTCTCAGATGTGAAGTAAAAATTCAAGGTTTTTCCACAATACCTGACGACCATTTAATTTTTGGGCTTCCGTGGCGCAATGGTTAGCACGTTCATCTGCTATTCAAAAGACTGGTGGTTTGAGCCCTCCCAGGAGCGGTGTTGTGACGTCTCAGATGTGAAGTAAAAAGTCAAGGTTTTTCCACAATTCCTGAAGACCATTTAATTTTTGGGCTTCCGTGGCGCAATGGTTAGCGCGTTCAGCTGCTATTCAAAAGACTGGTGGTTTGAGCCCTCCCGAGAGCGGTGTTGTGACGTCTCAGATGTAACGTAAAATGTCAGAGTTTTTCCACAATACCTGACGACCATTTAATCTTTGGGCTTCCGTGGCTCAATGGTTAGAGCGTTCGGCTGTTAACGAATAGGTTGCTGGTTCGAGCCCAACCGGGTGCGGTTTTGTGACGTCTCAGATGTGAAGTAAAAATTCAAGGTTTTTCCACAATACCTGACGACCATTTAATTTTTGGGCTTCCGTGGCGCAATGGTTAGCACGTTCATCTGCTATTCAAAAGACTGGTGGTTTGAGCCCTCCCAGGAGCGGTGTTGTGACGTCTCAGATGTGAAGTAAAAAGTCAAGGTTTTTCCACAATTCCTGAAGACCATTTAATTTTTGGGCTTCCGTGGCGCAATGGTTAGCGCGTTCAGCTGCTATTCAAAAGACTGGTGGTTTGAGCCCTCCCGGGAGCGGTGTTGTGACGTCTCAGATGTAACGTAAAATGTCAGAGTTTTTCCACAATACCTGACGACCATTTAAATTTTGGGCTTCCGTGGCGCAATGGTTAGCGCGTTCAGCTGCTATTCAAAAGACTGATGTTTTGAACCCTACCGGGAGCGGTGTTGTGACGTCTCAGATGTAACGTAAAATGTCAGAGTTTTTCCACAATACCTGACGAACATTTAATTTTTGGGCTTCCGTGGCGCAATGGTTAGCACGTTCAGCTGTTAATCGAAAGGTTGGTGGTTCGAGCCCACCCGGGAGAGGTGTTGTGGGGTCTCAGTTGTATCGTAAAAAGTCATAACTTTTCCACAATACCTGACAACCATTTAATTTCTGAGCTTCCGAGGCTCAATGGTTAGCGCATTTGGCTGTTAACGAATAGGTTGGTGGTTCGAGCAAATCCGGGAGCGGTGTTGTGACGTCTCAGATGTGAAGTAATAAGTCAAGGTTTTTCCACAATACCTGACGACCATTTAATTTTTGGGCTTCCGTGGCGCAATGGTTAGCGCGTTCAGCTGCTATTCAAAAGACTGGTTTTTTGAGCCCTCCCGGGAGCGGTGTTGTGACGTCTCAGATGTAACGTAAAATGTCAGACTTTTTCCACAATACCTGACGAACATTTAATATTCGGGGTTCCGTGGCGCAATGGTTAGCACGTTCAGCTGTTAATCGAAAGGTTGGTGGTTCGAGCCCACCCGTGAGAGGTGTTGTGGGGTCTCAGATGTAGCGTAAAAAGTCATAACTTTTCCACAATACCTGACAACCATTTAATTTCTGAGCTTCCGTGGCGCAATGGTTAGCGCGTTCTGCTGCTATTCAAAAGACTGGTGTTTTAAGCCCTCCCGGGAGCGGTGTTGTGACGTCCCAGATGTAACGTAAAATGTCAGAGTTTTTCCACAATACCTGACGAAAATTTAATTTTTGGGCTTCCGTGGCGCAATGGTTAGCACGTCCAGCTGTTAATCGAAAGGTTGGTGGCTCGAGCCCACCCGGGAGAGGTGTTGTGGGGTCTCAGTTGTAGCGTAAAAAGTCATAACTTTTCCACAATACCTGACAACCATTTAATTTCTGAGCTTCCGTGGCTCAATGGTTAGCGCGTTCGGCTGTTAACGAATAGGTTGGTGGTTCGAGCCCACCCTGGAGAGGTGTTGTAGTGTCTCAGATGTAACGTAAAAAGTCATAATTTTTCCACAATACCTGACGACCATTTAATCTTTGGGCTTCCGTGGCTCAATGGTTAGAGCGTTCGGCTGTTAACGAATAGGTTGCTGGTTCGAGCCCAACCGGGTGCGGTTTTGTGACGTCTCAGATGTGAAGTAAAAATTCAAGGTTTTTCCACAATACCTGACGACCATTTAATTTTTGGGCTTCCGTGGCGCAATGGTTAGCACGTTCAGCTGTTAATCGAAAGGTTGGTGGTTCGAGCCCACCCGGGAGAGGTGTTGTGGGGTCTCAGTTGTAGCGTAAAAAGTCATAACTTTTCCACAATACCTGACAACCATTTAATTTCTGAGCTTCCGAGGCTCAATGGTTAGCGCATTTGGCTGTTAACGAATAGGTTGGTGGTTCGAGCAAATCCGGGAGCGGTGTTGTGACGTCTCAGATGTGAAGTAATAAGTCAAGGTTTTTCCACAATACCTGACGACCATTTAATTTTTGGGCTTCCGTGGCGCAATGGTTAGCGCGTTCAGCTGCTATTCAAAAGACTGGTTTTTTGAGCCCTCCCGGGAGCGGTGTTGTGACGTCTCAGATGTAACGTAAAATGTCAGACTTTTTCCACAATACCTGACGAACGTTTAATATTCGGGCTTCCGTGGCGCAATGGTTAGCACGTTCAGCTGTTAATCGAAAGGTTGGTGGTTCGAGCCCACCCGTGAGAGGTGTTGTGGGGTCTCAGATGTAGCGTAAAAAGTCATAACTTTTCCACAATACCTGACAACCATTTAATTTCTGAGCTTCCGTGGCGCAATGGTTAGCGCGTTCTGCTGCTATTCAAAAGACTGGTGTTTTAAGCCCTCCCGGGAGCGGTGTTGTGACGTCCCAGATGTAACGTAAAATGTCAGAGTTTTTCCACAATACCTGACGAAAATTTAATTTTTGGGCTTCCGTGGCGCAATGGTTAGCACGTCCAGCTGTTAATCGAAAGGTTGGTGGCTCGAGCCCACCCGGGAGAGGTGTTGTGGGGTCTCAGTTGTAGCGTAAAAAGTCATAACTTTTCCACAATACCTGACAACCATTTAATTTCTGAGCTTCCGTGGCTCAATGGTTAGCGCGTTCGGCTGTTAACGAATAGGTTGGTGGTTCGAGCCCACCCTGGATAGGTGTTGTAGTGTCTCAGATGTAACGTAAAAAGTCATAATTTTTCCACAATACCTGACGACCATTTAATCTTTGGGCTTCCGTGGCTCAATGGTTAGAGCGTTCGGCTGTTAACGAATAGGTTGCTGGTTCGAGCCCAACCGGGTGCGGTTTTGTGACGTCTCAGATGTGAAGTAAAAATTCAAGGTTTTTCCACAATACCTGACGACCATTTAATTTTTGGGCTTCCGTGGCGCAATGGTTAGCACGTTCATCTGCTATTCAAAAGACTGGTGGTTTCAGCCCTCCCAGGAGCGGTGTTGTGACGTCTCAGATGTGAAGTAAAAAGTCAAGGTTTTTCCACAATTCATCCAAAAAACTGTTAAAATTCAATTTCCAATAAGAAATAGTTGTCACGGATTTTGCATCTTGAAGAAAAAAACATGCGATTTTTTCGGTACACTTTTTAATGAATTTTTTCTGGACAAATTTTTGACCGAATTCAGCTTATTTACCTATAAAATACTCATTAAAAGTGATTTCATCTCGATTGATCAATAAATAAAATTGAACATCGAGTTTTAATAACATTTTCAAAATCGACGTTTCTCGGCCAGAGAAGCACATTTTGAGAATTTTTTCACTATTTTAAAATATAACCACTGAAACCATTATTTTTGTACTTTTTGCTTTAATTCAAGCAAATATAACGATATTCATCCAAAAAACTGTTAAAATTCAATTTCCAATAAGAAATCGTTGTCACGGATTTTGTATCTTGAAGAAAAAAAACATGCGATTTTTTCGGTACACTTTTGAATGCATTTTTTTCTGGACAAATTTTTGACCGAATTCAGCTTATTTACCAAAAAATACTCATTAAAAGTGATTTCATATCGATTGATCAATAAATAATAATGTACCTCGAGTTTTAATAACATTTTCAAAATCGACGTTTCTCGGCCAGAGAAGCACATTTTGAAAATTTTTTCACTATTTTCAAATATAACCACTGAAACCATTTTTTTTGTACTTTTTGCTTAAATTCAAGCAAATATAACGATATTCTTCCAAATAACTGTTAAAATTCAATTTCCAATAAGAAATCGTTGTCACGGATTTTGTATCTTGAAGAAAAAAAACATGCGATTTTTTCGGTACACTTTTGAATGCATTTTTTTCTGGACAAATGTTTGACCGAATTCAAATAAATTACCTATAAAATACTCTTTAAAAGTGATTTCATTTCGACATATCCTAAGGACATCCCCGTACCTCTAGTAGACACAGAGTTATGGCTCTGCAAATTATAGTCTAATGCATTTCCTATGGACGGGTTGTTTGTTTACGTTTAGCTTAATTACTCGGCCCCTGTTTGTCGTAGCCCAATGTTTTTAGTATGTTTAGATGGGGGACAATTTGGACTATAACATATCCTAAGGACATCTCCGTATCTCTAGTAGACACAGAGTTATGGGCCTGCAAAGCATAGTCTAATGCATTTCCTTTGGACGGGTTGTTTGTTTACGTTTAGCTTAATTACTCGGCCCCTGTTTGTCGTAGCTCAATGTTTTTAGTATGGTTAGATGGGGGACAATTTGGACTATAACATATCCTAAGGACATCCCCATATCTCTAGTAGACACAGAGTTACGAGCCTGCAAAATATAGTCTAATGCATTTTCTATGGAGGGGTTTGTTTGTTCACGTATTGCTTAATTACTTGACCCTGTTCTTTCGATTAAAAATAATAACATATCTTTAGTGTAGCGGTTATCGCATCCGCCTCACTCCCGGAAGGCCACAGGTTCGAAACCGCGAAGTTTTTTTTTTGCTTGGAACATGCAAAGACCTTTATAATTATCCGAACATTTGTGTCAAGGTCACATTATTTACATCCCCGTATCTCTGGTAGAACCAGAGTTACGAGCCTGCAAAGTTTATTTTCAAAAATCAAAAGTAACCTTCTAACAATAAGTGAGACAAAAAATAATTTGACGACGATATTGAGGTAGCCTCAAGTTTAAAGTATCCTTGTATGGGGAGCAAAGAGTACTATAACATATCCAAAGGAGATCCCAGTATCTCTTGTAGAACAAGAGTTATGAGCCTCCAAAGTTTAGTGCAAAAATCATAAGTAACATAATAAAAAAAGTGAGACGATACCAAAGTTGACGAACATTTTGCTTAATATCTCGGCCCTTGTTTGTCGTAGCTCAATGTTTTTAGTATGGTTAGATGGGGGACAATTTGGACTATAACTTATCCTAAGGACATCCCCGTATCTCTAGTAGACACAGAGTTATGGGCCTGCAAAGTATAGTCTAATGCATTTCCTATGGAGGGGTTTGTTTGTTTACGATTAGCTTAATTACTCGACTACTGTTTGTCGTAGCTCAATGTTTTTAGTATGGTTAGATGGGGGACAAATTGGAATATAACATACTCAAAGGACATCGCCGTATCTACAGTAGAAACAGAGTTACGAGCCTGCAAAGTATAGTCTAATGCATTTTCTAAGGAGGGGTTTGTTTGTTCACGTATTGCTTAATTACTTGACCCTGTTCTTTCGATTAAAAATAATAACATATCTTAAGTGTAGCGGTTATCGCATCCGCCTCACTCCCGGAAGGCCACAGGTTCGAAACCGCGAAGTTTTTTTTTATAATTATCCGAACATTTGTGTCAAGGTCACATTATTTACATCCCCGTATCTCTGGTAGAAAAAGAGTTACGAGCCTCCAGAATTTAGTCTAATGGATTTCCTATGGAGGGGTTTGTTTGTTTACGATTAGCTTAATTACTCGACTACTGTTTGTCGTAGCTCAATGTTTTTAGTATGGTTAGATGGGGGACAAATTGGACTATAACATACTCAAAGGACATCCCCGTATCTACAGTAGAAACAGAGTTACGAGCCTTCAAAGTATAGTCTAATGCATTTTCTATGGAGGGGGTTTGTTTGATCACGTATTGCTTAATTACTTGACCCTGTTCTTTCGATTAAAAATAATAGCATATCTTTAGTGTAGCGGTTATCGCATCCGCCTCACTCCCGGAAGGCCACAGGTTCGAAACCGCGAAGTTTTTTTTTGCTTGGAACATGCAAAGACCTTTATAATTATCCGAAAATTTGTGTCAAGGTCACATTATTTACATCCCCGTATCTCTGGTAGAACCAGAGTTACGAGCCTCCAGAATTTAGTCTAATGTATTTCCTATGGAGGGGTTTGTTTGTTTACGATTAGCTTAATTACTCGACTACTGTTTGTCGTAGCTCAATGTTTTTAGTATGGTTAGATGGGGGACAAATTGGAATATAACATACTCAAAGGACATCGCCGTATCTACAGTAGAAACAGAGTTACGAGCCTGCAAAGTATAGTCTAATGCATTTTCTATGGAGGGGTTTGTTTGTTCACGTATTGCTTAATTACTTGACCCTGTTCTTTCGATTAAAAATAATAACATATCTTTAGTGTAGCGGTTATCGCATCCGCCTCACTCCCGGAAGGCCACAGGTTCGAAACCGCGAAGTTTTTTTTTGCTTGGAACATGCAAAGACCTTTATAATTATCCGAAAATTTGTGTCAAGGTCACATTATTGACATCCCCGTATCTCTGGTAGAACCAGAGTTACGAGCCTCCAGAATTTAGTCTAATGTATTTCCTATGGAGGGGTTTGTTTGTTTACGATTAGCTTAATTACTCGACTACTGTTTGTCGTAGCTCAATGTTTTTAGTATGGTTAGATGGGGGACAAATTGGAATATAACATACTCAAAGGACATAGCCGTATCTACAGTAGAAACAGAGTTACGAGCCTGCAAAGTATAGTCTAATGCATTTTCTATGGAGGGGTTTGTTTGTTCACGTATTGCTTAATTACTTGACCCTGTTCTTTCGATTAAAAATAATAACATATCTTTAGTGTAGCGGTTATCGCATCCGCCTCACTCCCGGAAGGCCACAGGTTCGAAACCGCGAAGTTTTTTTATAATTATCCGAACATTTGTGTCAAGGTCACATTATTTACATCCCCGTATCTCTGGTAGAAAAAGAGTTACGAGCCTCCAGAATTTAGTCTAATGGATTTCCTATGGAGGGGTTTGTTTGTTTACGATTAGCTTAATTACTCGACTACTGTTTGTCGTAGCTCAATGTTTTTAGTATGGTTAGATGGGGGACAAATTGGACTATAACATACTCAAAGGACATCCCCG
The DNA here is from genome assembly GCF_054372755.1 of Phalangium opilio. Lineage (NCBI taxonomy): Eukaryota > Metazoa > Arthropoda > Arachnida > Opiliones > Phalangiidae > Phalangium > Phalangium opilio. The sequence continues at coordinate 2,766,410 of NW_028324173.1, forward strand.
TATCTACAGTAGAAACAGAGTTACGAGCCTTCAAAGTATAGTCTAATGCATTTTCTATGGAGGGGGTTTGTTTGATCACGTATTGCTTAATTACTTGACCCTGTTCTTTCGATTAAAAATAATAGCATATCTTTAGTGTAGCGGTTATCGCATCCGCCTCACTCCCGGAAGGCCACAGGTTCGAAACCGCGAAGTTTTTTTTTGCTTGGAACATGCAAAGACCTTTATAATTATCCGAAAATTTGTGTCAAGGTCACATTATTTACATCCCCGTATCTCTGGTAGAACCAGAGTTACGAGCCTCCAGAATTTAGTCTAATGTATTTCCTATGGAGGGGTTTGTTTGTTTACGATTAGCTTAATTACTCGACTACTGTTTGTCGTAGCTCAATGTTTTTAGTATGGTTAGATGGGGGACAAATTGGAATATAACATACTCAAAGGACATCGCCGTATCTACAGTAGAAACAGAGTTACGAGCCTGCAAAGTATAGTCTAATGCATTTTCTATGAAGGGGTTTGTTTGTTCACGTATTGCTTAATTACTTGACCCTGTTCTTTCGATTAAAAATAATAACATATCTTTAGTGTAGCGGTTATCGCATCCGCCTCACTCCCGGAAGGCCACAGGTTCGAAACCGCGAAGTTTTTTTTTATAATTATCCGAACATTTGTGTCAAGGTCACATTATTTACATCCCCGTATCTCTGGTAGAAAAAGAGTTACGAGCCTCCAGAATTTAGTCTAATGGATTTCCTATGGAGGGGTTTGTTTGTTTACGATTAGCTTAATTACTCGACTACTGTTTGTCGTAGCTCAATGTTTTTAGTATGGTTAGATGGGGGACAAATTGGACTATAACATACTCAAAGGACATCCCCGTATCTACAGTAGAAACAGAGTTACGAGCCTGCAAAGTATAGTCTAATGCATTTTCTATGGAGGGGGTTTGTTTGATCACGTATTGCTTAATTACTTGACCCTGTTCTTTCGATTAAAAATAATAGCATATCTTTAGTGTAGCGGTTATCGCATCCGCCTCACTCCTGGAAGGCCACAGGTTCGAAACCGCGAAGTTTTTTTTGCTTGGAACATGCAAAGACCTTTATAATTATCCGAAAATTTGTGTCAAGGTCACATTATTTACATCCCCGTATCTCTGGTAGAACCAGAGTTACGAGCCTCCAGAATTTAGTCTAATGTATTTCCTATGGAGGGGTTTGTTTGTTTACGATTAGCTTAATTACTCGACTACTGTTTGTCGTAGCTCAATGTTTTTAGTATGGTTAGATGGGGGACAAATTGGAATATAACATACTCAAAGGACATCGCCGTATCTACAGTAGAAACAGAGTTACGAGCCTGCAAAGTATAGTCTAATGCATTTTCTATGGAGGGGTTTGTTTGTTCACGTATTGCTTATTTACTTGACCCTGTTCTTTCGATTAAAAATAATAACATATCTTTAGTGTAGCGGTTATCGCATCCGCCTCACTCCCGGAAGGCCACAGGTTCGAAACCGCGAAGTTTTTTTTTATAATTATCCGAACATTTGTGTCAAGGTCACATTATTTACATCCCCGTATCTCTGGTAGAAAAAGAGTTACGAGCCTCCAGAATTTAGTCTAATGGATTTCCTATGAAGGGGTTTGTTTGTTTACGATTAGCTTAATTACTCGACTACTGTTTGTCGTAGCTCAATATTTTTAGTATGGTTAGATGGGGGACAATTTGGACTATAACATATCCTAAGGACATCCCCATATCTCTAGTAGACACAGAGTTACGAGCCTGCAAAATATAGTCTAATGCATTTTCTATGGAGGGGTTTGTTTGTTCACGTATTGCTTAATTACTTGACCCTGTTCTTTCGATTAAAAATAATAACATATCTTTAGTGTAGCGGTTATCGCATCCGCCTCACTCCCGGAAGGCCACAGGTTCGAAACCGCGAAGTTTTTTTTTTGCTTGGAACATGCAAAGACCTTTATAATTATCCGAACATTTGTGTCAAGGTCACATTATTTACATCCCCGTATCTCTGGTAGAACCAGAGTTACGAGCCTGCAAAGTTTATTTTCAAAAATCAAAAGTAACCTTCTAACAATAAGTGAGACAAAAAATAATTTGACGACGATATTGAGGTAGCCTCAAGTTTAAAGTATCCTTGTATGGGGAGCAAAGAGTACTATAACATATCCAAAGGAGATCCCAGTATCTCTTGTAGAACAAGAGTTATGAGCCTCCAAAGTTTAGTGCAAAAATCATAAGTAACATAATAAAAAAAGTGAGACGATACCAAAGTTGAAGAACATTTTGCTTAATATCTCGGCCCTTGTTTGTCGTAGCTCAATGTTTTTAGTATGGTTAGATGGGGGACAATTTGGACTATAACTTATCCTAAGGACATCCCCGTATCTCTAGTAGACACAGAGTTATGGGCCTGCAAAGTATAGTCTAATGCATTTTCTATGGAGGGGGTTTGTTTGATCACGTATTGCTTAATTACTTGATCCTGTTCTTTCGATTAAAAATAATAGCATATCTTTAGTGTAGCGGTTATCGCATCCGCCTCACTCCCGGAAGGCCACAGGTTCGAAACCGCGAAGTTTTTTTTTGCTTGGAACATGCAAAGACCTTTATAATTATCCGAAAATTTGTGTCAAGGTCACATTATTTACATCCCCGTATCTCTGGTAGAACCAGAGTTACGAGCCTCCAGAATTTAGTCTAATGTATTTCCTATGGAGGGGTTTGTTTGTTTACGATTAGCTTAATTACTCGACTACTGTTTGTCGTAGCTCAATGTTTTTAGTATGGTTAGATGGGGGACAAATTGGAATATAACATACTCAAAGGACATCGCCGTATCTACAGTAGAAACAGAGTTACGAGCCTGCAAAGTATAGTCTAATGCATTTTCTATGGAGGGGTTTGTTTGTTCACGTATTGCTTAATTACTTGACCCTGTTCTTTCGATTAAAAATAATAACATATCTTTAGTGTAGAGGTTATCGCATCCGCCTCACTCCCGGAAGGCCACAGGTTCGAAACCGAGAAGTTTTTTTTTGCTTGGAACATGCAAAGACCTTTATAATTATCCGAAAATTTGTGTCAAGGTCACATTATTGACATCCCCGTATCTCTGGTAGAACCAGAGTTACGAGCCTCCAGAATTTAGTCTAATGTATTTCCTATGGAGGGGTTTGTTTGTTTACGATTAGCTTAATTACTCGACTACTGTTTGTCGTAGCTCAATGTTTTTAGTATGGTTAGATGGGGGACAAATTGGAATATAACATACTCAAAGGACATAGCCGTATCTACAGTAGAAACAGAGTTACGAGCCTGCAAAGTATAGTCTAATGCATTTTCTATGGAGGGGTTTGTTTGTTCACGTATTGCTTAATTACTTGACCCTGTTCTTTCGATTAAAAATAATAACATATCTTTAGTGTAGCGGTTATCGCATCCGCCTCACTCCCGGAAGGCCACAGGTTCGAAACCGCGAAGTTTCTTTTATAATTATCCGAACATTTGTGTCAAGGTCACATTATTTACATCCCCGTATCTCTGGTAGAAAAAGAGTTACGAGCCTCCAGAATTTAGTCTAATGGATTTCCTATGGAGGGGTTTGTTTGTTTACGATTAGCTTAATTACTCGACTACTGTTTGTCGTAGCTCAATGTTTTTAGTATGGTTAGATGGGGGACAAATTGGACTATAACATACTCAAAGGACATCCCCGTATCTACAGTAGAAACAGAGTTACGAGCCTTCAAAGTATAGTCTAATGCATTTTCTATGGAGGGGGTTTGTTTGATCACGTATTGCTTAATTACTTGACCCTGTTCTTTCGATTAAAAATAATAGCATATCTTTAGTGTAGCGGTTATCGCATCCGCCTCACTCCCGGAAGGCCACAGGTTCGAAACCGCGAAGTTTTTTTTTGCTTGGAACATGCAAAGACCTTTATAATTATCCGAAAATTTGTGTCAAGGTCACATTATTTACATCCCCGTATCTCTGGTAGAACCAGAGTTACGAGCCTCCAGAATTTAGTCTAATGTATTTCCTATGGAGGGGTTTGTTTGTTTACGATTAGCTTAATTACTCGACTACTGTTTGTCGTAGCTCAATGTTTTTAGTATGGTTAGATGGGGGACAAATTGGAATATAACATACTCAAAGGACATCGCCGTATCTACAGTAGAAACAGAGTTACGAGCCTGCAAAGTATAGTCTAATGCATTTTCTATGAAGGGGTTTGTTTGTTCACGTATTGCTTAATTACTTGACCCTGTTCTTTCGATTAAAAATAATAACATATCTTTAGTGTAGCGGTTATCGCATCCGCCTCACTCCCGGAAGGCCACAGGTTCGAAACCGCGAAGTTTTTTTTTATAATTATCCGAACATTTGTGTCAAGGTCACATTATTTACATCCCCGTATCTCTGGTAGAAAAAGAGTTACGAGCCTCCAGAATTTAGTCTAATGGATTTCCTATGGAGGGGTTTGTTTGTTTACGATTAGCTTAATTACTCGACTACTGTTTGTCGTAGCTCAATGTTTTTAGTATGGTTAGATGGGGGACAAATTGGACTATAACATACTCAAAGGACATCCCCGTATCTACAGTAGAAACAGAGTTACGAGCCTTCAAAGTATAGTCTAATGCATTTTCTATGGAGGGGGTTTGTTTGATCACGTATTGCTTAATTACTTGACCCTGTTCTTTCGATTAAAAATAATAGCATATCTTTAGTGTAGCGGTTATCGCATCCGCCTCACTCCCGGAAGGCCACAGGTTCGAAACCGCGAAGGTTTTTTTTGCTTGGAACATGCAAAGACCTTTATAATTATCCGAAAATTTGTGTCAAGGTCACATTATTTACATCCCCGTATCTCTGGTAGAACCAGAGTTACGAGCCTGCAAAGTTTGTTTTCAAAAATCAAAAGTAACCTTCTAACAATAAGTGAGACAAAAAATAATTTGACGACGATATTGAGGTAGCCTCAAGTTTAAAGTATCCTTGTATGGGGAGCAAAGAGTACTATAACATATCCAAAGGAGATCCCAGTATCTCTTGTAGAACAAGAGTTATGAGCCTCCAAAGTTTAGTGCAAAAATCATAAGTAACATAATAAAAAAAGTGAGACGATACCAAAGTTGACGAACATTTTGCTTAATATCTCGGCCCTTGTTTGTCGTAGCTCAATGTTTTTAGTATGGTTAGATGGGGGACAATTTGGACTATAACTTATCCTAAGGACATCCCCGTATCTCTAGTAGACACAGAGTTATGGGCCTGCAAAGTATAGTCTAATGCATTTCCTATGGAGGGGTTTGTTTGTTTACGATTAGCTTAATTACTCGACTACTGTTTGTCGTAGCTCAATGTTTTTAGTATGGTTAGATGGGGGACAAATTGGAATATAACATACTCAAAGGACATCGCCGTATCTACAGTAGAAACAGAGTTACGAGCCTGCAAAGTATAGTCTAATGCATTTTCTAAGGAGGGGTTTGTTTGTTCACGTATAGCTTAATTACTTGACCCTGTTCTTTCGATTAAAAATAATAACATATCTTTAGTGTAGCGGTTATCGCATCCGCCTCACTCCCGGAAGGCCACAGGTTCGAAACCGCGAAGTTTTTTTTTATAATTATCCGAACATTTGTGTCAAGGTCACATTATTTACATCCCCGTATCTCTGGTAGAAAAAGAGTTACGAGCCTCCAGAATTTAGTCTAATGGATTTCCTATGGAGGGGTTTGTTTGTTTACGATTAGCTTAATTACTCGACTACTGTTTGTCGTAGCTCAATGTTTTTAGTATGGTTAGATGGGGGACAAATTGGACTATAACATACTCAAAGGACATCCCCGTATCTACAGTAGAAACAGAGTTACGAGCCTTCAAAGTATAGTCTAATGCATTTTCTATGGAGGGGGTTTGTTTGATCACGTATTGCTTAATTACTTGACCCTGTTCTTTCGATTAAAAATAATAGCATATCTTTAGTGTAGCGGTTATCGCATCCGCCTCACTCCCGGAAGGCCACAGGTTCGAAACCGCGAAGTTTTTTTTTGCTTGGAACATGCAAAGACCTTTATAATTATCCGAAAATTTGTGTCAAGGTCACATTATTTACATCCCCGTATCTCTGGTAGAACCAGAGTTACGAGCCTCCAGAATTTAGTCTAATGTATTTCCTATGGAGGGGTTTGTTTGTTTACGATTAGCTTAATTACTCGACTACTGTTTGTCGTAGCTCAATGTTTTTAGTATGGTTAGATGGGGGACAAATTGGAATATAACATACTCAAAGAACATCGCCGTATCTACAGTAGAAACAGAGTTACGAGCCTGCAAAGTATAGTCTAATGCATTTTCTATGGAGGGGTTTGTTTGTTCACGTATTGCTTAATTACTTGACCCTGTTCTTTCGATTAAAAATAATAACATATCTTTAGTGTAGCGGTTATCGCATCCGCCTCACTCCCGGAAGGCCACAGGTTCGAAACCGCGAAGTTTTTTTTTATAATTATCCGAAAATTTGTGTCAAGGTCACATTATTGACATCCCCGTATCTCTGGTAGAACCAGAGTTACGAGCCTCCAGAATTTAGTCTAATGTATTTCCTATGGAGGGGTTTGTTTGTTTACGATTAGCTTAATTACTCGACTACTGTTTGTCGTAGCTCAATGTTTTTAGTATGGTTAGATGGGGGACAAATTGGAATATAACATACTCAAAGGACATAGCCGTATCTACAGTAGAAACAGAGTTACGAGCCTGCAAAGTATAGTCTAATGCATTTTCTATGGAGGGGTTTGTTTGTTCACGTATTGCTTAATTACTTGACCCTGTTCTTTCGATTAAAAATAATAACATATCTTTAGTGTAGCGGTTATCGCATCCGCCTCACTCCCGGAAGGCCACAGGTTCGAAACCGCGAAGTTTTTTTATAATTATCCGAACATTTGTGTCAAGGTCACATTATTTACATCCCCGTATCTCTGGTAGAAAAAGAGTTACGAGCCTCCAGAATTTAGTCTAATGGATTTCCTATGGAGGGGTTTGTTTGTTTACGATTAGCTTAATTACTCGACTACTGTTTGTCGTAGCTCAATGTTTTTAGTATAGTTAGATGGGGGACAAATTGGACTATAACATACTCAAAGGACATCCCCGTATCTACAGTAGAAACAGAGTTACGAGCCTTCAAAGTATAGTCTAATGCATTTTCTATGGAGGGGGTTTGTTTGATCACGTATTGCTTAATTACTTGACCCTGTTCTTTCGATTAAAAATAATAGCATATCTTTAGTGTAGCGGTTATCGCATCCGCCTCACTCCCGGAAGGCCACAGGTTCGAAAACGCGAAGTTTTTTTTGCTTGGAACATGCAAAGACCTTTATAATTATCCGAAAATTTGTGTCAAGGTCACATTATTTACATCCCCGTATCTCTGGTAGAACCAGAGTTACGAGCCTCCAGAATTTAGTCTAATGTATTTCCTATGGAGGGGTTTGTTTGTTTACGATTAGCTTAATTACTCGACTACTGTTTGTCGTAGCTCAATGTTTTTAGTATGGTTAGATGGGGGACAAATTGGACTATAACATACTCAAAGGACATCCCCGTATCTACAGTAGAAACAGAGTTACGAGCCTTCAAAGTATAGTCTAATGCATTTTCTATGGAGGGGGTTTGTTTGATCACGTATTGCTTAATTACTTGACCCTGTTCTTTCGATTAAAAATAATAGCATATCTTTAGTGTAGCGGTTATCGCATCCGCCTCACTCCCGGAAGGCCACAGGTTCGAAACCGCGAAGTTTTTTTTTGCTTGGAACATGCAAAGACCTTTATAATTATCCGAAAATTTGTGTCAAGGTCACATTATTTACATCCCCGTATCTCTGGTAGAACCAGAGTTACGAGCCTCCAGAATTTAGTCTAATGTATTTCCTATGGAGGGGTTTGTTTGTTTACGATTAGCTTAATTACTCGACTACTGTTTGTCATAGCTCAATGTTTTTAGTATGGTTAGATGGGGGACAAATTGGAATATAACATACTCAAAGGACATCGCCGTATCTACAGTAGAAACAGAGTTACGAGCCTGCAAAGTATAGTCTAATGCATTTTCTATGGAGGGGTTTGTTTGTTCACGTATTGCTTATTTACTTGACCCTGTTCTTTCGATTAAAAATAATAACATATCTTTAGTGTAGCGGTTATCGCATCCGCCTCACTCCCGGAAGGCCACAGGTTCGAAACCGCGAAGTTTTTTTTTATAATTATCCGAACATTTGTGTCAAGGTCACATTATTTACATCCCCGTATCTCTGGTAGAAAAAGAGTTACGAGCCTCCAGAATTTAGTCTAATGGATTTCCTATGAAGGGGTTTGTTTGTTTACGATTAGCTTAATTACTCGACTACTGTTTGTCGTAGCTCAATGTTTTTAGTATGGTTAGATGGGGGACAATTTGGACTATAACATATCCTAAGGACATCCCCATATCTCTAGTAGACACAGAGTTACGAGCCTGCAAAATATAGTCTAATGCATTTTCTATGGAGGGGTTTGTTTGTTCACGTATTGCTTAATTACTTGACCCTGTTCTTTCGATTAAAAATAATAACATATCTTTAGTGTAGCGGTTATCGCATCCGCCTCACTCCCGGAAGGCCACAGGTTCGAAACCGCGAAGTTTTTTTTTTGCTTGGAACATGCAAAGACCTTTATAGTTATCCGAACATTTGTGTCAAGGTCACATTATTTACATCCCCGTATCTCTGGTAGAACCAGAGTTACGAGCCTGCAAAGTTTATTTTCAAAAATCAAAAGTAACCTTCTAACAATAAGTGAGACAAAAAATAATTTGACGACGATATTGAGGTAGCCTCAAGTTTAAAGTATCCTTGTATGGGGAGCAAAGAGTACTATAACATATCCAAAGGAGATCCCAGTATCTCTTGTAGAACAAGAGTTATGAGCCTCCAAAGTTTAGTGCAAAAATCATAAGTAACATAATAAAAAAAGTGAGACGATACCAAAGTTGACGAACATTTTGCTTAATATCTCGGCCCTTGTTTGTCGTAGCTCAATGTTTTTAGTATGGTTAGATGGGGGACAATTTGGACTATAACATATCCTAAGGACATCCCCGTATCTTTAGTAGACACAGAGTTATGGGCCTGCAAAGTATAGTCTAATGCATTTCCTATGGAGGGGTTTGTTTGTTTACGATTAGCTTAATTACTCGACTACTGTTTGTCGTAGCTCAATGTTTTTAGTATGGTTAGATGGGGGACAAATTGGAATATAACATACTCAAAGGACATCGCCGTATCTACAGTAGAAACAGAGTTACGAGCCTGCAAAGTATAGTCTAGTGCATTTTCTATGGAGGGGTTTGTTTGTTCACGTATTGCTTAATTACTTGACCCTGTTCTTTCGATTAAAAATAATAACATATCTTTAGTGTAGCGGTTATCGCATCCGCCTCACTCCCGGAAGGCCACAGGTTCGAAACCGCGAAGTTTTTTTTTATAATTATCCGAACATTTGTGTCAAGGTCACATTATTTACATCCCCGTATCTCTGGTAGAAAAAGAGTTACGAGCCTCCAGAATTTAGTCTAATGGATTTCCTATGGAGGGGTTTGTTTGTTTACGATTAGCTTAATTACTCGACTACTGTTTGTCGTAGCTCAATGTTTTTAGTATGGTTAGATGGGGGACAAATTGGACTATAACATACTCAAAGGACATCCCCGTATCTACAGTAGAAACAGAGTTACGAGCCTGCAAAGTATAGTCTAATGCATTTTCTATGGAGGGGGTTTGTTTGATCACGTATTGCTTAATTACTTGACCCTGTTCTTTCGATTAAAAATAATAGCATATCTTTAGTGTAGCGGTTATCGCATCCGCCTCACTCCCGGAAGGCCACAGGTTCGAAACCGCGAAGTTTTTTTTTGCTTGGAACATGCAAAGACCTTTATAATTATCCGAAAATTTGTGTCAAGGTCACATTATTTACATCCCCGTATCTCTGGTAGAACCAGAGTTACGAGCCTCCAGAATTTAGTCTAATGTATTTCCTATGGAGGGGTTTGTTTGTTTACGATTAGCTTAATTACTCGACTACTGTTTGTCGTAGCTCAATGTTTTTAGTATGGTTAGATGGGGGACAAATTGGAATATAACATACTCAAAGGACATCGCCGTATCTACAGTAGAAACAGAGTTACGAGCCTGCAAAGTATAGTCTAATGCATTTTCTATGGAGGGGTTTGTTTGTTCACGTATTGCTTATTTACTTGACCCTGTTCTTTCGATTAAAAATAATAACATATCTTTAGTGTAGCGGTTATCGCATCCGCCTCACTCCCGGAAGGCCACAGGTTCGAAACCGCGAAGTTTTTTTTTATAATTATCCGAACATTTGTGTCAAGGTCACATTATTTACATCCCCGTATCTCTGGTAGAAAAAGAGTTACGAGCCTCCAGAATTTAGTCTAATGGATTTCCTATGAAGGGGTTTGTTTGTTTACGATTAGCTTAAATACTCAACTACTGTTTGTCGTAGCTCAATGTTTTTAGTATGGTTAGATGGGGGACAATTTGGACTATAACATATCCTAAGGACATCCCCATATCTCTAGTAGACACAGAGTTACGAGCCTGCAAAATATAGTCTAATGCATTTTCTATGGAGGGGTTTGTTTGTTCACGTATTGCTTAATTACTTGACCCTGTTCTTTCGATTAAAAATAATAACATATCTTTAGTGTAGCGGTTATCGCATCCGCCTCACTCCCGGAAGGCCACAGGTTCGAAACCGCGAAGTTTTTTTTTGCTTGGAACATGCAAAGACCTTTATAATTATCCGAACATTTGTGTCAAGGTCACATTATTTACATCCCCGTATCTCTGGTAGAACCAGAGTTACGAGCCTGCAAAGTTTATTTTCAAAAATCAAAAGTAACCTTCTAACAATAAGTGAGACAAAAAATAATTTGACGACGATATTGAGGTAGCCTCAAGTTTAAAGTATCCTTGTATGGGGAGCAAAGAGTACTATAACATATCCAAAGGAGATCCCAGTATCTCTTGTAGAACAAGAGTTATGAGCCTCCAAAGTTTAGTGCAAAAATCATAAGTAACATAATAAAAAAAGTGAGACGATACCAAAGTTGACGAACATTTTGCTTAATATCTCGGCCCTTGTTTGTCGTAGCTCAATGTTTTTAGTATGGTTAGATGGGGGACAATTTGGACTATAACATATCCTAAGGACATCCCCGTATCTTTAGTAGACACAGAGTTATGGGCCTGCAAAGTATAGTCTAATGCATTTCCTATGGAGGGGTTTGTTTGTTTACGATTAGCTTAATTACTCGACTACTGTTTGTCGTAGCTCAATGTTTTTAGTATGGTTAGATGGGGGACAAATTGGAATATAACATACTCAAAGGACATCGCCGTATCTACAGTAGAAACAGAGTTACGAGCCTGCAAAGTATAGTCTAATGCATTTTCTATGGAGGGGTTTGTTTGTTCACGTATTGCTTAATTACTTGACCCTGTTCTTTCGATTAAAAATAATAACATATCTTTAGTGTAGCGGTTATCGCATCCGCCTCACTCCCGGAAGGCCACAGGTTCGAAACCGCGAAGTTTTTTTTTATAATTATCCGAACATTTGTGTCAAGGTCACATTATTTACATCCCCGTATCTCTGGTAGAAAAAGAGTTACGAGCCTCCAGAATTTAGTCTAATGGATTTCCTATGGAGGGGTTTGTTTGTTTACGATTAGCTTAATTACTCGACTACTGTTTGTCGTAGCTCAATGTTTTTAGTATGGTTAGATGGGGGACAAATTGGACTATAACATACTCAAAGGACATCCCCGTATCTACAGTAGAAACAGAGTTACGAGCCTTCAAAGTATAGTCTAATGCATTTTCTATGGAGGGGGTTTGTTTGATCACGTATTGCTTAATTACTTGACCCTGTTCTTTCGATTAAAAATAATAGCATATCTTTAGTGTAGCGGTTATCGCATCCGCCTCACTCCCGGAAGGCCACAGGTTCGAAACCGCGAAGTTTTTTTTTGCTTGGAACATGCAAAGACCTTTATAATTATCCGAAAATTTGTGTCAAGGTCACATTATTTACATCCCCGTATCTCTGGTAGAACCAGAGTTACGAGCCTCCAGAATTTAGTCTAATGTATTTCCTATGGAGGGGTTTGTTTGTTTACGATTAGCTTAATTACTCGACTACTGTTTGTCGTAGCTCAATGTTTTTAGTATGGTTAGATGGGGGACAAATTGGAATATAACATACTCAAAGGACATCGCCGTATCTACAGTAGAAACAGAGTTACGAGCCTGCAAAGTATAGTCTAATGCATTTTCTATGGAGGGGTTTGTTTGTTCACGTATTGCTTATTTACTTGACCCTGTTCTTTCGATTAAAAATAATAACATATCTTTAGTGTAGCGGTTATCGCATCCGCCTCACTCCCGGAAGGCCACAGGTTCGAAACCGCGAAGTTTTTTTTTATAATTATCCGAACATTTGTGTCAAGGTCACATTATTTACATCCCCGTATCTCTGGTAGAAAAAGAGTTACGAGCCTCCAGAATTTAGTCTAATGGATTTCCTATGAAGGGGTTTGTTTGTTTACGATTAGCTTAATTACTCGACTACTGTTTGTCGTAGCTCAATGTTTTTAGTATGGTTAGATGGGGGACAATTTGGACTATAACATATCCTAAGGACATCCCCATATCTCTAGTAGACACAGAGTTACGAGCCTGCAAAATATAGTCTAATGCATTTTCTATGGAGGGGTTTGTTTGTTCACGTATTGCTTAATTACTTGACCCTGTTCTTTCGATTAAAAATAATAACATATCTTTAGTGTAGCGGTTATCGCATCCGCCTCACTCCCGGAAGGCCACAGGTTCGAAACCGCGAAGTTTTTTTTTTGCTTGGAACATGCAAAGACCTTTATAATTATCCGAACATTTGTGTCAAGGTCACATTATTTACATCCCCGTATCTCTGGTAGAACCAGAGTTACGAGCCTGCAAAGTTTATTTTCAAAAATCAAAAGTAACCTTCTAACAATAAGTGAGACAAAAAATAAGTTGACGACGATATTGAGGTAGTCTCAAGTTTAAAGTATCCTTGTATGGGGAGCAAAGAGTACTATAACATATCCAAAGGAGATCCCAGTATCTCTTGTAGAACAAGAGTTATGAGCCTCCAAAGTTTAGTGCAAAAATCATAAGTAACATAATAAAAATAAGTCAGACGATACCAAAGTTGACGAACATTTTGCTTAATATCTCGGCCCTTGTTTGTCGTAGCTCAATGTTTTTAGTATGGTTAGATGGGGGACAATTTGGACTATAACATATCCTAAGGACATCCCCATATCTCTAGTAGACACAGAGTTACGAGCCTGCAAAATATAGTCTAATGCATTTTCTATGGAGGGGTTTGTTTGTTCACGTATTGCTTAATTACTTGACCCTGTTCTTTCGATTAAAAATAATAACATATCTTTAGTGTAGCGGTTATCGCATCCGCCTCACTCCCGGAAGGCCACAGGTTCGAAACCGCGAAGTTTTTTTTTTGCTTGGAACATGCAAAGACCTTTATAATTATCCGAACATTTGTGTCAAGGTCACATTATTTACATCCCCGTATCTCTGGTAGAACCAGAGTTACGAGCCTGCAAAGTTTATTTTCAAAAATCAAAAGTAACCTTCTAACAATAAGTGAGACAAAAAATAATTTGACGACGATATTGAGGTAGCCTCAAGTTTAAAGTATCCTTGTATGGGGAGCAAAGAGTACTATAACATATCCAAAGGAGATCCCAGTATCTCTTGTAGAACAAGAGTTATGAGCCTCCAAAGTTTAGTGCAAAAATCATAAGTAACATAATAAAAAAAGTGAGACGATACCAAAGTTGACGAACATTTTGCTTAATATCTCGGCCCTTGTTTGTCGTAGCTCAATGTTTTTAGTATGGTTAGATGGGGGACAATTTGGACTATAACTTATCCTAAGGACATCCCCGTATCTCTAGTAGACACAGAGTTATGGGCCTGCAAATTATAGTCTAATGCATTTCCTATGGAGGGGTTTGTTTGTTTACGATTAGCTTAATTACTCGACTACTGTTTGTCGTAGCTCAATGTTTTTAGTATGGTTAGATGGGGGACAAATTGGAATATAACATACTCAAAGGACATCGCCGTATCTACAGTAGAAACAGAGTTACGAGCCTGCAAAGTATAGTCTAATGCATTTTCTAAGGAGGGGTTTGTTTGTTCACGTATTGCTTAATTACTTGACCCTGTTCTTTCGATTAAAAATAATAACATATCTTAAGTGTAGCGGTTATCGCATCCGCCTCACTCCCGGAAGGCCACAGGTTCGAAACCGCGAAGTTTTTTTTTATAATTATCCGAACATTTGTGTCAAGGTCACATTATTTACATCCCCGTATCTCTGGTAGAAAAAGAGTTACGAGCCTCCAGAATTTAGTCTAATGGATTTCCTATGGAGGGGTTTGTTTGTTTACGATTAGCTTAATTACTCGACTACTGTTTGTCGTAGCTCAATGTTTTTAGTATGGTTAGATGGGGGACAAATTGGACTATAACATACTCAAAGGACATCCCCGTATCTACAGTAGAAACAGAGTTACGAGCCTTCAAAGTATAGTCTAATGCATTTTCTATGGAGGGGGTTTGTTTGATCACGTATTGCTTAATTACTTGACCCTGTTCTTTCGATTAAAAATAATAGCATATCTTTAGTGTAGCGGTTATCGCATCCGCCTCACTCCCGGAAGGCCACAGGTTCGAAACCGCGAAGTTTTTTTTTGCTTGGAACATGCAAAGACCTTTATAATTATCCGAAAATTTGTGTCAAGGTCACATTATTTACATCCCCGTATCTCTGGTAGAACCAGAGTTACGAGCCTCCAGAATTTAGTCTAATGTATTTCCTATGGAGGGGTTTGTTTGTTTACGATTAGCTTAATTACTCGACTACTGTTTGTCGTAGCTCAATGTTTTTAGTATGGTTAGATGGGGGACAAATTGGAATATAACATACTCAAAGGACATCGCCGTATCTACAGTAGAAACAGAGTTACGAGCCTGCAAAGTATAGTCTAATGCATTTTCTATGGAGGGGTTTGTTTGTTCACGTATTGCTTAATTACTTGACCCTGTTCTTTCGATTAAAAATAATAACATATCTTTAGTGTAGCGGTTATCGCATCCGCCTCACTCCCGGAAGGCCACAGGTTCGAAACCGCGAAGTTTTTTTTTGCTTGGAACATGCAAAGACCTTTATAATTATCCGAAAATTTGTGTCAAGGTCACATTATTGACATCCCCGTATCTCTGGTAGAACCAGAGTTACGAGCCTCCAGAATTTAGTCTAATGTATTTCCTATGGAGGGGTTTGTTTGTTTACGATTAGCTTAATTACTCGACTACTGTTTGTCGTAGCTCAATGTTTTTAGTATGGTTAGATGGGGGACAAATTGGAATATAACATACTCAAAGGACATAGCCGTATCTACAGTAGAAACAGAGTTACGAGCCTGCAAAGTATAGTCTAATGCATTTTCTATGGAGGGGTTTGTTTGTTCACGTATTGCTTAATTACTTGACCCTGTTCTTTCGATTAAAAATAATAACATATCTTTAGTGTAGCGGTTATCGCATCCGCCTCACTCCCGGAAGGCCACAGGTTCGAAACCGCGAAGTTTTTTTTATAATTATCCGAACATTTGTGTCAAGGTCACATTATTTACATCCCCGTATCTCTGGTAGAAAAAGAGTTACGAGCCTCCAGAATTTAGTCTAATGGATTTCCTATGGAGGGGTTTGTTTGTTTACGATTAGCTTAATTACTCGACTACTGTTTGTCGTAGCTCAATGTTTTTAGTATGGTTAGATGGGGGACAAATTGGACTATAACATACTCAAAGGACATCCCCGTATCTACAGTAGAAACAGAGTTACGAGCCTTCAAAGTATAGTCTAATGCATTTTCTATGGAGGGGGTTTGTTTGATCACGTATTGCTTAATTACTTGACCCTGTTCTTTCGATTAAAAATAATAGCATATCTTTAGTGTAGCGGTTATCGCATCCGCCTCACTCCCGGAAGGCCACAGGTTCGAAACCGCGAAGTTTTTTTTTGCTTGGAACATGCAAAGACCTTTATAATTATCCGAAAATTTGTGTCAAGGTCACATTATTTACATCCCCGTATCTCTGGTAGAACCAGAGTTACGAGCCTCCAGAATTTAGTCTAATGTATTTCCTATGGAGGGGTTTGTTTGTTTACGATTAGCTTAATTACTCGACTACTGTTTGTCGTAGCTCAATGTTTTTAGTATGGTTAGATGGGGGACAAATTGGAATATAACATACTCAAAGGACATCGCCGTATCTACAGTAGAAACAGAGTTACGAGCCTGCAAAGTATAGTCTAATGCATTTTCTATGAAGGGGTTTGTTTGTTCACGTATTGCTTAATTACTTGACCCTGTTCTTTCGATTAAAAATAATAACATATCTTTAGTGTAGCGGTTATCGCATCCGCCTCACTCCCGGAAGGCCACAGGTTCGAAACCGCGAAGTTTTTTTTTATAATTATCCGAACATTTGTGTCAAGGTCACATTATTTACATCCCCGTATCTCTGGTAGAAAAAGAGTTACGAGCCTCCAGAATTTAGTCTAATGGATTTCCTATGGAGGGGTTTGTTTGTTTACGATTAGCTTAATTACTCGACTACTGTTTGTCGTAGCTCAATGTTTTTAGTATGGTTAGATGGGGGACAAATTGGACTATAACATACTCAAAGGACATCCCCGTATCTACAGTAGAAACAGAGTTACGAGCCTGCAAAGTATAGTCTAATGCATTTTCTATGGAGGGGGTTTGTTTGATCACGTATTGCTTAATTACTTGACCCTGTTCTTTCGATTAAAAATAATAGCATATCTTTAGTGTAGCGGTTATCGCATCCGCCTCACTCCTGGAAGGCCACAGGTTCGAAACCGCGAAGTTTTTTTTGCTTGGAACATGCAAAGACCTTTATAATTATCCGAAAATTTGTGTCAAGGTCACATTATTTACATCCCCGTATCTCTGGTAGAACCAGAGTTACGAGCCTCCAGAATTTAGTCTAATGTATTTCCTATGGAGGGGTTTGTTTGTTTACGATTAGCTTAATTACTCGACTACTGTTTGTCGTAGCTCAATGTTTTTAGTATGGTTAGATGGGGGACAAATTGGAATATAACATACTCAAAGGACATCGCCGTATCTACAGTAGAAACAGAGTTACGAGCCTGCAAAGTATAGTCTAATGCATTTTCTATGGAGGGGTTTGTTTGTTCACGTATTGCTTATTTACTTGACCCTGTTCTTTCGATTAAAAATAATAACATATCTTTAGTGTAGCGGTTATCGCATCCGCCTCACTCCCGGAAGGCCACAGGTTCGAAACCGCGAAGTTTTTTTTTATAATTATCCGAACATTTGTGTCAAGGTCACATTATTTACATCCCCGTATCTCTGGTAGAAAAAGAGTTACGAGCCTCCAGAATTTAGTCTAATGGATTTCCTATGAAGGGGTTTGTTTGTTTACGATTAGCTTAATTACTCGACTACTGTTTGTCGTAGCTCAATATTTTTAGTATGGTTAGATGGGGGACAATTTGGACTATAACATATCCTAAGGACATCCCCATATCTCTAGTAGACACAGAGTTACGAGCCTGCAAAATATAGTCTAATGCATTTTCTATGGAGGGGTTTGTTTGTTCACGTATTGCTTAATTACTTGACCCTGTTCTTTCGATTAAAAATAATAACATATCTTTAGTGTAGCGGTTATCGCATCCGCCTCACTCCCGGAAGGCCACAGGTTCGAAACCGCGAAGTTTTTTTTTTGCTTGGAACATGCAAAGACCTTTATAATTATCCGAACATTTGTGTCAAGGTCACATTATTTACATCCCCGTATCTCTGGTAGAACCAGAGTTACGAGCCTGCAAAGTTTATTTTCAAAAATCAAAAGTAACCTTCTAACAATAAGTGAGACAAAAAATAATTTGACGACGATATTGAGGTAGCCTCAAGTTTAAAGTATCCTTGTATGGGGAGCAAAGAGTACTATAACATATCCAAAGGAGATCCCAGTATCTCTTGTAGAACAAGAGTTATGAGCCTCCAAAGTTTAGTGCAAAAATCATAAGTAACATAATAAAAAAAGTGAGACGATACCAAAGTTGACGAACATTTTGCTTAATATCTCGGCCCTTGTTTGTCGTAGCTCAATGTTTTTAGTATGGTTAGATGGGGGACAATTTGGACTATAACTTATCCTAAGGACATCCCCGTATCTCTAGTAGACACAGAGTTATGGGCCTGCAAAGTATAGTCTAATGCATTTTCTATGGAGGGGGTTTGTTTGATCACGTATTGCTTAATTACTTGATCCTGTTCTTTCGATTAAAAATAATAGCATATCTTTAGTGTAGCGGTTATCGCATCCGCCTCACTCCCGGAAGGCCACAGGTTCGAAACCGCGAAGTTTTTTTTTGCTTGGAACATGCAAAGACCTTTATAATTATCCGAAAATTTGTGTCAAGGTCACATTATTTACATCCCCGTATCTCTGGTAGAACCAGAGTTACGAGCCTCCAGAATTTAGTCTAATGTATTTCCTATGGAGGGGTTTGTTTGTTTACGATTAGCTTAATTACTCGACTACTGTTTGTCGTAGCTCAATGTTTTTAGTATGGTTAGATGGGGGACAAATTGGAATATAACATACTCAAAGGACATAGCCGTATCTACAGTAGAAACAGAGTTACGAGCCTGCAAAGTATAGTCTAATGCATTTTCTATGGAGGGGTTTGTTTGTTCACGTATTGCTTAATTACTTGACCCTGTTCTTTCGATTAAAAATAATAACATATCTTTAGTGTAGCGGTTATCGCATCCGCCTCACTCCCGGAAGGCCACAGGTTCGAAACCGCGAAGTTTTTTTTATAATTATCCGAACATTTGTGTCAAGGTCACATTATTTACATCCCCGTATCTCTGGTAGAAAAAGAGTTACGAGCCTCCAGAATTTAGTCTAATGGATTTCCTATGGAGGGGTTTGTTTGTTTACGATTAGCTTAATTACTCGACTACTGTTTGTCGTAGCTCAATGTTTTTAGTATGGTTAGATGGGGGACAAATTGGACTATAACATACTCAAAGGACATCCCCGTATCTACAGTAGAAACAGAGTTACGAGCCTTCAAAGTATAGTCTAATGCATTTTCTATGGAGGGGGTTTGTTTGATCACGTATTGCTTAATTACTTGACCCTGTTCTTTCGATTAAAAATAATAGCATATCTTTAGTGTAGCGGTTATCGCATCCGCCTCACTCCCGGAAGGCCACAGGTTCGAAACCGCGAAGTTTTTTTTTGCTTGGAACATGCAAAGACCTTTATAATTATCCGAAAATTTGTGTCAAGGTCACATTATTTACATCCCCGTATCTCTGGTAGAACCAGAGTTACGAGCCTCCAGAATTTAGTCTAATGTATTTCCTATGGAGGGGTTTGTTTGTTTACGATTAGCTTAATTACTCGACTACTGTTTGTCGTAGCTCAATGTTTTTAGTATGGTTAGATGGGGGACAAATTGGAATATAACATACTCAAAGGACATCGCCGTATCTACAGTAGAAACAGAGTTACGAGCCTGCAAAGTATAGTCTAATGCATTTTCTATGAAGGGGTTTGTTTGTTCACGTATTGCTTAATTACTTGACCCTGTTCTTTCGATTAAATATAATAACATATCTTTAGTGTAGCGGTTATCGCATCCGCCTCACTCCCGGAAGGCCACAGGTTCGAAACCGCGAAGTTTTTTTTTATAATTATCCGAACATTTGTGTCAAGGTCACATTATTTACATCCCCGTATCTCTGGTAGAAAAAGAGTTACGAGCCTCCAGAATTTAGTCTAATGGATTTCCTATGGAGGGGTTTGTTTGTTTACGATTAGCTTAATTACTCGACTACTGTTTGTCGTAGCTCAATGTTTTTAGTATGGTTAGATGGGGGACAAATTGGACTATAACATACTCAAAGGACATCCCCGTATCTACAGTAGAAACAGAGTTACGAGCCTTCAAAGTATAGTCTAATGCATTTTCTATGGAGGGGGTTTGTTTGATCACGTATTGCTTAATTACTTGACCCTGTTCTTTCGATTAAAAATAATAGCATATCTTTAGTGTAGCGGTTATCGCATCCGCCTCACTCCCGGAAGGCCACAGGTTCGAAACCGCGAAGTTTTTTTTTGCTTGGAACATGCAAAGACCTTTATAATTATCCGAAAATTTGTGTCAAGGTCACATTATTTACATCCCCGTATCTCTGGTAGAACCAGAGTTACGAGCCTCCAGAATTTAGTCTAATGTATTTCCTATGGAGGGGTTTGTTTGTTTACGATTAGCTTAATTACTCGACTACTGTTTGTCGTAGCTCCATGTTTTTAGTATGGTTAGATGGGGGACAAATTGGAATATAACATACTCAAAGAACATCGCCGTATCTACAGTAGAAACAGAGTTACGAGCCTGCAAAGTATAGTCTAATGCATTTTCTATGGAGGGGTTTGTTTGTTCACGTATTGCTTAATTACTTGACCCTGTTCTTTCGATTAAAAATAATAACATATCTTTAGTGTAGCGGTTATCGCATCCGCCTCACTCCCGGAAGGCCACAGGTTCGAAACCGCGAAGTTTTTTTTTATAATTATCCGAAAATTTGTGTCAAGGTCACATTATTGACATCCCCGTATCTCTGGTAGAACCAGAGTTACGAGCCTCCAGAATTTAGTCTAATGTATTTCCTATGGAGGGGTTTGTTTGTTTACGATTAGCTTAATTACTCGACTACTGTTTGTCGTAGCTCAATGTTTTTAGTATGGTTAGATGGGGGACAAATTGGAATATAACATACTCAAAGGACATAGCCGTATCTACAGTAGAAACAGAGTTACGAGCCTGCAAAGTATAGTCTAATGCATTTTCTATGGAGGGGTTTGTTTGTTCACGTATTGCTTAATTACTTGACCCTGTTCTTTCGATTAAAAATAATAACATATCTTTAGTGTAGCGGTTATCGCATCCGCCTCACTCCCGGAAGGCCACAGGTTCGAAACCGCGAAGTTTTTTTATAATTATCCGAACATTTGTGTCAAGGTCACATTATTTACATCCCCGTATCTCTGGTAGAAAAAGAGTTACGAGCCTCCAGAATTTAGTCTAATGGATTTCCTATGGAGGGGTTTGTTTGTTTACGATTAGCTTAATTACTCGACTACTGTTTGTCGTAGCTCAATGTTTTTAGTATGGTTAGATGGGGGACAAATTGGACTATAACATACTCAAAGGACATCCCCGTATCTACAGTAGAAACAGAGTTACGAGCCTTCAAAGTATAGTCTAATGCATTTTCTATGGAGGGGGTTTGTTTGATCACGTATTGCTTAATTACTTGACCCTGTTCTTTCGATTAAAAATAATAGCATATCTTTAGTGTAGCGGTTATCGCATCCGCCTCACTCCCGGAAGGCCACAGGTTCGAAAACGCGAAGTTTTTTTTTGCTTGGAACATGCAAAGACCTTTATAATTATCCGAAAATTTGTGTCAAGGTCACATTATTTACATCCCCGTATCTCTGGTAGAACCAGAGTTACGAGCCTCCAGAATTTAGTCTAATGTATTTCCTATGGAGGGGTTTGTTTGTTTACGATTAGCTTAATTACTCGACTACTGTTTGTCGTAGCTCAATGTTTTTAGTATGGTTAGATGGGGGACAAATTGGACTATAACATACTCAAAGGACATCCCCGTATCTACAGTAGAAACAGAGTTACGAGCCTTCAAAGTATAGTCTAATGCATTTTCTATGGAGGGGGTTTGTTTGATCACGTATTGCTTAATTACTTGACCCTGTTCTTTCGATTAAAAATAATAGCATATCTTTAGTGTAGCGGTTATCGCATCCGCCTCACTCCCGGAAGGCCACAGGTTCGAAACCGCGAAGTTTTTTTTTGCTTGGAACATGCAAAGACCTTTATAATTATCCGAAAATTTGTGTCAAGGTCACATTATTTACATCCCCGTATCTCTGGTAGAACCAGAGTTACGAGCCTCCAGAATTTAGTCTAATGTATTTCCTATGGAGGGGTTTGTTTGTTTACGATTAGCTTAATTACTCGACTACTGTTTGTCGTAGCTCAATGTTTTTAGTATGGTTAGATGGGGGACAAATTGGACTATAACATACTCAAAGGACATCCCCGTATCTACAGTAGAAACAGAGTTACGAGCCTTCAAAGTATAGTCTAATGCATTTTCTATGGAGGGGGTTTGTTTGATCACGTATTGCTTAATTACTTGACCCTGTTCTTTCGATTAAAAATAATAGCATATCTTTAGTGTAGCGGTTATCGCATCCGCCTCACTCCCGGAAGGCCACAGGTTCGAAAACGCGAAGTTTTTTTTTGCTTGGAACATGCAAAGACCTTTATAATTATCCGAAAATTTGTGTCAAGGTCACATTATTTACATCCCCGTATCTCTGGTAGAACCAGAGTTACGAGCCTCCAGAATTTAGTCTAATGTATTTCCTATGGAGGGGTTTGTTTGTTTACGATTAGCTTAATTACTCGACTACTGTTTGTCGTAGCTCAATGTTTTTAGTATGGTTAGATGGGGGACAAATTGGACTATAACATACTCAAAGGACATCCCCGTATCTACAGTAGAAACAGAGTTACGAGCCTTCAAAGTATAGTCTAATGCATTTTCTATGGAGGGGGTTTGTTTGATCACGTATTGCTTAATTACTTGACCCTGTTCTTTCGATTAAAAATAATAGCATATCTTTAGTGTAGCGGTTATCGCATCCGCCTCACTCCCGGAAGGCCACAGGTTCGAAACCGCGAAGTTTTTTTTTGCTTGGAACATGCAAAGACCTTTATAATTATCCGAAAATTTGTGTCAAGGTCACATTATTTACATCCCCGTATCTCTGGTAGAACCAGAGTTACGAGCCTCCAGAATTTAGTCTAATGTATTTCCTATGGAGGGGTTTGTTTGTTTACGATTAGCTTAATTACTCGACTACTGTTTGTCGTAGCTCAATGTTTTTAGTATGGTTAGATGGGGGACAAATTGGAATATAACATACTCAAAGGACATCGCCGTATCTACAGTAGAAACAGAGTTACGAGCCTGCAAAGTATAGTCTAATGCATTTTCTATGAAGGGGTTTGTTTGTTCACGTATTGCTTAATTACTTGACCCTGTTCTTTCGATTAAAAATAATAACATATCTTTAGTGTAGCGGTTATCGCATCCGCCTCACTCCCGGAAGGCCACAGGTTCGAAACCGCGAAGTTTTTTTTTATAATTATCCGAACATTTGTGTCAAGGTCACATTATTTACATCCCCGTATCTCTGGTAGAAAAAGAGTTACGAGCCTCCAGAATTTAGTCTAATGGATTTCCTATGGAGGGGTTTGTTTGTTTACGATTAGCTTAATTACTCGACTACTGTTTGTCGTAGCTCAATGTTTTTAGTATGGTTAGATGGGGGACAAATTGGACTATAACATACTCAAAGGACATCCCCGTATCTACAGTAGAAACAGAGTTACGAGCCTGCAAAGTATAGTCTAATGCATTTTCTATGGAGGGGGTTTGTTTGATCACGTATTGCTTAATTACTTGACCCTGTTCTTTCGATTAAAAATAATAGCATATCTTTAGTGTAGCGGTTATCGCATCCGCCTCACTCCCGGAAGGCCACAGGTTCGAAACCGCGAAGTTTTTTTTTGCTTGGAACATGCAAAGACCTTTATAATTATCCGAAAATTTGTGTCAAGGTCACATTATTTACATCCCCGTATCTCTGGTAGAACCAGAGTTACGAGCCTCCAGAATTTAGTCTAATGTATTTCCTATGGAGGGGTTTGTTTGTTTACGATTAGCTTAATTACTCGACTACTGTTTGTCGTAGCTCAATGTTTTTAGTATGGTTAGATGGGGGACAAATTGGAATATAACATACTCAAAGGACATCGCCGTATCTACAGTAGAAACAGAGTTACGAGCCTGCAAAGTATAGTCTAATGCATTTTCTATGGAGGGGTTTGTTTGTTCACGTATTGCTTATTTACTTGACCCTGTTCTTTCGATTAAAAATAATAACATATCTTTAGTGTAGCGGTTATCGCATCCGCCTCACTCCCGGAAGGCCACAGGTTCGAAACCGCGAAGTTTTTTTTTATAATTATCCGAACATTTGTGTCAAGGTCACATTATTTACATCCCCGTATCTCTGGTAGAAAAAGAGTTACGAGCCTCCAGAATTTAGTCTAATGGATTTCCTATGAAGGGGTTTGTTTGTTTACGATTAGCTTAATTACTCGACTACTGTTTGTCGTAGCTCAATGTTTTTAGTATGGTTAGATGGGGGACAATTTGGACTATAACATATCCTAAGGACATCCCCATATCTCTAGTAGACACAGAGTTACGAGCCTGCAAAATATAGTCTAATGCATTTTCTATGGAGGGGTTTGTTTGTTCACGTATTGCTTAATTACTTGACCCTGTTCTTTCGATTAAAAATAATAACATATCTTTAGTGTAGCGGTTATCGCATCCGCCTCACTCCCGGAAGGCCACAGGTTCGAAACCGCGAAGTTTTTTTTTTGCTTGGAACATGCAAAGACCTTTATAGTTATCCGAACATTTGTGTCAAGGTCACATTATTTACATCCCCGTATCTCTGGTAGAACCAGAGTTACGAGCCTGCAAAGTTTATTTTCAAAAATCAAAAGTAACCTTCTAACAATAAGTGAGACAAAAAATAATTTGACGACGATATTGAGGTAGCCTCAAGTTTAAAGTATCCTTGTATGGGGAGCAAAGAGTACTATAACATATCCAAAGGAGATCCCAGTATCTCTTGTAGAACAAGAGTTATGAGCCTCCAAAGTTTAGTGCAAAAATCATAAGTAACATAATAAAAAAAGTGAGACGATACCAAAGTTGACGAACATTTTGCTTAATATCTCGGCCCTTGTTTGTCGTAGCTCAATGTTTTTAGTATGGTTAGATGGGGGACAATTTGGACTATAACATATCCTAAGGACATCCCCGTATCTTTAGTAGACACAGAGTTATGGGCCTGCAAAGTATAGTCTAATGCATTTCCTATGGAGGGGTTTGTTTGTTTACGATTAGCTTAATTACTCGACTACTGTTTGTCGTAGCTCAATGTTTTTAGTATGGTTAGATGGGGGACAAATTGGAATATAACATACTCAAAGGACATCGCCGTATCTACAGTAGAAACAGAGTTACGAGCCTGCAAAGTATAGTCTAGTGCATTTTCTATGGAGGGGTTTGTTTGTTCACGTATTGCTTAATTACTTGACCCTGTTCTTTCGATTAAAAATAATAACATATCTTTAGTGTAGCGGTTATCGCATCCGCCTCACTCCCGGAAGGCCACAGGTTCGAAACCGCGAAGTTTTTTTTTATAATTATCCGAACATTTGTGTCAAGGTCACATTATTTACATCCCCGTATCTCTGGTAGAAAAAGAGTTACGAGCCTCCAGAATTTAGTCAAATGGATTTCCTATGGAGGGGTTTGTTTGTTTACGATTAGCTTAATTACTCGACTACTGTTTGTCGTAGCTCAATGTTTTTAGTATGGTTAGATGGGGGACAAATTGGACTATAACATACTCAAAGGACATCCCCGTATCTACAGTAGAAACAGAGTTACGAGCCTTCAAAGTATAGTCTAATGCATTTTCTATGGAGGGGGTTTGTTTGATCACGTATTGCTTAATTACTTGACCCTGTTCTTTCGATTAAAAATAATAGCATATCTTTAGTGTAGCGGTTATCGCATCCGCCTCACTCCCGGAAGGCCACAGGTTCGAAACCGCGAAGTTTTTTTTTGCTTGGAACATGCAAAGACCTTTATAATTATCCGAAAATTTGTGTCAAGGTCACATTATTTACATCCCCGTATCTCTGGTAGAACCAGAGTTACGAGCCTCCAGAATTTAGTCTAATGTATTTCCTTTGGAGGGGTTTGTTTGTTTACGATTAGCTTAATTACTCGACTACTGTTTGTCGTAGCTCAATGTTTTTAGTATGGTTAGATGGGGGACAAATTGGAATATAACATACTCAAAGGACATCGCCGTATCTACAGTAGAAACAGAGTTACGAGCCTGCAAAGTATAGTCTAATGCATTTTCTATGAAGGGGTTTGTTTGTTCACGTATTGCTTAATTACTTGACCCTGTTCTTTCGATTAAAAATAATAACATATCTTTAGTGTAGCGGTTATCGCATCCGCCTCACTCCCGGAAGGCCACAGGTTCGAAACCGCGAAGTTTTTTTTTATAATTATCCGAACATTTGTGTCAAGGTCACATTATTTACATCCCCGTATCTCTGGTAGAAAAAGAGTTACGAGCCTCCAGAATTTAGTCTAATGGATTTCCTATGGAGGGGTTTGTTTGTTTACGATTAGCTTAATTACTCGACTACTGTTTGTCGTAGCTCAATGTTTTTAGTATGGTTAGATGGGGGACAAATTGGACTATAACATACTCAAAGGACATCCCCGTATCTACAGTAGAAACAGAGTTACGAGCCTGCAAAGTATAGTCTAATGCATTTTCTATGGAGGGGGTTTGTTTGATCACGTATTGCTTAATTACTTGACCCTGTTCTTTCGATTAAAAATAATAGCATATCTTTAGTGTAGCGGTTATCGCATCCGCCTCACTCCCGGAAGGCCACAGGTTCGAAACCGCGAAGTTTTTTTTTGCTTGGAACATGCAAAGACCTTTATAATTATCCGAAAATTTGTGTCAAGGTCACATTATTTACATCCCCGTATCTCTGGTAGAACCAGAGTTACGAGCCTCCAGAATTTAGTCTAATGTATTTCCTATGGAGGGGTTTGTTTGTTTACGATTAGCTTAATTACTCGACTACTGTTTGTCGTAGCTCAATGTTTTTAGTATGGTTAGATGGGGGACAAATTGGAATATAACATACTCAAAGGACATCGCCGTATCTACAGTAGAAACAGAGTTACGAGCCTGCAAAGTATAGTCTAATGCATTTTCTATGGAGGGGTTTGTTTGTTCACGTATTGCTTATTTACTTGACCCTGTTCTTTCGATTAAAAATAATAACATATCTTTAGTGTAGCGGTTATCGCATCCGCCTCACTCCCGGAAGGCCACAGGTTCGAAACCGCGAAGTTTTTTTTTATAATTATCCGAACATTTGTGTCAAGGTCACATTATTTACATCCCCGTATCTCTGGTAGAAAAAGAGTTACGAGCCTCCAGAATTTAGTCTAATGGATTTCCTATGAAGGGGTTTGTTTGTTTACGATTAGCTTAATTACTCGACTACTGTTTGTCGTAGCTCAATGTTTTTAGTATGGTTAGATGGGGGACAATTTGGACTATAACATATCCTAAGGACATCCCCATATCTCTAGTAGACACAGAGTTACGAGCCTGCAAAATATAGTCTAATGCATTTTCTATGGAGGGGTTTGTTTGTTCACGTATTGCTTAATTACTTGACCCTGTTCTTTCGATTAAAAATAATAACATATCTTTAGTGTAGCGGTTATCGCATCCGCCTCACTCCCGGAAGGCCACAGGTTCGAAACCGCGAAGTTTTTTTTTTGCTTGGAACATGCAAAGACCTTTATAGTTATCCGAACATTTGTGTCAAGGTCACATTATTTACATCCCCGTATCTCTGGTAGAACCAGAGTTACGAGCCTGCAAAGTTTATTTTCAAAAATCAAAAGTAACCTTCTAACAATAAGTGAGACAAAAAATAATTTGACGACGATATTGAGGTAGCCTCAAGTTTAAAGTATCCTTGTATGGGGAGCAAAGAGTACTATAACATATCCAAAGGAGATCCCAGTATCTCTTGTAGAACAAGAGTTATGAGCCTCCAAAGTTTAGTGCAAAAATCATAAGTAACATAATAAAAAAAGTGAGACGATACCAAAGTTGACGAACATTTTGCTTAATATCTCGGCCCTTGTTTGTCGTAGCTCAATGTTTTTAGTATGGTTAGATGGGGGACAATTTGGACTATAACATATCCTAAGGACATCCCCGTATCTTTAGTAGACACAGAGTTATGGGCCTGCAAAGTATAGTCTAATGCATTTCCTATGGAGGGGTTTGTTTGTTTACGATTAGCTTAATTACTCGACTACTGTTTGTCGTAGCTCAATGTTTTTAGTATGGTTAGATGGGGGACAAATTGGAATATAACATACTCAAAGGACATCGCCGTATCTACAGTAGAAACAGAGTTACGAGCCTGCAAAGTATAGTCTAGTGCATTTTCTATGGAGGGGTTTGTTTGTTCACGTATTGCTTAATTACTTGACCCTGTTCTTTCGATTAAAAATAATAACATATCTTTAGTGTAGCGGTTATCGCATCCGCCTCACTCCCGGAAGGCCACAGGTTCGAAACCGCGAAGTTTTTTTTTATAATTATCCGAACATTTGTGTCAAGGTCACATTATTTACATCCCCGTATCTCTGGTAGAAAAAGAGTTACGAGCCTCCAGAATTTAGTCAAATGGATTTCCTATGGAGGGGTTTGTTTGTTTACGATTAGCTTAATTACTCGACTACTGTTTGTCGTAGCTCAATGTTTTTAGTATGGTTAGATGGGGGACAAATTGGACTATAACATACTCAAAGGACATCCCCGTATCTACAGTAGAAACAGAGTTACGAGCCTGCAAAGTATAGTCTAATGCATTTTCTATGGAGGGGGTTTGTTTGATCACGTATTGCTTAATTACTTGACCCTGTTCTTTCGATTAAAAATAATAGCATATCTTTAGTGTAGCGGTTATCGCATCCGCCTCACTCCCGGAAGGCCACAGGTTCGAAACCGCGAAGTTTTTTTTTGCTTGGAACATGCAAAGACCTTTATAATTATCCGAAAATTTGTGTCAAGGTCACATTATTTACATCCCCGTATCTCTGGTAGAACCAGAGTTACGAGCCTCCAGAATTTAGTCTAATGTATTTCCTATGGAGGGGTTTGTTTGTTTACGATTAGCTTAATTACTCGACTACTGTTTGTCGTAGCTCAATGTTTTTAGTATGGTTAGATGGGGGACAAATTGGAATATAACATACTCAAAGGACATCGCCGTATCTACAGTAGAAACAGAGTTACGAGCCTGCAAAGTATAGTCTAATGCATTTTCTATGGAGGGGTTTGTTTGTTCACGTATTGCTTATTTACTTGACCCTGTTCTTTCGATTAAAAATAATAACATATCTTTAGTGTAGCGGTTATCGCATCCGCCTCACTCCCGGAAGGCCACAGGTTCGAAACCGCGAAGTTTTTTTTTATAATTATCCGAACATTTGTGTCAAGGTCACATTATTTACATCCCCGTATCTCTGGTAGAAAAAGAGTTACGAGCCTCCAGAATTTAGTCTAATGGATTTCCTATGAAGGGGTTTGTTTGTTTACGATTAGCTTAATTACTCGACTACTGTTTGTCGTAGCTCAATGTTTTTAGTATGGTTAGATGGGGGACAATTTGGACTATAACATATCCTAAGGACATCCCCATATCTCTAGTAGACACAGAGTTACGAGCCTGCAAAATATAGTCTAATGCATTTTCTATGGAGGGGTTTGTTTGTTCACGTATTGCTTAATTACTTGACCCTGTTCTTTCGATTAAAAATAATAACATATCTTTAGTGTAGCGGTTATCGCATCCGCCTCACTCCCGGAAGGCCACAGGTTCGAAACCGCGAAGTTTTTTTTTTGCTTGGAACATGCAAAGACCTTTATAATTATCCGAACATTTGTGTCAAGGTCACATTATTTACATCCCCGTATCTCTGGTAGAACCAGAGTTACGAGCCTGCAAAGTTTATTTTCAAAAATCAAAAGTAACCTTCTAACAATAAGTGAGACAAAAAATAATTTGACGACGATATTGAGGTAGCCTCAAGTTTAAAGTATCCTTGTATGGGGAGCAAAGAGTACTATAACATATCCAAAGGAGATCCCAGTATCTCTTGTAGAACAAGAGTTATGAGCCTCCAAAGTTTAGTGCAAAAATCATAAGTAACATAATAAAAAAAGTGAGACGATACCAAAGTTGACGAACATTTTGCTTAATATCTCGGCCCTTGTTTGTCGTAGCTCAATGTTTTTAGTATGGTTAGATGGGGGACAATTTGGACTATAACATATCCTAAGGACATCCCCGTATCTCTAGTAGACACAGAGTTATGGGCCTGCAAAGTATAGTCTAATGCATTTCCTATGGAGGGGTTTGTTTGTTTACGATTAGCTTAATTACTCGACTACTGTTTGTCGTAGCTCAATGTTTTTAGTATGGTTAGATGGGGGACAAATTGGAATATAACATACTCAAAGGACATCGCCGTATCTACAGTAGAAACAGAGTTACGAGCCTGCAAAGTATAGTCTAATGCATTTTCTATGGAGGGGTTTGTTTGTTCACGTATTGCTTAATTACTTGACCCTGTTCTTTCGATTAAAAATAATAACATATCTTTAGTGTAGCGGTTATCGCATCCGCCTCACTCCCGGAAGGCCACAGGTTCGAAACCGCGAAGTTTTTTTTTATAATTATCCGAACATTTGTGTCAAGGTCACATTATTTACATCCCCGTATCTCTGGTAGAAAAAGAGTTACGAGCCTCCAGAATTTAGTCTAATGGATTTCCTATGGAGGGGTTTGTTTGTTTACGATTAGCTTAATTACTCGACTACTGTTTGTCGTAGCTCAATGTTTTTAGTATGGTTAGATGGGAGACAAATTGGACTATAACATACTCAAAGGACATCCCCGTATCTACAGTAGAAACAGAGTTACGAGCCTTCAAAGTATAGTCTAATGCATTTTCTATGGAGGGGGTTTGTTTGATCACGTATTGCTTAATTACTTGACCCTGTTCTTTCGATTAAAAATAATAGCATATCTTTAGTGTAGCGGTTATCGCATCCGCCTCACTCCCGGAAGGCCACAGGTTCGAAACCGCGAAGTTTTTTTTTGCTTGGAACATGCAAAGACCTTTATAATTATCCGAAAATTTGTGTCAAGGTCACATTATTTACATCCCCGTATCTCTGGTAGAACCAGAGTTACGAGCCTCCAGAATTTAGTCTAATGTATTTCCTATGGAGGGGTTTGTTTGTTTACGATTAGCTTAATTACTCGACTACTGTTTGTCGTAGCTCAATGTTTTTAGTATGGTTAGATGGGGGACAAATTGGAATATAACATACTCAAAGGACATCGCCGTATCTACAGTAGAAACAGAGTTACGAGCCTGCAAAGTATAGTCTAATGCATTTTCTATGGAGGGGTTTGTTTGTTCACGTATTGCTTAATTACTTGACCCTGTTCTTTCGATTAAAAATAATAACATATCTTTAGTGTAGCGGTTATCGCATCCGCCTCACTCCCGGAAGGCCACAGGTTCGAAACCGCGAAGTTTTTTTTTGCTTGAAACATGCAAAGACCTTTATAATTATCCGAAAATTTGTGTCAAGGTCACATTATTTACATCCCCGTATCTCTGGTAGAACCAGAGTTACGAGCCTCCAGAATTTAGTCTAATGTATTTCCTAAGGAGGGGTTTGTTTGTTTACGATTAGCTTAATTACTCGACTACTGTTTGTCGTAGCTCAATGTTTTTAGTATGGTTAGATGGGGGACAAATTGGAATATAACATACTCAAAGGACATAGCCGTATCTACAGTAGAAACAGAGTTACGAGCCTGCAAAGTATAGTCTAATGCATTTTCTATGGAGGGGTTTGTTTGTTCACGTATTGCTTAATTACTTGACCCTGTTCTTTCGATTAAAAATAATAACATATCTTTAGTGTAGCGGTTATCGCATCCGCCTCACTCCCGGAAGGCCACAGGTTCGAAACCGCGAAGTTTTTTTTTATAATTATCCGAACATTTGTGTCAAGGTCACATTATTTACATCCCCGTATCTCTGGTAGAAAAAGAGTTACGAGCCTCCAGAATTTAGTCTAATGGATTTCCTATGGAGGGGTTTGTTTGTTTACGATTAGCTTAATTACTCGACTACTGTTTGTCGTAGCTCAATGTTTTTAGTATGGTTAGATGGGGGACAAATTGGACTATAACATACTCAAAGGACATCCCCGTATCTACAGTAGAAACAGAGTTACGAGCCTTCAAAGTATAGTCTAATGCATTTTCTATGGAGGGGGTTTGTTTGATCACGTATTGCTTAATTACTTGACCCGGTTCTTTCGATTAAAATTAATAGCATATCTTTAGTGTAGCGGTTATCGCATCCGCCTCACTCCCGGAAGGCCACAGGTTCGAAACCGCGAAGTTTTTTTTTGCTTGGAACATGCAAAGACCTTTATAATTATCCGAAAATTTGTGTCAAGGTCACATTATTTACATCCCCGTATCTCTGGTAGAACCAGAGTTACGAGCCTCCAGAATTTAGTCTAATGTATTTCCTATGGAGGGGTTTGTTTGTTTACGATTAGCTTAATTACTTGACTACTGTTTGTCGTAGCTCAATGTTTTTAGTATGGTTAGATGGGGGACAAATTGGAATATAACATACTCAAAGGACATCGCCGTATCTACAGTAGAAACAGAGTTACGAGCCTGCAAAGTATAGTCTAATGCATTTTCTATGAAGGGGTTTGTTTGTTCACGTATTGCTTAATTACTTGACCCTGTTCTTTCGATTAAAAATAATAACATATCTTTAGTGTAGCGGTTATCGCATCCGCCTCACTCCCGGAAGGCCACAGGTTCGAAACCGCGAAGTTTTTTTTTATAATTATCCGAACATTTGTGTCAAGGTCACATTATTTACATCCCCGTTTCTCTGGTAGAAAAAGAGTTACGAGCCTCCAGAATTTAGTCTAATGGATTTCCTATGAAGGGGTTTGTTTGTTTACGATTAGCTTAATTACTCGACTACTGTTTGTCTTAGCTCAATGTTTTTAGTATGGTTAGATGGGGGACAAATTGGACTATAACATACTCAAAGGACATCCCCGTATCTACAGTAGAAACAGAGTTACGAGCCTGCAAAGTATAGTCTAATGCATTTTCTATGGAGGGGGTTTGTTTGATCACGTATTGCTTAATTACTTGACCCTGTTCTTTCGATTAAAAATAATAGCATATCTTTAGTGTAGCGGTTATCGCATCCGCCTCACTCCCGGAAGGCCACAGGTTCGAAACCGCGAAGTTTTTTTTTGCTTGGAACATGCAAAGACCTTTATAATTATCCGAAAATTTGTGTCAAGGTCACATTATTTACATCCCCGTATCTCTGGTAGAACCAGAGTTACGAGCCTCCAGAATTTAGTCTAATGTATTTCCTATGGAGGGGTTTGTTTGTTTACGATTAGCTTAATTACTCGACTACTGTTTGTCGTAGCTCAATGTTTTTAGTATGGTTAGATGGGGGACAAATTGGAATATAACATACTCAAAGGACATCGCCGTATCTACAGTAGAAACAGAGTTACGAGCCTGCAAAGTATAGTCTAATGCATTTTCTATGGAGGGGTTTGTTTGTTCACGTATTGCTTATTTACTTGACCCTGTTCTTTCGATTAAAAATAATAACATATCTTTAGTGTAGCGGTTATCGCATCCGCCTCACTCCCGGAAGGCCACAGGTTCGAAACCGCGAAGTTTTTTTTTATAATTATCCGAACATTTGTGTCAAGGTCACATTATTTACATCCCCGTATCTCTGGTAGAAAAAGAGTTACGAGCCTCCAGAATTTAGTCTAATGGATTTCCTATGAAGGGGTTTGTTTGTTTACGATTAGCTTAATTACTCGACTACTGTTTGTCGTAGCTCAATGTTTTTAGTATGGTTAGATGGGGGACAATTTGGACTATAACATATCCTAAGGACATCCCCATATCTCTAGTAGACACAGAGTTACGAGCCTGCAAAATATAGTCTAATGCATTTTCTATGGAGGGGTTTGTTTGTTCACGTATTGCTTAATTACTTGACCCTGTTCTTTCGATTAAAAATAATAACATATCTTTAGTGTAGCGGTTATCGCATCCGCCTCACTCCCGGAAGGCCACAGGTTCGAAACCGCGAAGTTTTTTTTTTGCTTGGAACATGCAAAGACCTTTATAATTATCCGAACATTTGTGTCAAGGTCACATTATTTACATCCCCGTATCTCTGGTAGAACCAGAGTTACGAGCCTGCAAAGTTTATTTTCAAAAATCAAAAGTAACCTTCTAACAATAAGTGAGACAAAAAATAATTTGACGACGATATTGAGGTAGCCTCAAGTTTAAAGTATCCTTGTATGGGGAGCAAAGAGTACTATAACATATCCAAAGGAGATCCCAGTATCTCTTGTAGAACAAGAGTTATGAGCCTCCAAAGTTTAGTGCAAAAATCATAAGTAACATAATAAAAAAAGTGAGACGATACCAAAGTTGACGAACATTTTGCTTAATATCTCGGCCCTTGTTTGTCGTAGCTCAATGTTTTTAGTATGGTTAGATGGGGGACAATTTGGACTATAACATATCCTAAGGACATCCCCGTATCTCTAGTAGACACAGAGTTATGGGCCTGCAAAATATAGTCTAATGCATTTCCTATGGAGGGGTTTGTTTGTTTACGATTAGCTTAATTACTCGACTACTGTTTGTCGTAGCTCAATGTTTTTAGTATGGTTAGATGGGGGACAAATTGGAATATAACATACTCAAAGGACATCGCCGTATCTACAGTAGAAACAGAGTTACGAGCCTGCAAAGTATAGTCTAATGCATTTTCTATGGAGGGGTTTGTTTGTTCACGTATTGCTTAATTACTTGACCCTGTTCTTTCGATTAAAAATAATAACATATCTTTAGTGTAGCGGTTATCGCATCCGCCTCACTCCCGGAAGGCCACAGGTTCGAAACCGCGAAGTTTTTTTTTAAAATTATCCGAACATTTGTGTCAAGGTCACATTATTTACATCCCCGTATCTCTGGTAGAAAAAGAGTTACGAGCCTCCAGAATTTAGTCTAATGGATTTCCTATGGAGGGGTTTGTTTGTTTACGATTAGCTTAATTACTCGACTACTGTTTGTCGTAGCTCAATGTTTTTAGTATGGTTAGATGGGGGACAAATTGGAATATAACATACTCAAAGGACATCGCCGTATCTACAGTAGAAACAGAGTTACGAGCCTGCAAAGTATAGTCTAATGCATTTTCTATGGAGGGGTTTGTTTGTTCACGTATTGCTTAATTACTTGACCCTGTTCTTTCGATTAAAAATAATAACATATCTTTAGTGTAGCGGTTATCGCATCCGCCTCACTCCCGGAAGGCCACAGGTTCGAAACCGCGAAGTTTTTTTTTGCTTGAAACATGCAAAGACCTTTATAATTATCCGAAAATTTGTGTCAAGGTCACATTATTTACATCCCCGTATCTCTGGTAGAACCAGAGTTACGAGCCTCCAGAATTTAGTCTAATGTATTTCCTAAGGAGGGGTTTGTTTGTTTACGATTAGCTTAATTACTCGACTACTGTTTGTCGTAGCTCAATGTTTTTAGTATGGTTAGATGGGGGACAAATTGGAATATTACATACTCAAAGGACATAGCCGTATCTACAGTAGAAACAGAGTTACGAGCCTGCAAAGTATAGTCTAATGCATTTTCTATGGAGGGGTTTGTTTGTTCACGTATTGCTTAATTACTTGACCCTGTTCTTTCGATTAAAAATAATAACATATCTTTAGTGTAGCGGTTATCGCATCCGCCTCACTCCCGGAAGGCCACAGGTTCGAAACCGCGAAGTTTTTTTTTATAATTATCCGAACATTTGTGTCAAGGTCACATTATTTACATCCCCGTATCTCTGGTAGAAAAAGAGTTACGAGCCTCCAGAATTTAGTCTAATGGATTTCCTATGGAGGGGTTTGTTTGTTTACGATTAGCTTAATTACTCGACTACTGTTTGTCGTAGCTCAATGTTTTTAGTATGGTTAGATGGGGGACAAATTGGACTATAACATACTCAAAGGACATCCCCGTATCTACAGTAGAAACAGAGTTACGAGCCTTCAAAGTATAGTCTAATGCATTTTCTATGGAGGGGGTTTGTTTGATCACGTATTGCTTAATTACTTGACCCTGTTCTTTCGATTAAAAATAATAGCATATCTTTAGTGTAGCGGTTATCGCATCCGCCTCACTCCCGGAAGGCCACAGGTTCGAAACCGCGAAGTTTTTTTTTGCTTGGAACATGCA
This sequence comes from Phalangium opilio, assembly GCF_054372755.1. Classification (NCBI taxonomy): domain Eukaryota; kingdom Metazoa; phylum Arthropoda; class Arachnida; order Opiliones; family Phalangiidae; genus Phalangium; species Phalangium opilio. Next base: position 2,802,972 of record NW_028324173.1, read on the forward strand.
AAGACCTTTATAATTATCCGAAAATTTGTGTCAAGGTCACATTATTTACATCCCCGTATCTCTGGTAGAACCAGAGTTACGAGCCTCCAGAATTTAGTCTAATGTATTTCCTATGGAGGGGTTTGTTTGTTTACGATTAGCTTAATTACTCGACTACTGTTTGTCGTAGCTCAATGTTTTTAGTATGGTTAGATGGGGGACAAATTGGAATATAACATACTCAAAGGACATCGCCGTATCTACAGTAGAAACAGAGTTACGAGCCTGCAAAGTATAGTCTAATGCATTTTCTATGAAGGGGTTTGTTTGTTCACGTATTGCTTAATTACTTGACCCTGTTCTTTCGATTAAAAATAATAACATATCTTTAGTGTAGCGGTTATCGCATCCGCCTCACTCCCGGAAGGCCACAGGTTCGAAACCGCGAAGTTTTTTTTTATAATTATCCGAACATTTGTGTCAAGGTCACATTATTTACATCCCCGTATCTCTGGTAGAAAAAGAGTTACGAGCCTCCAGAATTTAGTCTAATGGATTTCCTATGAAGGGGTTTGTTTGTTTACGATTAGCTTAATTACTCGACTACTGTTTGTCGTAGCTCAATGTTTTTAGTATGGTTAGATGGGGGACAAATTGGACTATAACATACTCAAAGGACATCCCCGTATCTACAGTAGAAACAGAGTTACGAGCCTTCAAAGTATAGTCTAATGCATTTTCTATGGAGGGGGTTTGTTTGATCACGTATTGCTTAATTACTTGACCCTGTTCTTTCGATTAAAAATAATAGCATATCTTTAGTGTAGCGGTTATCGCATCCGCCTCACTCCCGGAAGGCCACAGGTTCGAAACCGCGAAGTTTTTTTTATAATTATCCGAACATTTGTGTCAAGGTCACATTATTTACATCCCCGTATCTCTGGTAGAACCAGAGTTACGAGCCTCCAGAATTTAGTCTAATGTATTTCCTATGGAGGGGTTTGTTTGTTTACGATTAGCTTAATTACTCGACTACTGTTTGTCGTAGCTCAATGTTTTTAGTATGGTTAGATGGGGGACAAATTGGAATATAACATACTCAAAGGACATCGCCGTATCTACAGTAGAAACAGAGTTACGAGCCTGCAAAGTATAGTCTAATGCATTTTCTATGGAGGGGTTTGTTTGTTCACGTATTGCTTAATTACTTGAACCTGTTCTTTCGATTAAAAATAATAACATATCTTTAGTGTAGCGGTTATCGCATCCGCCTCACTCCCGGAAGCCCACAGGTTCGAAACCGCGAAGTTTTTTTTTATAATTATCCGAACATTTGTGTCAAGGTCACATTATTTACATCCCCGTATCTCTGGTAGAAAAAGAGTTACGAGCCTCCAGAATTTAGTCAAATGGATTTCCTATGGAGGGGTTTGTTTGTTTACGATTAGCTTAATTACTCGACTACTGTTTGTCGTAGCTCAATGTTTTTAGTATGGTTAGATGGGGGACAAATTGGACTATAACAAACTCAAAGGACATCCCCGTATCTACAGTAGAAACAGAGTTACGAGCCTTCAAAGTATAGTCTAATGCATTTTCTATGGAGGGGGTTTGTTTGATCACGTATTGCTTAATTACTTGACCCTGTTCTTTCGATTAAAAATAATAGCATATCTTTAGTGTAGCGGTTATCGCATCCGCCTCACTCCCGGAAGGCCACAGGTTCGAAACCGCGAAGTTTTTTTTTGCTTGGAACATGCAAAGACCTTTATAATTATCCGAAAATTTGTGTCAAGGTCACATTATTTACATCCCCGTATCTCTGGTAGAACCAGAGTTACGAGCCTCCAGAATTTAGTCTAATGTATTTCCTATGGAGGGGTTTGTTTGTTTACGATTAGCTTAATTACTCGACTACTGTTTGTCGTAGCTCAATGTTTTTAGTATGGTTAGATGGGGGACAAATTGGAATATAACATACTCAAAGGACATCGCCGTATCTACAGTAGAAACAGAGTTACGAGCCTGCAAAGTATAGTCTAATGCATTTTCTATGAAGGGGTTTGTTTGTTCACGTATTGCTTAATTACTTGACCCTGTTCTTTCGATTAAAAATAATAACATATCTTTAGTGTAGCGGTTATCGCATCCGCCTCACTCCCGGAAGGCCACAGGTTCGAAACCGCGAAGTTTTTTTTTATAATTATCCGAACATTTGTGTCAAGGTCACATTATTTACATCCCCTTATCTCTGGTAGAAAAAGAGTTACGAGCCTCCAGAATTTAGTCTAATGGATTTCCTATGGAGGGGTTTGTATGTTTACGATTAGCTTAATTACTCGACTACTGTTTGTCTTAGCTCAATGTTTTTAGTATGGTTAGATGGGGGACAAATTGGACTATAACATACTCAAAGGACATCCCCGTATCTACAGTAGAAACAGAGTTACGAGCCTGCAAAGTATAGTCTAATGCATTTTCTATGGAGGGGGTTTGTTTGATCACGTATTGCTTAATTACTTGACCCTGTTCTTTCGATTAAAAATAATAGCATATCTTTAGTGTAGCGGTTATCGCATCCGCCTCACTCCCGGAAGGCCACAGGTTCGAAACCGCGAAGTTTTTTTTTGCTTGGAACATGCAAAGACCTTTATAATTATCCGAAAATTTGTGTCAAGGTCACATTATTTACATCCCCGTATCTCTGGTAGAACCAGAGTTACGAGCCTCCAGAATTTAGTCTAATGTATTTCCTATGGAGGGGTTTGTTTGTTTACGATTAGCTTAATTACTCGACTACTGTTTGTCGTAGCTCAATGTTTTTAGTATGGTTAGATGGGGGACAAATTGGAATATAACATACTCAAAGGACATCGCCGTATCTACAGTAGAAACAGAGTTACGAGCCTGCAAAGTATAGTCTAATGCATTTTCTATGGAGGGGTTTGTTTGTTCACGTATTGCTTATTTACTTGACCCTGTTCTTTCGATTAAAAATAATAACATATCTTTAGTGTAGCGGTTATCGCATCCGCCTCACTCCCGGAAGGCCACAGGTTCGAAACCGCGAAGTTTTTTTTTATAATTATCCGAACATTTGTGTCAAGGTCACATTATTTACATCCCCGTATCTCTGGTAGAAAAAGAGTTACGAGCCTCCAGAATTTAGTCTAATGGATTTCCTATGAAGGGGTTTGTTTGTTTACGATTAGCTTAATTACTCGACTACTGTTTGTCGTAGCTCAATGTTTTTAGTGTGGTTAGATGGGGGACAAATTGGACTATAACATACTCAAAGGACATCCCCGTATCTACAGTAGAAACAGAGTTACGAGCCTTCAAAGTATAGTCTAATGCATTTTCTATGGAGGGGGTTTGTTTGATCACGTATTGCTTAATTACTTGACCCTGTTCTTTCGATTAAAAATAATAGCATATCTTTAGTGTAGCGGTTATCGCATCCGCCTCACTCCCGGAAGGCCACAGGTTCGAAACCGCGAAGTTTTTTTTGCTTGGAACATGCAAAGACCTTTATAATTATCCGAACATTTGTGTCAAGGTCACATTATTTACATCCCCGTATCTCTGGTAGAACCAGAGTTACGAGCCTCCAGAATTTAGTCTAATGTATTTCCTATGGAGGGGTTTGTTTGTTTACGATTAGCTTAATTACTCGACTACTGTTTGTCGTAGCTCAATGTTTTTAGTATGGTTAGATGGGGGACAAATTGGAATATAACATACTCAAAGGACATCGCCGTATCTACAGTAGAAACAGAGTTACGAGCCTGCAAAGTATAGTCTAATGCATTTTCTATGGAGGGGTTTGTTTGTTCACGTATTGCTTAATTACTTGACCCTGTTCTTTCGATTAAAAATAATAACATATCTTTAGTGTAGCGGTTATCGCATCCGCCTCACTCCCGGAAGCCCACAGGTTCGAAACCGCGAAGTTTTTTTTTATAATTATCCGAACATTTGTGTCAAGGTCACATTATTTACATCCCCGTATCTCTGGTAGAAAAAGAGTTACGAGCCTCCAGAATTTAGTCAAATGGATTTCCTATGGAGGGGTTTGTTTGTTTACGATTAGCTTAATTACTCGACTACTGTTTGTCGTAGCTCAATGTTTTTAGTATGGTTAGATGGGGGACAAATTGGACTATAACATACTCAAAGGACATCCCCGTATCTACAGTAGAAACAGAGTTACGAGCCTGCAAAGTATAGTCTAATGCATTTTCTATGGAGGGGGTTTGTTTGATCACGTATTGCTTAATTACTTGACCCTGTTCTTTCGATTAAAAATAATAGCATATCTTTAGTGTAGCGGTTATCGCATCCGCCTCACTCCCGGAAGGCCACAGGTTCGAAACCGCGAAGTTTTTTTTGCTTGGAACATGCAAAGACCTTTATAATTATCCGAAAATTTGTGTCAAGGTCACATTATTTACATCCCCGTATCTCTGGTAGAACCAGAGTTACGAGCCTCCAGAATTTAGTCTAATGTATTTCCTATGGAGGGGTTTGTTTGTTTACGATTAGCTTAATTACTCGACTACTGTTTGTCGTAGCTCAATGTTTTTAGTATGGTTAGATGGGGGACAAATTGGAATATAACATACTCAAAGGACATCGCCGTATCTACAGTAGAAACAGAGTTACGAGCCTGCAAAGTATAGTCTAATGCATTTTCTATGGAGGGGTTTGTTTGTTCACGTATTGCTTATTTACTTGACCCTGTTCTTTCGATTAAAAATAATAACATATCTTTAGTGTAGCGGTTATCGCATCCGCCTCACTCCCGGAAGGCCACAGGTTCGAAACCGCGAAGTTTTTTTTTATAATTATCCGAACATTTGTGTCAAGGTCACATTATTTACATCCCCGTATCTCTGGTAGAAAAAGAGTTACGAGCCTCCAGAATTTAGTCTAATGGATTTCCTATGAAGGGGTTTGTTTGTTTACGATTAGCTTAATTACTCGACTACTGTTTGTCGTAGCTCAATGTTTTTAGTGTGGTTAGATGGGGGACAAATTGGACTATAACATACTCAAAGGACCTCCCCGTATCTACAGTAGAAACAGAGTTACGAGCCTTCAAAGTATAGTCTAATGCATTTTCTATGGAGGGGGTTTGTTTGATCACGTATTGCTTAATTACTTGACCCTGTTCTTTCGATTAAAAATAATAGCATATCTTTAGTGTAGCGGTTATCGCATCCGCCTCACTCCCGGAAGGCCACAGGTTCGAAACCGCGAAGTTTTTTTTTGCTTGGAACATGCAAAGACCTTTATAATTATCCGAACATTTGTGTCAAGGTCACATTATTTACATCCCCGTATCTCTGGTAGAACCAGAGTTACGAGCCTCCAGAATTTAGTCTAATGTATTTCCTATGGAGGGGTTTGTTTGTTTACGATTAGCTTAATTACTCGACTACTGTTTGTCGTAGCTCAATGTTTTTAGTATGGTTAGATGGGGGACAAATTGGAATATAACATACTCAAAGGACATCGCCGTATCTACAGTAGAAACAGAGTTACGAGCCTGCAAAGTATAGTCTAATGCATTTTCTATGGAGGGGTTTGTTTGTTCACGTATTGCTTAATTACTTGACCCTGTTCTTTCGATTAAAAATAATAACATATCTTTAGTGTAGCGGTTATCGCATCCGCCTCACTCCCGGAAGCCCACAGGTTCGAAACCGCGAAGTTTTTTTTTATAATTATCCGAACATTTGTGTCAAGGTCACATTATTTACATCCCCGTATCTCTGGTAGAAAAAGAGTTACGAGCCTCCAGAATTTAGTCAAATGGATTTCCTATGGAGGGGTTTGTTTGTTTACGATTAGCTTAATTACTCGACTACTGTTTGTCGTAGCTCAATGTTTTTAGTATAATAAGATGAAGGACAAATTGGACTATAACATACTCAAAGGACATCCCCGTATCTACAGTAGAAACAGAGTTACGAGCCTTCAAAGTATAGTCTAATGCATTTTCTATGGAGGGGGTTTGTTTGATCACGTATTGCTTAATTACTTGACCCTGTTCTTTCGATTAAAAATAATAGCATATCTTTAGTGTAGCGGTTATCGCATCCGCCTCACTCCCGGAAGGCCACAGGTTCGAAACCGCGAAGTTTTTTTTTGCTTGGAACATGCAAAGACCTTTATAATTATCCGAAAATTTGTGTCAAGGTCACATTATTTACATCCCCGTATCTCTGGTAGAACCAGAGTTACGAGCCTCCAGAATTTAGTCTAATGTATTTCCTATGGAGGGGTTTGTTTGTTTACGATTAGCTTAATTACTCGACTACTGTTTGTCGTAGCTCAATGTTTTTAGTATGGTTAGATGGGGGACAAATTGGAATATAACATACTCAAAGGACATCGCCGTATCTACAGTAGAAACAGAGTTACGAGCCTGCAAAGTATAGTCTAATGCATTTTCTATGAAGGGGTTTGTTTGTTCACGTATTATTTAATTACTTGACCCTGTTCTTTCGATTAAAAATGATAACATATCTTTAGTGTAGCGGTTATCGCATCCGCCTCACTCCCGGAAGGCCACAGGTTCGAAACCGCGAAGTTTTTTTTTATAATTATCCGAACATTTGTGTCAAGGTCACATTATTTACATCCCAGTATCTCTGGTAGAAAAAGAGTTACGAGCCTCCAGAATTTAGTCTAATGTATTTCCTATGGAGGGGTTTGTTTGTTTACGATTAGCTTAATTACTCGACTACTGTTTGTCGTAGCTCAATGTTTTTAGTATGGTTAGATGGGGGACAAATTGGACTATAACATACTCAAAGGACATCCCCGTATCTACAGTAGAAACAGAGTTACGAGCCTTCAAAGTATAGTCTAATGCATTTTCTATGGAGGGGGTTTGTTTGATCACGTATTGCTTAATTACTTGACCCTGTTCTTTCGATTAAAAATAATAGCATATCTTTAGTGTAGCGGTTATCGCATCCGCCTCACTCCCGGAAGGCCACAGGTTCGAAACCGCGAAGTTTTTTTTTGCTTGGAACATGCAAAGACCTTTATAATTATCCGAAAATTTGTGTCAAGGTCACATTATTTACATCCCCGTATCTCTGGTAGAACCAGAGTTACGAGCCTCCAGAATTTAGTCTAATGTATTTCCTATGGAGGGGTTTGTTTGTTTACGATTAGCTTAATTACTCGACTACTGTTTGTCGTAGCTCAATGTTTTTAGTATGGTTAGATGGGGGACAAATTGGAATATAACATACTCAAAGGACATCGCCGTATCTACAGTAGAAACAGAGTTACGAGCCTGCAAAGTATAGTCTAATGCATTTTCTATGGAGGGGTTTGTTTGTTCACGTATTGCTTAATTACTTGACCCTGTTCTTTCGATTAAAAATAATAACATATCTTTAGTGTAGCGATGTCCTTTGAGTATGTTATAGTCCAATTTGTCCCCCATCTAACCATACTAAAAATAATGAGCTACGACAAACAGGGGCCGAGTAATTAAGCTAAACGTAAACAAACAACCCGTCCATAGGAAATGCATTAGACTATATTTTGCAGGCCCATAACTCTGTGTCTACTAGAGATACGGGGATGTCCTTAGGATATGTTATAGTCCAAATTGTCCCCCATCAAACCATACTAAAAACATTGAGCTCAGACAAACAGGGGCCGAGATATTAAGCAAAATGTTCGTCAACTTTGGTATCGTCTCACTTATTTTTATTATGTTACTTATGATTTTTGCACTAAACTTTGGAGGCTCATAACTCTTGTTCTACAAGAGATACTGGGATCTCCTTTGGATATGTTTTAGTACTCTTTGCTCCCCATACAAGGGTACTTTAAACTTGAGGCTACCTCAATATCGTCGTCAACTTATTTTTTGTCTCACTTATTGTTAGAAGGTTACTTTTGATTTTTGAAAATAAACTTTGCAGGCTCGTAACTCTGTTTCTACTGCAGATACGAGGATGTCCTTTGAGTATGTTATAGACCAATTTGTCCCCCATCTAGCCATACTAAGAATTAGGGCTACGACAAACAGTAGTCGAGTAATTAAGCTAATCGTAAACAAACAAACCCCTCCATAGGAAATACATTAGACTAAATTCTGGAGGCTGGTAACTCTGGTTCTACCAGAGATACGGGGATGTAAATAATGTGACCTTGACACAAATGTTCGGACAATTATAAAAAAAAACTTCGCGGTTTCGAACCTGTGGCCTTCCGGGAGTGAGGCGGATGCGATAACCGCTACACCAAAGATATGTTATTATTTTTAATCGAAAGAACAGGATCAAGTAATTAAGCAATACGTGAACAAACAAACCCCTCCATAGAAAATGCATTAGACTATACTTTGCAGGCTCGTAACTCTGTTTCTACTGTAGATACGGGGATGTCCTTTGAGTATGTTATAGTCCAATTTGTCCCCCATCTAACCATACTAAAAACATTGAGCTACAACAAACAGGGGCCGAAAAATTAAGCTAAACGTAAACAAACAAACCCTCCATAGGAAATGCATTAGACTATACTTTGCAGGCCCATAACTCTGTGTCTACTAGAGATACGGGGATGTCCTTAGGATATGTTATAGTCCAAATTGTCCCCCTTCTAACCATACTAAAAACTTTGGGTTACGATAAACAGGGGCCGAGTACTTAAGCAAAACGAAACGAAACAAACCCCCTCCATAGGAAATGCATTAGACTATATTTTGCAGGCTCGTAACTCTGTTTCTACTGGAGATACGGGGATGTCCTTTGAGTATGTTATAGTCCAATATGTCCCCCATCTAACCATACTAAAAATATTGAGCTACGACAAACAGGGGCCGAGTAAGTAAGCTAAACGTAAACAAACAACCCGTCCATAGGAAATGCATTAGACTATATTTTGCAGGCCCATAACTCTGTGTCTACTAGAGATACGGGGATGTTCTTAGGATATGTTATAGTCCAAATTGTCCCCCATCTAACCATACTAAAAACATTGAGCTACGACAAACAGTAGTCGAGTAATTAAGCTAATCGTAAACAAACAAACCCCTCCATAGGAAATCCATTAGACTAAATTCTGGAGGCTCGTAACTCTGGTTCTACCAGAGATACGGGGATGTAAATAATGTGACCTTGACACAAATGTTCGGATAATTATAAAAAAAACTTCGCGGTTTCGAACCTGTGGCCTTCCGGGAGTGAGGCGGATGCGATAACCGCTACACTAAAGATATGTTATTATTTTTAATCTATGAACAGGGTCAAGTAATTAAGCAATACGTGAACAAACAAACCCCTCCATAGAAAATGCATTAGACTATACTTTGCAGGCTCGTAACTCTGTTTCTACTGTAGGTTCGGGGATGTCCTTTGAGTATGTTATAGTCCAATTTGTCCCCCATCTAACCATACTAAAAACATTGAGCTACGACAAACAGTAGTCGAGTAATTAAGCTAATCGTAAACAAACAAACCCCTCCATAGGAAATCCATTAGACTAAATTCTGGAGGCTCGTAACTCTGCTTCTACCAGAGATAAGGGGATGTAAATAATGTGACCTTGACACAAATGTTCGGATAATTATAAAAAAAAACTTCGCGGTTTCGAACCTGTGGCCTTCCGGGATTGAGGCGGATGCGATAACCGCTACACTAAAGATATGTTATTATTTTTAATCTATGAACAGGGTCAAGTAATTAAGCAATACGTGAACAAACAAACCCCTCCATAGAAAATGCATTAGACTATACTTTGCAGGCTCGTAACTCTGTTTCTACTGTAGATACGGCGATGTCCTTTGAGTATGTTATAGTCCAATTTGTCCCCCATCTAACCATACTAAAAATAATGAGCTACGACAAACAGGGGCCGAGTAATTAAGCTAAACGTAAACAAACAACCCGTCCATAGGAAATGCATTAGACTATATTTTGCAGGCCCATAACTCTGTGTCTACTAGAGATACGGGGATGTCCTTAGGATATGTTATAGTCCAAATTGTCCCCCATCAAACCATACTAAAAACATTGAGCTACGACAAACAAGGGCCGAGATATTAAGCAAAATGTTCGTCAACTTTGGTATCGTCTCACTTATTTTTATTATGTTACTTATGATTTTTGCACTAAACTTTGGAGGCTCATAACTCTTGTTCTACAAGAGATACTGGGATCTCCTTTGGATATGTTATAGTACTCTTTGCTCCCCATACAAGGATACTTTAAACTTGAGGCTACCTCAATATCGTCGTCAACTTATTTTTTGTCTCACTTATTGTTAGAAGGTTACTTTTGATTTTTGAAAATAAACTTTGCAGGCTCGTAACTCTGGTTCTACCAGAGGTACGGGGATGTAAATAATGTGACCTTGACACAAATGTTCGGATAATTATAAAGGTCTTTGCATGTTCCAAGCAAAAAAAAACTTCGCGGTTTCGAACCTGTGGCCTTCCGGCAGTGAGGCGGATGCGATAACCGCTACACTAAAGATATGTTATTATTTTTAATCGAAAGAACAGGGTCAAGTAATTAAGCAATACGTGAACAAACAAACCCCTCCATAGAAAACGCATTAGACTATACTTTGCAGGCTCGTAACTCTGTTTCTACTGTAGATACGGGGATGTCCTTTGAGTATGTTATAGTCCAATTTGTCCCCCATCTAACCATACTAAAAACATTGAGCTACGACAAACAGTAGTCGAGTAATTAAGCTAATCGTAAACAAACAAACCCCTCCATAGGAAATCCATTAGACTAAATTCTGGAGGCTCGTAACTCTGGTACTACCAGAGATACGGGGATGTAAATAATGTGACCTTGACACAAATGTTCGGATAATTATAAAAAAAAACTTCGCGGTTTCGAACCTGTGGCCTTCCGGGAGTGAGGCGGATGCGATAACCGCTACACTAAAGATATGTTATTATTTTTAATCTATGAATAGGGTCAAGTAATTAAGCAATACGTGAACAAACAAACCCCTCCATAGAAAATGCATTAGACTATACTTTGCAGGCTCGTAACTCTGTTTCTACTGGAGATACGGGGATGTCCTTTGAGTATGTTATAGTCCAATTTGTCCCCCATCTAACCATACTAAAAACATTGAGCTACGACAAACAGGGGCCGAGTAATTAAGCTAAACGTAAACAAACAACCCGTCCATAGGAAATGCATTAGACTATATTTTGCAGGCCCATAACTCTGTGTCTACTAGAGATACGGGGATGTCCTTAGGATATGTTATAGTCCAAATTGTCCCATATCTAACCATACTAAAAACATTGAGCTACGACAAACAAGGGCCGAGATATTAAGCAAAATGTTCGTCAACTTTGGTATCGTCTCACTTGTTTTTATTATGTTACTTATGATTTTTGCACTAAACTTTGGAGGCTCATAACTCTTGTTCTACAAGAGATACTGGGATCTCCTTTGGATATGTTATAGTACTCTTTGCTCCCCATACAAGGATACTTTAAACTTGAGGCTACCTCAATATCGTCGTCAACTTATTTTTTGTCTCACTTATTGTTAGAAGGTTACTTTTGATTTTTGAAAATAAACTTTGCAGGCTCGTAACTCTGGTTCTACCAGAGGTACGGGGATGTAAATAATGTGACCTTGACACAAATGTTCGGATAATTATAAAGGTCTTTGCATGTTCCAAGCAAAAAAAAACTTCGCGGTTTCGAACCTGTGGCCTTCCGGCAGTGAGGCGGATGCGATAACCGCTACACTAAAGATATGTTATTATTTTTAATCGAAAGAACAGGGTCAAGTAATTAAGCAATACGTGAACAAACAAACCCCTCCATAGAAAACGCATTAGACTATACTTTGCAGGCTCGTAACTCTGTTTCTACTGTAGATACGGGGATGTCCTTTGAGTATGTTATAGTCCAATTTGTCCCCCATCTAACCATACTAAAAACATTGAGCTACGACAAACAGTAGTCGAGTAATTAAGCTAATCGTAAACAAACAAACCCCTCCATAGGAAATCCATTAGACTAAATTCTGGAGGCTCGTAACTCTGGTACTACCAGAGATACGGGGATGTAAATAATGTGACCTTGACACAAATGTTCGGATAATTATAAAAAAAAACTTCGCGGTTTCGAACCTGTGGCCTTCCGGGAGTGAGGCGGATGCGATAACCGCTACACTAAAGATATGTTATTATTTTTAATCTATGAATAGGGTCAAGTAATTAAGCAATACGTGAACAAACAAACCCCTCCATAGAAAATGCATTAGACTATACTTTGCAGGCTCGTAACTCTGTTTCTACTGGAGATACGGGGATGTCCTTTGAGTATGTTATAGTCCAATTTGTCCCCCATCTAACCATACTAAAAACATTGAGCTACGACAAACAGGGGCCGAGTAATTAAGCTAAACGTAAACAAACAACCCGTCCATAGGAAATGCATTAGACTATATTTTGCAGGCCCATAACTCTGTGTCTACTAGAGATACGGGGATGTCCTTAGGATATGTTATAGTCCAAATTGTCCCATATCTAACCATACTAAAAACATTGAGCTACGACAAACAAGGGCCGAGATATTAAGCAAAATGTTCGTCAACTTTGGTATCGTCTCACTTGTTTTTATTATGTTACTTATGATTTTTGCACTAAACTTTGGAGGCTCATAACTCTTGTTCTACAAGAGATACTGGGATCTCCTTTGGATATGTTATAGTACTCTTTGCTCCCCATACAAGGATACTTTAAACTTGAGGCTACCTCAATATCGTCGTCAACTTATTTTTTGTCTCACTTATTGTTAGAAGGTTACTTTTGATTTTTGAAAATAAACTTTGCAGGCTCGTAACTCTGTTTCTACTGGAGATACGGGGATGTCCTTTGAGTATGTTATAGACCAATTTGTCCCCCATCTACCCATACTAAGAATTAGGGCTACGACAAACAGTAGTCGAGTAATTAAGCTAATCGTAAACAAACAAACCCCTCCATAGGAAATACATTAGACTAAATTCTGGAGGCTCGTAACTCTGGTTCTACCAGAGATACGGGGATGTAAATAATGTGACCTTGACACAAATGTTCGGATAATTATAAAGGTCTTTGCATGTTCCAAGAAAAAAAACTTAGCGGTTTCGAACCTGTGGCCTTCCGAGAGTGAGGCGGATGCGATAACCGCTACATTAAAATGCATTAGACTATACTTTGCAGGCTCGTAACTCTGTTTCTACTGGAGATACGGGGATGTCCTTTGAGTATGTTATAGTCCAATTTGTCCCTTATCTAACCATTCTAAAAACATTGAGCTACGACAAACAGTAGTCAAGTAATTAAGCTAATCGTAAACAAACAAACCCCTCCATAGGAAATGCATTAGACTAAATTCTGGAGGCTCGTAACTCTGGTTCTACCAGAGATACGGGGATGTAAATAATGTGACCTTGACACAAATGTTCGGATAATTATAAAAAAAAAACTTCGCGGTTTCGAACCTGTGGCCTTCCGGGAGTGAGGCGGATGCGATAACCGCTACACTAAAGATATGTTATTAATTTTAATCGAAAGAACAGGGTCAAGTAATTAAGCAATACGTGAAAAAACAAACCCCTCCATAGAAAATGCATTAGACTATACTTTGCAGGCTCGTAACTCTGTTTCTACTGTAGATACGGCGATGTCCTTTGAGTATGTTATAGTCCAATTTGTCCCCCATCTAACCATACTAAAAATAATGAGCTACGACAAACAGGGGCCGAGTAATTAAGCTAAACGTAAACAAACAACCCGTCCATAGGAAATGCATTAGACTATATTTTGCAGGCCCATAACTCTGTGTCTACTAGAGATACGGGGATGTCCTTAGGATATGTTATAGTCCAAATTGTCCCCCATCAAACCATACTAAAAACATTGAGCTACGACAAACAAGGGCCGAGATATTAAGCAAAATGTTCGTCAACTTTGGTATCGTCTCACTTATTTTTATTATGTTACTTATGATTTTTGCACTAAACTTTGGAGGCTCATAACTCTTGTTCTACAAGAGATACTGGGATCTCCTTTGGATATGTTATAGTACTCTTTGCTCCCCATACAAGGATACTTTAAACTTGAGGCTACCTCAATATCGTCGTCAACTTATTTTTTGTCTCACTTATTGTTAGAAGGTTACTTTTGATTTTTGAAAATAAACTTTGCAGGCTCGTAACTCTGGTTCTACCGGAGGTACGGGGATGTAAATAATGTGACCTTGACACAAATGTTCGGATAATTATAAAGGTCTTTGCATGTTCCAAGCAAAAAAAAAACTTCGCGGTTTCGAACCTGTGGCCTTCCGGGAGTGAGGCGGATGCGATAACCGCTACACTAAAGATATGTTATTATTTTTAATCGAAAGAACAGGGTCAAGTAATTAAGCAATACGTGAACAAACAAACCCCTCCATAGAAAACGCATTAGACTATACTTTGCAGGCTCGTAACTCTGTTTCTACTGTAGATACGGGGATGTCCTTTGAGTATGTTATAGTCCAATTTGTCCCCCATCTAACCATACTAAAAACATTGAGCTACGACAAACAGTAGTCGAGTAATTAAGCTAATCGTAAACAAACAAACCCCTCCATAGGAAATCCATTAGACTAAATTCTGGAGGCTCGTAACTCTGGTACTACCAGAGATACGGGGATGTAAATAATGTGACCTTGACACAAATGTTCGGATAATTATAAAAAAAAACTTCGCGGTTTCGAACCTGTGGCCTTCCGGGAGTGAGGCGGATGCGATAACCGCTACACTAAAGATATGTTATTATTTTTAATCTATGAACAGGGTCAAGTAATTAAGCAATACGTGAACAAACAAACCCCTCCATAGAAAATGCATTAGACTATACTTTGCAGGCTCGTAACTCTGTTTCTACTGGAGATACGGGGATGTCCTTTGAGTATGTTATAGTCCAATTTGTCCCCCATCTAACCATACTAAAAACATTGAGCTACGACAAACAGGGGCCGAGTAATTAAGCTAAACGTAAACAAACAACCCGTCCATAGGAAATGCATTAGACTATATTTTGCAGGCCCATAACTCTGTGTCTACTAGAGATACGGGGATGTCCTTAGGATATGTTATAGTCCAAATTGTCCCATATCTAACCATACTAAAAACATTGAGCTACGACAAACAAGGGCCGAGATATTAAGCAAAATGTTCGTCAACTTTGGTATCGTCTCACTTGTTTTTATTATGTTACTTATGATTTTTGCACTAAACTTTGGAGGCTCATAACTCTTGTTCTACAAGAGATACTGGGATCTCCTTTGGATATGTTATAGTACTCTTTGCTCCCCATACAAGGATACTTTAAACTTGAGGCTACCTCAATATCGTCGTCAACTTATTTTTTGTCTCACTTATTGTTAGAAGGTTACTTTTGATTTTTGAAAATAAACTTTGCAGGCTCGTAACTCTGTTTCTACTGGAGATACGGGGATGTCCTTTGAGTATGTTATAGACCAATTTGTCCCCCATCTACCCATACTAAGAATTAGGGCTACGACAAACAGTAGTCGAGTAATTAAGCTAATCGTAAACAAACAAACCCCTCCATAGGAAATACATTAGACTAAATTCTGGAGGCTCGTAACTCTGGTTCTACCAGAGATACGGGGATGTAAATAATGTGACCTTGACACAAATGTTCGGATAATTATAAAGGTCTTTGCATGTTCCAAGAAAAAAAACTTAGCGGTTTCGAACCTGTGGCCTTCCGAGAGTGAGGCGGATGCGATAACCGCTACATTAAAATGCATTAGACTATACTTTGCAGGCTCGTAACTCTGTTTCTACTGGAGATACGGGGATGTCCTTTGAGTATGTTATAGTCCAATTTGTCCCTTATCTAGCCATTCTAAAAACATTGAGCTACGACAAACAGTAGTCAAGTAATTAAGCTAATCGTAAACAAACAAACCCCTCCATAGGAAATGCATTAGACTAAATTCTGGAGGCTCGTAACTCTGGTTCTACCAGAGATACGGGGATGTAAATAATGTGACCTTGACACAAATGTTCGGATAATTATAAAAAAAAAACTTCGCGGTTTCGAACCTGTGGCCTTCCGGGAGTGAGGCGGATGCGATAACCGCTACACTAAAGATATGTTATTAATTTTAATCGAAAGAACAGGGTCAAGTAATTAAGCAATACGTGAAAAAACAAACCCCTCCATAGAAAATGCATTAGACTATACTTTGCAGGCTCGTAACTCTGTTTCTACTGGAGATACGGGGATGTCCTTTGAGTATGTTATAGTCCAATTTGTCCCCCATCTAACCATACTAAAAACATTGAGCTACGACAAACAGTAGTCGAGTAATTAAGCTAATCGTAAACAAACAAACCCCTCCATAGGAAATCCATTAGACTAAATTCTGGAGGCTCGTAACACTGGTTCTACCAGAGATACGGGGATGTAAATAATGTGACCTTGACACAAATGTTCGGATAATTATAAAAAAAAACTTCGCGGTTTCGAACCTGTGGCCTTCCGGGAGTGAGGCGGATGCGATAACCGCTACACTAAAGATATGTTATTATTTTTAATCTATGAACAGGGTCAAGTAATTAAGCAATACGTGAACAAACAAACCCCTCCATAGAAAATGCATTAGACTATACTTTGCAGGCTCGTAACTCTGTTTCTACTGTAGATACGGGGATGTCCTTTGAGTATGTTATAGTCCAATTTGTCCCCCATCTAACCATACTAAAAACATTGAGCTACGACAAACAGTAGTCGAGTAATTAAGCTAATCGTAAACAAACAAACCCCTCCATAGGAAATCCATTAGACTAAATTCTGGAGGCTCGTAACTCTGGTTCTACCAGAGATAAGGGGATGTAAATAATGTGACCTTGACACAAATGTTCGGATAATTATAAAAAAAAACTTCGCGGTTTCGAACCTGTGGCCTTCCGGGATTGAGGCGGATGCGATAACCGCTACACTAAAGATATGTTATTATTTTTAATCTATGAACAGGGTCAAGTAATTAAGCAATACGTGAACAAACAAACCCCTCCATAGAAAATGCATTAGACTATACTTTGCAGGCTCGTAACTCTGTTTCTACTGTAGATACGGCGATGTCCTTTGAGTATGTTATAGTCCAATTTGTCCCCCATCTAACCATACTAAAAACATTGAGCTACGACAAACAGGGGCCGAGTAATTAAGCTAAACGTAAACAAACAACCCGTCCATAGGAAATGCATTAGACTATATTTTGCAGGCCCATAACTCTGTGTCTACTAGAGATACGGGGATGTCCTTAGGATATGTTATAGTTCAAATTGTCCCCCATCTAACCATACTAAAAACATTGAGCTACGACAAACAAGGGCCGAGATATTAAGCAAAATGTTCGTCAACTTTGGTATCGTCTCACTTATTTTTATTATGTTACTTATGATTTTTGCACTAAACTTTGGAGGCTCATAACTCTTGTTCTACAAGAGATACTGGGATCTCCTTTGGATATGTTATAGTACTCTTTGCTCCCCATACAAGGATACTTTAAACTTGAGGCTACCTCAATATCGTCGTCAACTTATTTTTTGTCTCACTTATTGTTAGAAGGTTACTTTTGATTTTTGAAAATAAACTTTGCAGGCTCGTAACTCTGGTTCTACCAGAGATACGGGGATGTAAATAATGTGACCTTGACACAAATGTTCGGATAATTATAAAGGTCTTTGCATGTTCCAAGCAAAAAAAAAACTTCGCGGTTTCGAACCTGTGGCTTTCCGAGAGTGAGGCGGATGCGATAACCGCTACACTAAAGATATTTTATTATTTTTAATCGAAAGAACAGGGTCAAGTAATTAAGCAATACGTGAACAAACAAACCCCTCCATAGAAAATGCATTAGACTATACTTTGCAGGCTCGTAACTCTGTTTCTACTGGAGATACGGGGATGTCCTTTGAGTATGTTATAGTCCAATTTGTCCCCCATCTAACCATACTAAAAACATTGAGCTACGACAAACAGTAGTCGAGTAATTAAGCTAATCGTAAACAAACAAACCCCTCCATAGGAAATACATTAGACTAAATTCTAGAGGCTCGTAACTCTGGTTCTACCAGAGATACGGAGATGTAAATAATGTGACCTTGACACAAATGTTCGGATAATTATAAAAAAAACTTCGCGGTTTCGAACCTGTGGCCTTCCGGGGGTGAGGCGGATGCGATAACCGCTACACTAAAGATATGTTATTATTTTTCATCGAAAGAACAGGGTCAAGTAATTAAGCAATACGTGAACAAACAAACCCCTCCATAGAAAATGCATTAGACTATACTTTGCAGGCTCGTAACTCTGTTTCAACTGGAGATACGGGGATGTCCTTTGAGTATGTTATAGTCCAATTTGTCCCCATCTAACCATACTAAAAACTTTGGGTTACGACAAACAGGGGCCGAGTACTTAAGCAAACCTAACGAAACAAACCCCTTCCATAGTAAATGGATTAGACTATACTTTGCAGGATCGTAACTCTATTTCTACTGGAGATACGAGGATGTCCTTAGGATATGTTATAGTCCAAATTGTCCCCATCTAACCATACTAAAAACTTTGGGCTACGACGAACAGGGACCGAGTACTTAAGCAAAACGTAACGAAACAAACCCCTCCATAGGAAATGAGTTAGACTATATTTTGCAGGCTCGTAACTCTGTTTCTACTGGAGATACGGGGATGTCCTTTGAGTATGTTATAGTCCAATATGTCGTCCATCTAACTTACTAAAAACATTGAGCTACGACAAACAAGGGCCGAGATATTAAGCAAAATGTTCGTCAACTTTGGTATCGTCTCACTTATTTTTATTATGTTACTTGTGATTTTTGCACTAAACTTTGGAGGCTCATAACTGTAGTTCTACAAGAGATACTGGGATCTCCTTTGGTTAGATGGGAGACAAATTGGACTATAACATATCCTAAGGACATTCCCGTATCTCTAGTAGACACAGAGTTATGGGCCTGCAAAATATAGTCTAATGCATTTCCTATGGACGGGTTGTTTGTTTACGTTTAGCTTAATTTCTCGGCCCCTGTTTGTCGTAGCTCAATGTTTTTAGTATGGTTAGAGGGAGACAAATTGGACTAAAACATACTCAAAGGACATCCCCGTATCTCCAGTAGAAACAGAGTTACGAGCCTGCAAAGTATAGTCTAATGCATTTTCTATGGAGGGGTTTGTTTGTTCACGTATTGCTTAATTAATTGACCCTGTTCTTTCGATTAAAAATAATAACATATCTTTAGTGTAGCTGTTATCGCATCCGCCTCACTCCCGGAAGGCCACAGGTTCGAAACCGCGAAGTTTTTTTTATAATTATCCGAACATTTGTGTCAAGGTCACATTATTTACATCTCCGTATCTCTGGTAGAACCAGAGTTACGAGCCTCTAGAATTTAGTCTAATGTATTTCCTATGGAGGGGTTTGTTTGTTTACGATTAGCTTAATTACTCGACTACTGTTTGTCGTAGCTCAATGTTTTTAGTATGGTTAGATGGGGGAGAAATTGGACTATAACATGCTCAAAGGACATCCCCGTATCTCCAGTAGAAACAGAGTTACGAGCCTGCAAAGTATAGTCTAATGCATTTTCTATGGAGGGGTTTGTTTGTTCACGTATTGCTTAATTACTTGACCCTGTTCTTTCGATTAAAAATAATAACATATCTTTAGTGTAGCGGTTATCGCATCCGCCTCACTCCCGGAAGGCCACAGGTTCGAAACCGCGAAGTTTTTTTTATAATTATCCGAACATTTGTGTCAAGGTCACATTATTTACATCCCCGTATCTCTGGTAGAACCAGTGTTACGAGCCTCCAGAATTTAGTCTAATGGATTTCCTATGGAGGGGTTTGTTTGTTTACGATTAGCTTAATTACTCGACTACTGTTTGTCGTAGCTCAATGTTTTTAGTATGGTTAGATGGGGGACAAATTGGACTATAACATACTCAAAGGACATCCCCGTATCTCCAGTAGAAACAGAGTTACGAGCCTGCAAAGTATAGTCTAATGCATTTTCTATGGAGGGGTTTGTTTTTTCACGTATTGCTTAATTACTTGACCCTGTTCTTTCGATTAAAATTAATAACATATCTTTAGTGTAGCGGTTATCGCATCCGCCTCACTCCCGGAAGGCCACAGGTTCGAAACCGCGAAGTTTTTTTTTATAATTATCCGAACATTTGTGTCAAGGTCACATTATTTACATCCCCGTATCTCTGGTAGAACCAGAGTTACGAGCCTCCAGAATTTAGTCTAATGCATTTCCTATGGAGGGGTTTGTTTGTTTACGATTAGCTTAATTACTTGACTACTGTTTGTCGTAGCTCAATGTTTTTAGAATGGTTAGATAAGGGACAAATTGGACTATAACATACTCAAAGGACATCCCCGTATCTCCAGTAGAAACAGAGTTACGAGCCTGCAAAGTATAGTCTAATGCATTTTAATGTAGCGGTTATCGCATCCGCCTCACTCTCGGAAGGCCACAGGTTCGAAACCGCTAAGTTTTTTTTTGCTTGGAACATGCAAAGACCTTTATAATTATCCGAACATTTGTGTCAAGGTCACATTATTTACATCCCCGTATCTCTGGTAGAACCAGAGTTACGAGCCTCCAGAATTTAGTCTAATGTATTTCCTATGGAGGGGTTTGTTTGTTTACGATTAGCTTAATTACTCAACTACTGTTTGTCGTAGCCCTAATTCTTAGTATGGGTAGATGGGGGACAAATTGGTCTATAACATACTCAAAGGACATCCCCGTATCTCCAGTAGAAACAGAGTTACGAGCCTGCAAAGTTTATTTTCAAAAATCAAAAGTAACCTTCTAACAATAAGTGAGACAAAAAATAAGTTGACGACGATATTGAGGTAGCCTCAAGTTTAAAGTATCCTTGTATGGGGAGCAAAGAGTACTATAACATATCCAAAGGAGATCCCAGTATCTCTTGTAGAACAAGAGTTATGAGCCTCCAAAGTTTAGTGCAAAAATCATAAGTAACATAATAAAAATAAGTGAGACGATACCAAAGTTGACGAACATTTTGCTTAATATCTCGGCCCTTGTTTGTCGTAGCTCAATGTTTTTAGTATGGTTAGATGGGGGACAATTTGGACTATAACATATCCTAAGGACATCCCCGTATCTCTAGTAGACACAGAGTTATGGGCCTGCGGAATATAGTCTAATGCATTTCCTATGGACGGGTTGTTTGTTTACGTTTAGCTTAATTACTCGGCCCCTGTTTGTCGTAGCTCATTATTTTTAGTATGGTTAGATGGGGGACAAATTGGACTATAACATACTCAAAGGACATCGCCGTATCTACAGTAGAAACAGAGTTACGAGCCTGCAAAGTATAGTCTAATGCATTTTCTATGGAGGGGTTTGTTTGTTCACGTATTGCTTAATTACTTGACCCTGTTCATAGATTAAAAATAATAACATATCTTTAGTGTAGCGGTTATCGCATCCGCCTCACTCCCGGAAGGCCACAGGTTCGAAACCGCGAAGTTTTTTTTTATAATTATCCGAACATTTGTGTCAAGGTCACATTATTTACATCCCCGTATCTCTGGTAGTACCAGAGTTACGAGCCTCCAGAATTTAGTCTAATGGATTTCCTATGGAGGGGTTTGTTTGTTTACGATTAGCTTAATTACTCGACTACTGTTTGTCGTAGCTCAATGTTTTTAGTATGGTTAGATGGGGGACAAATTGGACTATAACATACTCAAAGGACATCCCCGTATCTACAGTAGAAACAGAGTTACGAGCCTGCAAAGTATAGTCTAATGCGTTTTCTATGGAGGGGTTTGTTTGTTCACGTATTGCTTAATTACTTGACCCTGTTCTTTCGGTTAAAAATAATAACATATCTTTAGTGTAGCGGTTATCGCATCCGCCTCACTCCCGGAAGGCCACAGGTTCGAAACCGCGAAGTTTTTTTTTTGCTTGGAACATGCAAAGACCTTTATAATTATCCGAACATTTGTGTCAAGGTCACATTATTTACATCCCCGTACCTCTGGTAGAACCAGAGTTACGAGCCTGCAAAGTTTATTTTCAAAAATCAAAAGTAACCTTCTAACAATAAGTGAGACAAAAAATAAGTTGACGACGATATTGAGGTAGCCTCAAGTTTAAAGTATCCTTGTATGGGGAGCAAAGAGTACTATAACATATCCAAAGGAGATCCCAGTATCTCTTGTAGAACAAGAGTTATGAGCCTCCAAAGTTTAGTGCAAAAATCATAAGTAACATAATAAAAATAAGTGAGACGATACCAAAGTTGACGAACATTTTGCTTAATATCTCGGCCCTTGTTTGTCGTAGCTCAATGTTTTTAGTATGGTTTGATGGGGGACAATTTGGACTATAACATATCCTAAGGACATCCCCGTATCTCTAGTAGACACAGAGTTATGGGCCTGCAAAATATAGTCTAATGCATTTCCTATGGACGGGTTGTTTGTTTACGTTTAGCTTAATTACTCGGCCCCTGTTTGTCGTAGCTCATTATTTTTAGTATGGTTAGATGGGGGACAAATTGGACTATAACATACTCAAAGGACATCGCCGTATCTACAGTAGAAACAGAGTTACGAGCCTGCAAAGTATAGTCTAATGCATTTTCTATGGAGGGGTTTGTTTGTTCACGTATTGCTTAATTACTTGACCCTGTTCATAGATTAAAAATAATAACATATCTTTAGTGTAGCGGTTATCGCATCCGCCTCAATCCCGGAAGGCCACAGGTTCGAAACCGCGAAGTTTTTTTTTATAATTATCCGAACATTTGTGTCAAGGTCACATTATTTACATCCCCTTATCTCTGGTAGAACCAGAGTTACGAGCCTCCAGAATTTAGTCTAATGGATTTCCTATGGAGGGGTTTGTTTGTTTACGATTAGCTTAATTACTCGAGTACTGTTTGTCGTAGCTCAATGTTTTTAGTATGGTTAGATGGGGGACAAATTGGACTATAACATACTCAAAGGACATCGCCGTATCTACAGTAGAAACAGAGTTACGAGCCTGCAAAGTATAGTCTAATGCATTTTCTATGGAGGGGTTTGTTTGTTAGTACTCTTTGCTCCCCATACAAGGGTACTTTAAACTTGAGGCTACCTCAATATCGTCGTCAACTTATTTTTTGTCTCACTTATTGTTAGAAGGTTACTTTTGATTTTTGAAAATAAACTTTGCAGGCTCGTAACTCTGTTTCTACTGCAGATACGAGGATGTCCTTTGAGTATGTTATAGACCAATTTGTCCCCCATCTAGCCATACTAAGAATTAGGGCTACGACAAACAGTACTCGAGTAATTAAGCTAATCGTAAACAAACAAACCCCTCCATAGGAAATACATTAGACTAAATTCTGGAGGCTGGTAACTCTGGTTCTACCAGAGATACGGGGATGTAAATAATGTGACCTTGACACAAATGTTCGGATAATTATAAAAAAAAACTTCGCGGTTTCGAACCTGTGGCCTTCCGGGAGTGAGGCGGATGCGATAACCGCTACACCAAAGATATGTTATTATTTTTAATCGAAAGAACAGCATCAAGTAATTAAGCAATACGTGAACAAACAAACCCCTCCATAGAAAATGCATTAGACTATACTTTGCAGGCTCGTAACTCTGTTTCTACTGGAGATACGGGGATGTCCTTTGAGTATGTTATAGTTCAATTTGTCATCCATCTAACAATACTAAAAACATTGAGCTACAACAAACAGGGGCCGAAAAATTAAGCTAAACGTAAACAAACAAACCCTCCATAGGAAATGCATTAGACTATATTTTGCAGGCCCATAACTCTGTGTCTACTAGAGATACGGGGATGTCCTTAGGATATGTTATAGTCCAAATTGTCCCCCTTCTAACCATACTAAAAACTTTGGGTTACGACAAACAGTTGCCGAGTACTTAAGCAAAACGAAACGAAACAAACCCCCTCCATAGGAAATGCATTAGACTATATTTTGCAGGCTCGTAACTCTGTTTCTACTGGAGATACGGGGATGTCCTTTGAGTATGTTATAGTCCAATATGTCCCCCATCTAACCATACTAAAAATATTGAGCTACGACAAACAGGGGCCGAGTAAGTAAGCTAAACGTAAACAAACAATCCGTCCATAGGAAATGCATTAGACTATATTTTGCAGGCCCATAACTCTGTGTCTACTAGAGATACGGGGATGTTCTTAGGATATGTTATAGTCCAATTTGTCCCCCATCTAACCATATTAAAAACATTGAGCTACACTGTTAAAAATAAAGGTATTTTGAAGGTACTATAAAATACCTCCGCGACCTTTTTAGTACCCATGAACGTATTTTATTAGTTGTCTCACAGTGCGGGTATTAAATGATTTCGAAAAAGGTATTTTGGAAATATAAGGTATATAATGAAACCTTTTAGAGTTTCTGCGCTTCTGCTGGTATGTTATCGTACCCTGGAAGTAGAAAAGGACTTAACAGACTCCTTTAGAGGGAGTTTTTAGTTCCGGCGTGCTGATTATACTTAACACTACGAAAGTAAAATACATGATATAATACTTCAAGCCCAAATTCTCTAACACTAACTGTTTACTTCACCAGTAGCACTAGTAATGACAGCGTAGAAGAAATCTCTGTTGGAATATTATTAATAACCATAAAGAATAGGTTCGGTAGGGTAGAATAGGGTAGTGGTTTTCTACCCGAGATTTCAATTTCAATCTCAAGTTTCCTAGCTAGTGGTTTTTCTTAAATATATAATTACATACAATTAACATTAATTATTTTCTTTGACAGCTATGTACACTAGCATACGTTACATCATTTAAAGGCAATACAATTATGATATAAGGCTTACATAGTTAATATAAAGGTTTGAATCCGAGCTTACGCCTTCAGTCGCCATTCAGAAAATATCCATGTATATGTGACCCTGAATTACCTTTACACTATAACAGTATCACACCTTCCTTAACAAGGGGAAGCTAAATATAGTATCGGGAAATGTAGAGTGGTTAATCCCTTGCTTACTATGCGAACTCTCACGACCCCGCAAGCCTATGGCGCAGACACTTAAAGGCGAGATGGGAGGCAAAATTTTACCCTCATCCCGTAAGCCCACAACACAGACACTAAAAGTTGAGATGGAAGGAAAATATTACTCTCGTGTCTTTCAGTCTCATTTGCATCGAAGTGGTGTATTGCTTACCATGTCTGAAAATGATTCAAGCCCGCGGTAATAAAGGAAAGTTTACCAGTTTCAAATGTGGCGCAAATATTTTTGATGGCGCGAAAGTATAATTTAGACCTGTTTGTGGGTTTTATTTGACACCTAATTCGGTAGCACAAAATACCTTTAGAAGTATATTATCGAACTTTTTTGAGTGTTAACAGGTACCCTTTTCGGTAATAAGGAGTACCTTTCACAATTTGAAAGTTTTATTCCGACCTTTGTTGAGGTTTAAATGATACCCATTACGGGATCACAAAATACCTTGTAGTCCTCAAAAGTACCTTCTTCAAGAGGTATTTCATAGTACCCTTACACAACGGTATTTTGTAGTACCTATATAGGTACGTCTGGGGATGCATTGAAAAATACCTTTAAAGGTACTAGACAGTACGGTTATTTTTTACAGTGTACGACAAACAAGGGCCGAGATACTAAGCAAAATGTTCGTCAATTTTGGTATCGTCTCACTTATTTTTATTATGTTACTTATGATTTTTGCACTAAACTTTGGAGGCTCATAACTCTTGTTCTACAAGAGATACTGGGATCTCCTTTGGATATGTTATAGTGCTCTTTGCTCCCCATACAAGGATACTTTAAACTTGAGGCTACCGCAATATCGTCGTCAACTTACTTTTTGTCTCACTTATTGTTAGAAGGTTACTTTTGATTTTTGAAAATAAACTTTGCAGGCTCGTAACTCTGGTTCTACCAGAGGTACGGGGATGTAAATAATGTGACCTTGACACAAATGTTCGGATAATTATAAAGGTCTTTGCATGTTCCAAGCAAAAAAAAAACTTCGCGGTTATGAACCTGTGGCCTTCCGGGAGTGAGGCGGATGCGATAACCGCTACACTAAAGATATGTTATTATTTTTAATCGAAAGAACAGGGTCAAGTAATTAAGCAATACGTGAACAAACAAATCCCTGCATAGAAAATGCATTAGACTATACTTTGCAGGCTCGTAACTCTGTTTCTACTGTAGATACGGGGATGTCCTTTGAGTATGTTATAGTCCAATTTGTCCCCCATCTAACCATACTAAAAACATTGAGCTACGACAAACAGTAGTCGAGTAATTAAGCTAATCGTAAACAAACAAACCCCTCCATAGGAAATCCATTAGACTAAATTCTGGAGGCTCGTAACTGTGGTTCTATCAGAGATA
Organism: Phalangium opilio; assembly: GCF_054372755.1. NCBI lineage: Eukaryota > Metazoa > Arthropoda > Arachnida > Opiliones > Phalangiidae > Phalangium > Phalangium opilio. Next base: position 2,829,480 of record NW_028324173.1, read on the forward strand.
CGGGGATGTAAATAATGTGACCTTGACACAAATGTTCGGATAATTATAAAAAAAACTTCGCGGTTTCGAACCTGTGGCCTTCCGGGATTGAGGCGGATGCGATAACCGCTACACTAAAGATATGTTATTATTTTTAATCTATGAACAGGGTCAAGTAATTAAGCAATACGTGAACAAACAAACCCCTCCATAGAAAATGCATTAGACTATACTTTGCAGGCTCGTAACTCTGTTTCTACTGTAGATACGGCGATGTCCTTTGAGTATGTTATAGTCCAATTTGTCCCCCATCTAACCATACTAAAAATAATGAGCTACGACAAACAGGGGCCGAGTAATTAAGCTAAACGTAAACAAACAACCCGTCCATAGGAAATGCATTAGACTATATTTTGCAGGCCCATAACTCTGTGTCTACTAGAGATACGGGGATGTCCTTAGGATATGTTATAGTCCAAATTGTCCCCCATCAAACCATATTAAAAACATTGAGCTACGACAAACAAGGGCCGAGATATTAAGCAAAATGTTCGTCAATTTTGATATCGTCTCACTTATTTTTATTATGTTACTTATGATTTTTGCACTAAACTTTGGAGGCTCATAACTCTTGTTCTACAAGAGATACTGGGATCTCCTTTGGATATGTTATAGTACTCTTTGCTCCCAATACAAGGATACTTTAAACTTGAGGCTACCTCAATATCGTCGTCAACTTATTTTTTGTCTCACTTATTGTTAGAAGGTTACTTTTGATTTTTGAAAATAAACTTTGCAGGCTCGTAACTCTGGTTCTACCAGAGGTACGGGGATGTAAATAATGTGACCTTGACACAAATGTTCGGATAATTATAAAGGTCTTTGCATGTTCCAAGCAAAAAAAAAAACTTCGCGGTTTCGAACCTGTGGCCTTCCGGGAGTGAGGCGGATGCGATAACCGCTACACTAAAGATATGTTATTATTTTTAATCGAAAGAACAGGGTCAAGTAATTAAGCAATACGTGAACAAACAAACCCCTCCAAAGAAAATGCCTTAGACTATACTTTGCAGGCTCGTAACTCTGTTTCTATTGTAGATACGGGGATGTCCTTTGAGTATGTTATAGTCCAATTTGTCCCCCATCTAACCATACTAAAAACATTGAGCTACGACAAACAGTAGTCGAGTAATTAAGCTAATCGTAAACAAACAAACCCCTCCATAGGAAATCCATTAGACTAAATTCTGGAGGCTCGTAACTCTGGTTCTACCAGAGATACGGGGATGTAAATAATGTGACCTTGACACAAATGTTCGGATAATTATAAAAAAAAACTTCGCGGTTTCGAACCTGTGGCCTTCCGGGAGTGAAGCGGATGCGATAACCGCTACACCAAAGATATGTTATTATTTTTAATCGAAAGAACAGGATCAAGTAATTAAGCAATACGTGAACAAACAAACCCCTCCATAGAAAATGCATTAGACTATACTTTGCAGGCTCGTAACTCTGTTTCTACTGTAGATACGGGGATGTCCTTTGAGTATGTTATAGTCCAATTTGTCCCCCATCTAACCATACTAAAAACATTGAGCTACAACAAACAGGGGCCGAAAAATTAAGCTAAACGTAAACAAACAAACCCTCCATAGGAAATGCATTAGACTATACTTTGCAGGCCCATAACTCTGTGTCTACTAGAGATACGGGGATGTCCTTAGGATATGTTATAGTCCAAATTGTCCCCCTTCTAACCATACTAAAAACTTTGGGTTACGGCAAACAGGGGCCGAGTACTTAAGCAAAACGAAACGAAACAAACCCCCTCCATAGGAAATGCATTAGACTATATTTTGCAGGCTCGTAACTCTGTTTCTACTGGAGATACGGGGATGTCCTTTGAGTATGTTATAGTCCAATATGTCCCCCATCTAACCATACTAAAAATATTGAGCTACGACAAACAGGGGCCGAGTAAGTAAGCTAAACGTAAACAAACAACCCGTCCATAGGAAATGCATTAGACTATATTTTGCAGGCCCATAACTATGTGTCTACTAGAGATAAGGGGATGCTCTTAGGATATGTTATAGTCCAAATTGTCCCCCATCTAACCATACTAAAAACATTGAGCTACGACAAACAAGGGCCGAGATATTAAGCAAAATGTTCGTCATTTTTGGTATCGTCTCACTTATTTTTATTATGTTACTTATGATTTTTGCACTAAACTTTGGAGGCTCATAACTCTTGTTCTACAAGAGATACTGGGATCTCCTTTGGATATGTTATAGTACTCTTTGCTCCCCATACAAGGATACTTTAAACTTGAGGCTACCCCAATATCGTCGTCAACTTATTTTTTGTCTCACTTATTGTTAGAAGGTTACTTTTGATTTTTGAAAATAAACTTTGCAGGCTCGTAACTCTGGTTCTACCAGAGATACGGGGATGTAAATAATGTGACCTTGACACAAATGTTCGGATAATTATAAAGGTCTTTGCATGTTCCAAGCAAAAAAAAAACTTCGCGGTTTCGAACCTGTGGCCTTCCGGGAGTGAGGCGGATGCGATAACCGCTACACTAAAGATATGTTATTATTTTTAATCGAAAGAACAGGGTCAAGTAATTAAGCAATACGTGAACAAACAAACCCCTCCATAGAAAATGCATTAGACTATATTTTGCAGGCTCGTAACTCTGTTTCTACTGTAGATACGACGATGTCCTTTGAGTATGTAAATATTCCAATTTGTCCCCCATCTAACCATACTAAAAATATTGAGCTACGACAAACAGGGGCCGAGCAATTAAGCTAAACGTAAACAAACAACCCGTCCATAGGAAATGCATTAGACTATATTTTGCAGGCCCATAACTCTGTGTCTACTAGAGATACGGGGATGTCCTTAGGATATGTTATAGTCCAAATTGTCCCCCATCTAACCATACTAAAAACATTGAGCTACGACAAACAAGGGCCGAGATATTAAGCAAAATGTTCGTCAACTTTGGTATCGTCTCACTTATTTTTATTATGTTACTTATGATTTTTGCACTAAACTTTGGAGGCTCATAACTCTTGTTCTACAAGAGATACTGGGATCTCCTTTGGATATGTTATAGTACTCTTTGCTCCCCATACAAGGATACTTTAAACTTGAGGCTACCCCAATATCGTCGTCAACTTATTTTTTGTCTCACTTATTGTTAGAAGGTTACTTTTGATTTTTGAAAATAAACTTTGCAGGCTCGTAACTCTGGTTCTACCAGAGATACGGGGATGTAAATAATGTGACCTTGACACAAAGGTCTTTGCATGTTCCAAGCAAAAAAAAAACTTCGCGGTTTCGAACCTGTGGCCTTCCGGGAGTGAGGCGGATGCGATAACCGCTACACTAAAGATATGTTATTATTTTTAATCGAAAGAACAGGGTCAAGTAATTAAGCAATACGTGAACAAACAAACCCCTGCATAGAAAATGCATTAGACTATACTTTGCAGGCTCGTAACTCTGTTTCTACTGGAGATACGGGGATGTCCTTTGAGTATGTTATAGTCCAATTTGTCCCCCATCTAAACATACTAAAAACATTGAGCTACGAAAAACAGGGGCCGAGTAATTAAGCTAAACGTAAACAAACAACCCGTCCATAGGAAATGCATTAGACTATATTTTGCAGGCCCATAACTCTGTGTCTACTAGAGATACGGGGATGTCCTTAGGATATGTTATAGTCCAAATTGTCCCCCATCTAACCATACTAAAAACATTGAGCTACGACAAACAGTAGTCGAGTAATTAAGCTAATCGTAAACAAACAAACCCCTCCATAGGAAATCCATTAGACTAAATTCTGGAGGCTCGTAACACTGGTTCTACCAGAGATACGGGGATGTAAATAATGTGACCTTGACACAAATGTTCGGATAATTATAAAAAAAAACTTCGCGGTTTCGAACCTGTGGCCTTCCGGGAGTGAGGCGGATGCGATAACCGCTACACCAAAGATATGTTATTATTTTTAATCGAAAGAACAGGATCAAGTAATTAAGCAATACGTGAACAAACAAACCCCTCCATAGAAAATGCATTAGACTATACTTTGCAGGCTCGTAACTCTGTTTCTACTGTAGATACGGGGATGTCCTTTGAGTATGTTATAGTCCAATTTGTCCCCCATATAACCATACTAAAAACATTGAGCTACGACAAACAGTAGTCGAGTAATTAAGCTAATCGTAAACAAAAAACCCCTCCATAGGAAATCCATTAGACTAAATTCTGGAGGCTCGTAACTGTGGTTCTACCAGAGATACGGGGATGTAAATAATGTGACCTTGACACAAATGTTCGGATAATTAAAAAAAAACTTCGCGGTTTCGAACCTGTGGCCTTCCGGGATTGAGGCGGATGCGATAACCGCTACACTAAAGATATGTTATTATTTTTAATCTATGAACAGGTCAAGTAATTAAGCAATACGTAAACAAACAAACCCCTCCATAGAAAATGCATTAGACTATACTTTGCAGGCTCGTAACTCTGTTTCTACTGTAGATACGGCGATGTCCTTTGAGTATGTTATAGTCCAATTTGTCCCCCATCTAACCATACTAAAAATAATGAGCTACGACAAACAGGGGCCGAGTAATTAAGCTAAACGTAAACAAACAACCCGTCCATAGGAAATGCATTAGACTATATTTTGCAGGCCCATAACTCTGTGTCTACTAGAGATACGGGGATGTCCTTAGGATATGTTATAGTCCAAATTGTCCCCCATCTAACCATACTAAAAACATTGAGCTACGACAAACAAGGGCCGAGATATTAAGCAAAATGTTCGTCAACTTTGGTATCGTCTCACTTATTTTTATTATGTTACTTATGATTTTTGCACTAAACTTTGGAGGCTCATAACTCTTGTTCTACAAGAGATACTGGGATCTCCTTTGGATATGTTATAGTACTCTTTGCTCCCCATACAAGGATACTTTAAACTTGAGGCTACCCCAATATCGTCGTCAACTTATTTTTTGTCTCACTTATTGTTAGAAGGTTACTTTTGATTTTTGAAAATAAACTTTGCAGGCTCGTAACTCTGGTTCTACCAGAGATACGGGGATGTAAATAATGTGACCTTGACACAAAGGTCTTTGCATGTTCCAAGCAAAAAAAAAACTTCGCGGTTTCGAACCTGTGGCCTTCCGGGAGTGAGGCGGATGCGATAACCGCTACACTAAAGATATGTTATTATTTTTAATCGAAAGAACAGGGTCAAGTAATTAAGCAATACGTGAACAAACAAACCCCTGCATAGAAAATGCATTAGACTATACTTTGCAGGCTCGTAACTCTGTTTCTACTGGAGATACGGGGATGTCCTTTGAGTATGTTATAGTCCAATTTGTCCCCCATCTAAACATACTAAAAACATTGAGCTACGAAAAACAGGGGCCGAGTAATTAAGCTAAACGTAAACAAACAACCCGTCCATAGGAAATGCATTAGACTATATTTTGCAGGCCCATAACTCTGTGTCTACTAGAGATACGGGGATGTCCTTAGGATATGTTATAGTCCAAATTGTCCCCCATCTAACCATACTAAAAACATTGAGCTACGACAAACAGTAGTCGAGTAATTAAGCTAATCGTAAACAAACAAACCCCTCCATAGGAAATCCATTAGACTAAATTCTGGAGGCTCGTAACACTGGTTCTACCAGAGATACGGGGATGTAAATAATGTGACCTTGACACAAATGTTCGGATAATTATAAAAAAAAACTTCGCGGTTTCGAACCTGTGGCCTTCCGGGAGTGAGGCGGATGCGATAACCGCTACACCAAAGATATGTTATTATTTTTAATCGAAAGAACAGGATCAAGTAATTAAGCAATACGTGAACAAACAAACCCCTCCATAGAAAATGCATTAGACTATACTTTGCAGGCTCGTAACTCTGTTTCTACTGTAGATACGGGGATGTCCTTTGAGTATGTTATAGTCCAATTTGTCCCCCATATAACCATACTAAAAACATTGAGCTACGACAAACAGTAGTCGAGTAATTAAGCTAATCGTAAACAAAAAACCCCTCCATAGGAAATCCATTAGACTAAATTCTGGAGGCTCGTAACTGTGGTTCTACCAGAGATACGGGGATGTAAATAATGTGACCTTGACACAAATGTTCGGATAATTAAAAAAAAACTTCGCGGTTTCGAACCTGTGGCCTTCCGGGATTGAGGCGGATGCGATAACCGCTACACTAAAGATATGTTATTATTTTTAATCTATGAACAGGTCAAGTAATTAAGCAATACGTAAACAAACAAACCCCTCCATAGAAAATGCATTAGACTATACTTTGCAGGCTCGTAACTCTGTTTCTACTGTAGATACGGCGATGTCCTTTGAGTATGTTATAGTCCAATTTGTCCCCCATCTAACCATACTAAAAATAATGAGCTACGACAAACAGGGGCCGAGTAATTAAGCTAAACGTAAACAAACAACCCGTCCATAGGAAATGCATTAGACTATATTTTGCAGGCCCATAACTCTGTGTCTACTAGAGATACGGGGATGTCCTTAGGATATGTTATAGTCCAAATTGTCCCCCATCAAACCCTATTAAAAACATTGAGCTACGACAAACAAGGGCCGAGATATTAAGCAAAATGTTCGTCAATTTTGGTATCGTCTCACTTATTTTTATTATGTTACTTATGATTTTTGCACTAAACTTTGGAGGCTCATAACTCTTGTTCTACAAGAGATACTGGGATCTCCTTTGGATATGTTATAGTACTCTTTGCTCCCCATACAAGGATACTTTAAACTTGAGGCTACTTCAATATCGTCGTCAACTTATTTTTTGTCTCACTTATTGTTAGAAGGTTACTTTTGATTTTTGAAAATAAACTTTGCAGGCTCGTAACTCTGGTTCTACCAGAGGTACGGGGATGTAAATAATGTGACCTTGACACAAATGTTCGGATAATTATAAAGGTCTTTGCATGTTCCAAGCAAAAAAAAAACTTCGCGGTTTCGAACCTGTGGCCTTCCGGGAGTGAGGCGGATGCGATAACCGCTACACTAAAGATATGTTATTATTTTTAATCGAAAGAACAGGGTCAAGTAATTAAGCAATACGTGAACAAACAAACCCCTCCATAGAAAATACATTAGACTATACTTTGCAGGCTCGTAACTCTGTTTCTACTGTAGATACGGGGATGTCCTTTGAGTATGTTATAGTCCAATTTGTCCCCCATCTAACCATACTAAAAACATTGAGCTACGACAAACAGTAGTCGAGTAATTAAGCTAATCGTAAACAAACAAACCCCTCCATAGGAAATCCATTAGACTAAATTCTGGAGGCTCGTAACTCTGGTTCTACCAGAGATACGGGGATGTAAATAATGTGACCTTGACACAAATGTTCGGATAATTATAAAAAAAAACTTCGCGGTTTCGAACCTGTGGCCTTCCGGGAGTGAGGCGGATGCGATAACCGCTACACTAAAGATATGTTATTATTTTTAATCTATGAACAGGGTCAAGTAATTAAGCAATACGTGATCAAACAAACCCCTCCATAGAAAATGCATTAGACTATACTTTGCAGGCTCGTAACTCTGTTTCTACTGTAGATACGGGGATGTCCTTTGAGTATGTTATAGTCCAATTTGTCCCCCATCTAACCATACTAAAAACATTGAGCTACGACAAACAGTAGTCGAGTAATTAAGCTAATCGTAAACAAACAAACCCCTCCATAGGAAATCCATTAGACTAAATTCTGGAGGCTCGTAACTCTGGTTCTACCAGAGATACGGGGATGTAAATAATGTGACCTTGACACAAATGTTCGGATAATTATAAAAAAAAACTTCGCGGTTTCGAACCTGTGGCCTTCCGGGATTGAGGCGGATGCGATAACCGCTACACTAAAGATATGTTATTATTTTTAATCTATGAACAGGGTCAAGTAATTAAGCAATACGTGAACAAACAAACCCCTCCATAGAAAATGCATTAGACTATACTTTGCAGGCTCGTAACTCTGTTTCTACTGTAGATACGGCGATGTCCTTTGAGTATGTTATAGTCCAATTTGTCCCCCATCTAACCATACTAAAAATAATGAGCTACGACAAACAGGGGCCGAGTAATTAAGCTAAACGTAAACAAACAACCCGTCCATAGGAAATGCATTAGACTATATTTTGCAGGCCCATAACTCTGTGTCTACTAGAGATACGGGGATGTCCTTAGGATATGTTATAGTCCAAATTGTCCCCCTTCTAACCATACTAAAAACTTTGGGTTACGACAAACAGGGGCCGAGTACTTAAGCAAAACGAAACGAAACAAACCCCCTCCATAGGAAATGCATTAGACTATACTTTGCAGGCTCGTAACTCTGTTTCTACTGTAGATACGGGGATGTCCTTTGAGTATGTTATAGTCCAATTTGTCCCCCATCTAACCACACTAAAAACATTGAGCTACGACAAACAGTAGTCGAGTAATTAAGCTAATCGTAAACAAACAAACCCCTCCATAGGAAATCCATTAGACTAAATTCTGGAGGCTCGTAACTCTGGTTCTACCAGAGATACGGGGATGTAAATAATGTGACCTTGACACAAATGTTCGGATAATTATAAAAAAAACTTCGCGGTTTCGAACCTGTGGCCTTCCGGGAGTGAGGCGGATGCGATAACCGCTACACTAAAGATATGTTATTATTTTTAATCGAAAGAACAGGGTCAAGTAATTAAGCAATACTTGAAAAAACAAACCCCTCCATAGAAAATGCATTAGACTATACTTTGCAGGCTCGTAACTCTGTTTCTACTGGAGATACGGGGATGTCCGTTGAGTATGTTATAGTCCAATTTGTCCCTCATCTAACCATACTAAAAACATTGAGCTACGACAAACAGGGGCCGAGTAATTAAGCTAAACGTAAACAAACAACCCGTCCATAGGAAATGCATTAGACTATATTTTGCAGGCCCATAACTCTGTGTCTACTAGAGATACGGGGATGTCCTTAGGATATGTTATAGTCCAAATTGTCCCATATCTAACCATACTAAAAACATTGAGCTACGACAAACAAGGGCCGAGATATTAAGCAAAATGTTCGTCAACTTTGGTATCGTCTCACTTATTTTTATTATGTTACTTATGATTTTTGCACTAAACTTTGGAGGCTCATAACTCTTGTTCTACAAGAGATACTGGGATCTCCTTTGGATATGTTATAGTACTCTTTGCTCCCCATACAAGGATACTTTAAACTTGAGGCTACCTCAATATCGTCGTCAACTTATTTTTTGTCTCACTTATTGTTAGAAGGTTACTTTTGATTTTTGAAAATAAACTTTGCAGGCTCGTAACTCTAGTTCTACCAGAGGTACGGGGATGTAAATAATGTGACCTTGACACAAATGTTCGGATAATTATAAAGGTCTTTGCATGTTCCAAGCAAAAAAAAAACTTCGCGGTTTCGAACCTGTGGCCTTCCGGGAGTGAGGCGGATGCGATAACCGCTACACTAAAGATATGTTATTATTTTTAATCGAAAGAACAGGGTCAAGTAATTAAGCAATACGTGAACAAACAAACCCCTGCATAGAAAATGCATTAGACTATACTTTGCAGGCTCGTAACTCTGTTTCTACTGGAGATACGGGGATGTCCTTTGAGTATGTTATAGTCCAATTTGTCCCCCATCTAAACATACTAAAAACATTGAGCTACGAAAAACAGGGGCCGAGTAATTAAGCTAAACGTAAACAAACAACCCGTCCATAGGAAATGCATTAGACTATATTTTGCAGGCCCATAACTCTGTGTCTACTAGAGATACGGGGATGTCCTTAGGATATGTTATAGTCCAAATTGTCCCCCATCTAACCATACTAAAAACATTGAGCTACGACAAACAGTAGTCGAGTAATTAAGCTAATCGTAAACAAACAAACCCCTCCATAGGAAATCCATTAGACTAAATTCTGGAGGCTCGTAACTCTGGTTCTACCAGAGATACGGGGATGTAAATAATGTGACCTTGACACAAATGTTCGGATAATTATAAAAAAAACTTCGCGGTTTCGAACCTGTGGCCTTCCGGGAGTGAGGCGGATGCGATAACCGCTACACTAAAGATATGTTATTATTTTTAATCTATGAACAGGGTCAAGTAATTAAGCAATACGTGAACAAACAAACCCCTCCATAGAAAATGCATTAGACTATACTTTGCAGGCTCGTAACTCTGTTTCTACTGTAGATACGGGGATGTCCTTTGAGTATGTTATAGTCCAATTTGTCCCCCATCTAACCATACTAAAAACATTGAGCTACGACAAACAGTAGTCGAGTAATTAAGCTAATCGTAAACAAAAAAACCCCTCCATAGGAAATCCATTAGACTAAATTCTGGAGGCTCGTAACTCTGGTTCTACCAGAGATAAGGGGATGTAAATAATGTGACCTTGACACAAATGTTCGGATAATTATAAAAAAAAACTTCGCGGTTTCGAACCTGTGGCCTTCCGGGATTGAGGCGGATGCGATAACCGCTACACTAAAGATATGTTATTATTTTTAATCTATGAACAGGGTCAAGTAATTAAGCAATACGTGAACAAACAAACCCCTCCATAGAAAATGCATTAGACTATACTTTGCAGGCTCGTAACTCTGTTTCTACTGTAGATACGGCGATGTCCTTTGAGTATGTTATAGTCCAATTTGTCCCCCATCTAACCATACTAAAAATAATGAGCTACGACAAACAGGGGCCGAGTAATTAAGCTAAACGTAAACAAACAACCCGTCCATAGGAAATGCATTAGACTATATTTTGCAGGCCCATAACTCTGTGTCTACTAGAGATACGGGAATGTCCTTAGGATATGTTATAGTCCAAATTGTCCCCCATCAAACCATACTAAAAACATTGAGCTACGACAAACAAGGGCCGAGATATTAAGCAAAATGTTCGTCAACTTTGGTATCGTCTCACTTATTTTTATTATGTTACTTATGATTTTTGCACTAAACTTTGGAGGCTCATAACTCTTGTTCTACAAGAGATACTGGGATCTCCTTTGGATATGTTATAGTACTCTTTGCTCCCCATACAAGGATACTTTAAACTTGAGGCTACCTCAATATCGTCGTCAACTTATTTTTTGTCTCACTTATTGTTAGAAGGTTACTTTTGATTTTTGAAAATAAACTTTGCAGGCTCGTAACTCTGGTTCTACCAGAGGTACGGGGATGTAAATAATGTGACCTTGACACAAATTTTCGGATAATTATAAAGGTCTTTGCATGTTCCAAGCAAAAAAAAACTTCGCGGTTTCGAACCTGTGGCCTTCCGGGAGTGAGGCGGATGCGATAACCGCTACACTAAAGATATGTTATTATTTTTAATCGAAAGAACAGAGTCAAGTAATTAAGCAATACGTGAACAAACAAACCCCTCCATAGAAAATGCATTAGACTATACTTTGCAGGCTCGTAACTCTGTTTCTACTGTAGATACGGGGATGTCCTTTGAGTATGTTATAGTCCAATTTGTCCCCCATCTAACCACACTAAAAACATTGAGCTACGACAAACAGTAGTCGAGTAGTTAAGCTAATCGTAAACAAACAAACCCCTCCATAGGAAATCCATTAGACTAAATTCTGGAGGCTCGTAACTCTGGTTCTACCAGAGATACGGGGATGTAAATAATGTGACCTTGACACAAATGTTCGGATAATTATAAAAAAAACTTCGCGGTTTCGAACCTGTGGCCTTCCGGGAGTGAGGCGGATGCGATAACCGCTACACTAAAGATATGTTATTATTTTTAATCGAAAGAACAGGGTCAAGTAATTAAGCAATACTTGAAAAAACAAACCCCCCCATAGAAAATGCATTAGACTATACTTTGCAGGCTCGTAACTCTGTTTCTACTGGAGATACGGGGATGTCCTTTGAGTATGTTATAGTCCAATTTGTCCCTCATCTAACCATACTAAAAACATTGAGCTACGACAAACAGGGGCCGAGTAATTAAGCTAAACGTAAACAAACAACCCGTCCATAGGAAATGCATTAGACTATATTTTGCAGGCCCATAACTCTGTGTCTACTAGAGATACGGGGATGTCCTTAGGATATGTTATAGTCCAAATTGTCCCATATCTAACCATACTAAAACATTGAGCTACGACAAACAAGGGCCGAGATATTAAGCAAAATGTTCGTCAACTTTGGTATCGTCTCACTTGTTTTTATTATGTTACTTATGATTTTTGCACTAAACTTTGGAGGCTCATAACTCTTGTTCTACAAGAGATACTGGGATCTCCTTTGGATATGTTATAGTACTCTTTGCTCCCCATACAAGGATACTTTAAACTTGAGGCTACCTCAATATCGTCGTCAACTTATTTTTTGTCTCACTTATTGTTAGAAGGTTACTTTTGATTTTTGAAAATAAACTTTGCAGGCTCGTAACTCTGTTTCTACTGGAGATACGGGGATGTCCTTTGAGTATGTTATAGACCAATTTGTCCCCCATCTACCCATACTAAGAATTAGGGCTACGACAAACAGTAGTCGAGTAATTAAGCTAATCGTAAACAAACAAACCCCTCCATAGGAAATACATTAGACTAAATTCTGGAGGCTCGTAACTCTGGTTCTACCAGAGATACGGGGATGTAAATAATGTGACCTTGACACAAATGTTCGGATAATTATAAAGGTCTTTGCATGTTCCAAGCAAAAAAAAACTTAGCGGTTTCGAACCTGTGGCCTTCCGAGAGTGAGGCGGATGCGATAACCGCTACATTAAAATGCATTAGACTATACTTTGCAGGCTCGTAACTCTGTTTCTACTGGAGATACGGGGATGTCCTTTGAGTATGTTATAGTCCAATTTGTCCCTTATCTAACCATACTAAAAACATTGAGCTACGACAAAAAGTAGTCAAGTAATTAAGCTAATCGTAAACAAACAAACCCCTCCATAGGAAATGCATTAGACTAAATTCTGGAGGCTCGTAACTCAGGTTCTACCAGAGATACGGGGATGTAAATAATGTGACCTTGACACAAATATTCGGATAATTATAAAAAAAACTTCGCGGTTTCGAACCTGTGGCCTTTCGGGAGAGAGGCGGATGCGATAACCGCTACACTAAAGATATGTTGTTATTTTTAATCGAAAGAACAGGGTCAAGTAATTAAGCAATACTTGAACAAAAAAACCCCTCCTTAGAAAATGCATTAGACTATACTTTGCAGGCTCGTAACTCTGTTTCTACTGGAGATACGGGGATGTCCTTTGAGTATGTTATAGTCCAATTTGTCCCCCATCTAACCATACTAAAAACATTGAGCTACGACAAACAGGGGCCGAGTAATTAAGCTAAACGTAAACAAACAACCCGTCCAAAGGAAATGCATTAGACTATGCTTTGCAGGCCCATAACTCTGTGTCTACTAGAGATACGGGGATGTCCTTAGGATATGTTATAGTCCAAATTGTCCTTCATCTAACCATACTAAAAACTTTGGGCTACGACAAACAAGGGCCGAGATACTAAGCAAAATGTTCGTCAATTTTGGTATCGTCTCACTTATTTTTATTATGTTACTTATGATTTTTGCACTAAACTTTGGAGGCTCATAACTCTTGTTCTACAAGAGATACTGGGATCTCCTTTGGATATGTTATAGTACTCTTTGCTCCCCATACAAAGATACTTTAAACTTGAGGCTACCTCAATATCGTCGTCAACTTATTTTTTGTCTCACTTATTGTTAGAAGGTTACTTTTGATTTTTGAAAATAAACTTTGCAGGCTCGTAACTCTGGTTCTACCAGAGGTACGGGGATGTAAATAATGTGACCTTGACACAAATGTTCGGATAATTATAAAGGTCTTTGCATGTTCCAAGCAAAAAAAAAACTTCGCGGTTTCGAACCTGTGGCCTTCCGGGAGTGAGGCGGATGCGATAACCGCTACACTAAAGATATGTTATTATTTTTAATCGAAAGAACAGGGTCAAGTAATTAAGCAATACGTGAACAAACAAACCCCTGCATAGAAAATGCATTAGACTATACTTTGCAGGCTCGTAACTCTGTTTCTACTGGAGATACGGGGATGTCCTTTGAGTATGTTATAGTCCAATTTGTCCCCCATCTAAACATACTAAAAACATTGAGCTACGAAAAACAGGGGCCGAGTAATTAAGCTAAACGTAAACAAACAACCCGTCCATAGGAAATGCATTAGACTATATTTTGCAGGCCCATAACTCTGTGTCTACTAGAGATACGGGGATGTCCTTAGGATATCATATAGTCCAAATTGTCCCCCATCTAACCATACTAAAAACATTGAGCTACGACAAACAGTAGTCGAGTAATTAAGCTAATCGTAAACAAACAAACCCCTCCATAGGAAATCCATTAGACTAAATTCTGGAGGCTCGTAACTCTGGTTCTACCAGAGATACGGGGATGTAAATAATGTGACCTTGACACAAATGTTCGGATAATTATAAAAAAAAACTTCGCGGTTTCGAACCTGTGGCCTTCCGGGAGTGAGGCGGATGCGATAACCGCTACACCAAAGATATGTTATTATTTTTAATCGAAAGAACAGGATCAAGTAATTAAGCAATACGTGAACAAACAAACCCCTCCATAGAAAATGCATTAGACTATATTTTGCAGGCTCGTAACTCTGTTTCTACTGTAGATACGGGGATGTCCTTTGAGTATGTTATAGTCCAATTTGTCCCCCATATAACCATACTAAAAACATTGAGCTACGACAAACAGTAGTCGAGTAATTAAGCTAATCGTAAACAAAAAACCCCTCCATAGGAAATCCATTAGACTAAATTCTGGAGGCTCGTAACTGTGGTTCTACCAGAGATACGGGGATGTAAATAATGTGACCTTGACACAAATGTTCGGATAATTATAAAAAAAACTTCGCGGTTTCGAACCTGTGGCCTTCCGGGATTAAGGCGGATGCGATAACCGCTACACTAAAGATATGTTATTATTTTTAATCTATGAACAGGGTCAAGTAATTAAGCAATACGTAAACAAACAAACCCCTCCATAGAAAATGCATTAGACTATACTTTGCAGGCTCGTAACTCTGTTTCTACTGTAGATACGGCGATGTCCTTTGAGTATGTTATAGTCCAATTTGTCCCCCATCTAACCATACTAAAAATAATGAGCTACGACAAACAGGGGCCGAGTAATTAAGCTAAACGTAAACAAACAACCCGTCCATAGGAAATGCATTAGACTATATTTTGCAGGCCCATAACTCTGTGTCTACTAGAGATACGGGGATGTCCTTAGGATATGTTATAGTCCAAATTGTCCCCCATCAAACCATATTAAAAACATTGAGCTACGACAAACAAGGGCCGAGATATTAAGCAAAATGTTCGTCAATTTTGGTATCGTCTCACTTATTTTTATTATGTTACTTATGATTTTTGCACTAAACTTTGGAGGCTCATAACTCTTGTTCTACAAGAGATACTGGGATCTCCTTTGGATATGTTATAGTACTCTTTGCTCCCCATACAAGGATACTTTAAACTTGAGGCTACCTCAATATCGTCGTCAACTTATTTTTTGTCTCACTTATTGTTAGAAGGTTACTTTTGATTTTTGAAAATAAACTTTGCAGGCTCGTAACTCTGGTTCTACCAGAGGTACGGGGATGTAAATAATGTGACCTTGACACAAATGTTCGGATAATTATAAAGGTCTTTGCATGTTCCAAGCAAAAAAAAAACTTCGCGGTTTCGAACCTGTGGCCTTCCGGGAGTGAGGCGGATGCGATAACCGCTACACTAAAGATATGTTATTATTTTTAATCGAAAGAACAGGGTCAAGTAATTAAGCAATACGTGAACAAACAAACCCCTCCATAGAAAATACATTAGACTATACTTTGCAGGCTCGTAACTCTGTTTCTACTGTAGATACGGGGATGTCCTTTGAGTATGTTATAGTCCAATTTGTCCCCCATCTAACCATACTAAAAACATTGAGCTACGACAAACAGTAGTCGAGTAATTAAGCTAATCGTAAACAAACAAACCCCTCCATAGGAAATCCATTAGACTAAATTCTGGAGGCTCTTAACTCTGGTACTAGCAGAGATACGGGGATGTAAATAATGTGACCTTGACACAAATGTTCGGATAATTATAAAAAAAAACTTCGCGGTTTCGAACCTGTGGCCTTCCGGGAGTGAGGCGGATGCGATAACCGCTACACTAAAGATATGTTATTATTTTTAATCTATGAACAGGGTCAAGTAATTAAGCAAACCCCTCCATAGAAAATGCATTAGACTATACTTTGCAGGCTCGTAACTCTGTTTCTACTGTAGATACGGCGATGTCCTTTGAGTATGTTATAGTCCAATTTGTCCCCCATCTAACCATACTAAAAATAATGAGCTACGACAAACAGGGGCCGAGTAATTAAGCTAAACGTAAACAAACAACCCGTCCATAGGAAATGCATTAGACTATATTTCGCAGGCCCATAACTCTGTGTCTACTAGAGATACGGGGATGTCCTTAGGATATGTTATAGTCCAAATTGTCCCCCATCTAACCATACTAAAAACATTGAGCTACGACAAACAAGGGCCGAGATATTAAGCAAAATGTTCGTCAACTTTGGTATCGTCTCACTTATTTTTATTATGTTACTTATGATTTTTGCACTAAACTTTGGAGGCTCATAACTCTTGTTCTACAAGAGATACTGGGATCTCCTTTGGATATGTTATAGTACTCTTTGCTCCCCATACAAGGATACTTTAAACTTGAGGCTACCTCAATATCGTCGTCAACTTATTTTTTGTCTCACTTATTGTTAGAAGGTTACTTTTGATTTTTGAAAATAAACTTTGCAGGCTCGTAACTCTGTTTCTACTGGAGATACGGGGATGTCCTTTGAGTATGTTATAGACCAATTTGTCCCCCATCTACCCATACTAAGAATTAGGGCTACGACAAACAGTAGTCGAGTAATTAAGCTAATCGTAAACAAACAAACCCCTCCATAGGAAATACATTAGACTAAATTCTTGAGGCTAGTAACTCTGGTTCTACCAGAGATACGGGGATGTAAATAATGTGACCTTGACACAAATGTTCGGATAATTATAAAGGTCTTTGCATGTTCCAAGCAAAAAAAAACTTAGCGGTTTCGAACCTGTGGCCTTCCGAGAGTGAGGCGGATGCGATAACCGCTACATTAAAATGCATTAGACTATACTTTGCAGGCTCGTAACTCTGTTTCTACTGGAGATACGGGGATGTCCTTTGAGTATGTTATAGTCCAATTTGTCCCTTATCTAACCATACTAAAAACATTGAGCTACGACAAACAGTAGTCAAGTAATTAAGCTAATCGTAAACAAACAAACCCCTCCATAGGAAATGCATTAGACTAAATTCTGGAGGCTCGTAACTCAGGTTCTACCAGAGATACGGGGATGTAAATAATGTGACCTTGACACAAATGTTCGGATAATTATAAAAGAAACTTCGCGGTTTCGAACCTGTGGCCTTTCGGGAGAGAGGCGGATGCGATAACCGCTACACTAAAGATATGTTGTTATTTTTAATCGAAAGAACAGGGTCAAGTAATTAAGCAATACGTAAACAAACAAACCCCTCCATAGAAAATGCATTAGACTATACTTTGCAGGCTCGTAACTCTGTTTCTACTGTAGATACGGCGATGTCCTTTGAGTATGTTATAGTCCAATTTGTCCCCCATCTAACCATACTAAAAATAATGAGCTACGACAAACAGGGGCCGAGTAATTAAGCTAAACGTAAACAAACAACCCGTCCATAGGAAATGCACTAGACTATATTTTGCAGGCCCATAACTCTGTGTCTACTAGAGATACGGGGATGTCCTTAGGATATGTTATAGTCCAAATTGTCCCCCATCAAACCATATTAAAAACATTGAGCTACGACAAACAAGGGCCGAGATATTAAGCAAAATGTTCGTCAATTTTGGTATCGTCTCACTTATTTTTATTATGTTACTTATGATTTTTGCACTAAACTTTGGAGGCTCATAACTCTTGTTCTACAAGAGATACTGGGATCTCCTTTGGATATGTTATAGTACTCTTTGCTCCCCATACAAGGATACTTTAAACTTGAGGCTACCTCAATATCGTCGTCAACTTATTTTTTGTCTCACTTATTGTTAGAAGGTTACTTTTGATTTTTGAAAATAAACTTTGCAGGCTCGTAACTCTGGTTCTACCAGAGGTACGGGGATGTAAATAATGTGACCTTGACACAAATGTTCGGATAATTATAAAGGTCTTTGCATGTTCCAAGCAAAAAAAAAACTTCGCGGTTTCGAACCTGTGGCCTTCCGGGAGTGAGGCGGATGCGATAACCGCTACACTAAAGATATGTTATTATTTTTAATCGAAAGAACAGGGTCAAGTAATTAAGCAATACGTGAACAAACAAACCCCTCCATAGAAAATACATTAGACTATACTTTGCAGGCTCGTAACTCTGTTTCTACTGTAGATACGGGGATGTCCTTTGAGTATGTTATAGTCCAATTTGTCCCCCATCTAACCATACTAAAAACATTGAGCTACGACAAACAGTAGTCGAGTAATTAAGCTAATCGTAAACAAACAAACCCCTCCATAGGAAATCCATTAGACTAAATTCTGGAGGCTCTTAACTCTGGTACTAGCAGAGATACGGGGATGTAAATAATGTGACCTTGACACAAATGTTCGGATAATTATAAAAAAAAACTTCGCGGTTTCGAACCTGTGGCCTTCCGGGAGTGAGGCGGATGCGATAACCGCTACACTAAAGATATGTTATTATTTTTAATCTATGAACAGGGTCAAGTAATTAAGCAAACCCCTCCATAGAAAATGCATTAGACTATACTTTGCAGGCTCGTAACTCTGTTTCTACTGTAGATACGGCGATGTCCTTTGAGTATGTTATAGTCCAATTTGTCCCCCATCTAACCATACTAAAAATAATGAGCTACGACAAACAGGGGCCGAGTAATTAAGCTAAACGTAAACAAACAACCCGTCCATAGGAAATGCATTAGACTATATTTCGCAGGCCCATAACTCTGTGTCTACTAGAGATACGGGGATGTCCTTAGGATATGTTATAGTCCAAATTGTCCCCCATCTAACCATACTAAAAACATTGAGCTACGACAAACAAGGGCCGAGATATTAAGCAAAATGTTCGTCAACTTTGGTATCGTCTCACTTATTTTTATTATGTTACTTATGATTTTTGCACTAAACTTTGGAGGCTCATAACTCTTGTTCTACAAGAGATACTGGGATCTCCTTTGGATATGTTATAGTACTCTTTGCTCCCCATACAAGGATACTTTAAACTTGAGGCTACCTCAATATCGTCGTCAACTTATTTTTTGTCTCACTTATTGTTAGAAGGTTACTTTTGATTTTTGAAAATAAACTTTGCAGGCTCGTAACTCTGTTTCTACTGGAGATACGGGGATGTCCTTTGAGTATGTTATAGACCAATTTGTCCCCCATCTACCCATACTAAGAATTAGGGCTACGACAAACAGTAGTCGAGTAATTAAGCTAATCGTAAACAAACAAACCCCTCCATAGGAAATACATTAGACTAAATTCTGGAGGCTCGTAACTCTGGTTCTACCAGAGATACGGGGATGTAAATAATGTGACCTTGACACAAATGTTCGGATAATTATAAAGGTCTTTGCATGTTCCAAGCAAAAAAAAACTTAGCGGTTTCGAACCTGTGGCCTTCCGAGAGTGAGGCGGATGCGATAACCGCTACATTAAAATGCATTAGACTATACTTTGCAGGCTCGTAACTCTGTTTCTACTGGAGATACGGGGATGTCCTTTGAGTATGTTATAGTCCAATTTGTCCCTTATCTAACCATACTAAAAACATTGAGCTACGACAAACAGTAGTCAAGTAATTAAGCTAATCGTAAACAAACAAACCCCTCCATAGGAAATGCATTAGACTAAATTCTGGAGGCTCGTAACTCAGGTTCTACCAGAGATACGGGGATGTAAATAATGTGACCTTGACACAAATGTTCGGATAATTATAAAAGAAACTTCGCGGTTTCGAACCTGTGGCCTTTCGGGAGAGAGGCGGATGCGATAACCGCTACACTAAAGATATGTTGTTATTTTTAATCGAAAGAACAGGGTCAAGTAATTAAGCAATACTTGAACAAAAAAACCCCTCCTTAGAAAATGCATTAGACTATACTTTGCAGGCTCGTAACTCTGTTTCTACTGGAGATACGGGGATGTCCTTTGAGTATGTTATAGTCCAATTTGTCCCCCATCTAACCATACTAAAAACATTGAGCTACGACAAACAGGGGCCGAGTAATTAAGCTAAACGTAAACAAACAACCCGTCCAAAGGAAATGCATTAGACTATGCTTTGCAGGCCCATAACTCTGTGTCTACTAGAGATACGGGGATGTCCTTAGGATATGTTATAGTCCAAATTGTCCTTCATCTAACCATACTAAAAACTTTGGGCTACGACAAACAAGGGCCGAGATACTAAGCAAAATGTTCGTCAATTTTGGTATCGTCTCACTTATTTTTATTATGTTACTTATGATTTTTGCACTAAACTTTGGAGGCTCATAACTCTTGTTCTACAAGAGATACTGGGATCTCCTTTGGATATGTTATAGTACTCTTTGCTCCCCATACAAGGATACTTTAAACTTGAGGCTACCTCAATATCGTCGTCAACTTATTTTTTGTCTCACTTATTGTTAGAAGGTTACTTTTGATTTTTGAAAATAAACTTTGCAGGCTCGTAACTCTGGTTCTACCAGAGGTACGGGGATGTAAATAATGTGACCTTGACACAAATGTTCGGATAATTATAAAGGTCTTTGCATGTTCCAAGCAAAAAAAAAACTTCGCGGTTTCGAACCTGTGGCCTTCCGGGAGTGAGGCGGATGCGATAACCGCTACACTAAAGATATGTTATTATTTTTAATCGAAAGAACAGGGTCAAGTAATTAAGCAATACGTGAACAAACAAACCCCTGCATAGAAAATGCATTAGACTATACTTTGCAGGCTCGTAACTCTGTTTCTACTGGAGATACGGGGATGTCCTTTGAGTATGTTATAGTCCAATTTGTCCCCCATCTAAACATACTAAAAACATTGAGCTACGAAAAACAGGGGCCGAGTAATTAAGCTAAACGTAAACAAACAACCCGTCCATAGGAAATGCATTAGACTATATTTTGCAGGCCCATAACTCTGTGTCTACTAGAGATACGGGGATGTCCTTAGGATATGTTATAGTCCAAATTGTCCCCCATCTAACCATACTAAAAACATTGAGCTACGACAAACAGTAGTCGAGTAATTAAGCTAATCGTAAGCAAACAAACCCCTCCATAGGAAATCCATTAGACTAAATTCTGGAGGCTCGTAACTCTGGTTCTACCAGAGATACGGGGATGTAAATAATGTGACCTTGACACAAATGTTCGGATAATTATAAAAAAAAACTTCGCGGTTTCGAACCTGTGGCCTTCCGGGAGTGAGGCGGATGCGATAACCGCTACACCAAAGATATGTTATTATTTTTAATCGAAAGAACAGGATCAAGTAATTAAGCAATACGTGAACAAACAAACCCCTCCATAGAAAATGCATTAGACTATACTTTGCAGGCTCGTAACTCTGTTTCTACTGTAGATACGGGGATGTCCTTTGAGTATGTTATAGTCCAATTTGTCCCCCATATAACCATACTAAAAACATTGAGCTACGACAAACAGTAGTCGAGTAATTAAGCTAATCGTAAACAAAAAACCCCTCCATAGGAAATCCATTAGACTAAATTCTGGAGGCTCGTAACTGTGGTTCTACCAGAGATACGGGGATGTAAATAATGTGACCTTGACACAAATGTTCGGATAATTATAAAAAAAACTTCGCGGTTTCGAACATGTGGCCTTCCGGGATTAAGGCGGATGCGATAACCGCTACACTAAAGATATGTTATTATTTTTAATCTATGAACAGGGTCAAGTAATTAAGCAATACGTAAACAAACAAACCCCTCCATAGAAAATGCATTAGACTATACTTTGCAGGCTCGTAACTCTGTTTCTACTGTAGATACGGCGATGTCCTTTGAGTATGTTATAGTCCAATTTGTCCCCCATCTAACCATACTAAAAATAATGAGCTACGACAAACAGGGGCCGAGTAATTAAGCTAAACGTAAACAAACAACCCGTCCATAGGAAATGCATTAGACTATATTTTGCAGGCCCATAACTCTGTGTCTACTAGAGATACGGGGATGTCCTTAGGATATGTTATAGTCCAAATTGTCCCCCATCAAACCATATTAAAAACATTGAGCTACGACAAACAAGGGCCGAGATATTAAGCAAAATGTTCGTCAATTTTGGTATCGTCTCACTTATTTTTATTATGTTACTTATGATTTTTGCACTAAACTTTGGAGGCTCATAACTCTTGTTCTACAAGAGATACTGGGATCTCCTTTGGATATGTTATAGTACTCTTTGCTCCCCATACAAGGATACTTTAAACTTGAGGCTACCTCAATATCGTCGTCAACTTATTTTTTGTCTCACTTATTGTTAGAAGGTTACTTTTGATTTTTGAAAATAAACTTTGCAGGCTCGTAACTCTGTTTCTACTGGAGATACGGGGATGTCCTTTGAGTATGTTATAGACCAATTTGTCCCCCATCTACCCATACTAAGAATTAGGGCTACGACAAACAGTAGTCGAGTAATTAAGCTAATCGTAAACAAACAAACCCCTCCATAGGAAATACATTAGACTAAATTCTGGAGGCTCGTAACTCTGGTTCTACCAGAGATACGGGGATGTAAATAATGTGACCTTGACACAAATGTTCGGATAATTATAAAGGTCTTTGCATGTTCCAAGCAAAAAAAAACTTAGCGGTTTCGAACCTGTGGCCTTCCGAGAGTGAGGCGGATGCGATAACCGCTACATTAAAATGCATTAGACTATACTTTGCAGGCTCGTAACTCTGTTTCTACTGGAGATACGGGGATGTCCTTTGAGTATGTTATAGTCCAATTTGTCCCTTATCTAACCATTCTAAAAACATTGAGCTACGACAAACAGTAGTCAAGTAATTAAGCTAATCGTAAACAAACAAACCCCTCCATAGGAAATGCATTAGACTAAATTCTGGAGGCTCGTAACTCTGGTTCTACCAGAGATACGGGGATGTAAATAATGTGACCTTGACACAAATGTTCGGATAATTATAAAAAAAAAACTTCGCGGTTTCGAACCTGTGGCCTTCCGGGAGTGAGGCGGATGCGATAACCTCTACACTAAAGATATGTTATTAATTTTAATCGAAAGAACAGGGTCTAGTAATTAAGCAATACGTGAAAAAACAAACCCCTCCATAGAAAATGCATTAGACTATACTTTGCAGGCTCGTAACTCTGTTTCTACTGTAGATACGGGGATGTCCTTTGAGTATGTTATAGTCCAATTTGTCCCCCATCTAACCATACTAAAAACATTGAGCTACGACAAACAGTAGTCGAGTAATTAAGCTAATCGTAAACAAACAAACCCCTCCATAGGAAATCCATTAGACTAAATTCTGGAGGCTCGTAACTCTGGTTCTACCAGAGATAAGGGGATGTAAATAATGTGACCTTGACACAAATGTTCGGATAATTATAAAAAAAAACTTCGCGGTTTCGAACCTGTGGCCTTCCGGGATTGAGGCGGATGCGATAACCGCTACACTAAAGATATGTTATTATTTTTAATCTATGAACAGGGTCAAGTAATTAAGCAATACGTGAACAAACAAACCCCTCCATAGAAAATGCATTAGACTATACTTTGCAGGCTCGTAACTCTGTTTCTACTGTAGATACGGCGATGTCCTTTGAGTATGTTATAGTCCAATTTGTCCCCCATCTAACCATACTAAAAACATTGAGCTACGACAAACAGGGGCCGAGTAATTAAGCTAAACGTAAACAAACAACCCGTCCATAGGAAATGCATTAGACTATATTTTGCAGGTCCATAACTCTGTGTCTACTAGAGATACGGGGATGTCCTTAGGATATGTTATAGTTCAAATTGTCCCCCATCTAACCATACTAAAAACATTGAGCTACGACAAACAAGGGCCGAGATATTAAGCAAAATGTTCGTCAACTTTGGTATCGTCTCACTTATTTTTATTATGTTACTTATGATTTTTGCACTAAACTTTGGAGGCTCATAACTCTTGTTCTACAAGAGATACTGGGATCTCCTTTGGATATGTTATAGTACTCTTTGCTCCCCATACAAGGATACTTTAAACTTGAGGCTACCTCAATATCGTCGTCAACTTATTTTTTGTCTCACTTATTGTTAGAAGGTTACTTTTGATTTTTGAAAATAAACTTTGCAGGCTCGTAACTCTGGTTCTACCAGAGATACGGGGATGTAAATAATGTGACCTTGACACAAATGTTCGGATAATTATAAAGGTCTTTGCATGTTCCAAGCAAAAAAAAAACTTCGCGGTTTCGAACCTGTGGCCTTCCGAGAGTGAGGCGGATGCGATAACCGCTACACTAAAGATATTTTATTATTTTTAATCGAAAGAACAGGGTCAAGTAATTAAGCAATACGTGAACAAACAAACCCCTCCATAGAAAATGCATTAGACTATACTTTGCAGGCTCGTAACTCTGTTTCTACTGGAGATACGGGGATGTCCTTTGAGTATGTTATAGTCCAATTTGTCCCCCATCTAACCATACTAAAAACATTGAGCTACGATAAACAGTAGTCGAGTAATTAAGCTAATCGTAAACAAAGAAACCCCTCCATAGGAAATACATTAGACTAAATTCTAGAGGCTCGTAACTCTGGTTCTACCAGAGATACGGAGATGTAAATAATGTGACCTTGACACAAATGTTCGGATAATTATAAAAAAAACTTCGCGGTTTCGAACCTGTGGCCTTCCAGGAGTGATGCGGATGCGATAACAGCTACACTAAAGATATGTTATTATTTTTAATCGAAAGAACAGGGTCAAGTAATTAAGCAATACGTGAACAAACAAACCCCTCCATAGAAAATGCATTAGACTATATTTTGCAGGCCCATAACTCTGTGTCTACTAGAGATACGGGAATGTCCTTAGGATATGTTATAGTCCAATTTGTCTCCCATCTAACCAAAGGAGATCCCAGTATCTCTTGTAGAACTACAGTTATGAGCCTCCAAAGTTTAGTGCAAAAATCACAAGTAACATAATAAAAATAAGTGAGACGATACCAAAGTTGACGAACATTTTGCTTAATATCTCGGCCCTTGTTTGTCGTAGCTCAATGTTTTTAGTAAGTTAGATGGACGACATATTGGACTATAACATACTCAAAGGACATCCCCGTATCTCCAGTAGAAACAGAGTTACGAGCCTGCAAAATATAGTCTAACTCATTTCCTATGGAGGGGTTTGTTTCGTTACGTTTTGCTTAAGTACTCGGTCCCTGTTCGTCGTAGCCCAAAGTTTTTAGTATGGTTAGATGGGGACAATTTGGACTATAACATATCCTAAGGACATCCTCGTATCTCCAGTAGAAATAGAGTTACGATCCTGCAAAGTATAGTCTAATCCATTTACTATGGAAGGGGTTTGTTTCGTTAGGTTTGCTTAAGTACTCGGCCCCTGTTTGTCGTAACCCAAAGTTTTTAGTATGGTTAGATGGGGGACAAATTGGACTATAACACACTCAAAGGACATCCCCGTATCTCCAGTTGAAACAGAGTTACGAGCCTGCAAAGTATAGTCTAATGCATTTTCTATGGAGGGGTTTGTTTGTTCACGTATTGCTTAATTACTTGACCCTGTTCTTTCGATGAAAAATAATAACATATCTTTAGTGTAGCGGTTATCGCATCCGCCTCACCCCCGGAAGGCCACAGGTTCGAAACCGCGAAGTTTTTTTTTTTTGCTTGGAACATGCAAAGATCTTTATAATTATCCGAACATTTGTGTTAAGGTGACATTATTTACATCCCCGTATCTCTGGTAGAACCAGAGTTACGACCCTCCAGAATTTAGTCTAATGTATTTCCTATGGAGGGGTTTGTTTGTTTACGATTAACTTAATTACTCGACTACTGTTTGTCGTAGCCCTAATTCTTAGTGTGGCTAGATGGAGGACAAATTGGTCTATAACATACTCAAAGGACATCCCCGTATCTCTGGTAGAACCAGAGTTACGACCCTCCAGAATTTAGTCTAATGTATTTCCTATGGAGGGGTTTGTTTGTTTACGTTTAGCTTAATTACTCGGCCCCTGTTTGTCGTAGCTCAATGTTTTTAGTATGGTTAGATGGGGGACAAATAGGACTTGGGAATACTGCGTGCCGTTGGTTTTTCACTTTTGTTTTTTCTTTTAAATTCCACCCGATATGAAAAATGCAAACATATCTTCTTTTTGTTATTGTTTTATAAAGATGAAAGTTAATTAAATTCAAATTATTAACTAGCGCTCTCGGCAACGGCCATATCACGCTGAATACACCGGTTCTCGTCCGATAACCGAAGTTTAGCAGCGTCAAGCGCAGTCAGTACTTGGGAACACTGCATGCCGATGGCTTTTTCACTTTTGTTTCCTCTTAAATTCCACCAGATATGAAAAAACAAACATATCTTCTTATTGTTATTTTTTATAAAGATGAAGGTTAATTAAGTTCAAATTATTAACTAGCACTCTCGGCAACGGCCATATCACGCTGAGAACACCGGTTCTCGTCCGATCGCCGACGTTAGCAGCGTCGAGCGCAGTCAATACTTGGGAATACTGCGTGCCGTTGGCTTTTTCACTTTTGTTTCCTCTTTTAAATTCCACCCGATATGAAAAAAGCAAACATATTTTCATTTTGTTATTGTTTTATAAAGATGAAGGTTAATTTGTCTCACTTAATTTAAATTAAAATTATTAACTAGCACTCTCGGCAACGGCCATATCACGCTGAATACACCGGTTCTCGTCCGATAACTGAAGTTAAGCAGCGTCGAGCGCAGTCACTACTTGGGAGGGAGACCACTTAGGAACACTGCGTGCCGTTGGCTTTTTCACTTTTTTTCCTCTTTTAAATTTTAATAGATATGAAAAAAGCAAACATGTTTTCATTTTGTTATTGTTTTAAAATGATGAAGGTTAATTTGTCTCACTTAATTTAAATTCGAATTATTAACTAGCACTCTCGGCAACGACCATATCACGCTGAATACAGCGGTTCTCGTCCGATCACCGAAGTTAAGCAGCGTCGAGCGCAGTCAGTACTTGGGATGGAGACCACTTAGGAACACTGCGTGCCGTTGGCTTTTTCACTTTTTTTTCCTCTTTTAAATTTTAATAGATATGAAAAAAGCAAACATGTCTTCTTTTTTGTTATTGTTTTATAAAGATGAAAGTTAATTAAATTCAAATTATTAACTAGCACTCTCGGTAACGGCCATATCACGCTGAATATACCGGTTCTCGTCCGATAACCGAAGTTAAGCAGCGTCGAGCGCAATCAGTACTTGGGAGGGAGACCACTTAGGAACACTTCGTGCCGTTGGCTTTTTCACTTTTGTTTCCTCTTTTAAATTCCACCCGATATGAAAAAAGCAAACATATCTTCTTTTTGTTATTGTTTTATAAAGATGAAGGTAAATTTGTCTCACTTAATTTAAATTCGAATTTTTAACTAGCACTCTCGGCAACGGCCATATCACGCTGAGAACACCGGTTCTCGTCCGATCGCCGACGTTAGCAGCGTCGAGCGCAGTCAGTACTTGGGAATACTGCGTGCCGTTGGTTTTTCACTTTTGTTTCCTCTTTTAAATTCCACCCGATTTGAAAAAAGCACACATATCTTCTTTTTGTTATTGTTTTATAAAGATGAAAGTTAATTAAATTAAAATTATTAACTAGCACTCTCGGCAACGGCCATATCACGCTAAATACACCGGTTCTCGTCCGATAATTGAAGTTAAGCAGCGTCGAGCGCAGTCACTACTTGGGAGGGAGACCACTTAGGAACACTTCGTGCCGTTGGCTTTTTCACTTTTTTTTCCTCTTTTAAATTTTAATAGATATGAAAAAAGCAAACATGTTTTCATTTTGTTATTGTTTTAAAATGATGAAGGTTAATTTGTCTCACTTAATTTAAATTCGAATTATTAACTAGCACTCTCGGCAACGACCATATCACGCTGAATACAACGGTTCTCGTCCGATCACCGAAGTTAAGCAGCGTCGAGCGCAGTCAGTCTTTGGGATGGAGACAACTTAGGAACACTGCGTGCCGTTGGCCTTTTCACTTTTTTTCCTCTTTTAAATTTTAAAAGATATGAAAAAAGCAAACATATCTTCTTTTTTGTTATTGTTTTAAAATGATGAAGGTTAATTTGTCTCACTTAATTTAAATTCGAATTATTAACTAGCGCTCTCGGCAACGACCATATCACGCTGAATACACCGGTTCTCGTCCGATAACCGAAGTTAAGCAGCGTCGAGCGCAGTCAGTACTTGGGAGGGAGACCAGTTTGGAACACTGCGTGCCGTTGATTTTTTCACTTTTTTTTCCTCTTATAAATTTTAATAGATATGAAAAAAGCAAACATGTTTTTTTTTGTTATTGTTTTAAAATGATGAAGGTTAATTTGTCTCACTTAATTTAAATTCGAATTATTAACAAGCACTCTCGGCAACGGCCATATCACGCTGAAAACACCGGTTTTCGTCCGATCACCGAAGTTAAGCAGCGTCGAGCGCATACAGTACTTGGGAATACTGCGTTCCGTTGGTTTTTCACTTTTGTTTCCTCTTTTAAATTCCACCCGATATGAAAGAAGCAAACATATCTTCTTTTTGTTATTGTTTTATAAAGATGAAAGTTAATTAAATTCAAATTATTAACTAGCACTCTCGGCAACGGCCATATCACGCTGAATACACCGGTTCTCGTCCGATAACCGAAGTTTAGCAGCGTCGAGCGCAGTCAGTACTTGGGAGGGAGGCTACTTAGGAACACTGCGTGCCGTTGGGTTTTTCACTTTTTTTCCTCTTTTAAATTTTAATAGATATGAAAAAAGCAAACATGTTTTTTTTGTTATTGTTTTAAAATTATGAAGGTTAATTTGTCTCACTTAATTTAAATTCGAATTATTAACTAGCACTCTCGGCAACGACCATATCACGCTGAAAACACCGGTTCTCGTCCGATCACCGAAGTTAAGCAGCGTCGAGCGCATAGTGTACTTGGGAATACTGCGTGCCGTTGGCTTTTTCACTTTTGTTTCCTCTTTCAAATTCCACCAGATATGAAAAAAGCAAACATATCTTCTTTCTGTTATTGTTTTATAAAGATGAAAGTTAATTTAATTCAAATTATTAACTAGCACTATCGGCAACGGCCATAACACGCTGAATTCACCGGTTCTCGTACGATAACCGAAGTTAAGCAGCGTCGTGCGCAGTTAGTATTTAGGAGGGCGACCACTTAGGAACACTGCGTGCCGTTAGCTTTTTCACTTTTTTTTCCTCTTTTAAATTCCAATAGATATGAAAAAAGCAAACTCATTTTCTTTTTCTTATTGTTTTAAAAAGATGAAGGTTAATTTGTCTCACTTAATTTAAATTCGAATTATTATCTAGCACTCTCGGCAACGGCCATATCACGCTGAGAACACCGCTTCTCGTCCGATCGCCGACGTTAGCAGCGTCGAGCGCAGTCAGTACTTGGGAATACTGCGTGCCGTTGGCTTTTTCACTTTTGTTTCCTCTTTTAAATTCCACCCGATTTGAAAAAAGCAAACATATCTTCTTTTTGTTATTGTTTTATAAAGATGAAAGTTAATTAAATTAAAATTATTAACTAGCACTCTCGGCAACGGCCATATCACGCTTAATACACCGGTTCTCGTCCGATAACTGAAGTTAAGCAGCGTCGAGCGCAGTCACTACTTGGGAGGGAGACCACTTAGGAACACTGCGTGCCGTTGGCTTTTTCACTTTTTTTTCCTCTTTTAAATTTTAATAGATATGAAAAAAGCAAACATGTTTTCATTTTGTTATTGTTTTAAAATGATGAAGGTTAATTTGTCTCACTTAATTTAAATTCGAATTATTAACTAGCACTCTCGGCAACGACCATATCACGCTGAATACACCGGTTCTCGTCCGATAACCGAAGTTAAGCAGCGTCGAGCGCAGTCAGTACTTGGGAGGGAGACAACTTCGGAACACTGCGTGCCGTTGATTTTTTCACTTTTTTTTCCTCTTATAAATTTTAATAGATATGAAAAAAGCAAACATGTTTTTTTTGTTATTGTTTTAAAATGATGAAGGTTAATTTGTCTCACTTAATTTAAATTCGAATTATTAACAAGCACTCTCGGCAACGGCCATATCACGCTGAAAACACCGGTTTTCGTCCGATCACCGAAGTTAAGCAGCGTCGAGCGCATACAGTACTTGGGAATACTGCGTTCCGTTGGTTTTTCACTTTTGTTTCCTCTTGTAAATTCCACCCGATTTGAAAAAAGCAAACATATTTTCTTTTTGTTATTGTTTTATAAAGATGAAAGTTAATTAAATTAAAATTATTAACTAGCACTCTCGGCAACGGCCATATCACGCTTAATACACCGGTTCTCGTCCGATAACTGAAGTTAAGCAGCGTCGAGCGCAGTCACTACTTGGGAGGGAGACCACTTAGGAACACTGCGTGCCGTTTGCTTTTTCACTTTTTTTTCCTCTTTTGAATTTTAATAGATATGAAAAAAGCAAACATGTTTTCATTTTGTTATTGTTTTAAAATGATGAAGGTTAATTTGTCTCACTTAATTTAAATTCGAATTATTAACTAGCACTCTCGGCAACGACCATATCACGCTGAATACAGCGGTTCTCGTCCGATCACCGAAGTTAAGCAGCGTCGAGCGCAGACAGTACTTGGGAGGGAGACCACTTAGGAACACTGCGTGCCGTTAGCTTTTTCACTTTTTTTTTCCTCTTTTAAATTCCAATAGATATGAAAAAAGCAAACATATTTTCTTTTTGTTATTGTTTTTAAAAGATGAAGGTTAATTTGTCTCACTTAATTTAAATTCGAATTATTATCTAGCACTCTCGGCAACGGCCATATCACGCTGAGAACACCGGTTCTTGTCCGATCGCTGACGTTAGCAGCGTCGAGCGCAGTCAGTACTTGGGAATACTGCGTGCCGTTGGCTTTTTCACTTTTGTTTCCTCTTTTAAATTCCACCCGATATGAAAAAAGCAAACATATCTTCTTTTTGTTATTGTTTTATAAAGATGAAGGTTAATTTGTCTCACTTAATTTAAATTCGAATTTTTAACTAGCACTCTCGGCAACGGCCATATCACGCTGAGAACACCGGTTCTCGTCCGATCGCCGACGTTAGCAGCGTCGAGCGCAGTCAGTACTTGGGAATACTGCGTGCCGTTGGTTTTTCACTTTTGTTTCCTCTTTTAAATTCCACCCGATTTGAAAAAAGCACACATATCTTCTTTTTGTTATTGTTTTATAAAGATGAAAGTTAATTAAATTAAAATTATTAACTAGCACTCTCGGCAACGGCCATATCACGCTTAATACACCGGTTCTCGTCCGATAACTGAAGTTAAGCAGCGTCGAGCGCAGTCACTACTTGGGAGGGAGACCACTTAGGAACACTGCGTGCCGTTGGCTTTTTCACTTTTTTTTCCTCTTTTAAATTTTAATAGATATGAAAAAAGCAAACATGTTTTCATTTTGTTATTGTTTTAAAATGATGAAGGTTAATTTGTCTCACTTAATTTAAATTCGAATTATTAACTAGCACTCTCGGCAACGACCATATCACGCTGAATACAGCGGTTCTCGTCCGATCACCGAAGTTAAGCAGCGTCGAGCGCAGTCAGTCTTTGGGATGGAGACAACTTAGGAACACTGCGTGCCGTTGGCTTTATCACTTTTTTTTCCTCTTTTAAATTTTAATAGATATGAAAAAAGCAAACATATCTTCTTTTTTGTTATTGTTTTATAAAGATGAAAGTTAATTAAATTAAAATTATTAACCAGCACTATCGGCAACGGCCATAACACGCTGAATACACCGGTTCTCGTACGATAACCGAAGTTAAGCAGCGTCGAGCGCAGTCACTACTTGGGAGGGAGACCACTTAGGAACACTGCGTGCCGTTGGCTTTTTCACTTTTTTTTCCTCTTTTAAATTTTAATAGATATGAAAAAAGCAAACATGTTTTCATTTTGTTATTGTTTTAAAATGAAGAAGGTTAATTTGTCTCACTTAATTTAAATTCGAATTATTAACTAGCACTCTCGGCAACGACCATATCACGCTGAATACAGCGGTTCTCGTCCGATCACCGAAGTTAAGCAGCGTCGAGCGCAGTCAATACTTGGGATGGAGACCACTTAGGAACACTGCGTGCCGTTGGCTTTTTCACTTTTTTTTCCTCTTTTAAATTTTAATAGATATGAAAAAAGCAAACATATCTTCTTTTTTGTTATTGTTTTATAAAGATGAAAGTTAATTAAATTCAAATTATTAACTAGCACTCTCGGCAACGGCCATATCACGCTGAATACACCGGTTCTCGTCCGATAACCGAAGTTAAGCAGCGTCGAGCGCAGACAGTTCTTGGGAGGGAGACCACTTAGGAACACTGCGTGCCGTTAGCTTTTTCACTTTTTTTTTCCTCTTTTAAATTCCAATAGATATGAAAAAAGCAAACATATTTTCTTTTTGTTATTGTTTTTAAAAGATGAAGGTTAATTTGTCTCACTTAATTTAAATTCGAATTATTATCTAGCACTCTCGGCAACGGCCATATCACGCTGAGAACACCGGTTCTCGTCCGATCGCTGACGTTAGCAGCGTCGAGCGCAGTCAGTACTTGGGAATACTGCGTGCCGTTGGCTTTTTCACTTTTGTTTCCTCTTTTAAATTCCACCCGATATGAAAAAAGCAAACATATCTTCTTTTTGTTATTGTTTTATAAAGATGAAGGTTAATTTGTCTCACTTAATTTAAATTCGAATTTTTAACTAGCACTCTCGGCAACGGCCATATCACGCTGAGAACACCGGTTCTCGTCCGATCGCCGACGTTAGCAGCGTCGAGCGCAGTCAGTACTTGGGAATACTGCGTGCCGTTGGTTTTTCACTTTTGTTTCCTCTTTTAAATTCCACCCGATTTGAAAAAAGCACACATATCTTCTTTTTGTTATTGTTTTATAAAGATGAAAGTTAATTAAATTAAAATTATTAACTAGCACTCTCGGCAACGGCCATATCACGCTGAATACACCGGTTCTCGTCCGATAACTGAAGTTAAGCAGCGTCGAGCGCAGTCACTACTTGGGAGGGAGACCACTTAGGAACACTGCGTCCCGTTGGCTTTTTCACTTTTTTTTCCTCTTTTAAATTTTAATAGATATGAAAAAAGCAAACATGTTTTCATTTTGTTATTGTTTTAAAATGAAGAAGGTTAATTTGTCTCACTTAATTTAAATTCGAATTATTAACTAGCACTCTCGGCAACGACCATATCACGCTGAATACAGCGGTTCTCGTCCGATCACCGAAGTTAAGCAGCGTCGAGCGCAGTCAATACTTGGGATGGAGACCACTTAGGAACACTGCGTGCCGTTGGCTTTTTCACTTTTTTTTCCTCTTTTAAATTTTAATAGATATGAAAAAAGCAAACATATCTTCTTTTTTGTTATTGTTTTATAAAGATGAAAGTTAATTAAATTCAAATTATTAACTAGCACTCTCGGCAACGGCCATATCACGCTGAATACACCGGTTCTCGTCCGATAACCGAAGTTAAGCAGCGTCGAGCGCAGACAGTTCTTGGGAGGGAGACCACTTAGGAACACTGCGTTCCGTTAGCTTTTTCACTTTTTTTTTCCTCTTTTAAATTCCAATAGATATGAAAAAAGCAAACATATTTTCTTTTTGTTATTGTTTTTAAAAGATGAAGGTTAATTTGTCTCACTTAATTTAAATTCGAATTATTATCTAGCACTCTCGGCAACGGCCATATCACGCTGAGAACACCGGTTCTCGTCCGATCGCTGACGTTAGCAGCGTCGAGCGCAGTCAGTACTTGGGAATACTGCGTGCCGTTGGTTTTTCACTTTTGTTTCCTCTTTTAAATTCCACCCGATTTGAAAAAAGCACACATATCTTCTTTTTGTTATTGTTTTATAAAGATGAAAGTTAATTAAATTAAAATTATTAACTAGCACTCTCGGCAACGGCCATATCACGCTTAATACACCGGTTCTCGTCCGATAACTGAAGTTAAGCAGCGTCGAGCGCAGTCACTACTTGGGAGGGAGACCACTTAGGAACACTGCGTGCCGTTGGCTTTTTCACTTTTTTTTCCTCTTTTAAATTTTAATAGATATGAAAAAAGCAAACATGTTTTCATTTTGTTATTGTTTTAAAATGATGAAGGTTAATTTGTCTCACTCAATTTAAATTCGAATTATTAACTAGCACTCTCGGCAACGACCATATCACGCTGAATACAGCGGTTCTCGTCCGATCACCGAAGTTAAGCAGCGTCGAGCACAGTCAGTCTTTGGGATGGAGACAACTTAGGAACACTGCGTGCCGTTGGCTTTATCACTTTTTTTTCCTCTTTTAAATTTTAATAGATATGAAAAAAGCAAACATATCTTCTTTTTTGTTATTGTTTTATAAAGATGAAAGTTAATTAAATTAAAATTATTAACCAGCACTATCGGCAACGGCCATAACACGCTGAATACACCGGTTCTCGTACGATAACCGAAGTTAAGCAGCGTCGAGCGCAGTCACTACTTGGGAACACTGCATGCTGATGGCTTTTTCACTTTTGTTTCCTCTTAAATTCCACCAGATATGAAGAAACAAACATATCTTCTTATTGTTATTTTTTATAAAGATGAAGGTTAATTAAGTTCAAATTTTTAACTAGCACTCTCGGCAACGGCCATATCACGCTGAATACACCGGTTCTCGTCCGATCACCGAAGTTAAGCAGCGTCGAGCGCAGTCAGTACTAGGGAGGGCGACCACTTAGGAACACTGCGTGCCGTTGGCTTTTTCACTTTTTTTTCCTCTTTTAAATTTTAATAGATATGAAAAAAGCAAACATATCTTCTTTTTTGTTATTGTTTTATAAAGATGAAAGTTAATTAAATTAAAATTATTAACTAGCACTCTCGGCAACGGCCATATCACGCTGAATACACCGGTTCTCGTCCGATAACTGAAGTTAAGCTGCGTCGAGCGCAGTCACTACTTGGGAGGGAGACCACTTAGGAACACTGCGTGCCGTTGGCTTTTTCACTTTTTTTTCCTCTTTTAAATTTTAATAGATATGAAAAAAGCAAACATGTTTTCATTTTGTTATTGTTTTAAAATGAAGAAGGTTAATTTGTCTCACTTAATTTAAATTCGAATTATTAACTAGCACTCTCGGCAACGACCATATCACGCTGAATACAGCGGTTCTCGTCCGATCACCGAAGTTAAGCAGCGTCGAGCGCAGTCAATACTTGGGATGGAGACCACTTAGGAACACTGCGTGCCGTTGGCTTTTTCACTTTTTTTTCCTCTTTTAAATTTTAATAGATATGAAAAAAGCAAACATATCTTCTTTTTTGTTATTGTTTTATAAAGATGAAAGTTAATTAAATTCAAATTATTAACTAGCACTCTCGGCAA
Source organism: Phalangium opilio (assembly GCF_054372755.1). Classification (NCBI taxonomy): domain Eukaryota; kingdom Metazoa; phylum Arthropoda; class Arachnida; order Opiliones; family Phalangiidae; genus Phalangium; species Phalangium opilio. Next base: position 2,865,450 of record NW_028324173.1, read on the forward strand.
CGGCCATATCACGCTGAATACACCGGTTCTCGTCCGATAACCGAAGTTAAGCAGCGTCGAGCGCAGACAGTTCTTGGGAGGGAGACCACTTAGGAACACTGCGTGCCGTTAGCTTTTTCACTTTTTTTTTCCTCTTTTAAATTCCAATAGATATGAAAAAAGCAAACATATTTTCTTTTTGTTATTGTTTTTAAAAGATGAAGGTTAATTTGTCTCACTTAATTTAAATTCGAATTATTATCTAGCACTCTCGGCAACGGCCATATCACGCTGAGAACACCGGTTCTCGTCCGATCGCTGACGTTAGCAGCGTCGAGCGCAGTCAGTACTTGGGAATACTGCGTGCCGTTGGCTTTTTCACTTTTGTTTCCTCTTTTAAATTCCACCCGATATGAAAAAAGCAAACATATCTTCTTTTTGTTATTGTTTTATAAAGATGAAGGTTAATTTGTCTCACTTAATTTAAATTCGAATTTTTAACTAGCACTCTCGGCAACGGCCATATCACGCTGAGAACACCGGTTCTCGTCCGATCGCCGACGTTAGCAGCGTCGAGCGCAGTCAGTACTTGGGAATACTGCGTGCCGTTGGTTTTTCACTTTTGTTTCCTCTTTTAAATTCCACCCGATTTGAAAAAAGCACACATATCTTCTTTTTGTTATTGTTTTATAAAGATGAAAGTTAATTAAATTAAAATTATTAACTAGCACTCTCGGCAACGGCCATATCACGCTGAATACACCGGTTCTCGTCCGATAACTGAAGTTAAGCAGCGTCGAGCGCAGTCACTACTTGGGAGGGAGACCACTTAGGAACACTGCGTGCCGTTGGCTTTTTCACTTTTTTTTCCTCTTTTAAATTTTAATAGATATGAAAAAAGCAAACATGTTTTCATTTTGTTATTGTTTTAAAATGAAGAAGGTTAATTTGTCTCACTTAATTTAAATTCGAATTATTAACTAGCACTCTCGGCAACGACCATATCACGCTGAATACAGCGGTTCTCGTCCGATCACCGAAGTTAAGCAGCGTCGAGCGCAGTCAATACTTGGGATGGAGACCACTTAGGAACACTGCGTGCCGTTGGCTTTTTCACTTTTTTTTCCTCTTTTAAATTTTAATAGATATGAAAAAAGCAAACATATCTTCTTTTTTGTTATTGTTTTATAAAGATGAAAGTTAATTAAATTAAAATTATTAACTAGCACTCTCGGCAACGGCCATATCACGCTGAATACACCGGTTCTCGTCCGATAACTGAAGTTAAGCTGCGTCGAGCGCAGTCACTACTTGGGAGGGAGACCACTTAGGAACACTGCGTGCCGTTGGCTTTTTCACTTTTTTTTCCTCTTTTAAATTTTAATAGATATGAAAAAAGCAAACATGTTTTCATTTTGTTATTGTTTTAAAATGAAGAAGGTTAATTTGTCTCACTTAATTTAAATTCGAATTATTAACTAGCACTCTCGGCAACGACCATATCACGCTGAATACAGCGGTTCTCGTCCGATCACCGAAGTTAAGCAGCGTCGAGCGCAGTCAATACTTGGGATGGAGACCACTTAGGAACACTGCGTGCCGTTGGCTTTTTCACTTTTTTTTCCTCTTTTAAATTTTAATAGATATGAAAAAAGCAAACATATCTTCTTTTTTGTTATTGTTTTATAAAGATGAAAGTTAATTAAATTCAAATTATTAACTAGCACTCTCGGCAACGGCCATATCACGCTGAATACACCGGTTCTCGTCCGATAACCGAAGTTAAGCAGCGTCGAGCGCAGACAGTTCTTGGGAGGGAGACCACTTAGGAACACTGCGTTCCGTTAGCTTTTTCACTTTTTTTTTCCTCTTTTAAATTCCAATAGATATGAAAAAAGCAAACATATTTTCTTTTTGTTATTGTTTTTAAAAGATGAAGGTTAATTTGTCTCACTTAATTTAAATTCGAATTATTATCTAGCACTCTCGGCAACGGCCATATCACGCTGAGAACACCGGTTCTCGTCCGATCGCTGACGTTAGCAGCGTCGAGCGCAGTCAGTACTTGGGAATACTGCGTGCCGTTGGCTTTTTCACTTTTGTTTCCTCTTTTAAATTCCACCCGATATGAAAAAAGCAAACATATCTTCTTTTTGTTATTGTTTTATAAAGATGAAGGTTAATTTGTCTCACTTAATTTAAATTCGAATTTTTAACTAGCACTCTCGGCAACGGCCATATCACGCTGAGAACACCGGTTCTCGTCCGATCGCCGACGTTAGCAGCGTCGAGCGCAGTCAGTACTTGGGAATACTGCGTGCCGTTGGTTTTTCACTTTTGTTTCCTCTTTTAAATTCCACCCGATTTGAAAAAAGCACACATATCTTCTTTTTGTTATTGTTTTATAAAGATGAAAGTTAATTAAATTAAAATTATTAACTAGCACTCTCGGCAACGGCCATATCACGCTTAATACACCGGTTCTCGTCCGATAACTGAAGTTAAGCAGCGTCGAGCGCAGTCACTACTTGGGAGGGAGACCACTTAGGAACACTGCGTGCCGTTGGCTTTTTCACTTTTTTTTCCTCTTTTAAATTTTAATAGATATGAAAAAAGCAAACATGTTTTCTTTTTGTTATTGTTTTAAAATGATGAAGGTTAATTTGTCTCACTTAATTTAAATTCGAATTATTAACTAGCACTCTCGGCAACGGCCATAAACGCTGAAAACACCGGTTCACGTTCGATCACCGAAGTTAATGAGCGTCGAGCGCATACAGTACTTGGGATACTGCGTGCCGTTTGTTTTTTCACTTTTGTTTCCTCTTTTAAATTCCACCAGATATGAAAAAAGCAAACATATCTTCTTTTTGTTATTGTTTTATAAAGATGAAGGTTAATTAAATTCAAATTATTAACTAGCACTCTCGGCAACGGCCATATCACGCTGAATACACCGGTTCTCGTCCGATAACCGAAGTTAAGCAGCGTCGAGCGCAGTCAGTACTTGCGAGGGCGACCACTTAGGAACACTGCGTGCCGTTAGCTTTTTCACTTTTTTTCCTCTTTTATATTCCAATAGATATGGAAAAAGCATACATATTTTCTTTTTGTTATTGTTTGAAAAAGATGAAGGTTAATTTGTCTCACTTAATTTAAATTCGAATTATTATCTAGCACTCTCGGCAACGGCCATATCACGCTGAGAACACCGGTTCTCGTCCGATCGCCGACGTTAGCAGCGTCGAGCGCAGTCAGTACTTGGTAATACTGCGTGCCGTTTGCTTTTTCACTTTTGTTTCCTCTTTCAAATTCCACCAGATATGAAAAAAGCAAACATATCTTCTTTTTGTTATCGTTTTATAAAGATAATAGTTAATTAAATTCAAATTATTAACTAGCACTCTCGGCAACGGCCATATCACGCTGAATACACCGATTCTCGTCCGATAACCGAAGTTAAGCAGCGTCGAGCGCAGTCATTACTTGGGAGGGAGACCACTTAGGAACACTGCGTGCCGTTGGCTTTTTCACTTTTTTTTCCTCTTTTAAATTTTAATAGATATGTAAAAAGCAAACAGGTTTTCTTTTTGTTATAGTTTTAAAATGATGAAGGGTAATTTGTCTCACTTAACTTAAATTCGAATTATTAACTAGCACTCTCGGCAACGGCCATATCACGCTGAAAACACCGGTTCACGTCCGATCACCGAAGTTAAGCAGCGTCGAGCGCATACAGTACTTGGGAATACTGCGTGCCGTTTGTTTTTTCACTTTTGTTTCCTCTTTTAAATTCCACCAGATATGAAAAAAGCAAACATATCTTGTTTTTGTTATTGTTTTATAAAGATGAAGGTTAATTAAATTCAAATTATTAACTAGCACTCTCGGCAACGGCCATATCACGCTGAATACACCGGTTCTCGTCCGATAACCGAAGTTAAGCAGCGTCGAGCGCAGTCAGTACTTGGGAGGGCGACCACTTAGGAACACTGCGTGCCGTTAGCTTTTTCACTTTTTTTCCTCTTTTAAATTCCAATAGATATGAAAAAAGCAAACATATTTTCTTTTTGTTATTGTTTTAAAAAGATGAAGGTTAATTTGTCTCACTTAATTTAAATTCGAATTATTATCTAGCACTCTCGGCAACGGCCATATCACGCTGAGAACACCGGTTCTCGTCCGATCGCCGACGTTAGCAGCGTCGAGCGCATACAGTACTTGGGAATACTGCGTGCCGTTGGCTTTTTTACTTTTGTTTCCTCTTTCAAATTCCACCAGATATGAAAAAAGCAAACATATCTTCTTTTTTGTTATTGTTTTATAAAGATGAAAGTTAATTAAATTCAAATTATTAACTAGCACTCTCGGCAACGGCCATATCACGCTGAATACACCGGTTCTCGTTCGATAACCGAAGTTAAGCAGCGTCGAGCGCAGTCACTACTAGGGAGGGAGACCACTTAGGAACACTGCGTGCCGTTGGCTTTTTCACTTTTTTTTCCTCTATTAAATTTTAATATATATGAAAAAAGCAAACACGTTTTCTTTTTGTTATTGTTTTAAAATGATGAAGGTTAATTTGTCTCACTTAATTTAAATTCGAATTATTAACTAACACTCTCGGCAACGGCCATATCACGCTTAAAACACCGGTTCACGTCCGATCACCGAAGTTAAGCAGCGTCGAGCGCATACAGTACTTGGGAATACTGCGTGCCGTTTGTTTTTTCACTTTTGTTTCCTCTTTTAAATTCCACCAGATATGAAAAAAGCAAACATATCTTCTTTTTGTTATTGTTTTATAAAGATGAAGGTTAATTAAATTCAAATTATTAACTAGCACTCTCGGCAACGGCCATATCACGCTGAATACACCGGTTCTCGTCCGATAACCGAAGTTAAGCAGCGTCAAGCGCAGTCAGTACTTGGGAGGGCGACCACTTAGGAACACTGCGTGCCGTTAGCTTTTTCACTTTTTTTCCTCTTTTAAATTCCAATAGATATGAAAAAAGCAAACATATTTTCTTTTTGTTATTGTTTTAAAAAGATGAAGGTTAATTTGTCTCACTTAATTTAAATTCGAATTATTATCTAGCACTCTCGGCAACGGCCATATCACGCTGAGAACACCGGTTCTCGTCCGATCGCCGACGTTAGCAGCGTCGAGCGCATACAGTACTTGGGAATACTGCGTGCCGTTGGCTTTTTTACTTTTGTTTCCTCTTTCAAATTCCACCAGATATGAAAAAAGCAAACATATCTTCTTTTTTGTTATTGTTTTATAAAGATGAAAGTTAATTAAATTCAAATTATTAACTAGCACTCTCGGCAACGGCCATATCACGCTGAATACACCGGTTCTCGTTCGATAACCGAAGTTAAGCAGCGTCGAGCGCAGTCACTACTAGGGAGGGAGACCACTTAGGAACACTGCGTGCCGTTGGCTTTTTCACTTTTTTTTCCTCTTTTAAATTTTAATATATATGAAAAAAGCAAACACGTTTTCTTTTTGTTATTGTTTTAAAATGATGAAGGTTAATTTGTCTCACTTAATTTAAATTCGAATTATTAACTAACACTCTCGGCAACGGCCATATCACGCTTAAAACACCGGTTCACGTCCGATCACCGAAGTTAAGCAGCGTCGAGCGCATACAGTACTTGGGAATACTGCGTGCCGTTTGTTTTTTCACTTTTGTTTCCTCTTTTAAATTCCACCAGATATGAAAAAAGCAAACATATCTTCTTTTTGTTATTGTTTTATAAAGATGAAGGTTAATTAAATTCAAATTATTAACTAGCACTCTCGGCAACGGCCATATCACGCTGAATACACCGGTTCTCGTCCGATAACCGAAGTTAAGCAGCGTCAAGCGCAGTCAGTACTTGGGAGGGCGACCACTTAGGAACACTGCGTGCCGTTAGCTTTTTCACTTTTTTTTCCTCTTTTAAATTCCAATAGATATGAAAAAAGCAAACATATTATCTTTTTGTTATTGTTTGAAAAAGATGAAGGTTAATTTGTCTCACTTAATTTAAATTCAAATTATTATCTAGCACTCTCGGCAACGGCCATATCACGCTGAGAACACCGGTTCTCGTCCGATCGCCGACGTTAGCAGCGTCGAGCGCAGTCATTACTTGGGAATATTGCGTGCCGTTTGCTTTTTTCACTTTTGTTTCCTCTTTCAAATTCCACCATATATGAAAAAAGCAAACAAATCTTCTTTTTGTTATTGTTATATAAAGATGAAAGTTAATTAAATTCAAATTATTAACTAGCACTCTCGGCAACGGCCATATCACGCTGAATACACCGATTCTCGTCCGATAATCGAAGTTAAGCAGCGTCGAGCGCATACAGTAGTTGGGAATACTGCGTGCCGTTTGCTTTCTCACTTTTGTTTCCTCTTTTAAATTCCACCAGATATGAAAAAAGCAAACATATCTTCTTTTTGTTATTGTTTTTTAAAGATGAAGGTTAATTAAATTCAAATTATTAACTAGCACTCTCGGCAACGGCCATATCACGCTGAATACACCGGTTCTCGTTCGATAACCGAAGTTAAGCAGCGTCGAGCGCAGTCACTACTAGGGAGGGAGACCACTTAGGAACACTGCGTGCCGTTGGCTTTTTCACTTTTTTTTCCTCTTTTAAATTTTAATATATATGAAAAAAGCAAACACGTTTTCTTTTTGTTATTGTTTTAAAATGATGAAGGTTAATTTGTCTCACTTAATTTAAATTCGAATTATTAACTAACACTCTCGGCAACGGCCATATCACGCTTAAAACACCGGTTCACGTCCGATCACCGAAGTTAAGCAGCGTCGAGCGCATACAGTACTTGGGAATACTGCGTGCCGTTTGTTTTTTCACTTTTGTTTCCTCTTTTAAATTCCACCAGATATGAAAAAAGCAAACATATCTTCTTTTTGTTATTGTTTTATAAAGATGAAGGTTAATTAAATTCAAATTATTAACTAGCACTCTCGGCAACGGCCATATCACGCTGAATACACCGGTTCTCGTCCGATAACCGAAGTTAAGCAGCGTCAAGCGCAGTCAGTACTTGGGAGGGCGACCACTTAGGAACACTGCGTGCCGTTAGCTTTTTCACTTTTTTTTCCTCTTTTAAATTCCAATAGATATGAAAAAAGCAAACATATTATCTTTTTGTTATTGTTTGAAAAAGATGAAGGTTAATTTGTCTCACTTAATTTAAATTCAAATTATTATCTAGCACTCTCGGCAACGGCCATATCACGCTGAGAACACCGGTTCTCGTCCGATCGCCGACGTTAGCAGCGTCGAGCGCAGTCATTACTTGGGAATATTGCGTGCCGTTTGCTTTTTTCACTTTTGTTTCCTCTTTCAAATTCCACCATATATGAAAAAAGCAAACAAATCTTCTTTTTGTTATTGTTATATAAAGATGAAAGTTAATTAAATTCAAATTATTAACTAGCACTCTCGGCAACGGCCATATCACGCTGAATACACCGATTCTCGTCCGATAATCGAAGTTAAGCAGCGTCGAGCGCATACAGTAGTTGGGAATACTGCGTGCCGTTTGCTTTCTCACTTTTGTTTCCTCTTTTAAATTCCACCAGATATGAAAAAAGCAAACATATCTTCTTTTTGTTATTGTTTTTTAAAGATGAAGGTTAATTAAATTCAAATTATTAACTAGCACTCTCGGCAACGGCCATATCACGCTGAAAACACCGGTTCACGTCCGATCACCGAAGTTAAGCAGCGTCGAGCGCATACAGTACTTGGGAATACTGCGTGCCGTTTGTTTTTTCACTTTTGTTTCCTCTTTTAAATTCCACCAGATATGAAAAAAGCAAACATATCTTCTTTTTGTTATTGTTTTATAAAGATGAAGGTTAATTAAATTCAAATTATTAACTAGCACTCTCGGCAACGGCCATATCACGCTGAATACACCGGTTCTCGTCCGATAACCGAAGTTAAGCAGCGTCGAGCGCAGTCAGTACTTGGGAGGGCGACCACTTAGGAACACTGCGTGCCGTTCGCTTTTTCACTTTTTTTTCCTCTTTTAAATTCCAATAGATATGAAAAAAGCAAACATATTTTCTTTTTGTTATTGTTTGAAAAAGATGAAGGTTAATTTGTCTCACTTAATTTAAATTCGAATTATTATCTAGCACTCTCGGCAACGGCCATATCACGCTGAGAACACCGGTTCTCGTCCGATCGCCGACGTTAGCAGCGTCGAGCGCAGTCAGTACTTGGGAATACTGCGTGCCGTTTGCTTTTTTCACTTTTGTTTCCTCTTTTAAATTCCACCAGATATGAAAAAAGCAAACATATCTTCTTTTTGTTATTGTTTTATAAAGATGAAGGTTAATTAAATTCAAATTATTAACTAGCACTCTCGGCAACGGCCATATCACGCTGAATACACCGGTTCTCGTCCGATAACCGAAGTTAAGCAGCGTCAAGCGCAGTCAGTACTTGGGAGGGCGACCACTTAGGAACACTGCGTGCCGTTAGCTTTTTCACTTTTTTTTCCTCTTTTAAATTCCAATAGATATGAAAAAAGCAAACATATTATCTTTTTGTTATTGTTTGAAAAAGATGAAGGTTAATTTGTCTCACTTAATTTAAATTCAAATTATTATCTAGCACTCTCGGCAACGGCCATATCACGCTGAGAACACCGGTTCTCGTCCGATCGCCGACGTTAGCAGCGTCGAGCGCAGTCATTACTTGGGAATATTGCGTGCCGTTTGCTTTTTTCACTTTTGTTTCCTCTTTCAAATTCCACCATATATGAAAAAAGCAAACAAATCTTCTTTTTGTTATTGTTATATAAAGATGAAAGTTAATTAAATTCAAATTATTAACTAGCACTCTCGGCAACGGCCATATCACGCTGAATACACCGATTCTCGTCCGATAATCGAAGTTAAGCAGCGTCGAGCGCATACAGTAGTTGGGAATACTGCGTGCCGTTTGCTTTCTCACTTTTGTTTCCTCTTTTAAATTCCACCAGATATGAAAAAAGCAAACATATCTTCTTTTTGTTATTGTTTTTTAAAGATGAAGGTTAATTAAATTCAAATTATTAACTAGCACTCTCGGCAACGGCCATATCACGCTGAATACACCGGTTCTCGTCCGATAACCGAAGTTAAGCAGCGTCAAGCGCAGTCAGTACTTGGGAGGGCGACCACTTAGGAACACTGCGTGCCGTTAGCTTTTTCACTTTTTTTTCCTCTTTTAAATTCCAATAGATATGAAAAAAGCAAACATATTATCTTTTTGTTATTGTTTGAAAAAGATGAAGGTTAATTTGTCTCACTTAATTTAAATTCAAATTATTATCTAGCACTCTCGGCAACGGCCATATCACGCTGAGAACACCGGTTCTCGTCCGATCGCCGACGTTAGCAGCGTCGAGCGCAGTCATTACTTGGGAATATTGCGTGCCGTTTGCTTTTTTCACTTTTGTTTCCTCTTTCAAATTCCACCATATATGAAAAAAGCAAACAAATCTTCTTTTTGTTATTGTTATATAAAGATGAAAGTTAATTAAATTCAAATTATTAACTAGCACTCTCGGCAACGGCCATATCACGCTGAATACACCGATTCTCGTCCGATAATCGAAGTTAAGCAGCGTCGAGCGCATACAGTAGTTGGGAATACTGCGTGCCGTTTGCTTTCTCACTTTTGTTTCCTCTTTTAAATTCCACCAGATATGAAAAAAGCAAACATATCTTCTTTTTGTTATTGTTTTTTAAAGATGAAGGTTAATTAAATTCAAATTATTAACTAGCACTCTCGGCAACGGCCATATCACGCTGAAAACACCGGTTCACGTCCGATCACCGAAGTTAAGCAGCGTCGAGCGCATACAGTACTTGGGAATACTGCGTGCCGTTTGTTTTTTCACTTTTGTTTCCTCTTTTAAATTCCACCAGATATGAAAAAAGCAAACATATCTTCTTTTTGTTATTGTTTTATAAAGATGAAGGTTAATTAAATTCAAATTATTAACTAGCACTCTCGGCAACGGCCATATCACGCTGAATACACCGGTTCTCGTCCGATAACCGAAGTTAAGCAGCGTCGAGCGCAGTCAGTACTTGGGAGGGCGACCACTTAGGAACACTGCGTGCCGTTCGCTTTTTCACTTTTTTTTCCTCTTTTAAATTCCAATAGATATGAAAAAAGCAAACATATTTTCTTTTTGTTATTGTTTGAAAAAGATGAAGGTTAATTTGTCTCACTTAATTTAAATTCGAATTATTATCTAGCACTCTCGGCAACGGCCATATCACGCTGAGAACACCGGTTCTCGTCCGATCGCCGACGTTAGCAGCGTCGAGCGCAGTCAGTACTTGGGAATACTGCGTGCCGTTTGCTTTTTTCACTTTTGTTTCCTCTTTCAAATTCCACCATATATGAAAAAAGCAAACAAATCTTCTTTTTGTTATTGTTATATAAAGATGAAAGTTAATTAAATTCAAATTATTAACTAGCACTCTCGGCAACGGCCATATCACGCTGAATACACCGATTCTCGTCCGATAATCGAAGTTAAGCAGCGTCGAGCGCATACAGTACTTGGGAATACTGCGTGCCGTTTGCTTTCTCACTTTTGTTTCCTCTTTTAAATTCCACCAGATATGAAAAAAGCAAACATATCTTCTTTTTGTTATTGTTTTTTAAAGATGAAGGTTAATTAAATTCAAATTATTAACTAGCACTCTCGGCAACGGCCATATCACGCTGAAAACACCGGTTCACGTCCGATCACCGAAGTTAAGCAGCGTCGAGCGCATACAGTACTTGGGAATACTGCGTGCCGTTTGTTTTTTCACTTTTGTTTCCTCTTTTAAATTCCACCAGATATGAAAAAAGCAAACATATCTTCTTTTTGTTATTGTTTTATAAAGATGAAGGTTAATTAAATTCAAATTATTAACTAGCACTCTCGGCAACGGCCATATCACGCTGAATACACCGGTTCTCGTCCGATAACCGAAGTTAAGCAGCGTCGAGCGCAGTCAGTACTTGGGAGGGCGACCACTTAGGAACACTGCGTGCCGTTCGCTTTTTCACTTTTTTTTCCTCTTTTAAATTCCAATAGATATGAAAAAAGCAAACATATTTTCTTTTTGTTATTGTTTGAAAAAGATGAAGGTTAATTTGTCTCACTTAATTTAAATTCGAATTATTATCTAGCACTCTCGGCAACGGCCATATCACGCTGAGAACACCGGTTCTCGTCCGATCGCCGACGTTAGCAGCGTCGAGCGCAGTCAGTACTTGGGAATACTGCGTGCCGTTTGCTTTTTTCACTTTTGTTTCCTCTTTCAAATTCCACCATATATGAAAAAAGCAAACAAATCTTCTTTTTGTTATTGTTATATAAAGATGAAAGTTAATTAAATTCAAATTATTAACTAGCACTCTCGGCAACGGCCATATCACGCTGAATACACCGATTCTCGTCCGATAATCGAAGTTAAGCAGCGTCGAGCGCATACAGTACTTGGGAATACTGCGTGCCGTTTGCTTTCTCACTTTTGTTTCCTCTTTTAAATTCCACCAGATATGAAAAAAGCAAACATATCTTCTTTTTGTTATTGTTTTTTAAAGATGAAGGTTAATTAAATTCAAATTATTAACTAGCACTCTCGGCAACGGCCATATCACGCTGAAAACACCGGTTCACGTCCGATCACCGAAGTTAAGCAGCGTCGAGCGCATACAGTACTTGGGAATACTGCGTGCCGTTTGTTTTTTCACTTTTGTTTCCTCTTTTAAATTCCACCAGATATGAAAAAAGCAAACATATCTTCTTTTTGTTATTGTTTTATAAAGATGAAGGTTAATTAAATTCAAATTATTAACTAGCACTCTCGGCAACGGCCATATCACGCTGAATACACCGGTTCTCGTCCGATAACCGAAGTTAAGCAGCGTCGAGCGCAGTCAGTACTTGGGAGGGCGACCACTTAGGAACACTGCGTGCCGTTCGCTTTTTCACTTTTTTTCCTCTTTTAAATTCCAATAGATATGAAAAAAGCAAACATATTTTCTTTTTGTTATTGTTTGAAAAAGATGAAGGTTAATTTGTCTCACTTAATTTAAATTCGAATTATTATCTAGCACTCTCGGCAACGGCCATATCACGCTGAGAACACCGGTTCTCGTCCGATCGCCGACGTTAGCAGCGTCGAGCGCAGTCAGTACTTGGGAATACTGCGTGCCGTTTGCTTTTTTCACTTTTGTTTCCTCTTTCAAATTCCACCATATATGAAAAAAGCAAACAAATCTTCTTTTTGTTATTGTTTTATAAAGATGAAAGTTAATTAAATTCAAATTATTAACTAGCACTCTCGGCAACGGCCATATCACGCTGAATACACCGATTCTCGTCCGATAATCGAAGTTAAGCAGCGTCGAGCGCATACAGTACTTGGGAATACTGCGTGCCGTTTGCTTTCTCACTTTTGTTTCCTCTTTTAAATTCCACCAGATATGAAAAAAGCAAACATATCTTCTTTTTGTTATGGTTTTTTAAAGATGAAGGTTAATTAAATTCAAATTATTAACTAGCACTCTCGGCAACGGCCATATCACGCTGAATACACCGGTTCTCGTCCGATCACCGAAGTAAAGCAGCGTCGAGCGCATACAGTACTTGGGAATACTGCGTGCCGTTTGCTTTCTCACTTTTGATTCCTCTTTTAAATTCCACCAGATAAGAAAAAAGCAAACATATCTTCTTTTTGTTATTGTTTTATAAAGAAGAAAGTTAAAAAATTCAAATTATTAACTAGCATTCTCGGCAACGGCCATATCACGCTGAATACACCGTTTCTCGTCCGATAACCGAAGTTAAGCAGCGTCGAGCGCAGTCATTACTTGGGAGGGAGACCACTTAGGAACACTGCGTGCCGTTGGCTTTTTCACTTTTTTTCCTCTTTTAAATTTTAATAGATATGTAAAAAGCAAACAGGTTTTATTTTTGTTATTGTTTTAAAATGATGAAGGTTAATTTGTCTCACTTAATTTAAATTCGAATTATTAACTAGCACTCTCGGCAACGGCCATATCTCGCTGAAAACACCGGTTCACGTCCGATCACCGAAGTTAAGCAGCGTCGAGCGCATACAGTACTTGGGAATACTGCGTGCCGTTTGCTTTCTCACTTTTGTTTCCTCTTTTAAATTCCACCAGATATGAAAAAGGCAAACATATCTTCTTTTTGTTATAGTTTTATAAAGATGAAGGTTAATTAAATTCAAATTATTAACTAGCACTCTCGGCAACGGCCATATCACGCTGAATACACCAGTTCTCGTCCGATAACCGAAGTTAAGCAGCGTCGAGCGCAGTCATTACTTGGGAGGGAGACCACTTAGGAACACTGCGTGCCGTTGGCTTTTTCACTTTTTTTCCTCTTTTAAATTTTAATAGATATGTAAAAAGCAAACAGGTTTTCTTTTTGTTATTGTTTTAAAATGATGAAGGTTAATTTGTCTCACTTAATTTAAATTCGAATTATTAACTAGCACTCTCGGCAACGGCCATATCACGCTGAAAACACCGGTTCACGTCCGATCACCGAAGTTAAGCAGCGTCGAGCGCATACAGTACTTGGGAATACTGCGTGCCGTTTGTTTTTTCACTTTTGTTTCCTCTTTTTAATTCCAACAGATATGAAAAAAGCAAACATATCTTCTTTTTGTTATAGTTTTATAAAGATGAAGGTTAATTAAATTCAAATTATTAACTAGCACTCTCGGCAACGGCCATATCACGCTGAATACACCGGTTCTCGTCCGATAACCGAAGTTAAGCAGCGTCGAGCGCAGTCAGTACTTGGGAGGGAGGCCACTTAGGAACACTGCGTGCCGTTGGGTTTTTCACTTTTTTTTCCTCTTTTAAATTCCAATAGATATGAAAAAAGCAAACATATTTTCTTTTTGTTATTGTTTGAAAAAGATGAAGGTTAATTTGTCTCACTTAATTTAAATTCGAATTATTATCTAGCACTCTCGGCAACGGCCATATCACGCTGAGAACACCGGTTCTCGTCCGATCGCCGACGTTAGCAGCGTCGAGCGCAGTCAGTACTTGGGAATACTGCGTGCCGTTTGTTTTTTCACTTTTGTTTCCTCTTTTAAATTCCACCAGATATGAAAAAAGCAAACATATCTTCTTTTTGTTATTGTTTTATAAAGATGAAGGTTAATTAAATTCAAATTATTAACTAGCACTCTCGGCAACGGCCATATCACGCTGAATACACCGGTTCTCGTCCGATAACCGAAGTTAAGCAGCGTCGAGCGCAGTCAGTACTTGGGAGGGCGACCACTTAGGAACACTGCGTGCCGTTAGCTTTTTCACTTTTTTTCCTCTTTTAAATTCCAATAGATATGAAAAAAGCAAACATATTTTCTTTTTGTTATTGTTTTAAAAAGATGAAGGTTAATTTGTCTCACTTAATTTAAATTCGAATTATTAACTAGCACTCTCGGCAACGGCCATATCACGCTGAAAACACCGATTCTCGTCCGATAACCGAAGTTAAGCAGCGTAGAGCGCAGTCAGTCTTTGGGATGGAGACAACTTAGGAACACTGCGTGCCGTTGGCTTTATCACTTTTTTTTCCTCTTTTAAATTTTAATAGATATGAAAAAAGCAAACATATCTTCTTTTTTGTTATTGTTTTATAAAGATGAAAGTTAATTAAATTAAAATTATTAACCAGCACTATCGGCAACGGCCATAACACGCTGAATAAACCGGTTCTCGTACGATAACCGAAGTTAAGCAGCGTCGAGCGCAGTCACTACTTGGGAACACTGCATGCTGATGGCTTTTTCACTTTTGTTTCCTCTTAAATTCCACCAGATATGAAGAAACAAACATATCTTCTTATTGTTATTTTTTATAAAGATGAAGGTTAATTAAGTTCAAATTTTTAACTAGCACTCTCGGCAACGGCCATATCACGCTGAATACACCGGTTCTCGTCCGATCACCGAAGTTAAGCAGTGTCGAGCGCAGTCAGTACTTGGGAGGGCGACCACTTAGGAACACTGCGTGCCGTTAGCTTTTTCACTTTTTTTTTCCTCTTTTAAATTCCAATAGATATAAAAAAGCAAACATATTTTCTTTTTGTTATTGTTTTAAAAAGATGAAGGTTAATTTGTCTCACTTAATTTAAATTCGAATTATTATCTAGCACTCTCGGCAACGGCCATAACACGCTGAAAACACCGGTTTACGTCCGATCACCGAAGTTAAGCAGCGTCGAGCGCATACAGTATTTGGGAATACTGCGTGCCGTTTGTTTTTTCACTTTTGTTTTCTCCTTCAAATTCCACCCGATATGAAAAAAGCAAACATATCTTCTTTTTGTTATTGTTTTATAAAGATGATGGTTAATTTGTCTCACTTAATTTAAATTCGAATTTTTAACTAGCACTCTCGGCAACGGCCATATCACGCTGAATACACCGGTTCTCGTCCGATAAGTGAAGTTAAGTAGCGTCGAGCGCAGTCACTACTTGGGAGGGAGACCACTTAGGAACACTGCGTGCCGTTGGCTTTTTCACTTTTTTTTCCTCTTTTAATTTTTAATAGATATGAAAAAAGCAAACATGTTTTCATTTTGTTATTGTTTTAAAATGATGGTTTATTTGTCTCACTTAATTTAAATTCGAATTATTAACTAGCACTCTCGGCAACGGCCATATCACGCTGAAAACACCGGTTCACGTCCGATCACCGAAGTTAAGCAGCGTCGAGCGCATACAGTACTTGGGAATACTGCGTGCCGTTTGTTTTTTCACTTTTGTTTCCTCTTTTAAATTCCACCAGGTATGAAAAAAGCAAACATATCTTCTTTTTGTTATTGTTTTATAAAGATGAAGGTTAATTAAATTCAAATTATTAACTAGCACTCTCGGCAACGGCCATATCACGCTGAATACACCGGTTCTCGTCCGATAACCGAAGTTAAGCAGCGTTGAGCGCAGTCACTACTTGGGAGGGAGACCACTTAGGAACACTGCGTGCCGTTGGCTTTTTCACTTTTTTTTCCTCTTTTAAATTCCAATAGATATGAAAAAAGCAAACATATTTTCTTTTTGTTATTGTTTGAAAAAGATGAAGGTTAATTTGTCTCACTTAATTTAAATTCAAATTATTATCTAGCACTCTCGGCAACGGCCATATCACGCTGAGAACACCGGTTCTCGTCCGATCGCCGACGTTAGCAGCGTCGAGCGCAGTCATTACTTGGGAATATTGCGTGCCGTTTGCTTTTTTCACTTTTGTTTCCTCTTTCAAATTCCACCATATATGAAAAAAGCAAACAAATCTTCTTTTTGTTATTGTTATATAAAGATGAAAGTTAATTAAATTCAAATTATTAACTAGCACTCTCGGCAACGGCCATATCACGCTGAATACACCGATTCTCGTCCGATAATCGAAGTTAAGCAGCGTCGAGCGCATACAGTAGTTGGGAATACTGCGTGCCGTTTGCTTTCTCACTTTTGTTTCCTCTTTTAAATTCCACCAGATATGAAAAAAGCAAACATATCTTCTTTTTGTTATTGTTTTTTAAAGATGAAGGTTAATTAAATTCAAATTATTAACTAGCACTCTCGGCAACGGCCATATCACGCTGAAAACACCGGTTCACGTCCGATCACCGAAGTTAAGCAGCGTCGAGCGCATACAGTACTTGGGAATACTGCGTGCCGTTTGTTTTTTCACTTTTGTTTCCTCTTTTAAATTCCACCAGATATGAAAAAAGCAAACATATCTTCTTTTTGTTATTGTTTTATAAAGATGAAGGTTAATTAAATTCAAATTATTAACTAGCACTCTCGGCAACGGCCATATCACGCTGAATACACCGGTTCTCGTCCGATAACCGAAGTTAAGCAGCGTCGAGCGCAGTCAGTACTTGGGAGGGCGACCACTTAGGAACACTGCGTGCCGTTCGCTTTTTCACTTTTTTTTCCTCTTTTAAATTCCAATAGATATGAAAAAAGCAAACATATTTTCTTTTTGTTATTGTTTGAAAAAGATGAAGGTTAATTTGTCTCACTTAATTTAAATTCGAATTATTATCTAGCACTCTCGGCAACGGCCATATCACGCTGAGAACACCGGTTCTCGTCCGATCGCCGACGTTAGCAGCGTCGAGCGCAGTCAGTACTTGGGAATACTGCGTGCCGTTTGCTTTTTTCACTTTTGTTTCCTCTTTCAAATTCCACCATATATGAAAAAAGCAAACAAATCTTCTTTTTGTTATTGTTATATAAAGATGAAAGTTAATTAAATTCAAATTATTAACTAGCACTCTCGGCAACGGCCATATCACGCTGAATACACCGATTCTCGTCCGATAATCGAAGTTAAGCAGCGTCGAGCGCATACAGTACTTGGGAATACTGCGTGCCGTTTGCTTTCTCACTTTTGTTTCCTCTTTTAAATTCCACCAGATATGAAAAAAGCAAACATATCTTCTTTTTGTTATTGTTTTTTAAAGATGAAGGTTAATTAAATTCAAATTATTAACTAGCACTCTCGGCAACGGCCATATCACGCTGAAAACACCGGTTCACGTCCGATCACCGAAGTTAAGCAGCGTCGAGCGCATACAGTACTTGGGAATACTGCGTGCCGTTTGTTTTTTCACTTTTGTTTCCTCTTTTAAATTCCACCAGATATGAAAAAAGCAAACATATCTTCTTTTTGTTATTGTTTTATAAAGATGAAGGTTAATTAAATTCAAATTATTAACTAGCACTCTCGGCAACGGCCATATCACGCTGAATACACCGGTTCTCGTCCGATAACCGAAGTTAAGCAGCGTCGAGCGCAGTCAGTACTTGGGAGGGCGACCACTTAGGAACACTGCGTGCCGTTCGCTTTTTCACTTTTTTTTCCTCTTTTAAATTCCAATAGATATGAAAAAAGCAAACATATTTTCTTTTTGTTATTGTTTGAAAAAGATGAAGGTTAATTTGTCTCACTTAATTTAAATTCGAATTATTATCTAGCACTCTCGGCAACGGCCATATCACGCTGAGAACACCGGTTCTCGTCCGATCGCCGACGTTAGCAGCGTCGAGCGCAGTCAGTACTTGGGAATACTGCGTGCCGTTTGCTTTTTTCACTTTTGTTTCCTCTTTCAAATTCCACCATATATGAAAAAAGCAAACAAATCTTCTTTTTGTTATTGTTTTATAAAGATGAAAGTTAATTAAATTCAAATTATTAACTAGCACTCTCGGCAACGGCCATATCACGCTGAATACACCGATTCTCGTCCGATAATCGAAGTTAAGCAGCGTCGAGCGCATACAGTACTTGGGAATACTGCGTGCCGTTTGCTTTCTCACTTTTGATTCCTCTTTTAAATTCCACCAGATAAGAAAAAAGCAAACATATCTTCTTTTTGTTATTGTTTTATAAAGAAGAAAGTTAAAAAATTCAAATTATTAACTAGCATTCTCGGCAACGGCCATATCACGCTGAATACACCGTTTCTCGTCCGATAACCGAAGTTAAGCAGCGTCGAGCGCAGTCATTACTTGGGAGGGAGACCACTTAGGAACACTGCGTGCCGTTGGCTTTTTCACTTTTTTTCCTCTTTTAAATTTTAATAGATATGTAAAAAGCAAACAGGTTTTATTTTTGTTATTGTTTTAAAATGATGAAGGTTAATTTGTCTCACTTAATTTAAATTCGAATTATTAACTAGCACTCTCGGCAACGGCCATATCTCGCTGAAAACACCGGTTCACGTCCGATCACCGAAGTTAAGCAGCGTCGAGCGCATACAGTACTTGGGAATACTGCGTGCCGTTTGCTTTCTCACTTTTGTTTCCTCTTTTAAATTCCACCAGATATGAAAAAAGCAAACATATCTTCTTTTTGTTATAGTTTTATAAAGATGAAGGTTAATTAAATTCAAATTATTAACTAGCACTCTCGGCAACGGCCATATCACGCTGAATACACCAGTTCTCGTCCGATAACCGAAGTTAAGCAGCGTCGAGCGCAGTCATTACTTGGGAGGGAGACCACTTAGGAACACTGCGTGCCGTTGGCTTTTTCACTTTTTTTCCTCTTTTAAATTTTAATAGATATGTAAAAAGCAAACAGGTTTTCTTTTTGTTATTGTTTTAAAATGATGAAGGTTATTTTGTCTCACTTAATTTAAATTCGAATTATTAACTAGCACTCTCGGCAACGGCCATATCACGCTGAAAACACCGGTTCACGTCCGATCACCGAAGTTAAGCAGCGTCGAGCGCATACAGTACTTGGGAATACTGCGTGCCGTTTGTTTTTTCACTTTTGTTTCCTCTTTTTAATTCCAACAGATATGAAAAAAGCAAACATATCTTCTTTTTGTTATAGTTTTATAAAGATGAAGGTTAATTAAATTCAAATTATTAACTAGCACTCTCGGCAACGGCCATATCACGCTGAATACACCTTGTTCTCGTCCGATAACCGAAGTTAAGCAGCGTCGAGCGCAGTCAGTACTTGGGAGGGAGGCCACTTAGGAACACTGCGTGCCGTTGGGTTTTTCACTTTTTTTTCCTCTTTTAAATTCCAATAGATATGAAAAAAGCAAACATATTTTCTTTTTGTTATTGTTTGAAAAAGATGAAGGTTAATTTGTCTCACTTAATTTAAATTCGAATTATTATCTAGCACTCTCGGCAACGGCCATATCACGCTGAGAACACCGGTTCTCGTCCGATCGCCGACGTTAGCAGCGTCGAGCGCAGTCAGTACTTGGGAATACTGCGTGCCGTTTGTTTTTTCACTTTTGTTTCCTCTTTTAAATTCCACCAGATATGAAAAAAGCAAACATATCTTCTTTTTGTTATTGTTTTATAAAGATGAAGGTTAATTAAATTCAAATTATTAACTAGCACTCTCGGCAACGGCCATATCACGCTGAATACACCGGTTCTCGTCCGATAACCGAAGTTAAGCAGCGTCGAGCGCAGTCAGTACTTGGGAGGGCGACCACTTAGGAACACTGCGTGCCGTTAGCTTTTTCACTTTTTTTCCTCTTTTAAATTCCAATAGATATGAAAAAAGCAAACATATTTTCTTTTTGTTATTGTTTTAAAAAGGTGAAGGTTAATTTGTCTCACTTAATTTAAATTCGAATTATTAACTAGCACTCTCGGCAACGGCCATATCACGCTGAAAACACCGATTCTCGTCCGATAACCGAAGTTAAGCAGCGTAGAGCGCAGTCAGTCTTTGGGATGGAGACAACTTAGGAACACTGCGTGCCGTTGGCTTTATCACTTTTTTTTCCTCTTTTAAATTTTAATAGATATGAAAAAAGCAAACATATCTTCTTTTTTGTTATTGTTTTATAAAGATGAAAGTTAATTAAATTAAAATTATTAACCAGCACTATCGGCAACGGCCATAACACGCTGAATAAACCGGTTCTCGTACGATAACCGAAGTTAAGCAGCGTCGAGCGCAGTCACTACTTGGGAACACTGCATGCTGATGGCTTTTTCACTTTTGTTTCCTCTTAAATTCCACCAGATATGAAGAAACAAACATATCTTCTTATTGTTATTTTTTATAAAGATGAAGGTTAATTAAGTTCAAATTTTTAACTAGCACTCTCGGCAACGGCCATATCACGCTGAATACACCGGTTCTCGTCCGATCACCGAAGTTAAGCAGCGTCGAGCGCAGTCAGTACTTGGGAGGGCGACCACTTAGGAACACTGCGTGCCGTTAGCTTTTTCACTTTTTTTTTCCTCTTTTAAATTCCAATAGATATAAAAAAGCAAACATATTTTCTTTTTGTTATTGTTTTAAAAAGATGAAGGTTAATTTGTCTCACTTAATTTAAATTCGAATTATTATCTAGCACTCTCGGCAACGGCCATAACACGCTGAAAACACCGGTTTACGTCCGATCACCGAAGTTAAGCAGCGTCGAGCGCATACAGTATTTGGGAATACTGCGTGCCGTTTGTTTTTTCACTTTTGTTTTCTCCTTCAAATTCCACCCGATATGAAAAAAGCAAACATATCTTCTTTTTGTTATTGTTTTATAAAGATGATGGTTAATTTGTCTCACTTAATTTAAATTCGAATTTTTAACTAGCACTCTCGGCAACGGCCATATCACGCTGAATACACCGGTTCTCGTCCGATAAGTGAAGTTAAGTAGCGTCGAGCGCAGTCACTACTTGGGAGGGAGACCACTTAGGAACACTGCGTGCCGTTGGCTTTTTCACTTTTTTTTCCTCTTTTAATTTTTAATAGATATGAAAAAAGCAAACATGTTTTCATTTTGTTATTGTTTTAAAATGATGGTTTATTTGTCTCACTTAATTTAAATTCGAATTATTAACTAGCACTCTCGGCAACGGCCATATCACGCTGAAAACACCGGTTCACGTCCGATCACCGAAGTTAAGCAGCGTCGAGCGCATACAGTACTTGGGAATACTGCGTGCCGTTTGTTTTTTCACTTTTGTTTCCTCTTTTAAATTCCACCAGGTATGAAAAAAGCAAACATATCTTCTTTTTGTTATTGTTTTATAAAGATGAAGGTTAATTAAATTCAAATTATTAACTAGCACTCTCGGCAACGGCCATATCACGCTGAATACACCGGTTCTCGTCCGATAACCGAAGTTAAGCAGCGTTGAGCGCAGTCACTACTTGGGAGGGAGACCACTTAGGAACACTGCGTGCCGTTGGCTTTTTCACTTTTTTTTCCTCTTTTAAATTTTAATAGATATGAAAAAAGCAAACATGTTTTCTTTTTGTTATTGTTTTAAAATGATGAAGGTTAATTTGTCTCACTTAATTTAAATTCGAATTATTAACTAGCACTCTCGGCAACGGCCATATCACGCTGAAAACACCGGTTCACGTCCGATCACCGAAGTTAAGCAGCGTCGAGCGCATACAGTACTTGGGATACTGCGTGCCGTTTGTTTTTTCACTTTTGTTTTCTCTTTTAAATTCCACCAGATATGAAAAAAGCAAACATATCTTCTTTTTGTTATTGTTTTATAAAGATGAAGGTTAATTAAATTCAAATTATTAACTAGCACTCTCGGCAACGGCCATATCACGCTGAATACACCGGTTCTCGTCCGATAACCGAAGTTAAGCAGCGTCGAGCGCAGTCAGTACTTGCGAGGGCGACCACTTAGGAACACTGCGTGCCGTTAGCTTTTTCACTTTTTTTCCTCTTTTATATTCCAATAGATATGGAAAAAGCATACATATTTTCTTTTTGTTATTGTTTGAAAAAGATGAAGGTTAATTTGTCTCACTTAATTTAAATTCGAATTATTATCTAGCACTCTCGGCAACGGCCATATCACGCTGAGAACACCGGTTCTCGTCCAATCGCCGACGTTAGCAGCGTCGAGCGCATACAGTACTTGGGAATACTGCGTGCCGTTGGCTTTTTCACTTTTGTTTCCTCTTTCAAATTCCACCAGATATGAAAAAAGCAAACATATCTTCTTTTTTGTTATTGTTTTATAAAGATGAAAGTTAATTAAATTCAAATTATTAACTAGCACTCTCGGCAACGGCCATATCACGCTGAATACACCGGTTCTCGTTCGATAACCGAAGTTAAGCAGCGTCGAGCGCAGTCACTACTAGGGAGGGAGACCACTTAGGAACACTGCGTGCCGTTGGCTTTTTCACTTTTTTTTCCTCTTTTAAATTTTAATATATATGAAAAAAGCAAACACGTTTTCTTTTTGTTATTGTTTTAAAATGATGAAGGTTAATTTGTCTCACTTAATTTAAATTCGAATTATTAACTAACACTCTCGGCAACGGCCATATCACGCTGAAAACACCGGTTCACGTCCGATCACCGAAGTTAAGCAGCGTCGAGCGCATACAGTACTTGGGAATACTGCGTGCCGTTTGTTTTTTCACTTTTGTTTCCTCTTTTAAATTCCACCAGATATGAAAAAAGCAAACATATCTTCTTTTTGTTATTGTTTTATAAAGATGAAGGTTAATTAAATTCAAATTATTAACTAGCACTCTCGGCAACGGCCATATCACGCTGAATACACCGGTTCTCGTCCGATAACCGAAGTTAAGCAGCGTCAAGCGCAGTCAGTACTTGGGAGGGCGACCACTTAGGAACACTGCGTGCCGTTAGCTTTTTCACTTTTTTTTCCTCTTTTAAATTCCAATAGATATGAAAAAAGCAAACATATTTTCTTTTTGTTATTGTTTGAAAAAGATGAAGGTTAATTTGTCTCACTTAATTTAAATTCAAATTATTATCTAGCACTCTCGGCAACGGCCATATCACGCTGAGAACACCGGTTCTCGTCCGATCGCCGACGTTAGCAGCGTCGAGCGCAGTCATTACTTGGGAATACTGCGTGCCGTTTGCTTTTTTCACTTTTGTTTCCTCTTTCAAATTCCACCATATATGAAAAAAGCAAACAAATCTTCTTTTTGTTATTGTTATATAAAGATGAAAGTTAATTAAATTCAAATTATTAACTAGCACTCTCGGCAACGGCCATATCACGCTGAATACACCGATTCTCGTCCGATAATCGAAGTTAAGCAGCGTCGAGCGCATACAGTACTTGGGAATACTGCGTGCCGTTTGCTTTCTCACTTTTGTTTCCTCTTTTAAATTCCACCAGATATGAAAAAAGCAAACATATCTTCTTTTTGTTATTGTTTTTTAAAGATGAAGGTTAATTAAATTCAAATTATTAACTAGCACTCTCGGCAACGGCCATATCACGCTGAAAACACCGGTTCACATCCGATCACCGAAGTTAAGCAGCGTCGAGCGCATACAGTACTTGGGAATACTGCGTGCCGTTTGTTTTTTCACTTTTGTTTCCTCTTTTAAATTCCACCAGATATGAAAAAAGCAAACATATCTTCTTTTTGTTATTGTTTTATAAAGATGAAGGTTAATTAAATTCAAATTATTAACTAGCACTCTCGGCAACGGCCATATCACGCTGAATACACCGGTTCTCGTCCGATAACCGAAGTTAAGCAGCGTCGAGCGCAGTCAGTACTTGGGAGGGCGACCACTTAGGAACACTGCGTGCCGTTCGCTTTTTCACTTTTTTTTCCTCTTTTAAATTCCAATAGATATGAAAAAAGCAAACATATTTTCTTTTTGTTATTGTTTGAAAAAGATGAAGGTTAATTTGTCTCACTTAATTTAAATTCGAATTATTATCTAGCACTCTCGGCAACGGCCATATCACGCTGAGAACACCGGTTCTCGTCCGATCGCCGACGTTAGCAGCGTCGAGCGCAGTCAGTACTTGGGAATACTGCGTGCCGTTTGCTTTTTTCACTTTTGTTTCCTCTTTCAAATTCCACCATATATGAAAAAAGCAAACAAATCTTCTTTTTGTTATTGTTTTATAAAGATGAAAGTTAATTAAATTCAAATTATTAACTAGCACTCTCGGCAACGGCCATATAACGCTGAATACACCGATTCTCGTCCGATAATCGAAGTTAAGCAGCGTCGAGCGCATACAGTACTTGGGAATACTGCGTGCCGTTTGCTTTCTCACTTTTGTTTCCTCTTTTAAATTCCACCAGATATGAAAAAAGCAAACATATCTTCTTTTTGTTATTGTTTTTTAAAGATGAAGGTTAATTAAATTCAAATTATGAACTAGCACTCTCGGCAACGGCCATATCACGCTGAATACACCGGTTCTCGTCCGATCACCGAAGTAAAGCAGCGTCGAGCGCATACAGTACTTGGGAATACTGCGTGCCGTTTGCTTTTTCACTTTTGATTCCTCTTTTAAATTCCACCAGATAAGAAAAAAGCAAACATATCTTCTTTTTGTTATTGTTTTATAAAGAAGAAAGTTAAAAAATTCAAATTATTAACTAGCATTCTCGGCAACGGCCATATCACGCTGAATACACCGGTTCTCGTCCGATAACCGAAGTTAAGCAGCGTCGAGCGCAGTCATTACTTGGGAGGGAGACCACTTAGGAACACTGCGTGCCGTTGGCTTTTTCACTTTTTTTCCTCTTTTAAATTTTAATAGATATGTAAAAAGCAAACAGGTTTTATTTTTGTTATTGTTTTAAAATGATGAAGGTTAATTTGTCTCACTTAATTTAAATTCGAATTATTAACTAGCACTCTCGGCAACGGCCATATCACGCTGAAAACACCGGTTCACGTCCGATCACCGAAGTTAAGCAGCGTCGAGCGCATACAGTACTTGGGAATACTGCGTGCCGTTTGCTTTCTCACTTTTGTTTCCTCTTTTAAATTCCACCAGATATGAAAAAAGCAAACATATCTTCTTTTTGTTAATGTTTTATAAAGAAGAAAGTTAATTAAATTCAAATTATTAACTAGCATTCTCGGCAACGGCCATATCACGCTGAATACACCGGTTCTCGTTCGATAACCGAAGTTAAGCAGCGTCGAGCGCAGTCATTACTTGGGAGGGAGACCACTTAGGAACACTGCGTGCCGTTGGCTTTTTCACTTTTTTTTCCTCTTTTAAATTTTAATAGATATGTAAAAAGCAAACAGGTTTTCTTTTTGTTATTGTTTTAAAATGATGAAGGTTAATTTGTCTCACTTAATTTAAATTCGAATTATTAACTAGCACTCTCGGCAACGGCCATATCACGCTGAAAACACCGGTTCACGTCCGATCACCGAAGTTAAGCAGCGTTGAGCGCATACAGTACTTGGGAATACTGCGTGCCGTTTGTTTTTTCACTTTTGTTTCCTCTTTTTAATTCCAACAGATATGAAAAAAGCAAACATATCTTCTTTTTGTTATAGTTTTATAAAGATGAAGGTTAATTAAATTCAAATTATTAACTAGCACTCTCGGCAACGGCCATATCACGCTGAATACACCGGTTCTCGTCCGATAACCGAAGTTAAGCAGCGTCGAGCGCAGTCAGTACTTGGGAGGGAGGCCACTTAGGAACACTGCGTGCCGTTGGGTTTTTCACTTTTTTTTCCTCTTTTAAATTCCAATAGATATGAAAAAAGCAAACATATTTTCTTTTTGTTATTGTTTGAAAAAGATGAAGGTTAATTTGTCTCACTTAATTTAAATTCGAATTATTATCTAGCACTCTCGGCAACGGCCATATCACGCTGAGAACACCGGTTCTCGTCCGATCGCCGACGTTAGCAGCGTCGAGCGCAGTCAGTACTTGGGAATACTGCGTGCCGTTTGCTTTTTCACTTTTGTTTCCTCTTTCAAATTCCACCAGATATGAAAAAAGCAAACATATCTTCTTTTTGTTATTGTTTTATAAAGATGAAAGTTAATTAAATTCAAATTATTAACTAGCACTCTCGGCAACGGCAGTATCACGCTGAATACACCGGTTCTCGTCCGATAACCGAAGTTAAGCAGCGTCGAGCGCAGTCATTACTTGGGAGGGAGACCACTTAGGAACACTGCGTGGCGTTGGCTTTGTCACTTTTTTTTCCTGTTTTAAATTTTAATACATATGTAAAAAGCAAACAGGTTTTCTTTTTGTTATTGTTTTAAAATGATGAAGGTTGATTTGTCTCACTTAATTTAAATCCGAATTATTAACTAGCACTCTCGGCAACGGCCATATCACGCTGAGAACACCGGTTCTCGTCCGATCGCCGACGTTAGCAGCGTCGAGCGCAGTCAGTACTTGGGAATACTGCGTGACGTTTGCTTTTTTCACTTTTGTTTCCTCATTCAAATTCCACCATATATGAAAAAAGCAAACAAATCTTCTTTTTTGTTATTGTTTTATAAAGATGAAAGTTAATTAAATTCAAATTATTAACTAGCACTCTCGGCAACGGCCATATCACGCTGAATACACCGGTTCTCGTCCGATAACCGAAGTTAAGCAGCGTCGAGCGCAGTCATTATTTGGGAGGGAGACCACTTAGGAACACTGCGTGCCGTTGGCTTTTTCACTTTTTTTTCCTCTTTTAAATTTTAATAGATATGTAAAAAGCAAACAGGTTTTCTTTTTGTTATTGTTTTAAAATGATGAAGGTTAATTTGTCTCATTTAATTTAAATTCGAATTATTAACTAGCACTCTCGGCAACGGCCATATCACGCTGAAAACACCGATTCTCGTCCGATAACCGAAGTTAAGCAGCGTAGAGCGCAGTCATTACTTGGGAGGGAGACCACTTAGGAACACTGCGTGCCGTTGGCTTTTTCACTTTTTTTTCCTCTTTTAAATTTTAATAGATATGTAAAAAGCAAACAGGTTTTCTTTTTGTTATTGTTTTAAAATGATGAAGGTTAATTTGTCTCACTTAATTTAAATTCGAATTATTAACTAGCACTCTCGGCAACGGCCATATAACGCTGAAAATACCGGTTTACGTCCGATCACCGAAGTTAAGCAGCGTCGAGCGCATACAGTATTTGGGAATACTGCGTGCCGTTTGTTTTTTCACTTTTGTTTTCTCCTTCAAATTCCACCAGATATGAAAAAAGCAAACATATCTTTTTGTTATTGTTTTATAAAGATGAAAGTTAATTAAATTCAAATTATTAACTAGCACTCTCGGCAACGGCCATATCACGC
This sequence comes from Phalangium opilio, assembly GCF_054372755.1. Lineage (NCBI taxonomy): Eukaryota > Metazoa > Arthropoda > Arachnida > Opiliones > Phalangiidae > Phalangium > Phalangium opilio. The sequence continues at coordinate 2,893,077 of NW_028324173.1, forward strand.
TGAATACACCGGTTCTCGTCCGATAACCGAAGTTAAGCGGCGTCGAGCGCAGTCACTACATGGGAGAGAGAGACCACTTAGGAACACTACCAGAGATACGGGGATGTAAATAATGTGACCTTGACACAAATGTTCGGATAATTATAAAAAAAAAACTTCGCGGTTTCGAACCTGTGGCCTTCCGGGAGTGAGGCGGATGCGATAACCGCTACACTAAAGATATGTTATTATTTTTAATCGAAAGAACAGGGTCAAGTAATTAAGCAATACGTGAAAAAACAAACCCCTCCATAGAAAATGCATTAGACTATACTTTGCAGGCTCGTAACTCTGTTTCTACTGGAGATACGGGGATGTCCTTTGAGTATGTTATAGTCCAATTTGTCCCCCATCTAACCATACTAAAAACATTGAGCTACGACAAACAGGGGCCGAGATATTAAGCAAAATGTTCGTCAACTTTGGTATCGTCTCAATTATTTTTATTATGTTACTTATGATTTTTGCACTAAACTTTGGAGGCTCATAACTCTTGTTCTACAAGAGATACTGGGATCTCCTTTGGATATGTTACAGTACTCTTTGCTCCCCATACAAGGATACTTTAAACTTGAGGCTACCTCAATATCGTCTTCAACTTACTTTTTGTCTCACTTATTGTTAGAAGGTTACTTTTGATTTTTGAAAATATACTTTGCAGGCTCGTAACTCTGTTTCTACTGGAGATACGGGGATGTCCTTTGAGTATGTTATAGACCAATTTGTCACCCATCTAGCCATACTAAGAATTAGGGCTACGACAAACAGTAGTCGAGTAATTAAGCTAATCGTAAACAAACAAACCCCTCCATAGGAAATACATTAGACTAAATTCTGGAGGCTCGTAACTCTGGTTCTACCAGAGATACGGGGATGTAAATAATGTGACCTTGACACAAATGTTCGGATAATTATAAAGGTCTTTGCATGTTCCAAGCAAAAAAAAACTTCGCGGTTTCGAACCTGTGGCCTTCCGGGAGTGAGGCGGATGCGATAACCGATACATTAAAGATATGTTATTATTTTTAATCGAAAGAACAGGGTCAAGTAATTAAGCAATACGTGAACAAACAAACCCCTCCATAGAAAATGCATTAGACTATACTTTGCAGGCTCGTAACTCTGTTTCTACTGGAGATACGGGGATGTCCTTAGGATATGTTATAGTCCAAATTGTCCCTCATCTAACCTTACTAAAAACATTGAGCTACGACAAACAAGGGCCGAGATATTAAGCAAAATTTTCGTCAACTTTGGTATCGTCTCACTTATTTTTATTATGTTACTTATGATTTTTGCACTAAACTTTGGAGGCTCATAACTCTTGTTCTACAAGAGATACTGGGATCTCCTTTGGATATGTTATAGTACTCTTTGCTCCCCATACAAGGATACTTTAAACTTGAGGCTACCTCAATATCGTCGTCAACTTATTTTTTGTCTCACTTATTGTTAGAAGGTTACTTTTGATTTTTGAAAATATACTTTGCAGGCTCGTAACTCTGTTTCTACTGGAGATACGGGGATGTCCTTTGAGTATGTTATAGACCAATTTGTCCCCCATCTAGCCATACTAAGAATTAGGGCTACGACAAACAGTAGTCGAGTAATTAAGCTAATCGTAAACAAACAAACCCCTCCATAGGAAATACATTAGACTAAATTCTGGAGGCTCGTAACTCTGGTTCTACCAGAGATACGGGGATGTAAATAATGTGACCTTGACACAAATGTTCGGTCTTTGCATGTTCCAAGCAAAAAAAAACTTCGCGGTTTCGAACCTGTGGCCTTCCAAGAGTGAGGCGGATGCGATAACCGCTACACTAAAGATATGTTATTATTTTTAATCGAAAGAACAGGGTCAAGTAATTAAGCAATACGTGAACAAACAAACCCCTCCATAGAAAATGCATTAGACTATACTTTGCAGGCTCGTAACTCTGTTTCTACTGGAGATACGGGGATGTCCTTAGGATATGTTATAGTCCAAATTGTCCCCCATCTAACCATACTAAAAACTTTGGGCTACGACAAACAGGGGCCGAGTACTTAAGCAAAACGTAACGAAACAAACCCCCTCCATAGGAAATGCATTAGACTATACTTTGCAGGCTCGTAACTCTGTTTCTACTGGAGATACGGGGATGTCCTTTGAGTATGTTATAGTCCAAATTGTCCCCCATCTAACCTTACTAAAAACATTGAGCTACGACAAACAAGGGCCGAGATATTAAGCAAAATTTTCGTCAACTTTGGTATCGTCTCACTTATTTTTATTATGTTACTTATGATTTTTGCACTAAACTTTGGAGGCTCATAACTCTTGTTCTACAAGAGATACTGGGATCTCCTTTGGATATGTTATAGTACTCTTTGCTCCCCATACAAGGATACTTTAAACTTGAGGCTACCTCAATATCGTCGTCAACTTATTTTTTGTCTCACTTATTGTTAGAAGGTTAATTTTGATTTTTGAAAATAAACTTTGCAGGCTCGTAACTCTGGTTCTACCAGAGATACGGGGATGTAAATTATGTGACCTTGACACAAATGTTCGGATAATTATAAAGGTCTTTGCATGTTCCAAGCAAAAAAAAAAACTTCGCGGTTTCGAACCTGTGGCCTTCCGGGAGTGAGGCGGATGCGATAACCGCTACACTAAAGATATGTTATTATTTTTAATCGAAAGAACAGGGTCAAGTAATTAAGCAATACGTGAAAAAACAAACCCCTCCATAGAAAATGCATTAGACTATACTTTGCAGGCTCGTAACTCTGTTTCTACTGGAGATACGGGGATGTCCTTTGAGTATGTTATAGTCCAATTTGTCCCCCATCTAACCATACTAAAAACATTGAGCTACGACAAACAGGGGCCGAGTAATTAAGCTAAACGTAAACAAACAACCCGTCCATAGGAAATGCATTAGACTATATTTTGCAGGCCCACAACTCTGTGTCTACTAGAGATAAGGCGATGTCCTTAGGATATGTTATAGTCCAAATTGTCCCCCATCTAACCATACTAAAAACATTGAGCTACGACAAACAGGGGCCGAGTTATTAAGCAAAATGTTCGTCAACTTTGGTATCGTCTCAATTATTTTTATTATGTTACTTATGATTTTTGCACTAAACTTTGGAGGCTCATAACTCTTGTTCTACAAGAGATACTGGGATCTCCTTTGGATATGTTACAGTACTCTTTGCTCCCCATACAAGGATACTTTAAACTTGAGGCTACCTCAATATCGTCTTCAACTTACTTTTTGTCTCACTTATTGTTAGAAGGTTACTTTTGATTTTTGAAAATATACTTTGCAGGCTCGTAACTCTGTTTCTACTGGAGATACGGGGATGTCCTTTGAGTATGTTATAGACCAATTTGTCACCCATCTAGCCATACTAAGAATTAGGGCAACGACAAACAGTAGTCGAGTAATTAAGCTAATCGTAAACAAACAAACCCCTCCATAGGAAATACATTAGACTAAATTCTGGAGGCTCGTAACTCTGGTTCTACCAGAGATACGGGGATGTAAATAATGTGACCTTGACACAAATGTTCGGATAATTATAAAGGTCTTTGCATGTTCCAAGCAAAAAAAAACTTCGCGGTTTCGAACCTGTGGCCTTCCGGGAGTGAGGCGGATGCGATAACCGATACATTAAAGATATGTTATTATTTTTAATCGAAAGAACAGGGTCAAGTAATTAAGCAATACGTGAACAAACAAACCCCTCCATAGAAAATGCATTAGACTATACTTTGCAGGCTCGTAACTCTGTTTCTACTGGAGATACGGGGATGTCCTTAGGATATGTTATAGTCCAAATTGTCCCTCATCTAACCTTACTAAAAACATTGAGCTACGACAAACAAGGGCCGAGATATTAAGCAAAATTTTCGTCAACTTTGGTATCGTCTCACTTATTTTTATTATGTTACTTATGATTTTTGCACTAAACTTTGGAGGCTCATAACTCTTGTTCTACAAGAGATACTGGGATCTCCTTTGGATATGTTATAGTACTCTTTGCTCCCCATACAAGGATACTTTAAACTTGAGGCTACCTCAATATCGTCGTCAACTTATTTTTTGTCTCACTTATTGTTAGAAGGTTAATTTTGATTTTTGAAAATAAACTTTGCAGGCTCGTAACTCTGGTTCTACCAGAGATACGGGGATGTAAATAATGTGACCTTGACACAAATGTTCGGATAATTATAAAGGTCTTTGCATGTTCCAAGCAAAAAAAAAAAACTTCGCGGTTTCGAACCTGTGGCCTTCCGGGAGTGAGGCGGATGCGATAACCGATACATTAAAGATATGTTATTATTTTTAATCGAAAGAACAGGGTCAAGTAATTAAGCAATACGTGAACAAACAAACCCCTCCATAGAAAATGCATTAGACTATACTTTGCAAGGCCCATAACTCTGTGTCTACTAGAGATACCGGGATGTCCTTAGGATATGTTATGGTCCAATTTGTCCTTCATCTAACCATACTAAAAACTTTGGGCTACGACAAACAGGGGCCGAGTACTTAAGCAAAACGTAAAGAAACAAACCCCCTCCATAGGAAATGAGTTAGACTATACTTTGCAGGCTCGTAACTCTGTTTCCACTGGAGACACGGGGATGTCCTTTGAGTATGTTATAGTCCAATTTGTCCCCCATCTAACCATACTAAAAACATTGAGCTTCGACAAACAGGGGCCGAGTAATTAAGCTAAACGTAAACAAACAACCCGTCCATAGGAAATGCATTAGACTATATTTTGCAGGCCCACAACTCTGTGTCTACTAGAGATAAGGCGATGTCCTTAGGATATGTTATAGTCCAAATTGTCCCCCATCTAACCATACTAAAAACATTGAGCTACGACAAACAGGGGCCGAGATATTAAGCAAAATGGTCGTCAACTTTGGTATCGTCTCAATTATTTTTATTATGTTACTTATGATTTTTGCACTAAACTTTGGAGGCTCATAACTCTTGTTCTACAAGAGATACTGGGATCTCCTTTGGATATGTTACAGTACTCTTTGCTCCCCATACAAGGATACTTTAAACTTGAGGCTACCTCAATATCGTCTTCAACTTACTTTTTGTCTCACTTATTGTTAGAAGGTTACTTTTGATTTTTGAAAATATACTTTGCAGGCTCGTAACTCTGTTTCTACTGGAGATACGGGGATGTCCTTTGAGTATGTTATAGACCAATTTGTCACCCATCTAGCCATACTAAGAATTAGGGCTACGACAAACAGTAGTCGAGTAATTAAGCTAATCGTAAACAAACAAACCCCTCCATAGGAAATACATTAGACTAAATTCTGGAGGCTCGTAACTCTGGTTCTACCAGAGATACGGGGATGTAAATAATGTGACCTTGACACAAATGTTCGGATAATTATAAAGGTCTTTGCATGTTCCAAGCAAAAAAAAACTTCGCGGTTTCGAACCTGTGGCCTTCCGGGAGTGAGGCGGATGTGATAACCGATACATTAAAGATATGTTATTATTTTTAATCGAAAGAACAGGGTCAAGTAATTAAGCAATACGTGAACAAACAAACCCCTCCATAGAAAATGCATTAGACTATACTTTGCAAGGCCCATAACTCTGTGTCTACTAGAGATACCGGGATGTCCTTAGGATATGTTATGGTCCAATTTGTCCTTCATCTAACCATACTAAAAACTTTGGGCTACGACAAACAGGGGCCGAGTACTTAAGCAAAACGTAAAGAAACAAACCCCCTCCATAGGAAATGAGTTAGACTATAATTTGCAGGCTCGTAACTCTGTTTCCACTGGAGATACGGGGATGTCCTTTGAGTATGTTATAGTCCAATTTGTCCCCCATCTAACCATACTAAAAACATTGAGCTACGACAAACAGGGGCCGAGTAATTAAGCTAAACGTAAACAAACAACCCGTCCATAGGAAATGCATTAGACTATATTTTGCAGGCCCACAACTCTGTGTCTACTAGAGATAAGGCGATGTCCTTAGGATATGTTATAGTCCAAATTGTCCCCCATCTAACCATACTAAAAACATTGAGCTACGACAAACAGGGGCCGAGATATTAAGCAAAATGTTCGTCAACTTTGGTATCGTCTCACTTATTTTTATTATGTTACTTATGATTTTTGCACTAAACTTTGGAGGCTCATAACTCTTGTTCTACAAGAGATACTGGGATCTCCTTTGGATATGTTACAGTACTCTTTGCTCCCCATACAAGGATACTTTAAACTTGAGGCTACCTCAATATCGTCTTCAACTTACTTTTTGTCTCACTTATTGTTAGAAGGTTACTTTTGATTTTTGAAAATATACTTTGCAGGCTCGTAACTCTGTTTCTACTGGAGATACGGGGATGTCCTTTGAGTATGTTATAGACCAATTTGTCACCCATCTAGCCATACTAAGAATTAGGGCTACGACAAACAGTAGTCGAGTAATTAAGCTAATCGTAAACAAACAAACCCCTCCATAGGAAATACATTAGACTAAATTCTGGAGGCTCGTAACTCTGGTTCTACCAGAGATACGGGGATGTAAATAATGTGACCTTGACACAAATGTTCGGATAATTATAAAGGTCTTTGCATGTTCCAAGCAAAAAAAAACTTCGCGGTTTCGAACCTGTGGCCTTCCGGGAGTGAGGCGGATGTGATAACCGATACATTAAAGATATGTTATTATTTTTAATCGAAAGAACAGGGTCAAGTAATTAAGCAATACGTGAACAAACAAACCCGTCCATAGAAAATGCATTAGACTATACTTTGCAAGGCCCATAACTCTGTGTCTACTAGAGATACCGGGATGTCCTTAGGATATGTTATGGTCCAATTTGTCCTTCATCTAACCATACTAAAAACTTTGGGCTACGACAAACAGGGGCCGAGTACTTAAGCAAAACGTAAAGAAACAAACCCCCTCCATAGGAAATGAGTTAGACTATAATTTGCAGGCTCGTAACTCTGTTTCCACTGGACATACGGGGATGTCCTTTGAGTATGTTATAGTCCAATTTGTCCCCCATCTAACCATACTAAAAACATTGAGCTACGACAAACAGGGGCCGAGTAATTAAGCTAAACGTAAACAAACAACCCGTCCATAGGAAATGCATTAGACTATATTTTGCAGGCCCACAACTCTGTGTCTACTAGAGATAAGGCGATGTCCTTAGGATATGTTATAGTCCAAATTGTCCCCCATCTAACCATACTAAAAACATTGAGCTACGACAAACAGGGGCCGAGATATTAAGCAAAATGTTCGTCAACTTTGGTATCGTCTCACTTATTTTATTATGTTACTTATGATTTTTGCACTAAACTTTGGAGGCTCATAACTCTTGTTCTACAAGAGATACTGGGATCTCCTTTGGATATGTTACAGTACTCTTTGCTCCCCATACAAGGATACTTTAAACTTGAGGCTACCTCAATATCGTCTTCAACTTACTTTTTGTCTCACTTATTGTTAGAAGGTTACTTTTGATTTTTGAAAATATACTTTGCAGGCTCGTAACTCTGTTTCTACTGGAGATACGGGGATGTCCTTTGAGTATGTTATAGACCAATTTGTCACCCATCTAGCCATACTAAGAATTAGGGCTACGACAAACAGTAGTCGAGTAATTAAGCTAATCGTAAACAAACAAACCCCTCCATAGGAAATACATTAGACTAAATTCTGGAGGCTCGTAACTCTGGTTCTACCAGAGATACGGGGATGTAAATAATGTGACCTTGACACAAATGTTCGGATAATTATAAAGGTCTTTGCATGTTCCAAGCAAAAAAAAACTTCGCGGTTTCGAACCTGTGGCCTTCCGAGAGTGAGGCGGATGCGATAACCGCTACACTAAAGATATGTTATTATTTTTAATCGAAAGAACAGGGTCAAGTAATTAAGCAATACGTGAACAAACAAACCCCTCCATAGAAAATGCATTAGACTATACTTTGCAGGCTCGTAACTCTGTTTCTACTGGAGATACGGGGATGTCCTTTGAGTATGTAATAGTCCAATTTGTCCCTTATCTAATCATACTAAAAACATTGAGCTACGACAAACAGTAGTCGAGTAATTAAGCTAATCGTAAACAAACAAACCCCTCCATAGGAAATTCATTAGACTAAATTCTGGAGGCTCGTAACTCAGGTTCTACCAGAGATACGGGGATGTAAATAATGTGACCTTGACACAAATGTTCGGATAATTATAAAAAAAACTTGGCGGTTTCGAACCTGTGGCCTTTCGGGAGTGAGGCGGATGCGATAACCGCTACACTAAAGATATGTTATTATTTTTAATCGAAAGAACAGGGTCAAGTAATTAAGCAATACGTGAAAAAACAAACCCCTCCATAGAAAATGCATTAGACTATACTTTGCAGGCTCGTAACTCTGTTTCTACTGGAGATACGGGGATGTCCTTTGAGTATGTTATAGTCCAATTTGTCCCCCATCTAACCATACTAAAAACATTGAGCTACGACAAACAGGGGCCGAGTAATTAAGCTAAACGTAAACAAACAACCCGTCCATAGGAAATGCATTAGACTATATTTTGCAGGCCCACAACTCTGTGTCTACTAGAGATAAGGCGATGTCCTTAGGATATGTTATAGTCCAAATTGTCCCCCATCTAACCATACTAAAAACATTGAGCTACGACAAACAGGGGCCGAGATATTAAGCAAAATGTTCGTCAACTTTGGTATCGTCTCAATTATTTTTATTATGTTACTTATGATTTTTGCACTAAACTTTGGAGGCTCATAACTCTTGTTCTACAAGAGATACTGGGATCTCCTTTGGATATGTTACAGTACTCTTTGCTCCCCATACAAGGATACTTTAAACTTGAGGCTACCTCAATATCGTCTTCAACTTACTTTTTGTCTCACTTATTGTTAGAAGGTTACTTTTGATTTTTGAAAATATACTTTGCAGGCTCGTAACTCTGTTTCTACTGGAGATACGGGGATGTCCTTTGAGTATGTTATAGACCAATTTGTCACCCATCTAGCCATACTAAGAATTAGGGCTACGACAAACAGTAGTCGAGTAATTAAGCTAATCGTAAACAAACAAACCCCTCCATAGAAATACATTAGACTAAATTCTGGAGGCTCGTAACTCTGGTTCTACCAGAGATACGGGGATGTAAATAATGTGACCTTGACACAAATGTTCGGATAATTATAAAGGTCTTTGCATGTTCCAAGCAAAAAAAAACTTCGCGGTTTCGAACCTGTGGCCTTCCGGGAGTGAGGCGGATGCGATAACCGATACATTAAAGATATGTTATTATTTTTAATCGAAAGAACAGGGTCAAGTAATTAAGCAATACGTGAACAAACAAACCCCTCCATAGAAAATGCATTAGACTATACTTTGCAGGCTCGTAACTCTGTTTCTACTGGAGATACGGGGATGTCCTTAGGATATGTTATAGTCCAAATTGTCCCTCATCTAACCTTACTAAAAACATTGAGCTACGACAAACAAGGGCCGAGATATTAAGCAAAATTTTCGTCAACTTTGGTATCGTCTCACTTATTTTTATTATGTTACTTATGATTTTTGCACTAAACTTTGGAGGCTCATAACTCTTGTTCTACAAGAGATACTGGGATCTCCTTTGGATATGTTATAGTACTCTTTGCTCCCCATACAAGGATACTTTAAACTTGAGGCTACCTCAATATCGTCGTCAACTTATTTTTTGTCTCACTTATTGTTAGAAGGTTAATTTTGATTTTTGAAAATAAACTTTGCAGGCTCGTAACTCTGGTTCTACCAGAGATACGGGGATGTAAATAATGTGACCTTGACACAAATGTTCGGATAATTATAAAGGTCTTTGCATGTTCCAAGCAAAAAAAAAAAACTTCGCGGTTTCGAACCTGTGGCCTTCCGGGAGTGAGGCGGATGCGATAACCGATACATTAAAGATATGTTATTATTTTTAATCGAAAGAACAGGGTCAAGTAATTAAGCAATACGTGAACAAACAAACCCCTCCATAGAAAATGCATTAGACTATACTTTGCAAGGCCCATAACTCTGTGTCTACTAGAGATACCGGGATGTCCTTAGGATATGTTATGGTCCAATTTGTCCTTCATCTAACCATACTAAAAACTTTGGGCTACGACAAACAGGGGCCGAGTACTTAAGCAAAACGTAAAGAAACAAACCCCCTCCATAGGAAATGAGTTAGACTATACTTTGCAGGCTCGTAACTCTGTTTCCACTGGAGACACGGGGATGTCCTTTGAGTATGTTATAGTCCAATTTGTCCCCCATCTAACCATACTAAAAACATTGAGCTTCGACAAACAGGGGCCGAGTAATTAAGCTAAACGTAAACAAACAACCCGTCCATAGGAAATGCATTAGACTATATTTTGCAGGCCCACAACTCTGTGTCTACTAGAGATAAGGCGATGTCCTTAGGATATGTTATAGTCCAAATTGTCCCCCATCTAACCATACTAAAAACATTGAGCTACGACAAACAGGGGCTGAGATATTAAGCAAAATGTTCGTCAACTTTGGTATCGTCTCAATTATTTTTATTATGTTACTTATGATTTTTGCACTAAACTTTGGAGGCTCATAACTCTTGTTCTACAAGAGATACTGGGATCTCCTTTGGATATGTTACAGTACTCTTTGCTCCCCATACAAGGATACTTTAAACTTGAGGCTACCTCAATATCGTCTTCAACTTACTTTTTGTCTCACTTATTGTTAGAAGGTTACTTTTGATTTTTGAAAATATACTTTGCAGGCTCGTAACTCTGTTTCTACTGGAGATACGGGGATGTCCTTTGAGTATGTTATAGACCAATTTGTCACCCATCTAGCCATACTAAGAATTAGGGCTACGACAAACAGTAGTCGAGTAATTAAGCTAATCGTAAACAAACAAACCCCTCCATAGGAAATACATTAGACTAAATTCTGGAGGCTCGTAACTCTGGTTCTACCAGAGATACGGGGATGTAAATAATGTGACCTTGACACAAATGTTCGGATAATTATAAAGGTCTTTGCATGTTCCAAGCAAAAAAAAACTTCGCGGTTTCGAACCTGTGGCCTTCCGGGAGTGAGGCGGATGTGATAACCGATACATTAAAGATATGTTATTATTTTTAATCGAAAGAACAGGGTCAAGTAATTAAGCAATACGTGAACAAACAAACCCCTCCATAGAAAATGCATTAGACTATACTTTGCAAGGCCCATAACTCTGTGTCTACTAGAGATACCGGGATGTCCTTAGGATATGTTATGGTCCAATTTGTCCTTCATCTAACCATACTAAAAACTTTGGGCTACGACAAACAGGGGCCGAGTACTTAAGCAAAACGTAAAGAAACAAACCCCCTCCATAGGAAATGAGTTAGACTATAATTTGCAGGCTCGTAACTCTGTTTCCACTGGAGATACGGGGATGTCCTTTGAGTATGTTATAGTCCAATTTGTCCCCCATCTAACCATACTAAAAACATTGAGCTACGACAAACAGGGGCCGAGTAATTAAGCTAAACGTAAACAAACAACCCGTCCATAGGAAATGCATTAGACTATATTTTGCAGGCCCACAACTCTGTGTCTACTAGAGATAAGGCGATGTCCTTAGGATATGTTATAGTCCAAATTGTCCCCCATCTAACCATACTAAAAACATTGAGCTACGACAAACAGGGGCCGAGATATTAAGCAAAATGTTCGTCAACTTTGGTATCGTCTCACTTATTTTTATTATGTTACTTATGATTTTTGCACTAAACTTTGGAGGCTCATAACTCTTGTTCTACAAGAGATACTGGGATCTCCTTTGGATATGTTACAGTACTCTTTGCTCCCCATACAAGGATACTTTAAACTTGAGGCTACCTCAATATCGTCTTCAACTTACTTTTTGTCTCACTTATTGTTAGAAGGTTACTTTTGATTTTTGAAAATATACTTTGCAGGCTCGTAACTCTGTTTCTACTGGAGATACGGGGATGTCCTTTGAGTATGTTATAGACCAATTTGTCACCCATCTAGCCATACTAAGAATTAGGGCTACGACAAACAGTAGTCGAGTAATTAAGCTAATCGTAAACAAACAAACCCCTCCATAGGAAATACATTAGACTAAATTCTGGAGGCTCGTAACTCTGGTTCTACCAGAGATACGGGGATGTAAATAATGTGACCTTGACACAAATGTTCGGATAATTATAAAGGTCTTTGCATGTTCCAAGCAAAAAAAAACTTCGCGGTTTCGAACCTGTGGCCTTCCGGGAGTGAGGCGGATGTGATAACCGATACATTAAAGATATGTTATTATTTTTAATCGAAAGAACAGGGTCAAGTAATTAAGCAATACGTGAACAAACAAACCCCTCCATAGAAAATGCATTAGACTATACTTTGCAAGGCCCATAACTCTGTGTCTACTAGAGATACCGGGATGTCCTTAGGATATGTTATGGTCCAATTTGTCCTTCATCTAACCATACTAAAAACTTTGGGCTACGACAAACAGGGGCCGAGTACTTAAGCAAAACGTAAAGAAACAAACCCCCTCCATAGGAAATGAGTTAGACTATAATTTGCAGGCTCGTAACTCTGTTTCCACTGGAGATACGGGGATGTCCTTTGAGTATGTTATAGTCCAATTTGTCCCCCATCTAACCATACTAAAAACATTGAGCTACGACAAACAGGGGCCGAGTAATTAAGCTAAACGTAAACAAACAACCCGTCCATAGGAAATGCATTAGACTATATTTTGCAGGCCCACAACTCTGTGTCTACTAGAGATAAGGCGATGTCCTTAGGATATGTTATAGTCCAAATTGTCCCCCATCTAACCATACTAAAAACATTGAGCTACGACAAACAGGGGCCGAGATATTAAGCAAAATGTTCGTCAACTTTGGTATCGTCTCACTTATTTTTATTATGTTACTTATGATTTTTGCACTAAACTTTGGAGGCTCATAACTCTTGTTCTACAAGAGATACTGGGATCTCCTTTGGATATGTTACAGTACTCTTTGCTCCCCATACAAGGATACTTTAAACTTGAGGCTACCTCAATATCGTCTTCAACTTACTTTTTGTCTCACTTATTGTTAGAAGGTTACTTTTGATTTTTGAAAATATACTTTGCAGGCTCGTAACTCTGTTTCTACTGGAGATACGGGGATGTCCTTTGAGTATGTTATAGACCAATTTGTCACCCATCTAGCCATACTAAGAATTAGGGCTACGACAAACAGTAGTCGAGTAATTAAGCTAATCGTAAACAAACAAACCCCTCCATAGGAAATACATTAGACTAAATTCTGGAGGCTCGTAACTCTGGTTCTACCAGAGATACGGGGATGTAAATAATGTGACCTTGACACAAATGTTCGGATAATTATAAAGGTCTTTGCATGTTCCAAGCAAAAAAAAACTTCGCGGTTTCGAACCTGTGGCCTTCCGGGAGTGAGGCGGATGTGATAACCGATACATTAAAGATATGTTATTATTTTTAATCGAAAGAACAGGGTCAAGTAATTAAGCAATACGTGAACAAACAAACCCGTCCATAGAAAATGCATTAGACTATACTTTGCAAGGCCCATAACTCTGTGTCTACTAGAGATACCGGGATGTCCTTAGGATATGTTATGGTCCAATTTGTCCTTCATCTAACCATACTAAAAACTTTGGGCTACGACAAACAGGGGCCGAGTACTTAAGCAAAACGTAAAGAAACAAACCCCCTCCATAGGAAATGAGTTAGACTATAATTTGCAGGCTCGTAACTCTGTTTCCACTGGACATACGGGGATGTCCTTTGAGTATGTTATAGTCCAATTTGTCCCCCATCTAACCATACTAAAAACATTGAGCTACGACAAACAGGGGCCGAGTAATTAAGCTAAACGTAAACAAACAACCCGTCCATAGGAAATGCATTAGACTATATTTTGCAGGCCCACAACTCTGTGTCTACTAGAGATAAGGCGATGTCCTTAGGATATGTTATAGTCCAAATTGTCCCCCATCTAACCATACTAAAAACATTGAGCTACGACAAACAGGGGCCGAGATATTAAGCAAAATGTTCGTCAACTTTGGTATCGTCTCACTTATTTTATTATGTTACTTATGATTTTTGCACTAAACTTTGGAGGCTCATAACTCTTGTTCTACAAGAGATACTGGGATCTCCTTTGGATATGTTACAGTACTCTTTGCTCCCCATACAAGGATACTTTAAACTTGAGGCTACCTCAATATCGTCTTCAACTTACTTTTTGTCTCACTTATTGTTAGAAGGTTACTTTTGATTTTTGAAAATATACTTTGCAGGCTCGTAACTCTGTTTCTACTGGAGATACGGGGATGTCCTTTGAGTATGTTATAGACCAATTTGTCACCCATCTAGCCATACTAAGAATTAGGGCTACGACAAACAGTAGTCGAGTAATTAAGCTAATCGTAAACAAACAAACCCCTCCATAGGAAATACATTAGACTAAATTCTGGAGGCTCGTAACTCTGGTTCTACCAGAGATACGGGGATGTAAATAATGTGACCTTGACACAAATGTTCGGATAATTATAAAGGTCTTTGCATGTTCCAAGCAAAAAAAAACTTCGCGGTTTCGAACCTGTGGCCTTCCGAGAGTGAGGCGGATGCGATAACCGCTACACTAAAGATATGTTATTATTTTTAATCGAAAGAACAGGGTCAAGTAATTAAGCAATACGTGAACAAACAAACCCCTCCATAGAAAATGCATTAGACTATACTTTGCAGGCTCGTAACTCTGTTTCTACTGGAGATACGGGGATGTCCTTTGAGTATGTAATAGTCCAATTTGTCCCTTATCTAATCATACTAAAAACATTGAGCTACGACAAACAGTAGTCGAGTAATTAAGCTAATCGTAAACAAACAAACCCCTCCATAGGAAATTCATTAGACTAAATTCTGGAGGCTCGTAACTCAGGTTCTACCAGAGATACGGGGATGTAAATAATGTGACCTTGACACAAATGTTCGGATAATTATAAAAAAAACTTCGCGGTTTCGAACCTGTGGCCTTTCGGGAGTGAGGCGGATGCGATAACCGCTACACTAAAGATATGTTGTTATTTTTAATCGAAAGAACAGGGTCAAGTAATTAAGCAATACGTGAACAAAAAACCCCTCCTTAGAAAATGCATTAGACTATACTTTGCAGGCTAGTAACTCTGTTTCTACTGGAGATACGGGGATGTCCTTTGAGTATGTTATAGTCCAATTTGTCCCCCATTTAACCATACTAAAAACATTGAGCTACGACAAACAGGGGCCGAGAAATTAAGCTAAACGTAAACAAACAACCCGTCCATAGGAAATGCATTAGACTATATTTTGCAGGCCCATAACTCTGTGTCTACTAGAGATACGGAAATGTGCTTACGATATGTTATAGTCCAAATTGTCCCCCATCTAACCATACTAAAAACATTGAGCTACGACAAACAGATGCCGAGATATTAAGCAAAATGTTCGTCAACTTTGGTATCGTCTCACTTATTTTTATTATGTTACTTATGATTTTTGCACTAAACTTTGGAGGCTCATAACTCTTGTTCTACAAGAGATACTGGGATCTCCTTTGGATATGTTATAGTACTCTTTGCTCCCCATACAAGGATACTTTAAACTTGAGGCTACCTCAATATCGTCGTCAACTTACTTTTTGTCTCACTTATTGTTAGAAGGTTACTTTTGATTTTTGAAAATATACTTTGCAGGCTCGTAACTCTGTTTCTACTGGAGATACGGGGATGTCCTTTGAGTATGTTATAGACCAATTTGTCCCCCATCTAGCCATACTAAGAATTAGGGCTACGACAAACAGTAGTCGAGTAATTAAGCTAATCGTAAACAAACAAACCCCTCCATAGGAAATACATTAGACTAAATTCTGGAGGCTCGTAACTCTGGTTCTACCAGAGATACGGGGATGTAAATAATGTGACCTTGACACAAATGTTCGGATAATTATAAAGGTCTTTGCATGTTCCAAGCAAAAAAAAACTTCGCGGTTTCGAACCTGTGGCCTTCCGGGAGTGAGGCGGATGCGATAACCGATACATTAAAGATATGTTATTATTTTTAATCGAAAGAACAGGGTCAAGTAATTAAGCAATACGTGAACAAACAAACCCCTCCATAGAAAATGCATTAGACTATACTTTGCAGGCTCGTAACTCTGTTTCTACTGGAGATACGGGGATGTCCTTAGGATATGTTATAGTCCAAATTGTCCCTCATCTAACCTTACTAAAAACATTGAGCTACGACAAACAAGGGCCGAGATATTAAGCAAAATTTTCGTCAACTTTGGTATCGTCTCACTTATTTTTATTATGTTACTTATGATTTTTGCACTAAACTTTGGAGGCTCATAACTCTTGTTCTACAAGAGATACTGGGATCTCCTTTGGATATGTTATAGTACTCTTTGCTCCCCATACAAGGATACTTTAAACTTGAGGCTACCTCAATATCGTCGTCAACTTATTTTTTGTCTCACTTATTGTTAGAAGGTTACTTTTGATTTTTGAAAATATACTTTGCAGGCTCGTAACTCTGTTTCTACTGGAGATACGGGGATGTCCTTTGAGTATGTTATAGACCAATTTGTCCCCCATCTAGCCATACTAAGAATTAGGGCTACGACAAACAGTAGTCGAGTAATTAAGCTAATCGTAAACAAACAAACCCCTCCATAGGAAATACATTAGACTAAATTCTGGAGGCTCGTAACTCTGGTTCTACCAGAGATACGGGGATGTAAATAATGTGACCTTGACACAAATGTTCGGTCTTTGCATGTTCCAAGCAAAAAAAAACTTCGCGGTTTCGAACCTGTGGCCTTCCAAGAGTGAGGCGGATGCGATAACCGCTACACTAAAGATATGTTATTATTTTTAATCGAAAGAACAGGGTCAAGTAATTAAGCAATACGTGAACAAACAAACCCCTCCATAGAAAATGCATTAGACTATACTTTGCAGGCTCGTAACTCTGTTTCTACTGGAGATACGGGGATGTCCTTAGGATATGTTATAGTCCAAATTGTCCCCCATCTAACCATACTAAAAACTTTGGGCTATGACAAACAGGGGCCGAGTACTTAAGCAAAACGTAACGAAACAAACCCCCTCCATAGGAAATGCATTAGACTATACTTTGCAGGCTCGTAACTCTGTTTCTACTGGAGATACGGGGATGTCCTTTGAGTATGTTATAGTCCAAATTGTCCCCCATCTAACCTTACTAAAAACATTGAGCTACGACAAACAAGGGCCGAGATATTAAGCAAAATTTTCGTCAACTTTGGTATCGTCTCACTTATTTTTATTATGTTACTTATGATTTTTGCACTAAACTTTGGAGGCTCATAACTCTTGTTCTACAAGAGATACTGGGATCTCCTTTGGATATGTTATAGTACTCTTTGCTCCCCATACAAGGATACTTTAAACTTGAGGCTACCTCAATATCGTCGTCAACTTATTTTTTGTCTCACTTATTGTTAGAAGGTTAATTTTGATTTTTGAAAATAAACTTTGCAGGCTCGTAACTCTGGTTCTACCAGAGATACGGGGATGTAAATTATGTGACCTTGACACAAATGTTCGGATAATTATAAAGGTCTTTGCATGTTCCAAGCAAAAAAAAAAACTTCGCGGTTTCGAACCTGTGGCCTTCCGGGAGTGAGGCGGATGCGATAACCGCTACACTAAAGATATGTTATTATTTTTAATCGAAAGAACAGGGTCAAGTAATTAAGCAATACGTGAAAAAACAAACCCCTCCATAGAAAATGCATTAGACTATACTTTGCAGGCTCGTAACTCTGTTTCTACTGGAGATACGGGGATGTCCTTTGAGTATGTTATAGTCCAATTTGTCCCCCATCTAACCATACTAAAAACATTGAGCTACGACAAACAGGGGCCGAGTAATTAAGCTAAACGTAAACAAACAACCCGTCCATAGGAAATGCATTAGACTATATTTTGCAGGCCCACAACTCTGTGTCTACTAGAGATAAGGCGATGTCCTTAGGATATGTTATAGTCCAAATTGTCCCCCATCTAACCATACTAAAAACATTGAGCTACGACAAACAGGGGCCGAGATATTAAGCAAAATGTTCGTCAACTTTGGTATCGTCTCAATTATTTTTATTATGTTACTTTTGATTTTTGCACTAAACTTTGGAGGCTCATAACTCTTGTTCTACAAGAGATACTGGGATCTCCTTTGGATATGTTACAGTACTCTTTGCTCCCCATACAAGGATACTTTAAACTTGAGGCTACCTCAATATCGTCTTCAACTTACTTTTTGTCTCACTTATTGTTAGAAGGTTACTTTTGATTTTTGAAAATATACTTTGCAGGCTCGTAACTCTGTTTCTACTGGAGATACGGGGATGTCCTTTGAGTATGTTATAGACCAATTTGTCACCCATCTAGCCATACTAAGAATTAGGGCTACGACAAACAGTAGTCGAGTAATTAAGCTAATCGTAAACAAACAAACCCCTCCATAGGAAATACATTAGACTAAATTCTGGAGGCTCGTAACTCTGGTTCTACCAGAGATACGGGGATGTAAATAATGTGACCTTGACACAAATGTTCGGATAATTATAAAGGTCTTTGCATGTTCCAAGCAAAAAAAAACTTCGCGGTTTCGAACCTGTGGCCTTCCGGGAGTGAGGCGGATGCGATAACCGATACATTAAAGATATGTTATTATTTTTAATCGAAAGAACAGGGTCAAGTAATTAAGCAATACGTGAACAAACAAACCCCTCCATAGAAAATGCATTAGACTATACTTTGCAGGCTCGTAACTCTGTTTCTACTGGAGATACGGGGATGTCCTTAGGATATGTTATAGTCCAAATTGTCCCTCATCTAACCTTACTAAAAACATTGAGCTACGACAAACAAGGGCCGAGATATTAAGCAAAATTTTCGTCAACTTTGGTATCGTCTCACTTATTTTTATTATGTTACTTATGATTTTTGCACTAAACTTTGGAGGCTCATAACTCTTGTTCTACAAGAGATACTGGGATCTCCTTTGGATATGTTATAGTACTCTTTGCTCCCCATACAAGGATACTTTAAACTTGAGGCTACCTCAATATCGTCGTCAACTTATTTTTTGTCTCACTTATTGTTAGAAGGTTAATTTTGATTTTTGAAAATAAACTTTGCAGGCTCGTAACTCTGGTTCTACCAGAGATACGGGGATGTAAATAATGTGACCTTGACACAAATGTTCGGATAATTATAAAGGTCTTTGCATGTTCCAAGCAAAAAAAAAAAAACTTCGCGGTTTCGAACCTGTGGCCTTCCGGGAGTGAGGCGGATGCGATAACCGATACATTAAAGATATGTTATTATTTTTAATCGAAAGAACAGGGTCAAGTAATTAAGCAATACGTGAACAAACAAACCCCTCCATAGAAAATGCATTAGACTATACTTTGCAAGGCCCATAACTCTGTGTCTACTAGAGATACCGGGATGTCCTTAGGATATGTTATGGTCCAATTTGTCCTTCATCTAACCATACTAAAAACTTTGGGCTACGACAAACAGGGGCCGAGTACTTAAGCAAAACGTAAAGAAACAAACCCCCTCCATAGGAAATGAGTTAGACTATACTTTGCAGGCTCGTAACTCTGTTTCCACTGGAGACACGGGGATGTCCTTTGAGTATGTTATAGTCCAATTTGTCCCCCATCTAACCATACTAAAAACATTGAGCTTCGACAAACAGGGGCCGAGTAATTAAGCTAAACGTAAACAAACAACCCGTCCATAGGAAATGCATTAGACTATATTTTGCAGGCCCACAACTCTGTGTCTACTAGAGATAAGGCGATGTCCTTAGGATATGTTATAGTCCAAATTGTCCCCCATCTAACCATACTAAAAACATTGAGCTACGACAAACAGGGGCCGAGATATTAAGCAAAATGTTCGTCAACTTTGGTATCGTCTCAATTATTTTTATTATGTTACTTATGATTTTTGCACTAAACTTTGGAGGCTCATAACTCTTGTTCTACAAGAGATACTGGGATCTCCTTTGGATATGTTACAGTACTCTTTGCTCCCCATACAAGGATACTTTAAACTTGAGGCTACCTCAATATCGTCTTCAACTTACTTTTTGTCTCACTTATTGTTAGAAGGTTACTTTTGATTTTTGAAAATATACTTTGCAGGCTCGTAACTCTGTTTCTACTGGAGATACGGAGATGTCCTTTGAGTATGTTATAGACCAATTTGTCACCCATCTAGCCATACTAAGAATTAGGGCTACGACAAACAGTAGTCGAGTAATTAAGCTAATCGTAAACAAACAAACCCCTCCATAGGAAATACATTAGACTAAATTCTGGAGGCTCGTAACTCTGGTTCTACCAGAGATACGGGGATGTAAATAATGTGACCTTGACACAAATGTTCGGATAATTATAAAGGTCTTTGCATGTTCCAAGCAAAAAAAAACTTCGCGGTTTCGAACCTGTGGCCTTCCGGGAGTGAGGCGGATGTGATAACCGATACATTAAAGATGTGTTATTATTTTTAATCGAAAGAACAGGGTCAAGTAATTAAGCAATACGTGAACAAACAAACCCCTCCATAGAAAATGCATTAGACTATACTTTGCAAGGCCCATAACTCTGTGTCTACTAGAGATACCGGGATGTCCTTAGGATATGTTATGGTCCAATTTGTCCTTCATCTAACCATACTAAAAACTTTGGGCTACGACAAACAGGGGCCGAGTACTTAAGCAAAACGTAAAGAAACAAACCCCCTCCATAGGAAATGAGTTAGACTATAATTTGCAGGCT
Organism: Phalangium opilio; assembly: GCF_054372755.1. Classification (NCBI taxonomy): domain Eukaryota; kingdom Metazoa; phylum Arthropoda; class Arachnida; order Opiliones; family Phalangiidae; genus Phalangium; species Phalangium opilio. The sequence goes on from NW_028324173.1 coordinate 2,914,113, forward strand.
CGTAACTCTGTTTCCACTGGAGATACGGGGATGTCCTTTGAGTATGTTATAGTCCAATTTGTCCCCCATCTAACCATACTAAAAACATTGAGCTACGACAAACAGGGGCCGAGTAATTAAGCTAAACGTAAACAAACAACCCGTCCATAGGAAATGCATTAGACTATATTTTGCAGGCCCACAACTCTGTGTCTACTAGAGATAAGGCGATGTCCTTAGGATATGTTATAGTCCAAATTGTCCCCCATCTAACCATACTAAAAACATTGAGCTACGACAAACAGGGGCCGAGATATTAAGCAAAATGTTCGTCAACTTTGGTATCGTCTCACTTATTTTTATTATGTTACTTATGATTTTTGCACTAAACTTTGGAGGCTCATAACTCTTGTTCTACAAGAGATACTGGGATCTCCTTTGGATATGTTATAGTACTCTTTGCTCCCCATACAAGGATACTTTAAACTTGAGGCTACCTCAATATCGTCGTCAACTTACTTTTTGTCTCACTTATTGTTAGAAGGTTACTTTTGATTTTTGAAAATATACTTTGCAGGCTCGTAACTCTGTTTCTACTGGAGATACGGGGATGTCCTTTGAGTATGTTATAGACCAATTTGTCCCCCATCTAGCCATACTAAGAATTAGGGCTACGACAAACAGTAGTCGAGTAATTAAGCTAATCGTAAACAAACAAACCCCTCCATAGGAAATACATTAGACTAAATTCTGGAGGCTCGTAACTCTGGTTCTACCAGAGATACGGGGATGTAAATAATGTGACCTTGACACAAATGTTCGGATAATTATAAAAAAAAGCTTCGCGGTTTCGAACCTGTGGCCTTCCGGGAGTGAGGCGGATGCGATAACCGCTACACTAAAGATATGTTATTATTTTTTATCGAAAGAACAGGGTCAAGTAATTAAGCAATACGTGAACAAACAAACCCCTCCAGAGAAAATGCATTAGACTATATTTTGCAGGCTCGTAACTCTGTTTCTACTGGAGATACGGGGATGTCCTTTGAGTATGTTTTAGTCCATTTTGTCTCCCTCTAACCATACTAAAAACATTGAGCTACGACAAACAGGGGCCGAGAAATTAAGCTAAACGTAAACAAACAACCCGTCCATAGGAAATGCATTAGACTATATTTTGCAGGCCCATAACTCTGTGTCTACTAGAGATACGGGAATGTCCTTAGGATATGTTATAGTCCAATTTGTCTCCCATCTAACCAAAGGAGATCCCAGTATCTCTTGTAGAACTACAGTTATGAGCCTCCAAAGTTTAGTGCAAAAATCATAAGTAACATAATAAAAATAAGTGAGACGATACCAAAGTTGACGAACATTTTGCTTAATATCTCGGCCCTTGTTTGTCGTACCTCAATGTTTTTAGTATGGTTAGATGAGGGACATATTGGACTATAACATACTCAAAGGACATCCCCGTATCTCCAGTAGAAACAGAGTTACGAGCCTGCAAAGTATAGTCTAATGCATTTCCTATGGAGGGGGTTTGTTTCGTTTCGTTTTGCTTAAGTACTCGGCCCCTGTTTGTCGTAACCCAAAGTTTTTAGTATGATTAGAAGGGGGACAATTTGAACTATAACATATCCTAAGGACATCCCCGTATCTCTAGTAGACACAGAGTTATGGGCCTGCAAAGTATAGTCTAATGCATTTCCTATGGAGGGGTTGTTTGTTTACGTTTAGCTTAATTTTTCGGCGCCTGTTTGTCGTAGCTCAATGTTTTTAGTATGGTTAGATGGGGACAAATTGGACTATAACATACTCAAAGGACATCCCCGTATCTACAGTAGAAACAGAGTTACGAGCCTGCAAAGTATAGTCTAATGCATTTTCTATGGAGGGGTTTGTTTGTTCACGTATTGCTTAATTACTTGATCCTGTTCTTTCGATTAAAAATAATAACATATCTTTGGTGTAGCGGTTATCGCATCCGCCTCACTCCCGGAAGGCCACAGGTTCGAAACCGCGAAGTTTTTTTTTTATAATTATCCGAACATTTATGTCAAGGTCACATTATTTACATCCCCGTATCTCTGGTAGAACCAGAGTTACCAGCCTCCAGAATTTAGTCTAATGTATTTCCTATGGAGGGGTTTGTTTGTTTACGATTAGCTTAATTACTCGACTACTGTTTGTCGTAGCCCTAATTCTTAGTATGGCTAGATGGGGGACAAATTGGTCTATAACATACTCAAAGGACATCCCCGTATCTGCAGTAGAAACAGAGTTACGAGCCTGCAAAGTTTATTTTCAAAAATCAAAAGTAACCTTCTAACAATAAGTGAGACAAAAAATAAGTTGACGACGATATTGAGGTAGCCTCAAGTTTAAAGTATCCTTGTATTGGGAGCAAAGAACACTATAACATATCCAAAGGAGATCCCAGTATCTCTTGTAGAACAAGAGTTATGAGCCTCCAAAGTTTAGTGCAAAAATCATAAGTAACATAATAAAAATAAGTGAGAAGATACCAAAGTTGACGAACATTTTTCTTAATATCTCGGCCCCTGTTTGTCGTAGCTCAATGTTTTTAGTATGGTTAGATGGGGGACAAATTGGACTAAAACATACTCAAAGGACATCCCCGTATCTCCAGTAGAAACAGAGTTACGAGCCTGCAAAATATAGTCTAATGCATTTCCTACGGAGGGGTTGTTTGTTTACGTTTAGCTTAATTACTCGGCCCCTGTTTGTCGTAGCCCAAAGTTTTTAGTATGGTTAGATGGGGACAATTTGGACTATAACATATCCTAAGGACATCCTCGTATCTCCAGTAGAAACAGAGTTACGATCCTGCAAAGTATAGTCTAACTCATTTCCTATGGAGGGGGTTTGTTTCTGAACGTTTTGCTTAAGTACTCGGCCCCTGTTTGTCGTAGCCCAAAGTTTTTAGTATGGTTAGATGGGGGACAAATTGGACAATAACATACTCAAAGGACATCCCCGTATCTCCAGTACAAAACAGAGCTACGAGCCTGCAAATTATAGTCTAATGCATTTTCTATGGAGGGGTTTGTTTGTTCACGTATTGCTTAATTACTTGACCCTTTTCTTTCGATTAAAAATAATAACATATCTTTAGTGTAGCGGTTATCGCATCCGCCTCACTACCGGAAGGCCACAGGTTCGAAACCGCGAAGTTTTTTTTTATAATTATCCGAACATTTGTGTCAAGGTCACATTATTTACATCCCCGTATCTCTGGTAGAACCAGAGTTACGAGCCTCCAGAATTTAGTCTAATGTATTTCCTATGGAGGGGTTTGTTTGTTTACGATTAGCTTAATTACTCGACTACTGTTTGTCGTAGCTCAATGTTTTTAGTATGGTTAGATGGGGGACAAATTGGACTATAACATACTCAAAGGACATCCCCGTATCTCCAGTTGAAACAGAGTTACGAGCCTGCAAAGTATAGTCTAATGCATTTTCTATGGAGGGGTTTGTTTGTTCACGTATTGCTTAATTACTTGACCCTGTTCTTTCGATTAAAAATAATAACATATCTTTAGTGTAGCGGTTATCGCATCCGCCTCACCCCCGGAAGGCCACAGGTTCGAAACCGCGAAGTTTTTTTTTGCTTGGAACATGCAAAGATCTTTATAATTATCCGAACATTTGTGTCAAGGTCACATTATTTACATCCCCGTATCTCTGGTAGAACCAGAGTTACGAGCCTCCAGAATTTAGTCTAATGTATTTCCTATGGAGGGGTTTGTTTGTTTACGATTAACTTAATTACTCGACTACTGTTTGTCGTAGCCCTAATTCTTAGTATGGCTAGATGGGGGACAAATTGGTCTATAACATACTCAAAGGACATCCCCGTATCTCCAGTAGAAACAGAGTTACGAGCCTGCAAAGTTTTTTTTCAAAAATCAAAAGTAACCTTCTAACAATAAGTGAGACGAAAAATAAGTTGACGACGATATTGAGGTAGCCTCAAGTTTAAAGAATCCTTGTATGGGGAGCAAAGAGTACTATAACATATCCAAAGGAGATCCCAGTATCTCTTGTAGAACAAGAGTTATGAGCCTTCAAAGTTTTGTGCAAAAATCATAAGTAACATAATAAAATAAGTGAGACGATACCAAAGTTGACGAACATTTTGCTTAATATCTCGGCCCCTGTTTGTCGTAGCTCAATGTTTTTAGAATGGTTAGATGGGGGACAATTTGGACTTTAACATATCCTAAGGACATCCCCGTATCTCTAGTAGACACAGAGTTATGGGCCTGCAAATTATAGTCTAATGCATTTCCTATGGACGGGTTGTTTGTTTACGTTTAGCTTAATTACTCGGCCCCTGTTTGTCGTAGCTCAATGTTTTTAGTATGGTTAGATGGGGGACAAATTGGACTATAACATACTCAAAGGACATCCCCGTATCTCCAGTAGAAACAGAGTTACGAGCCTGCAAAGTATAGTCTAATGCATTTTCTATGGAGGGGTTTGTTTGTTCACGTATTGCTTAATTACTTGACCCTGTTCTTTCGATTAAAAATAATAACATATCTTTAGTGTAGCGGTTATCGCATCCGCCTCACTCCCGGAAGGCCACAGGTTCGAAACCGCGAAGTTTTTTTTTTTTGCTTGGAACATGCAAAGATCTTTATAATTATCCGAACATTTGTGTCAAGGTGACATTATTTACATCCCCGTATCTCTGGTAGAACCAGAGTTACGACCCTCCAGAATTTAGTCTAATGTATTTCCTATGGAGGGGTTTGTTTGTTTACGATTAACTTAATTACTCGACTACTGTTTGTCGTAGCCCTAATTCTTAGTGTGGCTAGATGGAGGACAAATTGGTCTATAACATACTCAAAGGACATCCCCGTATCTCCAGTAGAAACAGAGTTACGAGCCTGCAAAGTTTTTTTTCAAAAATCAAAAGTAACCTTCTAACAATAAGTGAGACAAAAAATAAGTTGACGACGATATTGAGGTAGCCTCAAGTTTAAAGTATCCTTGTATGGGGAGCAAAGAGTACTATAACATATCCAAAGGAGATCCCAGTATCTCTTGTAGAACAAGAGTTATGAGCCTTCAAAGTTTTGTGCAAAAATCATAAGTAACATAATAAAATAAGTGAGACGATACCAAAGTTGACGAACATTTTGCTTAATATCTCGGCCCCTGTTTGTCGTAGCTCAATGTTTTTAGAATGGTTAGATGGGGGACAATTTGGACTTTAACATATCCTAAGGACATCCCCGTATCTCTAGTAGACACAGAGTTATGGGCCTGCAAATTATAGTCTAATGCATTTCCTATGGACGGGTTGTTTGTTTACGTTTAACTTAATTACTCGGCCCCTGTTTGTCGTAGCTCAATGTTTTTAGTATGGTTAGATGGGGGACAAATAGGACTTGGGAATACTGCGTGCCGTTGGTTTTTCACTTTTGTTTTTTCTTTTAAATTCCACCCGATATGAAAAATGCAAACATATCTTCTTTTTGTTATTGTTTTATAAAGATGAAAGTTAATTAAATTCAAATTATTAACTAGCGCTCTCGGCAACGGCCATATCACGCTGAATACACCGGTTCTCGTCCGATAACCGAAGTTTAGCAGCGTCGAGCGCAGTCAGTACTTGGGAACACTGCATGCCGATGGCTTTTTCACTTTTGTTTCCTCTTAAATTCCACCAGATATGAAAAAACAAACATATCTTCTTTTTGTTATTGTTTTATAAAGATGAAGGTTAATTTGTCTCACTTAATTTAAATTCGAATTTTTAACTAGCACTCTCGGCAACGACCATATCACGCTGAATACAGCGGTTCTCGTCCGATCACCGAAGTTAAACAGCGTCGAGCGCAGTCAGTACTTGGGATGGAGACCACTTAGGAACACTGCGTGCCGTTGGCTTTTTCACTTTTTTTCCTCTTTTAAATTTTAATAGATATGAAAAAAGCAAACATATCTTCTTTTTTGTTATTGCTTTATAAAGATGAAAGTTAATTAAATTAAAATTATTAACTAGCACTCTCGGCTACGGCCATATCACGCTGAATACACCGGTTCTCGTCCGATAACTGAAGTTAAGCAGCGTCGAACGCAGTCACTACTTGGGAGGGAGACCACTTAGGAACACTGCGTGCCGTTGGCTTTTTCACTTTTTTTTCCTCTTTTAAATTTTAATAGATATGAAAAAAGCAAACATGTTTTCATTTTGTTATTGTTTTAAAATGATGAAGGTTAATTTGTCTCACTTAATTTAAATTCGAATTATAAACTAGCACTCTCGGCAACGACCATATCACGCTGAATACAGCGGTTCTCGTCCGATCACCGAAGTTAAGCAGCGTCGAGCGCAGTCAGTACTTGGGATGGAGACCACTTAGGAACACTGCGTGCCGTTGGCTTTTTCACTTTTTTTTCCTCTTTTAAATTTTAATAGATATGAAAAAAGCAAACATATCTTCTTTTTTGTTATTGTTTTATAAAGATGAAAGTTAATTAAATTCAAATTATTAACTAGCACTCTCGGCAACGGCCATATCACGCTGAATACACCGGTTCTCGTCCGATAACCGAAGTTAAGCAGCGTCGAGCGCAGTCAGTACTTGGGAGGGAGACCACTTAGGAACACTGCGTGCCGTTAGCTTTTTCACTTTTTTTTTCCTCTTTTAAATTCCAATAGATATGAAAAAAGCAAACATATTTTCTTTTTGTTATTGTTTTAAAAAGATCAAGGTTAATTTGTCTCACTTAATTTAAATTCGAATTATTATCTAGCACTCTCGGCAACGGCCATATCACGCTGAGAACACCGGTTCTCGTCCGATCGCCGACGATAGCAGCGTCGAGCGCAGTCAGTACTTGGGAATACTGCGTGCCGTTGGTTTTTCACTTTTGTTTCCTCTTTTAAATTCCACCCGATTTGAAAAAAGCACACATATCTTCTTTTTGTTATTGTTTTATAAAGATGAAAGTTAATTAAATTAAAATTATTAACTAGCACACTCGGCAACGGCCATATCACGCTTAATACACCGGTTGTCGTCCGATAACTGAAGTTAAGCAGCGTCGAGCGCAGTCACTACTTGGGAGGGAGACCACTTAGGAACACTGCGTGCCGTTGGCTTTTTCACTTTTTTTTCCTCTTTTAAATTTTAATAGATATGAAAAAAGCAAACATGTTTTCATTTTGTTATTGTTTTAAAATGATGAAGGTTAATTTGTCTCACTTAATTTAAATTCGAATTATTAACTAGCACTCTCGGCAACGACCATATCACGCTGAATACAGCGGTTCTCGTCCGATCACCGAAGTTAAGCAGCGTCGAGCGCAGTCAGTCTTTGGGATGGAGACAACTTAGGAACACTGCGTGCCGTTGGCTTTTTCACTTTTTTTTTCCTCTTTTAAATTTTAATAGATATGAAAAAAGCAAACATGTTTTTTTTGTTATTGTTTTAAAATGATGAAGGTTAATTTGTCTCACTTAATTTAAATTCGAATTATTAACAAGCACTCTCGGCAACGGCCATATCACGCTGAAAACACCGGTTTTCGTCCGATCACCGAAGTTAAGCAGCGTCGAGCGCATACAGTACTTGGGAATACTGCGTTCCGTTGGTTTTTCACTTTTGTTTCCTCTTTCAAATTCCACCAGATATGAAAAAAGCAAACATATCTTCTTTCTGTTATTGTTTTATAAAGATGAAAGTTAATTTAATTCAAATTATTAACTAGCACTATCGGCAACGGCCATAACACGCTGAATTCACCGGTTCTCGTACGATAACCGAAGTTAAGCAGCGTCGTGCGCAGTCAGTATTTAGGAGGGCGACCACTTAGGAACACTGCGTGCCGTTAGCTTTTTCACTTTTTTTCCTCTTTTAAATTCCAATAGATATGAAAAAATCAAACTCATTTTCTTTTTCTTATTGTTTTAAAAAGATGAAGGTTAATTTGACTCACTTAATTTAAATTCGAATTATTATCTAGCACTCTCGGCAACGGCCATATCACGCTGAGAACACCGCTTCTCGTCCGATCGCCGACGTTAGCAGCGTCGAGCGCAGTCAGTACTTGGGAATACTGCGTGCCGTTGGCTTTTTCACTTTTGTTTCCTCTTTTAAATTCCACCCGATTTGAAAAAAGCAAACATATCTTCTTTTTGTTATTGTTTTATAAAGATGAAAGTTAATTAAATTAAAATTATTAACTAGCACTCTCGGCAACGGCCATATCACGCTTAATACACCGGTTCTCGTCCGATCACCGAAGTTAAGCAGCGTCGAGCGCAGTCAGTCTTTGGGATGGAGACAACTTAGGAACACTGCGTGCCGTTGGCTTTTTCACTTTTTTTTCCTCTTTTAAATTTTAAAAGATATGAAAAAACCAAACATATCTTCTTTTTTGTTATTGTTTTAAAATGATGAAGGTTAATTTGTCTCACTTAATTTAAATTCGAATTATTAACTAGCACTCTCGGCAACGACCATATCACGCTGAATACACCGGTTCTCGTCCGATCACCGAAGTTAAGCAGCGTCGAGCGCAGTCAGTACTTGGGATGGAGACCACTTAGGAACACTGCGTGCCGTTGGCTTTTTCACTTTTTTTTCCTCTTTTAAATTTTAATAGATATGAAAAAAGCAAACATATCTTCTTTTTTGTTATTGTTTTATAAAGATGAAAGTTAATTAAATTAAAATTATTAACTAGCACTCTCGGCAGCGGCCATATCACGCTGAATACACCGGTTCTCGTCCGATAACTGAAGTTAAGCAGCGTCGAGCGCAGTCACTACTTGGGAGGGAGACCACTTAGGAACACTGCGTGCCGTTGGCTTTTTCACTTTTTTTTTCTCTTTTAAATTTTAATAGATATGAAAAAAGCAAACATGTTTTCATTTTGTTATTGTTTTACAATGAAGAAGGTTAATTTGTCTCACTTAATTTAAATTCGAATTATTAACTAGCACTCTCGGCAACGACCATATCACGCTGAATACAGCGGTTCTCGTCCGATCACCGAAGTTAAGCAGCGTCGAGCGCAGTCAGTACTTGGGATGGAGACCACTTAGGAACACTGCGTGCCGTTGGCTTTTTCACTTTTTTTTCCTCTTTTAAATTTTAATAGATATGAAAAAAGCAAACATATCTTCTTTTTTGTTATTGTTTTATAAAGATGAAAGCTAATTAAATTCAAATTATTAACTAGCACTCTCGGCAACGGCCATATCACGCTGAATACACCGGTTCTCGTCCGATAACCGAAGTTAAGCAGCGTCGAGCGCAGTCAGTACTTGGGAGGGAGACCACTTAGGAACACTGCGTGCCGTTAGCTTTTTCACTTTTTTTTTCCTCTTTTAAATTCCAATAGATATGAAAAAAGCAAACATATTTTCTTTTTGTTATTGTTTTAAAAAGATGAAGGTTAATTTGTCTCACTTAATTTAAATTCGAATTATTATCTAGCACTCTCGGCAACGGCCATATCACGCTGAGAACACCGGTTCTCGTCCGATCGCTGACGTTAGCAGCGTCGAGCGCAGTCAGTACTTGGGAATACTGCGTGCCGTTGGCTTTTTCACTTTTGTTTCCTCTTTTAAATTCCACCCGATATGAAAAAAGCAAACATATCTTCTTTTTGTTATTGTTTTATAAAGATGAAGGTTAATTTGTCTCACTTAATTTAAATTCGAATTTTTTACTAGCACTCTCGGCAACGGCCATATCACGCTGAGAACACCGGTTCTCGTCCGATCGCCGACGTTAGCAGCGTCGAGCGCAGTCAGTACTTGGGAATACTGCGTGCCGTTGGTTTTTCACTTTTGTTTCCTCTTTTAAATTCCACCCGATTTGAAAAAAGCACACATATCTTCTTTTTGTTATTGTTTTATAAAGATGAAAGTTAATTAAATTAAAATTATTAACTAGCACTCTCGGCAACGGCCATATCACGCTTAATACACCGGTTCTCGTCCGATAACTGAAGTTAAGCAGCGTCGAGCGCAGTCACTACTTGGGAGGGAGACCACTTAGGAACACTGCGTGCCGTTGGCTTTTTCACTTTTTACCTCTCCGTGTGACGTAGTCCAGGAGAGGTTCTGTAACGGCCTTGTCTGTCTCTGTGTGTGTGTGTGTGTGTGTGTGTGTGTCTGTCTGTCTGTCCGTTGTTACACCCACGTGACCGCGTTCGCAGTTTGCGTATCGGAGCAAACGTGTTCCCAATTTCCGGACCGCATTGTCAGTTCACAGAAATTTGGAAAATTGTATTTCTCTGCGTTGGCTACTCTATACTTGAGTTCTCAACACCACCATGTTTGGTCTTCGTCCATCCCACATGAACAGAAGTCTGGTATTTTTCTGCCTTCCAACACCACCCACCATCTTCTGTTCTTTGTCAATTCCACATTGACACCAGTCTGCACTTACACTGGCTTCTAACACCACCATCCACTGGTCTTCCGTCTATTTCACATAGACACCAATCTGTATCATTGGCTTCTACTCCATTATCATCGTTTGGTTTTAGGATATACGCGGCGATCAGCTAGGGTTACGAGAAACGTCTAGCCTCCCTAAGGTGGGATCTCCACCAAAGGTTTTCGCAATTGCGCTTTTTCCTTACTATTATAATGGAAACGAATCGTATATATACCCCAAATTTGAAAAAAGCGGGCAAGAGGGGTACCCGTCACTTTAAACGTCAATATTAGCAAAGTTTGAGATGATAATAGGTATAACTTTATTTTAAACGATTTAACTATTATTAATGTTAATTATTGAAGATTAAAATAATTAAAAATAATTATATTTATTTAAATATTAAAGATAAACCTCTCGTGCAAAGAGAGAGATTATCATTGCCTCCTATATCTACCAAGGCCCGTGCATGCGATATATTTCCTTCATTGCCTCCTATATATATCAAGGCCCGTGCATTGTGATATATTTCATTCATTGCATAAACATAAGCGAGATTGTTTTGGGAAAAAAATACTGCTTCCACTAATGGGTTTATACTCCTTGTTACTGTTGTATAGAGTAATCATGAGAAAAGCTTTAAAAATTACGAGAGGATAGACCTTTTTTATCCTCATTCAAAAATATTTTTTGGTTTCAAGATTGCTTTAAAAAATCCAAACGGTTAGGCATTGGTAAAAAAGACAAATGATATTTTTCAAATCTAATGAGATAACGCCCACCTAGTTGAAAATTGCCGTTTTTTTACCGCGGGAGCCATTCTTAATGAGAATTTCGATGCTAGTAGGTTGTCAATTAAACTACCGGTATATTATTGTTGTTGGAAATTGGATATTAAGTCAAATTAAGTGGTTGTAAAGAGCCAGCAGGTTTTTGCCACTTCTTTTTGTGAGTATTTGATTTTTATATGTAAAATGGAGGAAGATAATGTTGAGAGTAAGGATGAAATGCGGAAGCGCAAAGCGCGGGAAAGGATGAGGGCAAAAAGGTCGACGTTTTCATTGGATACTTAAGGTTATATAATCTTCTCGACACGGAGAGGTAATATTTTGGTTTTCCCGACTTGTTTTTCCTCTTTTAAATTTTAATAGATATGAAAAAAGCAAACATGTTTTCATTTTGTTATTGTTTTAAAATGATGAAGGTTAATTTGTCTCACTTAATTTAAATTCGAATTATTAACTAGCACTCTCGGCAACGACCATATCACGCTGAATACAGCGGTTCTCGTCCGATCACCGAAGTTAAGCAGCGTCGAGCGCAGTCAGTCTTTGGGATGGAGACAACTTAGGAACACAGCGTGCCGTTGGCTTTATCACTTTTTTTTCCTCTTTTAAATTTTAATAGATATGAAAAAAGCAAACATATCTTCTTTTTTGTTATTGTTTTATAAAGATGAAGGTTAATTTGTCTCACTTAATTTAAATTCGAATTATTATCTAGCACTCTCGGCAACGGCCATATCACGCTGAGAACACCGGTTCTCGTCCGATCGCCGACGTTAGCAGCGTCGAGCGCAGTCAGTACTTGGGAATACTGCGTGCCGTTGGCTTTTTCACTTTTGTTTCCTCTTTTAAATTCCACCCGATATGAAAAAAGCAAACATATCTTCTTTTTGTTATTGTTTTATAATGATGAAGGTTAATTAAATTCAAATTATTAACTAGCACTCTCGGCAACGGCCATATCACGCTGAATACACCGGTTCTCGTCCGATAACCGAAGTTAAGCAGCGTCGAGCGCAGTCACTACTAGGGAGGGAGACCACTTAGGAACACTGCGTGCCGTTGGCTTTTTCACTTTTTTTTTCCTCTTTTAAATTTTAATAGATATGAAAAAAGCAAACATATCTTCTTTTTGTTATTGTTTTATAAAGATGAAGGTTAATTTGTCTCACTTAATTTAAATTCGAATTTTTAACTAGCAATCTCGGCAACGGCCATATCACGCTGAATACACCGGTTCTCGTCCGATAACTGAAGTTAAGTAGCGTCGAGCGCAGTCGCTACTTGGGAGGGAGACCACTTAAAAACACTGCGTGCCATTGGCTTTTTCACTTTTTTTTCCTCTTTTAAATTATAATAGATATGAAAAAAGCAAACATGTTTTCATTTTGTTATTGTTTTAAAATGATGAAGGTTTATTTGTCTCACTTAATTTAAATTCGAATTATTAACTAGCACTCTCGGCAACGGCCATTTCACGCTGAAAACACCGGTTCACGTCCGATCACCGAAGTTAAGCAGCGTCGAGCGCATACAGTACTTGGGAATACTGCGTGCCGTTGGCTTTTTCACTTTTGTTTCCTCTTTCAAATTCCACCAGATATGAAAAAAGCAAACATATCTTCTTTTTGTTATTGTTTTATAAAGATGAAAGTTGATTTAATTCAAATTATTAACTAGCACTCTCGGCAACGGCCATAACACGCTGAATACACCGGTTCTCGTCCGATCACCGAAGTTAAGCAGCGTCGAGCGCAGTCATTACTTGGGAGGGAGACCACTTAGAAACACTGCGTGCCGTTGGGTTTTTCACTTTTTTTCCTCTTTTAAATTTTAATAGATATGAAAAAAGCAAACATGTTTTTTTTGTTATTGTTTTAAAATTATGAAGGTTAATTTGTCTCACTTAATTTAAATTCGAATTATTAACAAGCACTCTCGGCAACGGCCATATCACGCTGAAAACAGCGGTTTTCGTCCGATCACCGAAGTTAAGCAGCGGTGAGCGCATACAGTACTTGGGAACACTGCATGCCGATGGCTTTTTCACTTTTGTTTCCTCTTAAATTCCACCAGATATGAAAAAACAAACATATCTTCTTATTGTTATTTTTTATAAAGATGAAGGTTAATTAAGTTCAAATTATTAACTAGCACTCTCGGCAACGGCCATATCACGCTGAATACACCGGTTCTCGTCCGATCACCGAAGTTAAGCAGCGTCGAGCGCAGTCAGTACTTGGGAGGGCGACCACTTAGGAACACTGCGTGCCGTTAGCTTTTTCACTTTTTTTTTCCTCTTTTAAATTCCAATAGATATGAAAAAAGCAAACATATTTTCTTTTTGTTATTGTTTTAAAAAGATGAAGGTTAATTTGTCTCGCTTAATTTAAATTCGAATTATTATCTAGCACTCTCGGCAACGGCCATATCACGCTGAGAACACCGGTTCTCGTCCGATCGCTGACGTTAGCAGCGTCGAGCGCAGTCAGTACTTGGGAATACTGCGTGCCGTTGGCTTTTTCACTTTTGTTTCCTCTTTTAAATTCCACCCGATTTGAAAAAAGCAAACATATCTTCTTTTTGTTATTGTTTTATAAAGATGAAAGTTAATTAAATTAAAATTATTAACTAGCACTCTCGGCAACGGCCATATCACGCTTAATACACCGGTTCTCGTCCGATCACCGAAGTTAAGCAGCGTCGAGCGCAGTCAGTCTTTGGGATGGAGACAACTTAGGAACACTGCGTGCCGTTGGCTTTTTCACTTTTTTTTCCTCTTTTAAATTTTAAAAGATATGAAAAAACCAAACATATCTTCTTTTTTGTTATTGTTTTAAAATGATGAAGGTTAATTTGTCTCACTTAATTTAAATTCGAATTATTAACTAGCACTCTCGGCAACGACCATATCACGCTGAATACACCGGTTCTCGTCCGATCACCGAAGTTAAGCAGCGTCGAGCGCAGTCAGTACTTGGGATGGAGACCACTTAGGAACACTGCGTGCCGTTGGCTTTTTCACTTTTTTTTCCTCTTTTAAATTTTAATAGATATGAAAAAAGCAAACATATCTTCTTTTTTGTTATTGTTTTATAAAGATGAAAGTTAATTAAATTAAAATTATTAACTAGCACTCTCGGCAACGGCCATATCACGCTGAATACACCGGTTCTCGTCCGATAACTGAAGTTAAGCAGCGTCGAGCGCAGTCACTACTTGGGAGGGAGACCACTTAGGAACACTGCGTGCCGTTGGCTTTTTCACTTTTTTTTTCTCTTTTAAATTTTAATAGATATGAAAAAAGCAAACATGTTTTCATTTTGTTATTGTTTTACAATGAAGAAGGTTAATTTGTCTCACTTAATTTAAATTCGAATTATTATCTAGCACTCTCGGCAACGGCCATATCACGCTGAGAACACCGGTTCTCGTCCGATCGCTGACGTTAGCAGCGTCGAGCGCAGTCTGTACTTGGGAATACTGCGTGCCGTTGGCTTTTTCACTTTTGTTTCCTCTTTTAAATTCCACCCGATATGAAAAAAGCAAACATATCTTCTTTTTGTTATTGTTTTATAAAGATGAAGGTTAATTTGTCTCACTTAATTTAAATTCGAATTTTTTACTAGCACTCTCGGCAACGGCCATATCACGCTGAGAACACCGGTTCTCGTCCGATCGCCGACGTTAGCAGCGTCGAGCGCAGTCAGTACTTGGGAATACTGCGTGCCGTTGGTTTTTCACTTTTGTTTCCTCTTTTAAATTCCACCCGATTTGAAAAAAGCACACATATCTTCTTTTTGTTATTGTTTTATAAAGATGAAAGTTAATTAAATTAAAATTATTAACTAGCACTCTCGGCAACGGCCATATCACGCTTAATACACCGGTCACTACTTGGGAGGGAGACCACTTAGGAACACTGCGTGCCGTTGGCTTTTTCACTTTTTACCTCTCCGTGTGACGTAGTCCAGGAGAGGTTCTGTAAAGGCCGTGTCTGTCTGTGTGTGTGTGTGTGTGTGTGTGTGTGTCTGTCTGTCTGTCCGTTGTTACACCCACGTGACCGCGTTCGCAGTTTGCGTATCGGAGCAAACGTGTTCCCAATTTCCGGACCGCATTGTCAGTTCACAGAAATTTGGAAAATTGTATTTCTCTGCGTTGGCTACTCTATACTTGAGTTCTCAACACCACCATGTTTGGTCTTCGTCCATCCCACATGAACAGAAGTCTGGTATTTTTCTGCCTTCCAACACCACCCACCATCTTCTGTTCTTTGTCAATTCCACATTGACACCAGTCTGCACTTACACTGGCTTCTAACACCACCATCCACTGGTCTTCCGTCTATTTCACATAGACACCAATCTGTATCATTGGCTTCTACTCCATTATCATCGTTTGGTTTTAGGATATACGCGGCGATCAGCTAGGGTTACGAGAAACGTCTAGCCTCCCTAAGGTGGGATCTCCACCAAAGGTTTTCGCAATTGCGCTTTTTCCTTACTATTATAATGGAAACGAATCGTATATATACCCCAAATTTGAAAAAAGCGGGCAAGAGGGGTACCCGTCACTTTAAACGTCAATATTAGCAAAGTTTGAGATGATAATAGGTATAACTTTATTTTAAACGATTTAACTATTATTAATGTTAATTATTGAAGATTAAAATAATTAAAAATAATTATATTTATTTAAATATTAAAGATAAACCTCTCGTGCAAAGAGAGAGATTATCATTGCCTCCTATATCTACCAAGGCCCGTGCATGCGATATATTTCCTTCATTGCCTCCTATATATATCAAGGCCCGTGCATTGTGATATATTTCATTCATTGCATAAACATAAGCGAGATTGTTTTGGGAAAAAAATACTGCTTCCACTAATGGGTTTATACTCCTTGTTACTGTTGTATAGAGTAATCATGAGAAAAGCTTTAAAAATTACGAGAGGATAGACCTTTTTTATCCTCATTCAAAAATATTTTTTGGTTTCAGGATTGCTTTAAAAAATCCAAACGGTTAGGCATTGGTAAAAAAGACAAATGATATTTTTCAAATCTAATGAGATAACGCCCACCTAGTTGAAAATTGCCGTTTTTTTACCGCGGGAGCCATTCTTAATGAGAATTTCGATGCTAGTAGGTTGTCAATTAAACTACCGGTATATTATTGTTGTTGGAAATTGGATATTAAGTCAAATTAAGTGGTTGTAAAGAGCCAGCAGGTTTTTGCCACTTCTTTTTGTGAGTATTTGATTTTTATATGTAAAATGGAGGAAGATAATGTTGAGAGTAAGGATGAAATGCGGAAGCGCAAAGCGCGGGAAAGGATGAGGGCAAAAAGGTCGACGTTTTCATTGGATACTTAAGGTTATATAATCTTCTCGACACGGAGAGGTAATATTTTGGTTTTCCCGACTTAAATTCGAATTTTTAACTAGCACTCCCGGCAACGGCCATATCACGCTGAGAACACCGGTTCTCGTCCGATCGCCGACGTTAGCAGCGTCGAGCGCAGTCAGTACTTGGGAATACTGCGTGCCGTTGGTTTTTCACTTTTGTTTCCTCTTTTAAATTCCACCCGAATTGAAAAAAGCACACATATCTTCTTTTTGTTATTGTTTTATAAAGATGAAAGTTAATTTAATTTAAATTATTAACTAGCACTATCGGCAACGGCCATAACACGCTGAATACACCGGTTCTCGTACGATAACCGAAGTTAAGCAGCGTCGAGCGCAGTCACTACTTGGGAACACTGCATGCCGATGGCTTTTTCACTTCTGTTTCCTCTTAAATTCCACCAGATATGAAAAAACAAACATATCTTCTTCTTGTTATTTTTTATAAAGATGAAGGTTAATTAAGTTCCAATTATTAACTAACACTCTCGGCGACGGCCATATCACGCTGAATACTCCGGTTCTTGTCCGATCACCGAAGTTAAGCAGCGTCGAGCGCAGTCAGTACTTGGGAGGGCGACCACTTAGGAACACTGCGTGCCTTTAGCTTTTTCACTTTTTTTTTCCTCTTTTAAATTCCAATAGATATAAAAAAGCAAACATATTTTCTCTTTGTTATTGTTTTAAAAAGATGAAGGTTAATTTGTCTCACTTAATTTAAATTCGAATTATTATCTAGCACTCTCGGCAACGGCCATAACACGCTGAGAACACCGGTTCTCGTCCGATCACCGAAGTTAAGCAGCGTCGAGCGCAGTCAGTCTTTGGGATGGAGACAACTTAGGAACACTGCGTGCCGTTGGCTTTTTCACTTTTTTTTTCCTCTTTTAAATTTTAATAGATATGAAAAAAGCAAACATGTTTTTTTTGTTATTGTTTTAAAATGATGAAGGTTAATTTGTCTCACTTAATTTAAATTCGAATTATTAACAAGCACTCTCGGCAACGGCCATATCACGCTGAAAACACCGGTTTTCGTCCGATCACCGAAGTTAAGCAGCGTCGAGCGCATACAGTACTTGGGAATACTGCGTTCCGTTGGTTTTTCACTTTTGTTTCCTCTTTCAAATTCCACCAGATATGAAAAAAGCAAACATATCTTCTTTCTGTTATTGTTTTATAAAGATGAAAGTTAATTTAATTCAAATTATTAACTAGCACTATCGGCAACGGCCATATCACGCTGAATACACCGGTTCTCGTACGATAACCGAAGTTAAGCAGCGTCGAGCGCAGTCAGTATTTAGGAGGGCGACCACTTTGGAACACTGCGTGCCGTTAGCTTTTTCACTTTTTTTTTCCTCTTTTAAATTCCAATAGATATGAAAAAATCAAACTCATTTTCTTTTTCTTATTGTTTTAAAAAGATGAAGGTTAATTTGTCTCGCTTAATTTAAATTCGAATTATTATCTAGCACTCTCGGCAACGGCCATATCACGCTGAGAACACCGCTTCTCGTCCGATCGCCGACGTTAGCAGCGTCGAGCGCAGTCAGTACTTGGGAATACTGCGTGCCGTTGGCTTTTTCACTTTTGTTTCCTCTTTTAAATTCCACCCGATATGAAAAAAGCAAACATATCTTCTTTTTGTTATTGTTTTATAAAGATGAAGGTTAATTTGTCTCACTTAATTTAAATTCGAATTTTTAACTAGCACTCCCGGCAACGGCCATATCACGCTGAGAACACCGGTTCTCGTCCGATCGCCGACGTTAGCAGCGTCGAGCGCAGTCAGTACTTGGGAATACTGCGTGCCGTTGGTTTTTCACTTTTGTTTCCTCTTTTAAATTCCACCCGAATTGAAAAAAGCACACATATCTTCTTTTTGTTATTGTTTTATAAAGATGAAAGTTAATTTAATTTAAATTATTAACTAGCACTATCGGCAACGGCCATAACACGCTGAATACACCGGTTCTCGTACGATAACCGAAGTTAAGCAGCGTCGAGCGCAGTCACTACTTGGGAACACTGCATGCCGATGGCTTTTTCACTTCTGTTTCCTCTTAAATTCCACCAGATATGAAAAAACAAACATATCTTCTTCTTGTTATTTTTTATAAAGATGAAGGTTAATTAAGTTCCAATTATTAACTAACACTCTCGGCGACGGCCATATCACGCTGAATACTCCGGTTCTTGTCCGATCACCGAAGTTAAGCAGCGTCGAGCGCAGTCAGTACTTGGGAGGGCGACCACTTAGGAACACTGCGTGCCGTTAGCTTTTTCACTTTTTTTTCCTCTTTTAAATTCCAATAGATATAAAAAAGCAAACATATTTTCTCTTTGTTATTGTTTTAAAAAGATGAAGGTTAATTTGTCTCACTTAATTTAAATTCGAATTATTATCTAGCACTCTCGGCAACGGCCATAACACGCTGAGAACACCGGTTCTCGTCCGATCGCCGACGTTAGCAGCGTCGAGCGCAGTCAGTACTTGGGAATGCTGCGTGCCGTTGGCTTTTTCACTTTTGTTTCCTCTTTTAAATTCCACCCGATATGAAAAAAGCAAACATATCTTCTTTTTGTTATTGTTTTATAAAGATGAAGGTTAATTTGTCTCACTTAATTTAAATTCGAATTTTTAACTAGCACTCTCGGCAACGGCCATATCACGCTGAGAACACCGGTTCTCGTCCGATAACTGAAGTTAAGTAGCGTCGAGCGCAGTCATTACTTGGGAGGGAGACCACTTAGGAACACTGCGTGCCGTTGGCTTTTTCACTTTTTTTTCCTCTTTTAAATTTTAATAGATATGAAAAAAGCAAACATGTTTTCATTTTGTTATTGTTTTAAAATGATGAAGGTTAATTTGTCTCACTTAATTTAAATTCGAATTATTAACTAGCACTCTCGGCAACGACCATATCACGCTGAATACACCGATTCTCGTCCGATAACCGAAGTTAAGCAGCGTCGAGCGCAGTCATTACTTGGGAGGGAGACCACTTAGGAACACTGCGTGCCGTTGGCTTTTTCACTTTTTTTTCCTCTTTTAAATTTTAATAGATATGTAAAAAGCAAACAGGTTTTCTTTTTGTTATAGTTTTAAAATGATAAAGGGTAATTTGTCTCACTTAACTTAAATTCGAATTATTAACTAGCACTCTCGGCAATGGCCATATCACGCTGAAAACACCGGTTCACGTCCGATCACCGAAGTTAAGCAGCGTCGAGCGCATACAGTACTTGGGAATACTGCGTGCCGTTGGCTTTTTCACTTTTGTTTCCTCCTTTAAATTCCACCAGATATGAAAAAAACAAACATATCTTCTTTTTGTTATTGTTTTATAAAGAAGAAAGTTAATTAAAATCAAATTATTAACTAGCATTCTCGGCAACGGCCATATCACGCTGAATACACCGGTTCTCGTCCGATAATCGAAGTTAAGCGGCGTCGAGCGCAGTCACTACTTGGGAGGGAGACCACTTAGGAACACTGCGTTCCGTTGGCTTTTTCACTTTTTTTCCTCTTTTAAATTTTAATAGATATGAAAAAAGCAAACATATTTTCTTTTTGTTTTTGTTTGAAAAAGATGAAGGTTAATTTGTCTCACTTAATTTAAATTCGAATTATTATCTAGCACTCTCGGCAACGGCCATATCACGCTGAGAACACCGGTTCTCGTCCGATCGCCGACGTTAGCAGCGTCGAGCGCAGTCAGTACTTGGGAATACTGCGTGCCATTTGCTTTTTTCACTTTTGTTTCCTCTTTCAAATTCCACCATATATGAAAAAAGCAAACAAATCTTCTTTTTGTTATTGTTTTATAAAGATGAAAGTTAATTAAATTCAAATTATTAGCTAGCACTCTCGGCAACGGCCATATCACGCTGAATACACCGATTCTCGTCCGATAATCGAAGTTAAGCAGCGTCGAGCGCATACAGTACTTGGGAGGGCGACCACTTAGGAACACTGCGTGCCGTTAGCTTTTTCACTTTTTTTTCCTCTTTTAAATTTCAATAGATATGAAAAAAGCAAACATATTTTCTTTTTGTTATTGTTTGAAAAAGATGAAGGTTAATTTGTCTCACTTAATTTAAATTCGAATTATTATCTAGCACTCTCGGCAACGGCCATATCACGCTGAGAACACCGGTTCTCGTCCGATCGCCGACGTTAGCAGCGTCGAGCGCAGTCAGTACTTGGGAATACTGCGTGCCGTTTGCTTTTTTCACTTTTGTTTCCTCTTTCAAATTCCACCATATATGAAAAAAGCAAACAAATCTTCTTTTTGTTATTGTTTTATAAAGATGAAAGTTAATTAAATTCAAATTATTAGCTAGCACTCTCGGCAACGGCCATATCACGCTGAATACACCGATTCTCGTCCGATAATCGAAGTTAAGCAGCGTCGAGCGCATACAGTACTTGGGAATACTGCGTGCCGTTTGCTTTTCACTTTTGTTTCCTCTTTTAAATTCCACCAGATATGAAAAAAGCAAACATATCTTCTTTTTGTTATTGTTTTATAAAGAAGAAAGTTAATTAAATTCCAATTATTAACTAGCATTCTCGGCAACGGCCATATCACGCTGAATACACCGGTACTCGTCCGATAACCGAAGTTAAGCAGCGTTGAGCGCAGTCATAACTTGGGAGGGAGACCACTTAGGAACACTGCGTGCCGTTGGCTTTTTCACTTTTTTTTCCTCTTTTAAATTTTAATAGATATGTAAAAAGCAAACAGGTTTTCTTTTTGTTATTGTTTTAAAATGATGAAGGTTAATTTGTCTCACTTAATTTAAATTCGAATTATTAACTAGCACTCTCGGCAATGGCCATATCACGCTGAAAACACCGGTTCACGTCCGATCACCGAAGTTAAGCAGCGTCGAGCGCATACAGTACTTGGGAATACTGCGTGCCGTTTGTTTTTTCACTTTTGTTTCCTCTTTTTAATTCCAACAGATATGAAAAAAGCAAACATATCTTCTTTTTGTTATTGTTT
This sequence comes from Phalangium opilio, assembly GCF_054372755.1. Taxonomy (NCBI): domain Eukaryota; kingdom Metazoa; phylum Arthropoda; class Arachnida; order Opiliones; family Phalangiidae; genus Phalangium; species Phalangium opilio. Next base: position 2,935,739 of record NW_028324173.1, read on the forward strand.
TATAAAGATGAAGGTTAATTAAATTCAAATTATTAACTAGCACTCTCGGCAACGGCCATATCACGCTGAATACACCGGTTCTCGTCCAATAACCGAAGTTAAGCAGCGTCGAGCGCAGTCAGTACTTTGGAGGGCGACCACTTAGGAACACTGCGTGCCGTTAGCTTTTTCACTTTTTTTTCCTCTTTTAAATTTCAATAGATATGAAAAAAGCAAACATATTTTCTTTTTGTTATTGTTTGAAAAAGATGAAGGTTAATTTGTCTCACTTAATTTAAATTCGAATTATTATCTAGCACTCTCGGCAACGGCCATATCACGCTGAGAACACCGGTTCTCGTCCGATCGCCGACGTTAGCAGCGTCGAGCGCAGTCAGTACTTGGGAATACTGCGTGCCGTTTGCTTTTTCACTTTTGTTTCCTCTTTCAAATTCCACCAGATATGAAACAAGTTGGGAAAACCAAAATATTACCTCTCCGAGTCAAGACGACTACTTACAAACTTATTTGCCCAGATATGGAAATGTTTCTTAAGTTAAAATTTATGAAATATTAAAGCAGTATACAAAGCATAGCAAATATACTGTAAATCAGACGACATTTTACATCCAATAATGATATACTTGTACACATTAAAATCATCCGATGGGGGGAAAAACGGGAAATGAAGAGATAAAACTTTGGAGGGATATTACCATTACGTGTTTGTAAAGGCCTGATTTTCTACTCCTCAACTGTATGCCCTCTATGTTCAAAGCCATATTCACAACAGGGTTGCCATGTAAACACTATCCTCTCGTTTCACTTCAACAATTTTCTTAGTTTGTCAACATGACTGTTAACGTTACAAACACCAAAGCTTATTTGTGGCTACACACACTGAAAGTAAATGCGTACCATAAAAAGCATGAAAACACGAAGCTATTATCCGATTACGATCAGACCTTTCACTGGTCTGGGCTGCGTTCAGCAGAGCTCACCAAAAAAGACAGCGGATTTTGGAAATGTTTACCGGTGAGCTCTGTCGTCATAGCTTTTCTCCGGTCATCGGCGTTTTATAAATGACGCTAGCGCAATAAAGCGTGCAAGGTACCAAGGTTTAACAAAAATTGTATGATAACATATTTATAGAGATAGATAACAACTTTTATAATTAAAATTAGAAACTAACATATCTCTTAAAATTCTCGCGTGATCAACTGGTTTCACGCCAATTAAATAGCTATAGTCCCATAGAGCTATTTGTATTAATTCCTCCATGGTTTTTTCGCCAAGCTGAGAACTACGCGTTTTACGTCACGTTATCCAAAAAGCCGACTATTTTCTTTGAAGACCGCGCTAGCTCAGCGCTAAACACCGTGACGTCACAATTCAAAAACAAAATCCCGTTATGCAGGATACTGCTAACAGCGCTGGGCTCTGCTGAACGCGGCCCAGATTTCCACCATGATTATAAAGGGTGCGTTCAGTAACGCTCAACGGATACCAAACGCGTTGAGCTCCGTTGATCAACGTGATGTCATGTGACGTATTAGGCTACTGAACGGTTTTTGCAAACTTTGCGTTGCATCATCTGCTTACAGTTCATGGAAATGCAAACGCAAGGACCTGCTAGCCGAAATAAGAGCAAACTCTGACCCGTAACTTAGCCAAGGCTTAAACTTTCAAACCCAATAACTTTTAAAGCTTCATAGATATAATCGAAAAAATTTCATAAAATAATTAACAGACACTATTCATTCGCATTCAGTCGATGTTACACCGATTTTATAAATAGTTCCGAAATTATCCATCAAATTAACTTCTCGAAATCGTTCAGGGAGATAAGTTTCCTCCATTGCTGCTACGTCACAACTGCGTTGCTCAACGAAGTAATCGGCTCTTACAGCCGATGACTTCGATGCCTCTTCGCTTACAATCGTGACGTCAAACCGGAAGTTCCAAAAATCGTTCAGTGGCGAATGCGCATTCAACGGAGCCTCCGTTGAGCGTTACTGAACGCGCCCAAAATCTAAGCCTAATTATTTAAAAGTGTATTTAACTTTCGGCTCACTCTGAACCGTTAATGTCTCTGCATTACAGAAACGAAAACCAAACCCAAGCGTTTACTTTTTGGTTCACTAGGCCTATTGACAAATAAAAGTTCATTTGACCAACACAGTAGCGTTGTGCTTGTATTCACTTTAGAAAGGATTATGCTATAAACAGATGTAGTATAGCTTAAGTAATATATAAACATCCATTTTAAATAATAATATTAAAAAAATCTTTGGAATATCAAAATGAAATAGAGCTTTAAAGCTACAAAAGTACTAAATGCATCAAAATTACGAAAAATATTTCCACATATTCACTTTATATATATTAAGGATAAAGGGAATATTATGGTTCTGTAGGATTTCTTTACACATCAAAACAAAACGAACTTTTAACGCAGCGCACTACTGTAACAACGGACGGACACACACAGACAAAAACATAGACTGCTTTTTAACTCTTTCCGTATTAATTTTGAATTGAGAAACAAGATTATCTTAAATATTAAAATAAATATAATTAATATTTAATAATTTCTTCGTTAGTTATTCGCCTTATTGAACGTTACATCGTTTTAAAAAAGAACAATTAAACAATCTTGAGAGACTTGACTAATATGGGCGTTTGAAATGAAGCATACGCCGGTTGCTTGGCCTTACTCAAATAGGTAGTATATAAGGGTGTTGAACTACAGCTAAAAGCAAGAACAACCGCAATTGCGAAAACCTTTGGTGGCGATCCCACCTTAGGGAGGCTAGACGTTTCTCGTAACCCTAGCTGATCGCCGCGAATGTCTTAAACCCAACGATGACGATTGAGTAGAAGCCAGGTGTACAGACTGGTGTCCAAGTGGAATGGACGAAGACCAGAAGATGGTGGTGATTAGAAGCCAGTATGTACAGACTGGTGTACATGTGGGATGGACGAAGACCAAAAGATGGTGGTGATTAGAAGCCAGTATGTACAGACTGGTGTCCATGTGGGATGGACGAAGACCTAAAGTTGGTGGTGAATAGAAGCCAGTATGTACAGACTGGTGTCCAAGTGGAATGAACGAAGACCAGAAGATGGTGGTGATTAGAAGCCAGTATGTACAGACTGGTGTCCATGTGGGATGGACGAAGACCAAAAGATGGTGGTGATTAGAAGCCAGTAAGTACAGACTGGTGTCCGTGTGGGGTGGACAAAAACCAGAAGATGGTGGTGTGAGAACTCAAGTAGAGGAGCCATTTCCGTGACTGTGAAAGCAGTTCGGAAATGGCGAACACGTTTGCTCCGATTTGGAAACTGCGAACGCGGTCACGTGTGTGTAACAACAGACACACACACACACAGACACACACACAGACAGACACACACACACACACACAGACACACACGATCGTTACAGAACCTCTCCGTGACATACGTCACTCGGAGAGGTAAAAAGCAAACATATCTTCTTTTTGTTATTGTTTTATAAAGATGAAAGTTAATTAAATTCAAATTATTAACTAGCACTCTCGGCAACGGCCATATCACGCTGAATACACCGATTCTCGTCCCATAACCGAAGTTAAGCAGCGTCGAGCGCAGTCATTACTTGGGAGGGAGACCACTTAGGATCACTGCGTGCCGTTGGGTTTTTCACTTTTTTTTCCTCTTTTAAATTTTAATAGATATGTAAAAAGCAAACAGGTTTTCTTTTTGTTATTGTTTTAAAATGATGAAGGTTAATTTGTCTCACTTAATTTAAATTCGAATTATTAACTAGCACTCTCGGCAACGGCCATATCACGATGAAAACACCGGTTCACGTCCGATCACCGAAGTTAAGCAGCGTCGAGCGCATACAGTGCTTGGGAATACTGCGTGCCGTTGGATTTTTCACTTTTGTTTCCTCTTTCAAAATCCACCAGATATGAAAAAAGCAAACATGTCTTCTTTTTTGTTATTGTTTTATAAAGATGAAAGTTAATTAAATTCAAATTATTAACTAGCACTCTCAGCAACGGCCATATCACGCTGAATACACCGGTTCTCGTCCGATAGCCGAAGTTAAGCAGCGTCGAGCGCAGTCACTACTAGGGAGGGAGACCACTTAGGAACACTGCGTGCCGTTGGCTTTTTCACTTTTTTTCCTCTTTTAAATTTTAATAGATATGAAAAAAGCAAACAGGTTTTCTTTTTGTTATTGTTTTAAAATGATGAAGGTTGATTTGTCTCACTTAATTTAAATCCGAATTATTAACTAGCACTCTCGGCAACGGCCATATCACGCTGAGAACACCGGTTCTCGTCCGATCGCCGACGTTAGCAGCGTCGAGCGCAGTCAGTACTTGGGAATACTGCGTGCCGTTTGCTTTTTTCACTTTTGTTTCCTCTTTCAAATTCCACCATATATGAAAAAAGCAAACAAATCTTCTTTTTTGTTATTGTTTTATAAAGATGAAAGTTAATTAAATTCAAATTATTAACTAGCACTCTCGGCAACAGCCATATCACGCTGAATACACCGGTTCTCGTTCGATAACCGAAGTTAAGCAGCGTCGAGCGCAGTCACTACTTGGGAGGGAGACCACTTAGGAACACTGCGTGCCGTTGTCTTTTTCACTTTTTTTTCCTCTTTTAAATTTTAATAGATATGAAAAAATAAAAACATGTTTTCTTTTTGTTATTGTTTTAAAATGATGAAGGTAAATTTGTCTCACTTAATTTAAATTCGAATTATTAACTAGCACTCTCGGCAACGGCCATATCACGCTGAAAACACCGGTTCACGTCCGATCACCGAAGTTAAGCAGCGTCGAGCGCATACAGTACTTGGGAATACTGCGTGCCGTTTGTTTTTTCACTTTTGTTTCCTCTTTTAAATTCCACCAGATATGAAAAAAGCAAACATATCTTCTTTTTGTTATTGTTTTTTAAAGATGAAGGTTAATTAAATTCAAATTATTAACTAGCACTCTCGGCAACGGCCATATCACGCTGAATACATCGGTTTTCGTCCGATAACCGAAGTTAAGCAGCGTCTAGCGCAGTCAGTACTTGGGAGGGCGACCACTTAGGAACACTGCGTGACGTTAGCTTTTTTCCTCTTTTAAATTCCAATAGATATGAAAAAAGCAAACATATTTTCTTTTTGTTATTGTTTGAAAAAGATGAAGGTTAATTTGTCTCACTTAATTTAAATTCGAATTACTATCCAGCACTCTAGGCAACGGCCATATCACGCTGAGAACACCGGTTCTCGTCCGATCGCCGACGTTAGCAGCGTCGAGCGCAGTCAGTACTTGGGAATACTGCGTGCCGTTTGCTTTTTCACTTTTGTTTCCTCTTTCAAATTCCACCAGATATGAAAAAAGCAAACATATCTTCATTTTGTTATTGTTTTGTAAAGATGAAAGTTAATTAAATTTAAATTATTAACTAGCACTCTCGGCAACGGCCATATCACGCTGAATACACCGATTCTCGTCCGATAACCGAAGTTAAGCAGCGTCGAGCGCAGTCAATACTTGGGAGGGAGACCCCTTAGGAACACTGCGTGCCGTTGGCTTTTTCACCTTTTTTTCCTCTTTTAAATTTTAATAGATATGTAAAAAGCAAACAGGTTTTCTTTTTGTTATTGTTTTAAAATGATGAAGGTTAATTTGTCTCACTTAATTTAAATTCGAATTATTAGCAAGCACTCTCGGCAACGGCCATATAACGCTGAAAACACCGGTTTACGTCCGATCACCGAAGTTAAGCAGCGTCGAGCGCATACAGTATTTGGGAATACTGCGTGCCGTTTGTTTTTTCACTTTTGTTTCCTCTTTCAAATTCCACCAGATATGAAAAAAGCAAACATATCTTTTTGTTATTGTTTTATAAAGATGAAAGTTAATTAAATTCAAATTATTAACTAGCACTCTCGGCAACGGCCATATCACGCTGAATACACCGGTTCTCGTCCGATAACCGAAGTTAAGCGGCGTCGAGCGCAGTCACTACTTGGGAGAGAGACCACTTAGGAACACTGCGTGCCGTTGGCTTTTTCACTTTCTTTTTCCTCTTTTAAATTTTAATAGATATGAAAAAAGCAAACATGTTTTCTTTTTGTTATTGTTTTAAAATGATGAAGGTTAATATGTCTCACTTAATTTAAATTCGAGTTATTAACTAGCACTCTCGGCAACGGCCATATCACGCTGAAAACACCGGTTCACGTCCGATCACCGAAGTTAAGCAGCGTCGAGCGCATACAGTACTTGGGAATACTGCGTGCCGTTGGCTTTTTCACTTTTGTTTCCTCCTTTAAATTCCACCAGATATGAAAAAAGTAAACATATCTTCTTTTTGTTATTGTTTTATAAAGATGAAGGTTAATTAAATTCAAATTATTAACTAGCACTCTCGGCAACGGCCATATCACGCTGAATACAGCGGTTCTCGTCCGATAACCGAAGTTAAGCAGCGTCGAGCGCAGTCAGTACTTGGGAGGGCGACCACTTAGGAACACTGCGTGACGTTAGCTTTTTTCCTCTTTTAAATTCCAATAGATATGAAAAAAGCAAACATATTTTCTTTTTGTTATTGTTTGAAATAGATGAAGGTTAATTTGTCTCACTTAATTTAAATTCGAATTACTATCCAGCACTCTCGGCAACGGCCATATCACGCTGAGAACACCGGTTCTCGTCCGATCGCCGACGTTAGCAGCGTCGAGCGCAGTCAGTACTTGGGAATACTGCGTGCCGTTTGCTTTTTCACTTTTGTTTCCTCTTTCAAATTCCACCAGATATGAAAAAAGCAAACATATCTTCATTTTGTTATTGTTTTGTAAAGATGAAAGTTAATTAAATTTAAATTATTAACTAGCACTCTCGGCAACGGCCATATCACGCTGAATACACCGATTCTCGTCCGATAACCGAAGTTAAGCAGCGTCGAGCGCAGTCAATACTTGGGAGGGAGACCCCTTAGGAACACTGCGTGCCGTTGGCTTTTTCACCTTTTTTTCCTCTTTTAAATTTTAATAGATATGTAAAAAGCAAACAGGTTTTCTTTTTGTTATTGTTTTAAAATGATGAAGGTTAATTTGTCTCACTTAATTTAAATTCGAATTATTAGCAAGCACTCTCGGCAACGGCCATATAACGCTGAAAACACCGGTTTACGTCCGATCACCGAAGTTAAGCAGCGTCGAGCGCATACAGTATTTGGGAATACTGCGTGCCGTTTGTTTTTTCACTTTTGTTTCCTCTTTCAAATTCCACCAGATATGAAAAAAGCAAACATATCTTTTTGTTATTGTTTTATAAAGATGAAAGTTAATTAAATTCAAATTATTAACTAGCACTCTCGGCAACGGCCATATCACGCTGAATACACCGGTTCTCGTCCGATAACCGAAGTTAAGCGGCGTCGAGCGCAGTCACTACTTGGGAGAGAGACCACTTAGGAACACTGCGTGCCGTTGGCTTTTTCACTTTCTTTTTCCTCTTTTAAATTTTAATAGATATGAAAAAAGCAAACATGTTTTCTTTTTGTTATTGTTTTAAAATGATGAAGGTTAATATGTCTCACTTAATTTAAATTCGAGTTATTAACTAGCACTCTCGGCAACGGCCATATCACGCTGAAAACACCGGTTCACGTCCGATCACCGAAGTTAAGCAGCGTCGAGCGCATACAGTACTTGGGAATACTGCGTGCCGTTGGCTTTTTCACTTTTGTTTCCTCCTTTAAATTCCACCAGATATGAAAAAAGTAAACATATCTTCTTTTTGTTATTGTTTTATAAAGATGAAGGTTAATTAAATTCAAATTATTAACTAGCACTCTCGGCAACGGCCATATCACGCTGAATACAGCGGTTCTCGTCCGATAACCGAAGTTAAGCAGCGTCGAGCGCAGTCAGTACTTGGGAGGGCGACCACTTAGGAACACTGCGTGACGTTAGCTTTTTTCCTCTTTTAAATTCCAATAGATATGAAAAAAGCAAACATATTTTCTTTTTGTTATTGTTTGAAAAAGATGAAGGTTAATTTGTCTCACTTAATTTAAATTCGAATTACTATCCAGCACTCTCGGCAACGGCCATATCACGCTGAGAACACCGGTTCTCGTCCGATCGCCGACGTTAGCAGCGTCGAGCGCAGTCAGTACTTGGGAATACTGCGTGCCGTTTGCTTTTTCACTTTTGTTTCCTCTTTCAAATTCCACCAGATATGAAAAAAGCAAACATATCTTCATTTTGTTATTGTTTTGTAAAGATGAAAGTTAATTAAATTCAAATTATTAACTAGCACTCTCGGCAACGGCCATATCACGCTGAATACACCGATTCTCGTCCGATAACCGAAGTTAAGCAGCGTCGAGCGCAGTCATTACTTGGGAGGGAGACCACTTAGGAACACTGCGTGCCGTTGGCTTTTTCACCTTTTTTTCCTCTTTTAAATTTTAATAGATATGTAAAAAGCCAACAGGTTTTCTTTTTGTTATTGTTTTAAAATGATGAAGGTTAATTTGTCTCACTTAATTTAAATTCGAATTATTAGCTAGCACTCTCGGCAACGGCCATATAACGCTGAAAACACCGGTTTACGTCCGATCACCGAAGTTAAGCAGCGTCGAGCGCATACAGTATTTGGGAATACTGCGTGCCGTTTGTTTTTTCACTTTTGTTTCCTCTTTCAAATTCCACCAGATATGAAAAAAGCAAACATATCTTCTTTTTGTTATTGTTTTATAAAGATGAAGGTTAATTAAATTCAAATTATTAACTAGCACTCTCGGCAACGGCCATATCACGCTGAATACAGCGGTTCTCGTCCGATAACCGAAGTTAAGCAGCGTCGAGCGCAGTCAGTACTTGGGAGGGCGACCACTTAGGAACACTGCGTGACGTTAGCTTTTTTCCTCTTTTAAATTCCAATAGATATGAAAAAAGCAAACATATTTTCTTTTTGTTATTGTTTGAAAAAGATGAAGGTTAATTTGTCTCACTTAATTTAAATTCGAATTACTATCCAGCACTCTCGGCAACGGCCATATCACGCTGAGAACACCGGTTCTCGTCCGATCGCCGACGTTAGCAGCGTCGAGCGCAGTCAGTACTTGGGAATACTGCGTGCCGTTTGCTTTTTCACTTTTGTTTCCTCTTTCAAATTCCACCAGATATGAAAAAAGCAAACATATCTTCATTTTGTTATTGTTTTGTAAAGATGAAAGTTAATTAAATTTAAATTATTAACTAGCACTCTCGGCAACGGCCATATCACGCTGAATACACCGATTCTCGTCCGATAACCGAAGTTAAGCAGCGTCGAGCGCAGTCAATACTTGGGAGGGAGACCCCTTAGGAACACTGCGTGCCGTTGGCTTTTTCACCTTTTTTTCCTCTTTTAAATTTTAATAGATATGTAAAAAGCAAACAGGTTTTCTTTTTGTTATTGTTTTAAAATGATGAAGGTTAATTTGTCTCACTTAATTTAAATTCGAATTATTAGCAAGCACTCTCGGCAACGGCCATATAACGCTGAAAACACCGGTTTACGTCCGATCACCGAAGTTAAGCAGCGTCGAGCGCATACAGTATTTGGGAATACTGCGTGCCGTTTGTTTTTTCACTTTTGTTTCCTCTTTCAAATTCCACCAGATATGAAAAAAGCAAACATATCTTTTTGTTATTGTTTTATAAAGATGAAAGTTAATTAAATTCAAATTATTAACTAGCACTCTCGGCAACGGCCATATCACGCTGAATACACCGGTTCTCGTCCGATAACCGAAGTTAAGCGGCGTCGAGCGCAGTCACTACTTGGGAGAGAGACCACTTAGGAACACTGCGTGCCGTTGGCTTTTTCACTTTCTTTTTCCTCTTTTAAATTTTAATAGATATGAAAAAAGCAAACATGTTTTCTTTTTGTTATTGTTTTAAAATGATGAAGGTTAATATGTCTCACTTAATTTAAATTCGAGTTATTAACTAGCACTCTCGGCAACGGCCATATCACGCTGAAAACACCGGTTCACGTCCGATCACCGAAGTTAAGCAGCGTCGAGCGCATACAGTACTTGGGAATACTGCGTGCCGTTGGCTTTTTCACTTTTGTTTCCTCCTTTAAATTCCACCAGATATGAAAAAAGTAAACATATCTTCTTTTTGTTATTGTTTTATAAAGATGAAGGTTAATTAAATTCAAATTATTAACTAGCACTCTCGGCAACGGCCATATCACGCTGAATACAGCGGTTCTCGTCCGATAACCGAAGTTAAGCAGCGTCGAGCGCAGTCAGTACTTGGGAGGGCGACCACTTAGGAACACTGCGTGACGTTAGCTTTTTTCCTCTTTTAAATTCCAATAGATATGAAAAAAGCAAACATATTTTCTTTTTGTTATTGTTTGAAAAAGATGAAGGTTAATTTGTCTCACTTAATTTAAATTCGAATTACTATCCAGCACTCTCGGCAACGGCCATATCACGCTGAGAACACCGGTTCTCGTCCGATCGCCGACGTTAGCAGCGTCGAGCGCAGTCAGTACTTGGGAATACTGCGTGCCGTTTGCTTTTTCACTTTTGTTTCCTCTTTCAAATTCCACCAGATATGAAAAAAGCAAACATATCTTCATTTTGTTATTGTTTTGTAAAGATGAAAGTTAATTAAATTCAAATTATTAACTAGCACTCTCGGCAACGGCCATATCACGCTGAATACACCGATTCTCGTCCGATAACCGAAGTTAAGCAGCGTCGAGCGCAGTCATTACTTGGGAGGGAGACCACTTAGGAACACTGCGTGCCGTTGGCTTTTTCACCTTTTTTTCCTCTTTTAAATTTTAATAGATATGTAAAAAGCAAACAGGTTTTCTTTTTGTTATTGTTTTAAAATGATGAAGGTTAATTTGTCTCACTTAATTTAAATTCGAATTATTAGCTAGCACTCTCGGCAACGGCCATATAACGCTGAAAACACCGGTTTACGTCCGATCACCGAAGTTAAGCAGCGTCGAGCGCATACAGTATTTGGGAATACTGCGTGCCGTTTGTTTTTTCACTTTTGTTTCCTCTTTCAAATTCCACCAGATATGAAAAAAGCAAACATATCTTCTTTTTGTTATTGTTTTATAAAGATGAAGGTTAATTAAATTCAAATTATTAACTAGCACTCTCGGCAACGGCCATATCACGCTGAATACACCGGTTCTCGTCCGATAACCGAAGTTAAGCAGCGTCGAGCGCAGTCAGTACTTTGGAGGGCGACCACTTAGGAACACTGCGTGCCGTTAGCTTTTTCACTTTTTTTCCTCTTTTAAATTCCAATAGATATGAAAAAAGCAAACATATTTTCTTTTTGTTATTGTTTGAAAAAGATGAAGGTTAATTTGTCTCACTTAATTTAAATTCGAATTATTATCTAGCACTCTCGGCAACGGCCATATCACGCTGAGAACACCGGTTCTCGTCCGATCGCCGACGTTAGCAGCGTCGAGCGCAGTCAGTACTTGGGAATACTGCGTGCCGTTTGCTTTTTCACTTTTGTTTCCTCTTTCAAATTCCACCAGATATGAAAAAAGCAAACATATCTTCTTTTTGTTATTGTTTTATAAAGATGAAGGTTAATTAAATTCAAATTATTAACTAGCACTCTCGGCAACGGCCATATCACGCTGAATACAGCGGTTCTCGTCCGATAACCGAAGTTAAGCAGCGTCGAGCGCAGTCAGTACTTGGGAGGGCGACCACTTAGGAACACTGCGTGACGTTAGCTTTTTTCCTCTTTTAAATTCCAATAGATATGAAAAAAGCAAACATATTTTCTTTTTGTTATTGTTTGAAAAAGATGAAGGTTAATTTGTCTCACTTAATTTAAATTCGAATTACTATCCAGCACTCTCGGCAACGGCCATATCACGCTGAGAACACCGGTTCTCGTCCGATCGCCGACGTTAGCAGCGTCGAGCGCAGTCAGTACTTGGGAATACTGCGTGCCGTTTGCTTTTTCACTTTTGTTTCCTCTTTCAAATTCCACCAGATATGAAAAAAGCAAACATATCTTCTTTTTGTTATTGTTTTATAAAGATGAAGGTTAATTAAATTCAAATTATTAACTAGCACTCTCGGCAACGGCCATATCACGCTGAATACAGCGGTTCTCGTCCGATAACCGAAGTTAAGCAGCGTCGAGCGCAGTCAGTACTTGGGAGGGCGACCACTTAGGAACACTGCGTGACGTTAGCTTTTTTCCTCTTTTAAATTCCAATAGATATGAAAAAAGCAAACATATTTTCTTTTTGTTATTGTTTGAAAAAGATGAAGGTTAATTTGTCTCACTTAATTTAAATTCGAATTACTATCCAGCACTCTCGGCAACGGCCATATCACGCTGAGAACACCGGTTCTCGTCCGATCGCCGACGTTAGCAGCGTCGAGCGCAGTCAGTACTTGGGAATACTGCGTGCCGTTTGCTTTTTCACTTTTGTTTCCTCTTTCAAATTCCACCAGATATGAAAAAAGCAAACATATCTTCATTTTGTTATTGTTTTGTAAAGATGAAAGTTAATTAAATTCAAATTATTAACTAGCACTCTCGGCAACGGCCATATCACGCTGAATACACCGATTCTCGTCCGATAACCGAAGTTAAGCAGCGTCGAGCGCAGTCATTACTTGGGAGGGAGACCACTTAGGAACACTGCGTGCCGTTGGCTTTTTCACCTTTTTTTCCTCTTTTAAATTTTAATAGATATGTAAAAAGCAAACAGGTTTTCTTTTTGTTATTGTTTTAAAATGATGAAGGTTAATTTGTCTCACTTAATTTAAATTCGAATTATTAGCTAGCACTCTCGGCAACGGCCATATAACGCTGAAAACACCGGTTTACGTCCGATCACCGAAGTTAAGCAGCGTCGAGCGCATACAGTATTTGGGAATACTGCGTGCCGTTTGTTTTTTCACTTTTGTTTCCTCTTTCAAATTCCACCAGATATGAAAAAAGCAAACATATCTTCTTTTTGTTATTGTTTTATAAAGATGAAGGTTAATTAAATTCAAATTATTAACTAGCACTCTCGGCAACGGCCATATCACGCTGAATACACCGGTTCTCGTCCGATAACCGAAGTTAAGCAGCGTCGAGCGCAGTCAGTACTTTGGAGGGCGACCACTTAGGAACACTGCGTGCCGTTAGCTTTTTCACTTTTTTTTCCTCTTTTAAATTCCAATAGATATGAAAAAGCAAACATATTTTCTTTTTGTTATTGTTTGAAAAAGATGAAGGTTAATTTGTCTCACTTAATTTAAATTCGAATTATTATCTAGCACTCTCGGCAACGGCCATATCACGCTGAGAACACCGGTTCTCGTCCGATCGCCGACGTTAGCAGCGTCGAGCGCAGTCAGTACTTGGGAATACTGCGTGCCGTTTGCTTTTTCACTTTTGTTTCCTCTTTCAAATTCCACCAGATATGAAAAAAGCAAACATATCTTCTTTTTGTTATTGTTTTATAAAGATGAAAGTTAATTAAATTCAAATTATTAACTAGCACTCTCGGCAACGGCCATATCACGCTGAATACACCGGTTCTCGTTCGATAACCGAAGTTAAGCAGCGTCGAGCGCAGTCACTACTTGGGAGGGAGACCACTTGGGAACACTGCGTGCCGTTGGCTTTTTCACTTTTTTTTCCTCTTTTAAATTTTAATAGATATGAAAAAATAAAAACATGTTTTCTTTTTGTTATTGTTTTAAAATGATGAAGGTAAATTTGTCTCACTTAATTTAAATTCGAATTATTAACTAGCACTCTCGGCAACGGCCATATCACGCTGAGAACACCGGTTCTCGTCCGATCGCCGACGTTAGCAGCGTCGAGCGCAGTCAGTACTTGGGAATACTGCGTGCCGTTTGCTTTTTCACTTTTGTTTCCTCTTTCAAATTCCACCAGATATGAAAAAAGCAAACATATCTTCTTTTTGTTATTGTTTTATAAAGATGAAAGTTAATTAAATTCAAATTATTAACTAGCACTCTCGGCAACGGCAGTATCACGCTGAATACACCGGTTCTCGTCCGATAACCGAAGTTAAGCAGCGTCGAGCGCAGTCATTACTTGGGAGGGAGACCACTTAGGAACACTGCGTGGCGTTGGCTTTGTCACTTTTTTTTCCTCTTTTAAATTTTAATAGATATGTAAAAAGCAAACAGGTTTTCTTTTTGTTATTGTTTTAAAATGATGAAGGTTGATTTGTCTCACTTAATTTAAATCCGAATTATTAACTAGCACTCTCGGCAACGGCCATATCACGCTGAGAACACCGGTTCTCGTCCGATCGCCGACGTTAGCAGCGTCGAGCGCAGTCAGTACTTGGGAATACTGCGTGCCGTTTGCTTTTTTCACTTTTGTTTCCTCTTTCAAATTCCACCATATATGAAAAAAGCAAACAAATCTTCTTTTTTGTTATTGTTTTATAATGATGAAAGTTAATTAAATTCAAATTATTAACTAGCACTCTCGGCAACGGCCATATCACGCTGAATACACCGGTTCTCGTTCGATAACCGAAGTTAAGCAGCGTCGAGCGCAGTCACTACTTGGGAGGGAGACCACTTAGGAACACTGCGTGCCGTTGGCTTTTTCACTTTTTTTTCCTCTTTTAAATTTTAATAGATATGAAAAAATAAAAACATGTTTTCTTTTTGTTATTGTTTTAAAATGATGAAGGTAAATTTGTCTCACTTAATTTAAATTCGAATTATTAACTAGCACTCTCGGCAACGGCCATATCACGCTGAAAACACCGGTTCACGTCCGATCACCGAAGTTAAGCAGCGTCGAGCGCATACAGTACTTGGGAATACTGCGTGCCGTTTGTTTTTTCACTTTTGTTTCCTCTTTCAAATTCCACCAGATATGAAAAAAGCAAACATATCTTCTTTTTGTTATTGTTTTTTAAAGATGAAGGTTAATTAAATTCAAATTATTAACTAGCACTCTCGGCAACGGCCATATCACGCTGAATACATCGGTTCTCGTCCGATAACCGAAGTTAAGCAGCGTCGAGCGCAGTCAGTACTTGGGAGGGCGACCACTTAGGAACACTGCGTGACGTTAGCTTTTTTCCTCTTTTAAATTCCAATAGATATGAAAAAAGCAAACATATTTTCTTTTTGTTATTGTTTTTAAAAGATGAAGGTTAATTTGTCTCACTTAATTTAAATTCGAATTATTATCTAGCACTCTCGGCAACGGCCATATCACGCTGAGAACACCGGTTCTCGTCCGATCGCTGACGTTAGCAGCGTCGAGCGCAGTCAGTACTTGGGAATACTGCGTGCCGTTGGCTTTTTCACTTTTGTTTCCTCTTTTAAATTCCACCCGATATGAAAAAAGCAAACATATCTTCTTTTTGTTATTGTTTTATAATGATGAAGGTTAATTAAATTCAAATTATTAACTAGCACTCTCGGCAACGGCCATATCACGCTGAATACACCGGTTCTCGTCCGATAACCGAAGTTAAGCGGCGTCGAGCGCACTCACTACTTGGGAGAGAGACCACTTAGGAACACTGCGTGCCGTTGGCTTTTTCACTTTTTTTCCTCTTTTAAATTTTAATAGATATGAAAAAAGCAAACATGTTTTCTTTTTGTTATTGTTTTAAAATGATGAAGGTTAATATGTCTCACTTAATTTAAATTCGAATTATTAACTAGCACTCTCGGCAACGGCCATATCACGCTGAAAACACCGGTTCACGTCCGATCACCGAAGTTAAGCAGCGTCGAGCGCATACAGTACTTGGGAATACTGCGTGCCGTTGGCTTTTTCACTTTTGTTTCCTCCTTTAAATTCCACCAGATATGAAAAATGCAAACATATCTTCTTTTTGTTATTGTTTTATAAAGATGAAGGTTAATTAAATTCAAATTATTAACTAGCACTCTCGGCAACGGCCATATCACGCTGAATACAGCGGTTCTCGTCCGATAACCGAAGTTAAGCAGCGTCGAGCGCAGTCAGTACTTGGGAGGGCGACCACTTAGGAACACTGCGTGCCGTTAGCTTTTTCACTTTTTTTTCCTCTTTTAAATTCCAATAGATATGAAAAAAGCAAACATATTTTCTTTTTGGTATTGTTTTAAAAAGATGAAGGTTAATTTGTCTCACTTAATTTAAATTCGAATTATTAACTAGCACTCTCGGCAACGGCCATATCACGCTGAAAACACCGGTTCACGTCCGATCACCGAAGTTAAGCAGCGTCGAGCGCATACAGTACTTGGGAATACTGCGTGCCGTTTGTTTTTTCAGTTTTGTTTCCTCTTTCAAATTCCACCAGATATGAAAAAAGCAAACATATCTTCTTTTTGTTATTGTTTTATAAAGATGAAAGTTAATTAAATTCAAATTATTAACTAGCACTTTCGGCAACGGCCATATCACGCTGAATACACCGGTTCTCGTCCGATAACCGAAGTTAAGCAGCGTCGAGCGCAGTCATTATTTGGGAGGGAGACCACTTAGGAACACTGCGTGCCGTTGGCTTTTTCACTTTTTTTCCTCTTTTAAATTTTAATAGATATGTAAAAAGCAAACAGGTTTTCTTTTTGTTATTGTTTTAAAATGATGAAGGTTAATTTGTCTCACTTAATTTAAATTCGAATTATTAACTAGCACTCTCGGCAACGGCCATATCACGCTGAAAACACCGATTCTCGTCCGATAACCAAAGTTAAGCAGCGTAGAGCGCAGTCATAACTTGGGAGGGAGACCACTTAGGAACACTGCGTGCCGTTGGCTTTTTCACTTTTTTTTCCTCTTTTAAATTTTAATAGATATGTAAAAAGCAAACAGGTTTTCTTTTTGTTATTGTTTTAAAATGATGAAGGTTAATTTGTCTCACTTAATTTAAATTCGAATTATTAACTAGCACTCTCGGCAACGGCCATATAACGCTGAAAACACCGGTTTACGTCCGATCACCGAAGTTAAGCAGCGTCGAGCGCATACAGTATTTGGGAATACTGCGTGCCGTTTGTTTTTTCACTTTTGTTTCCTCTTTCAAATTCCACCAGATATGAAAAAAGCAAACATATCTTTTTGTTATTGTTTTATAAAGATGAAAGTTAATTAAATTCAAATTATTAACTAGCACTCTCGGCAACGGCCATATCACGCTGAATACACCGGTTCTCGTCCGATAACCGAAGTTAAGCGGCGTCGAGCGCAGTCACTACATGGGAGAGAGAGACCACTTAGGAACACTGCGTACCGTTGGCTTTTTCACTTTTTTTTCCTCTTTTAAATTTTAATAGATATGAAAAAAGCAAACATGTTTTCTTTTTGTTATTGTTTTAAAATGATGAAGGTTAATTTGTCTCACTTAATTTAAATTCGAATTATTAACTAGCACTCTCGGCAACGGCCATATCACGCTGAAAACACCGTTTCACGTCCGATCACCGAAGTTAAGCAGCGTCGAGCGCATAGAGTACTTGGGAATACTGCGTGCCGTTGGCTTTTTCACTTTTGTTTCCTCCTTTAAATTCCACCAGATATGAAAAAAGCAAACATATCTTCTTTTTGTTATTGTTTTAAAATGATGAAGGTTTTTTTGTCTCACTTAATTTAAATTCGAATTATTAACTAGCACTCTCGGCAACGGCCATATCACGCTGAATACACCGGTTCTCGTCCGATAACCGAAGTTAAGCAGCGTCGAGCGCAGTCAGTACTTGGGAGGGCGACCACTTAGGAACGCTGCGTGCCGTTAGCTTTTTCACTTTTTTTTCCACTTTTAAATTCCAATAGATATGAAAAAAGCAAACATATTTTCTTTTTGTTATTGTTTTAAAAAGATGAAGGTTAATTTGTCTCACTTAATTTAAATTCGAATTATTATCTAGCACTCTCGGCAACGGCCATATCACCCTGAGAACACCGGTTCTCGTCCGATCGCCGACGTTAGCAGCGTCGAGCGCAGTCAGTACTTGGGAATACTGCGTGCCGTTTGCTTTTTCACTTTTGTTTCCTCTTTCAAATTCCACCAGTTATGAAAAAAGCAAACATATCTTCTTTTTGTTATTGTTTTATAAAGATGAAAGTTAATTAAATTCAAATTATTAACTAGCACTCTCGGCAACGGCCATATCACGCTGAATACACCGATTCTCGTCCCATAACCGAAGTTAAGCAGCGTCGAGCGCAGTCATTACTTGGGAGGGAGACCACTTAGGATCACTGCGTGCCGTTGGGTTTTTCACTTTTTTTTCCTCTTTTAAATTTTAATAGATATGTAAAAAGCAAACAGGTTTTCTTTTTGTTATTGTTTTAAAATGATGAAGGTTAATTTGTCTCACTTAATTTAAATTCGAATTATTAACTAGCACTCTCGGCAACGGCCATATCACGATGAAAACACCGGTTCACGTCCGATCACCGAAGTTAAGCAGCGTCGAGCGCATACAGTGCTTGGGAATACTGCGTGCCGTTGGATTTTTCACTTTTGTTTCCTCTTTCAAAATCCACCAGATATGAAAAAAGCAAACATGTCTTCTTTTTTGTTATTGTTTTATAAAGATGAAAGTTAATTAAATTCAAATTATTAACTAGCACTCTCAGCAACGGCCATATCACGCTGAATACACCGGTTCTCGTCCGATAGCCGAAGTTAAGCAGCGTCGAGCGCAGTCACTACTAGGGATTGAGACCACTTAGGAACACTGCGTGCCGTTGGCTTTTTCACTTTTTTTCCTCTTTTAAATTTTAATAGATATGAAAAAAGCAAACATGTTTTCTTTTTGTTATTGTTTTAAAATGATGAAGGTTAATTTGTCTCACTTAATTTAAATTCGAATTATTAACTAGCACTCTCGGCAACGGCCATATCACGCTGAAAACACCGGTTCACGTCCGATCACCGAAGTTAAGCAGCGTCGAGCGCATTCAGTACTTGGGAATACTGCGTGCCGTTTGTTTTTTCACTTTTGTTTCCTCTTTCAAATTCCACCAGATATGAAAAAAGCAAACATATCTTATTTTTGTTATTGTTTTATAAAGATGAAAGTTAATTAAATTCAAATTATTAACCAGCACTTTCGGCAACGGCCATATCACGCTGAATACACCGGTTCTCGTCCGATAACCGAAGTTAAGCAGCGTCGAGCGCAGTCATTATTTGGGAGGGAGACCACTTAGGAACACTGCGTGCCGTTGGCTTTTTCACTTTTTTTCCTCTTTTAAATTTTAATAGATATGTAAAAAGCAAACAGGTTTTCTTTTTGTTATTGTTTTAAAATGATGAAGGTTAATTTGTCTCACTTAATTTAAATTCGAATTATTAACTAGCACTCTCGGCAACGGCCATATCACGCTGAAAACACCGATTCTCGTCCGATAACCAAAGTTAAGCAGCGTAGAGCGCAGTCATAACTTGGGAGGGAGACCACTTAGGAACACTGCGTGCCGTTAGCTTTTTCACTTTTTTTTCCTCTTTTAAATTTTAATAGATATGTAAAAAGCAAACAGGTTTTCTTTTTGTTATTGTTTTAAAATGATGAAGGTTAATTTGACTCACTTAATTTAAATTCGAATTATTAACTAGCACTCTCGGCAACGGCCATATAACGCTGAAAACACCGGTTTACGTCCGATCACCGAAGTTAAGAAGCGTCGAGCGCATACAGTATTTGGGAAAACTGCGTGCCGTTTGTTTTTTCACTTTTGTTTCCTCTTTCAAATTCCACCAGATATGAAAAAAGCAAACATATCTTTTTGTTATTGTTTTATAAAGATGAAAGTTAATTAAATTCAAATTATTAACTAGCACTCTCGGCAACGGGCATATCACGCTGAATACACCGGTTCTCGTCCGATAACCGAAGTTAAGCGGCGTCGAGCGCAGTCACTACATGGGAGAGAGAGACCACTTAGGAACACTGCGTACCGTTGGCTTTTTCACTTTTTTTCCTCTTTTAAATTTTAATAGATATGAAAAAAGCAAACATGTTTTCTTTTTGTTATTGTTTTAAAATGATGAAGGTTAATTTGTCTCACTTAATTTAAATTCGAATTATTAACTAGCACTCTCGGCAACGGCCATATCACGCTGAAAACACCGTTTCACGTCCGATCACCGAAGTTAAGCAGCGTCGAGCGCATAGAGTACTTGGGAATTCTGCGTGCCGTTGGCTTTTTCACTTTTGTTTCCTCCTTTAAATTCCACCAGATATGAAAAAAGCAAACATATCTTCTTTTTGTTATTGTTTTAAAATGATGAAGGTTAATTTGTCTCACTTAATTTAAATTCGAATTATTAACTAGCACTCTCGGCAACGGCCATATCACGCTGAATACACCGGTTCCCGTCCGATAACCGAAGTTAAGCAGCGTAGAGCGCAGTCATTACTTGGGAGGGAGACCACTTAGGAACACTGCGTGCCGTTGGCTTTTTCACTTTTTTTTCCTCTTTTAAATTTTAATAGATATGTAAAAAGCAAACAGGTTTTCTTTTTGTTATTGTTTTAAAATGATGAAGGTTAATTTGTCTCACTTAATTTAAATTCGAATTATTAACTAGCACTCTCGGCAACGGCCATATAACGCTGAAAACACCGGTTTACGTCCGATCACCGAAGTTAAGCAGCGTCGAGCGCATACAGTATTTGGGAATACTGCGTGCCGTTTGTTTTTTCACTTTTGTTTCCTCTTTCAAATTCCACCAGATATGAAAAAAGCAAACATATCTTTTTGTTATTGTTTTATAAAGATGAAAGTTAATTAATTCAAATTATTAACTAGCACTCTCGGCAACGGCCATATCACGCTGAATACACCGGTTCTCGTCCGATAACCGAAGTTAAGCGGCGTCGAGCGCAGTCACTACATGGGAGAGAGAGACCACTTAATGTTTTAAAATGATGAAGGTTAATTTGTCTCACTTAATTTAAATTCGAATTATTTACTAGCACTCTCGGCAACGGCCATATCACACTGAAAACACCGATTCTCGTCCGATAACCGAAGTTAATCAGCGTCGAGCGCAGTCATTACTTGGGAGGGAGACCACTTAGGAACACTGCGTGCCGTTGGCTTTTTCACTTTTTTTTTCCTCTTTGAAATTTTAATAGATATGTAAAAAGCAAACAGGTTTTCTTTTTGTTATTGTTTTAAAATGATGAAGGTTAATTTGTCTCACTTAATTTAAATTCGAATTATTAACTAGCACTCTCGCCAACGGCCATATAACGCTGAAAACACCGGTTTACGTCCGATCACCGAAGTTAAGCAGCGTCGAGCGCAGTCACTACTTGGGAGGGAGACCACTTAGGAACACTGCGTGCCGTTGACTTTTTCACTTTTTTTTCCTCTTTTAAATTTTAATAGATATGAAAAAAGGAAACATGTTTTCTTTTTGTTAATGTTTTAAAATGATGAAGGTTAATTTGTCTCACTTAATTTAAATTCGAATTATTAACTAGCACTCTCGGCAACGGCCATATCACACTGAAAACACCGATTCTCGTCCGATAACCGAAGTTAATCAGCGTCGAGCGCAGTCATTACTTGGGAGGGAGACCACTTAGGAACACTGCGTGCCGTTGGCTTTTTCACTTTTTTTTTCCTCTTTGAAATTTTAATAGATATGTAAAAAGCAAACAGGTTTTCTTTTTGTTATTGTTTTATAAAGATGAAAGTTAAGTAAATTCAAATTATTAACTAGCACTCTCGGCAACGGCCATATCACGCTGAATACACCGGTTCTCGTCCGATAACCGAAGTTAGCAGCGTCGAGCGCAGTCACTACTTGGGAGGGAGACCACTTAGGAACACTGCGTGCCGTTGGCTTTTTCACTTTTTTTTCCTCTTTTAAATTTTAATAGATATGTAAAAAGCAAACAGGTTTTCTTTTTGTTATTGTTTTAAAATGATGAAGGTTAATTTGTCTCACTTAATTTAAATTCGAATTATTAACTAGCACTCTCGGCAACGGCCATATAACGCTGAAAACACCGGTTTACGTCCGATCACCGAAGTTAAGCAGCGTCGAGCGCATACAGTATTTGGGAATACTGCGTGCCGTTTGTTTTTTCACTTTTGTTTCCTCTTTCAAATTCCACCAGATATGAAAAAAGCAAACATATCTTTTTGTTATTGTTTTATAAAGATGAAAGTTAATTAATTCAAATTATTAACTAGCACTCTCGGCAACGGCCATATCACGCTGAATACACCGGTTCTCGTCCGATAACCGAAGTTAAGCGGCGTCGAGCGCAGTCACTACATGGGAGAGAGAGACCACTTAATGTTTTAAAATGATGAAGGTTAATTTGTCTCACTTAATTTAAATTCGAATTATTTACTAGCACTCTCGGCAACGGCCATATCACACTGAAAACACCGATTCTCGTCCGATAACCGAAGTTAATCAGCGTCGAGCGCAGTCATTACTTGGGAGGGAGACCACTTAGGAACACTGCGTGCCGTTGGCTTTTTCACTTTTTTTTTCCTCTTTGAAATTTTAATAGATATGTAAAAAGCAAACAGGTTTTCTTTTTGTTATTGTTTTAAAATGATGAAGGTTAATTTGTCTCACTTAATTTAAATTCGAATTATTAACTAGCACTCTCGCCAACGGCCATATAACGCTGAAAACACCGGTTTACGTCCGATCACCGAAGTTAAGCAGCGTCGAGCGCAGTCACTACTTGGGAGGGAGACCACTTAGGAACACTGCGTGCCGTTGACTTTTTCACTTTTTTTTCCTCTTTTAAATTTTAATAGATATGAAAAAAGGAAACATGTTTTCTTTTTGTTAATGTTTTAAAATGATGAAGGTTAATTTGTCTCACTTAATTTAAATTCGAATTATTAACTAGCACTCTCGGCAACGGCCATATCACACTGAAAACACCGATTCTCGTCCGATAACCGAAGTTAATCAGCGTCGAGCGCAGTCATTACTTGGGAGGGAGACCACTTAGGAACACTGCGTGCCGTTGGCTTTTTCACTTTTTTTTTCCTCTTTGAAATTTTAATAGATATGTAAAAAGCAAACAGGTTTTCTTTTTGTTATTGTTTTATAAAGATGAAAGTTAAGTAAATTCAAATTATTAACTAGCACTCTCGGCAACGGCCATATCACGCTGAATACACCGGTTCTCGTCCGATAACCGAAGTTAGCAGCGTCGAGCGCAGTCACTACTTGGGAGGGAGACCACTTAGGAACACTGCGTGCCGTTGACTTTTTCACTTTTTTTTCCTCTTTTAAATTTTAATAGATATGAAAAAAGGAAACATGTTTTCTTTTTGTTAATGTTTTAAAATGATGAAGGTTAATTTGTCTCACTTAATTTAAATTCGAATTATTAACTAGCACTCTCGGCAACGGCCATATCACACTGAAAACACCGATTCTCGTCCGATAACCGAAGTTAATCAGCGTCGAGCGCAGTCATTACTTGGGAGGGAGACCACTTAGGCACACTGCGTGCCGTTGGCTTTTTCACTTTTTGTTTCCTCTTTCAAATTCCACCAGATATGAAAAAAGCAAACATATCTTCTTTTTGTTATTGTTTTATAAAGATGAAAGTTAAGTAAATTCAAATTATTAACTAGCACTCTCGGCAACGGCCATATCACGCTGAATACACCGGTTCTCGTCCGATAAACGAAGTTAGCAGCGTCGAGCGCAGTCACTACTTGGGAGGGAGACCACTTAGGAACACTGCGTGCCGTTGACTTTTTCACTTTTTTTTCCTCTTTTAAATTTTAATAGATATGAAAAAAGGAAACATGTTTTCTTTTTGTTAATGTTTTAAAATGATGAAGGTTAATTTGTCTCACTTAATTTAAATTCGAATTATTAACTAGCACTCTCGGCAACGGCCATATCACACTGAAAACACCGATTCTCGTCCGATAACCGAAGTTAATCAGCGTCGAGCGCAGTCATTACTTGGGAGGGAGACCACTTAGGAACACTGCGTGCCGTTGGCTTTTTCACTTTTTTTTTCCTCTTTGAAATTTTAATAGATATGTAAAAAGCAAACAGGTTTTCTTTTTGTTATTGTTTTATAAAGATGAAAGTTAATTAAATTCAAATTATTAACTAGCACTCTCGGCAACGGCCATATCACGCTGAATACACCGGTTCTCGTCCGATAACCGAAGTTAAGCGGCGTCGAGCGCAGTCACTACATGGGAGAGAGAGACCACTTAGGAACACTGCGTACCGTTGGCTTTTTCACTTTTTTTTCCTCTTTTAAATTTTAATAGATATGAAAAAAGCAAACATGTTTTCTTTTTGTTATTGTTTTAAAATGATGAAGGTTAATTTGTCTCACTTAATTTAAATTCGAATTATTAACTAGCACTCTCGGCAACGGCCATATCACGCTGAAAACACCGTTTCACGTCCGATCACCGAAGTTAAGCAGCGTCGAGCGCATAGAGTACTTGGGAATACTGCGTGCCGTTGGCTTTTTCACTTTTGTTTCCTCCTTTAAATTCCACCAGATATGAAAAAAGCAAACATATCTTCTTTTTGTTATTGTTTTAAAATGATGAAGGTTTTTTTGTCTCACTTAATTTAAATTCGAATTATTAACTAGCACTCTCGGCAACGGCCATATCACGCTGAATACACCGGTTCTCGTCCGATAACCGAAGTTAAGCAGCGTCGAGCGCAGTCAGTACTTGGGAGGGCGACCACTTAGGAACGCTGCGTGCCGTTAGCTTTTTCACTTTTTTTTCCACTTTTAAATTCCAATAGATATGAAAAAAGCAAACATATTTTCTTTTTGTTATTGTTTTAAAAAGATGAAGGTTAATTTGTCTCACTTAATTTAAATTCGAATTATTATCTAGCACTCTCGGCAACGGCCATATCACCCTGAGAACACCGGTTCTCGTCCGATCGCCGACGTTAGCAGCGTCGAGCGCAGTCAGTACTTGGGAATACTGCGTGCCGTTTGCTTTTTCACTTTTGTTTCCTCTTTCAAATTCCACCAGATATGAAAAAAGCAAACATATCTTCTTTTTGTTATTGTTTTATAAAGATGAAAGTTAATTAAATTCAAATTATTAACTAGGACTCTCGGCAACGGCCATATCACGCTGAATACACCGGTTCTCGTCCGATAGCCGAAGTTAAGCAGCGTCGAGCGCAGTCATTACTTGGGAGGGAGACCACTTAGGATCACTGCGTGCCGTTGGGTTTTTCACTTTTTTTTCCTCTTTTAAATTTTAATAGATATGTAAAAAGCAAACAGGTTTTCTTTTTGTTATTGTTTTAAAATGATGAAGGTTAATTTGTCTCACTTAATTTAAATTCGAATTATTAACTAGCACTCTCGGCAACGGCCATATCACGATGAAAACACCGGTTCACGTCCGATCACCGAAGTTAAGCAGCGTCGAGCGCATACAGTGCTTGGGAATACTGCGTGCCGTTGGATTTTTCACTTTTGTTTCCTCTTTCAAAATCCACCAGATATGAAAAAAGCAAACATGTCTTCTTTTTTGTTATTGTTTTATAAAGATGAAAGTTAATTAAATTCAAATTATTAACTAGCACTCTCAGCAACGGCCATATCACGCTGAATACACCGGTTCTCGTCCGATAGCCGAAGTTAAGCAGCGTCGAGCGCAGTCACTACTAGGGAGGGAGACCACTTAGGAACACTGCGTGCCGTTGGCTTTTTCACTTTTTTTCCTCTTTTAAATTTTAATAGATATGAAAAAAGCAAACATGTTTTCTTTTTGTTATTGTTTTAAAATGATGAAGGTTAATTTGTCTCACTTAATTTAAATTCGAATTATTAACTAGCACTCTCGGCAACGGCCATATCACGCTGAAAACACCGGTTCACGTCCGATCACCGAAGTTAAGCAGCGTCGAGCGCATACAGTACTTGGGAATACTGCGTGCCGTTTGTTTTTTCACTTTTGTTTCCTCTTTCAAATTCCACCAGATATGAAAAAAGCAAACATATCTTATTTTTGTTATTGTTTTATAAAGATGAAAGTTAATTAAATTCAAATTATTAACCAGCACTTTCGGCAACGGCCATATCACGCTGAATACACCGGTTCTCGTCCGATAACCGAAGTTAAGCAGCGTCGAGCGCAGTCATTATTTGGGAGGGAGACCACTTAGGAACACTGCGTGCCGTTGGCTTTTTCACTTTTTTTCCTCTTTTAAATTTTAATAGATATGTAAAAAGCAAACAGGTTTTCTTTTTGTTATTGTTTTAAAATGATGAAGGTTAATTTGTCTCACTTAATTTAAATTCGAATTATTAACTAGCACCCTCGGCAACGGCCATATCACGCTGAAAACACCGATTCTCGTCCGATAACCAAAGTTAAGCAGCGTAGAGCGCAGTCATAACTTGGGAGGGAGACCACTTAGGAACACTGCGTGCCGTTGGCTTTTTCACTTTTTTTTCCTCTTTTAAATTTTAATAGATATGTAAAAAGCAAACAGGTTTTCTTTTTGTTATTGTTTTAAAATGATGAAGGTTAATTTGTCTCACTTAATTTAAATTCGAATTATTAACTAGCACTCTCGGCAACGGCCATATAACGCTGAAAACACCGGTTTACGTCCGATCACCGAAGTTAAGCAGCGTCGAGCGCATACAGTATTTGGGAATACTGCGTGCCGTTTGTTTTTTCACTTTTGTTTCCTCTTTCAAATTCCACCAGATATGAAAAAAGCAAACATATCTTTTTGTTATTGTTTTATAAAGATGAAAGTTAATTAAATTCAAATTATTAACTAGCACTCTCGGCAACGGCCATATCACGCTGAATACACCGGTTCTCGTCCGATAACCGAAGTTAAGCGGCGTCGAGCGCAGTCACTACATGGGAGAGAGAGACCACTTAGGAACACTGCGTACCGTTGGCTTTTTCACTTTTTTTTCCTCTTTTAAATTTTAATAGATATGAAAAAAGCAAACATGTTTTCTTTTTGTTATTGTTTTAAAATGATGAAGGTTAATTTGTCTCACTTAATTTAAATTCGAATTATTAACTAGCACTCTCGGCAACGGCCATATCACGCTGAAAACACCGTTTCACGTCCGATCACCGAAGTTAAGCAGCGTCGAGCGCATAGAGTACTTGGGAATACTGCGTGCCGTTGGCTTTTTCACTTTTGTTTCCTCCTTTAAATTCCACCAGATATGAAAAAAGCAAACATATCTTCTTTTTGTTATTGTTTTAAAATGATGAAGGTTTTTTTGTCTCACTTAATTTAAATTCGAATTATTAACTAGCACTCTCGGCAACGGGCATATCACGCTGAATACACCGGTTCTCGTCCGATAACCGAAGTTAAGCAGCGTCGAGCGCAGTCAGTACTTGGGAGGGCGACCACTTAGGAACGCTGCGTGCCGTTAGCTTTTTCACTTTTTTTTCCACTTTTAAATTCCAATAGATATGAAAAAAGCAAACATATTTTCTTTTTGTTATTGTTTTAAAAAGATGAAGGTTAATTTGTCTCACTTAATTTAAATTCGAATTATTATCTAGCACTCTCGGCAACGGCCATATCACCCTGAGAACACCGGTTCTCGTCCGATCGCCGACGTTAGCAGCGTCGAGCGCAGTCAGTACTTGGGAATACTGCGTGCCGTTTGCTTTTTCACTTTTGTTTCCTCTTTCAAATTCCACCAGTTATGAAAAAAGCAAACATATCTTCTTTTTGTTATTGTTTTATAAAGATGAAAGTTAATTAAATTCAAATTATTAACTAGGACTCTCGGCAACGGCCATATCACGCTGAATACACCGATTCTCGTCCCATAACCGAAGTTAAGCAGCGTCGAGCGCAGTCATTACTTGGGAGGGAGACCACTTAGGATCACTGCGTGCCGTTGGGTTTTTCACTTTTTTTTCCTCTTTTAAATTTTAATAGATATGTAAAAAGCAAACAGGTTTTCTTTTTGTTATTGTTTTAAAATGATGAAGGTTAATTTGTCTCACTTAATTTAAATTCGAATTATTAACTAGCACTCTCGGCAACGGCCATATCACGATGAAAACACCGGTTCACGTCCGATCACCGAAGTTAAGCAGCGTCGAGCGCATACAGTGCTTGGGAATACTGCGTGCCGTTGGATTTTTCACTTTTGTTTCCTCTTTCAAAATCCACCAGATATGAAAAAAGCAAACATGTCTTCTTTTTTGTTATTGTTTTATAAAGATGAAAGTTAATTAAATTCAAATTATTAACTAGCACTCTCAGCAACGGCCATATCACGCTGAATACACCGGTTCTCGTCCGATAGCCGAAGTTAAGCAGCGTCGAGCGCAGTCACTACTAGGGAGGGAGACCACTTAGGAACACTGCGTGCCGTTGGCTTTTTCACTTTTTTTCCTCTTTTAAATTTTAATAGATATGAAAAAAGCAAACATGTTTTCTTTTTGTTATTGTTTTAAAATGATGAAGGTTAATTTGTCTCACTTAATTTAAATTCGAATTATTAACTAGCACTCTCGGCAACGGCCATATCACGCTGAAAACACCGGTTCACGTCCGATCACCGAAGTTAAGCAGCGTCGAGCGCATTCAGTACTTGGGAATACTGCGTGCCGTTTGTTTTTTCACTTTTGTTTCCTCTTTCAAATTCCACCAGATATGAAAAAAGCAAACATATCTTATTTTTGTTATTGTTTTATAAAGATGAAAGTTAATTAAATTCAAATTATTAACCAGCACTTTCGGCAACGGCCATATCACGCTGAATACACCGGTTCTCGTCCGATAACCGAAGTTAAGCAGCGTCGAGCGCAGTCATTATTTGGGAGGGAGACCACTTAGGAACACTGCGTGCCGTTGGCTTTTTCACTTTTTTTCCTCTTTTAAATTTTAATAGATATGTAAAAAGCAAACAGGTTTTCTTTTTGTTATTGTTTTAAAATGATGAAGGTTAATTTGTCTCACTTAATTTAAATTCGAATTATTAACTAGCACTCTCGGCAACGGCCATATCACGCTGAAAACACCGATTCTCGTCCGATAACCAAAGTTAAGCAGCGTAGAGCGCAGTCATAACTTGGGAGGGAGACCACTTAGGAACACTGCGTGCCGTTGGCTTTTTCACTTTTTTTTCCTCTTTTAAATTTTAATAGATATGTAAAAAGCAAACAGGTTTTCTTTTTGTTATTGTTTTAAAATGATGAAGGTTAATTTGACTCACTTAATTTAAATTCGAATTATTAACTAGCACTCTCGGCAACGGCCATATAACGCTGAAAACACCGGTTTACGTCCGATCACCGAAGTTAAGAAGCGTCGAGCGCATACAGTATTTGGGAAAACTGCGTGCCGTTTGTTTTTTCACTTTTGTTTCCTCTTTCAAATTCCACCAGATATGAAAAAAGCAAACATATCTTTTTGTTATTGTTTTATAAAGATGAAAGTTAATTAAATTCAAATTATTAACTAGCACTCTCGGCAACGGGCATATCACGCTGAATACACCGGTTCTCGTCCGATAACCGAAGTTAAGCGGCGTCGAGCGCAGTCACTACATGGGAGAGAGAGACCACTTAGGAACACTGCGTACCGTTGGCTTTTTCACTTTTTTTCCTCTTTTAAATTTTAATAGATATGAAAAAAGCAAACATGTTTTCTTTTTGTTATTGTTTTAAAATGATGAAGGTTAATTTGTCTCACTTAATTTAAATTCGAATTATTAACTAGCACTCTCGGCAACGGCCATATCACGCTGAAAACACCGTTTCACGTCCGATCACCGAAGTTAAGCAGCGTCGAGCGCATAGAGTACTTGGGAATACTGCGTGCCGTTGGCTTTTTCACTTTTGTTTCCTCCTTTAAATTCCACCAGATATGAAAAAAGCAAACATATCTTCTTTTTGTTATTGTTTTAAAATGATGAAGGTTAATTTGTCTCACTTAATTTAAATTCGAATTATTAACTAGCACTCTCGGCAACGGCCATATCACGCTGAATACACCGGTTCCCGTCCGATAACCGAAGTTAAGCAGCGTAGAGCGCAGTCATTACTTGGGAGGGAGACCACTTAGGAACACTGCGTGCCGTTGGCTTTTTCACTTTTTTTTCCTCTTTTAAATTTTAATAGATATGTAAAAAGCAAACAGGTTTTCTTTTTGTTATTGTTTTAAAATGATGAAGGTTAATTTGTCTCACTTAATTTAAATTCGAATTATTAACTAGCACTCTCGGCAACGGCCATATAACGCTGAAAACACCGGTTTACGTCCGATCACCGAAGTTAAGCAGCGTCGAGCGCATACAGTATTTGGGAATACTGCGTGCCGTTTGTTTTTTCACTTTTGTTTCCTCTTTCAAATTCCACCAGATATGAAAAAAGCAAACATATCTTTTTGTTATTGTTTTATAAAGATGAAAGTTAATTAATTCAAATTATTAACTAGCACTTTCGGCAACGGCCATATCACGCTGAATACACCGGTTCTCGTCCGATAACCGAAGTTAAGCAGCGTCGAGCGCAGTCATTATTTGGGAGGGAGACCACTTAGGAACACTGCGTGCCGTTGGCTTTTTCACTTTTTTTCCTCTTTTAAATTTTAATAGATATGTAAAAAGCAAACAGGTTTTCTTTTTGTTATTGTTTTAAAATGATGAAGGTTAATTTGTCTCACTTAATTTAAATTCGAATTATTAACTAGCACTCTCGGCAACGGCCATATCACGCTGAAAACACCGATTCTCGTCCGATAACCAAAGTTAAGCAGCGTAGAGCGCAGTCATAACTTGGGAGGGAGACCACTTAGGAACACTGCGTGCCGTTGGCTTTTTCACTTTTTTTTCCTCTTTTAAATTTTAATAGATATGTAAAAAGCAAACAGGTTTTCTTTTTGTTATTGTTTTAAAATGATGAAGGTTAATTTGACTCACTTAATTTAAATTCGAATTATTAACTAGCACTCTCGGCAACGGCCATATAACGCTGAAAACACCGGTTTACGTCCGATCACCGAAGTTAAGCAGCGTCGAGCGCATACAGTATTTGGGAATACTGCGTGCCGTTTGTTTTTTCACTTTTGTTTCCTCTTTCAAATTCCACCAGATATGAAAAAAGCAAACATATCTTTTTGTTATTGTTTTATAAAGATGAAAGTTAATTAAATTCAAATTATTAACTAGCACTCTCGGCAACGGCCATATCACGCTGAATACACCGGTTCTCGTCCGATAACCGAAGTTAAGCGGCGTCGAGCGCAGTCACTACATGGGAGAGAGAGACCACTTAGGAACACTGCGTACCGTTGGCTTTTTCACTTTTTTTCCTCTTTTAAATTTTAATAGATATGAAAAAAGCAAACATGTTTTCTTTTTGTTATTGTTTAAAAATGATGAAGGTTAATTTGTCTCACTTAATTTAAATTCGAATTATTAACTAGCACTCTCGGCAACGGCCATATCACGCTGAAAACACCGTTTCACGTCCGATCACCGAAGTTAAGCAGCGTCGAGCGCATAGAGTACTTGGGAATACTGCGTGCCGTTGGCTTTTTCACTTTTGTTTCCTCCTTTAAATTCCACCAGATATGAAAAAAGCAAACATATCTTCTTTTTGTTATTGTTTTAAAATGATGAAGGTTAATTTGTCTCACTTAATTTAAATTCGAATTATTAACTAGCACTCTCGGCAACGGCCATATCACGCTGAATACACCGGTTCTCGTCCGATAACCGAAGTTAAGCAGCGTAGAGCGCAGTCATTACTTGGGAGGGAGACCACTTAGGAACACTGCGTGCCGTTGGCTTTTTCACTTTTTTTTCCTCTTTTAAATTTTAATAGATATGTAAAAAGCAAACAGGTTTTCTTTTTGTTATTGTTTTAAAATGATGAAGGTTAATTTGTCTCACTTAATTTAAATTCGAATTATTAACTAGCACTCTCGGCAACGGCCATATAACGCTGAAAACACCGGTTTACGTCCGATCACCGAAGTTAAGCAGCGTCGAGCGCATACAGTATTTGGGAATACTGCGTGCCGTTTGTTTTTTCACTTTTGTTTCCTCTTTCAAATTCCACCAGATATGAAAAAAGCAAACATATCTTTTTGTTATTGTTTTATAAAGATGAAAGTTAATTAATTCAAATTATTAACTAGCACTCTCGGCAACGGCCATATCACGCTGAATACACCGGTTCTCGTCCGATAACCGAAGTTAAGCGGCGTCGAGCGCAGTCACTACATGGGAGAGAGAGACCACTTAGGAACACTGCGTACCGTTGGCTTTTTCACTTTTTTTTCCTCTTTTAAATTTTAATAGATATGAAAAAAGCAAACATGTTTTCTTTTTGTTATTGTTTTAAAATGATGAAGGTTAATTTGTCTCACTTAATTTAAATTCGAATTATTAACTAGCACTCTCGGCAACGGCCATATCACGCTGAAAACACCGTTTCACGTCCGATCACCGAAGTTAAGCAGCGTCGAGCGCATAGAGTACTTGGGAATACTGCGTGCCGTTGGCTTTTTCACTTTTGTTTCCTCCTTTAAATTCCACCAGATATGAAAAAAGCAAACATATCTTCTTTTTGTTATTGTTTTATAAAGATGAAAGTTAATTAAATTCAAATTATTAACTAGCACTCTCGGCAACGGCCATATCACGCTGAAAACACCGATTGTCGTCCGATAACCGAAGTTAAGCAGCGTAGAGCGCAGTCATTACGTGGGAGGGAGACCACTTAGGAACACTGCGTGCCGTTGGCTTTTTCACTTTTTTTTCCTCTTTTAAATTTTCATAGATATGTAAAAAGCAAACAGGTTTTCTTTTTGTTATTGTTTTAAAATGATGAAGGTTAATTTGTCTCACTTAATTTAAATTCGAATTATTAACTAGCACTCTCGGCAACGGCCATATAACGCTGAAAACACCGGTTTACGTCCGATCACCGAAGTTAAGCAGCGTCGAGCGCATACAGTATTTGGGAATACTGCGTGCCGTTTGTTTTTTCACTTTTGTTTCCTCTTTCAAATTCCACCAGATATGAAAAAAGCAAACATATCTTTTTGTTATTGTTTTATAAAGATGAAAGTTAATTAAATTCAAATTATTAACTAGCACTCTCGGCAACGGCCATATCACGCTGAATACACCGGTTCTCGTCCGATAACCGAAGTTAAGCAGCGTCGAGCGCAGTCAGTACTTGGGAGGGCGACCACTTAGGAACACTGCGTGCCGTTAGCGTTTTCACTTTTTTTTCCTCTTTTAAATTCCATTAGATATGAAAAAAGCAAACATATTTTCTTTTTGTTATTGTTTTAAAAAGATGAAGGTTAATTTGTCTCACTTAATTTTAATTCGAATTATTATCTAGCACTCTCGGCAACGGCCATATCACGCTGAGAACACCGGTTCTCGTCCGATCGCCGACGTTAGCAGCGTCGAGCGCAGTCAGTACTTGGGAATACTGCGTGCCGTTTGCTTTTTCACTTTTGTTTCCTCTTTCAAATTCCACCAGATATGAAAAAAGCAAACATATCTTCTTTTTGTTATTGTTTTATAAAGATGAAAGTTAATTAAATTCAAATTATTAACTAGCACTCTCGGCAACGGCAGTATCACGCTGAAAACACCGATTCTCGTGCGATAACCGAAGTTAAGCAGCGTCGAGCGCAGTCATTACTTGGGAGGGAGACCACTTAGGAACACTGCGTGCCGTTGGCTTTTTCACTTTTTTTTTCCTCTTTTAAATTTTTATAGATATGAAAAAAGCAAACAGGTTTTCTTTTTGTTATTGTTTTAAAATGATGAAGGTTAATTTATCTCACTTAATTTAAATTCGAATTATTAACTAGCACTCTCGGCAACGGCCATATCACGCTGAAAACACCGGTTCACGTCCGATCACAGAAGTTAAGCAGCGTCGAGCGCATACAGTATTTGGGAATACTGCGTGCCGTTTGTTTTTTCACTTTTGTTTCCTCTTTCAAATTCCACCAGATATGAAAAAAGCAAACATATCTTTTTTTATTGTTTTATAAAGATGAAAGTTAATTAAATTCAAATTATTAACTAGCACTCTCGGCAACGGCCATATCACGCTGAATACACCGGTTCTCGTCCGATAACCGAAGTTAAGCAGCGTCGAGCGCAGTCAGTACTTGGGAGGGCGACCACTTCGGAACACTGCGTGCCGTTAGCTTTTTCACTTTTTTTTCCTCTTTTAAATTCCAATAGATATGAAAAAAGCAAACATATTTTCTTTTTGTTATTGTTTTAAAAAGATGAAGGTTAATTTGTCTCACTTAATTTAAATTCGAATTATTATCTAGCACTTTCGGCAACGGCCATATCACGCTGAGAACACCGGTTCTCATCCGATCGCCGACGTTAGCAGCTTCGAGGGCAGTCAGTACTTTAGAATACTGCGTGCCGTTTGCTTTTTCACTTTTGTTTCCTCTTTCTAATTCCACCAGATATGAAAAAAGCAAACATATCTTCTTTTTGTTATTGTTTTATAAAGATGAAAGTTAATTAAATTTAAATTATTAACTAGCACTCTCGGCAACGGCCATATCACGCTGAATACACCGGTTCTCGTCCGATAACCGAAGTTAAGCAGCGTCAAGCGCAGTCACTACTTGGGAGGGAGACCACTTAGGAACACTGCGTGCCGTTGACTTTTTCACTTTTTTTCCTCTTTTAAATTTTAATAGATACGAAAAAAGCAAACATGTTTTCTTTTTGTTATTGTTTTAAAATGATGAAGGTTAATTTGTCTCACTTAATTTAAATTCGAATTATTAACTAGCACTCTCGGCAACGGCCATATCACGCTGAAAACACCGATTCTCGTCCGATAACCGAAGTTAAGCAGCGTCGAGCGCAGTCATTACTTGGGAGGGAGACCACTTAGGAACACTGCGTGCCGTTGGCTTTTTCACTTTTTTTTCCTCTTTTAAATTTTAATAGATATGTAAAAAGCAAACAGGTTTTCTTTTTGTTATTGTTTTAAAATGATGAAGGTTAATTTGTCTTACTTAATTTAAATTCGAATTATTAACTAGCACTCTCGGCAACGGCCATATAACGCTGAAAACACCGGTTTACGTCCGATCACCGAAGTTAAGCAGCGTCGAGCGCATACAGTATTTGGGAATACTGCGTGCCGTTTGTTTTTTCACTTTTGTTTCCTCTTTCAAATTCCACCAGATATGAAAAAAGCAAACATATCTTTTTTTATTGTTTTATAAAGATGAAAGTTAATTAAATTCAAATTATTAACTAGCACTCTCGGCAACGGCCATATCACGCTGAATACACCGGTTCTCGTCCGATAACCGAAGTTAAGCAGCGTCGAGCGCAGTCAGTACTTGGGAGGGCGACCACTTAGGAACACTGCGTGCCGTTAGCTTTTTCACTTTTTTTTCCTCTTTTAAATTCCAATAGATATGAAAAAAGCAAACATATTTTCTTTTTGTTATTGTTTTAAAAAGATGAAGGTTAATTTGTCTCACTTAATTTAAATTCGAATTATTATCTAGCACTCTCGGCAACGGCCATATCACGCTGAGAACACCGGTTCTCGTCCGATCGCCGACGTTAGCAGCGTCGAGCGCAGTCAGTACTTGGGAATACTGCGTGCCGTTTGCTTTTTCACTTTTGTTTCCTCTTTCAAATTCCACCAGATATGAAAAAAGCCAACATATCTTCTTTTTGTTATTGTTTTATAAAGATGAAAGTTAAGTAAATTCAAATTAAAAACTAGCACTCTCGGCAACGGCCATATCACGCTGAATACACCGGTTCTCGTCCGATAACCGAAGTTAGCAGCGTCGAGCGCAGTCACTACTTGGGAGGGAGACCACTAAGGAACACTGCGTGCCGTTGACTTTTTCACTTTTTTTTCCTCTTTTAAATTTTAATAGATATGAAAAAAGCAAACATGTTTTCTTTTTGTTATTGTTTTAAAATGATGAATGTTAATTTGTCTCACTTAATTTAAATTCGAATTATTAACTAGCACTCTCGGCAACGGCCATATCACACTGAAAACCCCGATTCTCGTCCGATAACCGAAGTTAATCAGCGTCGAGCGCAGTCATTACTTGGGAGGGAGACCACTTAGGAACACTGCGTGACGTTGGCTTTTTCACTTTTTTTTTCCTCTTTGAAATTTTAATAGATATGTAAAAAGCAAACAGGTTTTCTTTTTGTTATTGTTTTATAAAGATGAAAGTTAAGTAAATTCAAATTATTAACTAGCACTCTCGGCAACGGCCATATCACGCTGAATACACCGGTTCTCGTCCGATAACCGAAGTTAGCAGCGTCGAGCGCAGTCACTACTTGGGAGGGAGACCACTTAGGAACACTGCGTGCCGTTGACTTTTTCACTTTTTTTTCCTCTTTTAAATTTTAATAGATATGAAAAAAGGAAACATGTTTTCTTTTTGTTAATGTTTTAAAATGATGAAGGTTAATTTGTCTCACTTAATTTAAATTCGAATTATTTACTAGCACTCTCGGCAACGGCCATATCACACTGAAAACACCGATTCTCGTCCGATAACCGAAGTTAATCAGCGTCGAGCGCAGTCATTACTTGGGAGGGAGACCACTTAGGAACACTGCGTGCCGTTGGCTTTTTCACTTTTTTTTTCCTCTTTGAAATTTTAATAGATATGTAAAAAGCAAACAGGTTTTCTTTTTGTTATTGTTTTAAAATGATGAAGGTTAATTTGTCTCACTTAATTTAAATTCGAATTATTAACTAGCACTCTCGCCAACGGCCATATAACGCTGAAAACACCGGTTTACGTCCGATCACCGAAGTTAAGCAGCGTCGAGCGCAGTCACTACTTGGGAGGGAGACCACTTAGGAACACTGCGTGCCGTTGACTTTTTCACTTTTTTTTCCTCTTTTAAATTTTAATAGATATGAAAAAAGGAAACATGTTTTCTTTTTGTTAATGTTTTAAAATGATGAAGGTTAATTTGTCTCACTTAATTTAAATTCGAATTATTAACTAGCACTCTCGGCAACGGCCATATCACACTGAAAACACCGATTCTCGTCCGATAACCGAAGTTAATCAGCGTCGAGCGCAGTCATTACTTGGGAGGGAGACCACTTAGGAACACTGCGTGCCGTTGGCTTTTTCACTTTTTTTTTCCTCTTTGAAATTTTAATAGATATGTAAAAAGCAAACAGGTTTTCTTTTTGTTATTGTTTTATAAAGATGAAAGTTAAGTAAATTCAAATTATTAACTAGCACTCTCGGCAACGGCCATATCACGCTGAATACACCGGTTCTCGTCCGATAACCGAAGTTAGCAGCGTCGAGCGCAGTCACTACTTGGGAGGGAGACCACTTAGGAACACTGCGTGCCGTTGACTTTTTCACTTTTTTTTCCTCTTTTAAATTTTAATAGATATGAAAAAAGGAAACATGTTTTCTTTTTGTTAATGTTTTAAAATGATGAAGGTTAATTTGTCTCACTTAATTTAAATTCGAATTATTAACTAGCACTCTCGGCAACGGCCATATCACACTGAAAACACCGATTCTCGTCCGATAACCGAAGTTAATCAGCGTCGAGCGCAGCCATTACTTGGGAGGGAGACCACTTAGGCACACTGCGTGCCGTTGGCTTTTTCACTTTTTGTTTCCTCTTTCAAATTCCACCAGATATGAAAAAAGCAAACATATCTTCTTTTTGTTATTGTTTTATAAAGATGAAAGTTAAGTAAATTCAAATTATTAACTAGCACTCTCGGCAACGGCCATATCACGCTGAATACACCGGTTCTCGTCCGATAAACGAAGTTAGCAGCGTCGAGCGCAGTCACTACTTGGGAGGGAGACCACTTAGGAACACTGCGTGCCGTTGACTTTTTCACTTTTTTTTCCTCTTTTAAATTTTAATAGATATGAAAAAAGGAAACATGTTTTCTTTTTGTTAATGTTTTAAAATGATGAAGGTTAATTTGTCTCACTTAATTTAAATTCGAATTATTAACTAGCACTCTCGGCAACGGCCATATCACACTGAAAACACCGATTCTCGTCCGATAACCGAAGTTAATCAGCGTCGAGCGCAGTCATTACTTGGGAGGGAGACCACTTAGGAACACTGCGTGCCGTTGGCTTTTTCACTTTTTTTTTCCTCTTTGAAATTTTAATAGATATGTAAAAAGCAAACAGGTTTTCTTTTTGTTATTGTTTTATAAAGATGAAAGTTAAGTAAATTCAAATTATTAACTAGCACTCTCGGCAACGGCCATATCACGCTGAATACACCGGTTCTCGTCCGATAACCGAAGTTAGCAGCGTCGAGCGCAGTCACTACTTGGGAGGGAGACCACTTAGGAACACTGCGTGCCGTTGACTTTTTCACTTTTTTTTCCTCTTTTAAATTTTAATAGATATGAAAAAAGGAAACATGTTTTCTTTTTGTTAATGTTTTAAAATGATGAAGGTTAATTTGTCTCACTTAATTTAAATTCGAATTATTAACTAGCACTCTCGGCAACGGCCATATCACACTGAAAACACCGATTCTCGTCCGATAACCGAAGTTAATCAGCGTCGAGCGCAGTCATTACTTGGGAGGGAGACCACTTAGGCACACTGCGTGCCGTTGGCTTTTTCACTTTTTGTTTCCTCTTTCAAATTCCACCAGATATGAAAAAAGCAAACATATCTTCTTTTTGTTATTGTTTTATAAAGATGAAAGTTAAGTAAATTCAAATTATTAACTAGCACTCTCGGCAACGGCCATATCACGCTGAATACACCGGTTCTCGTCCGATAAACGAAGTTAGCAGCGTCGAGCGCAGTCACTACTTGGGAGGGAGACCACTTAGGAACACTGCGTGCCGTTGACTTTTTCACTTTTTTTTCCTCTTTTAAATTTTAATAGATATGAAAAAAGGAAACATGTTTTCTTTTTGTTAATGTTTTAAAATGATGAAGGTTAATTTGTCTCACTTAATTTAAATTCGAATTATTAACTAGCACTCTCGGCAACGGCCATATCACACTGAAAACACCGATTCTCGTCCGATAACCGAAGTTAATCAGCGTCGAGCGCAGTCATTACTTGGGAGGGAGACCACTTAGGAACACTGCGTGCCGTTGGCTTTTTCACTTTTTTTTTCCTCTTTGAAATTTTAATAGATATGTAAAAAGCAAACAGGTTTTCTTTTTGTTATTGTTTTAAAATTATGAAGGTTAATTTGTCTCACTTAATTTAAATTGGAATTATTAACTAGCACTCTCGCCAACGGCCATATAACGCTGAAAACACCGGTTTACGTCCGATCACCGAAGTTAAGCAGCGTCGAGCGCAGTCACTACTTGGGAGGGAGACCAATTAGGAACACTGCGTGCCGTTGACTTTTTCACTGTTTTTTCCTCTTTTAAATTTTAATAGATATGAAAAAAGGAAACATGTTTTCTTTTTGTTAATGTTTTAAAATGATGAAGGTTAATTTGTCTCACTTAATTTAAGTTCGAATTATTAACTAGCACTCTCGGCAACGGCCATATCACACTGAAAACACCGATTCTCGTCCGATAACCGAAGTTAATCAGCGTCGAGCGCAGTCATTACTTGGGAGGGAGACCACTTAGGAACACTGCGTGCCGTTGGCTTTTTCACTTTTTTTTTCCTCTTTGAAATTTTAATAGATATGTAAAAAGCAAACAGGTTTTCTTTTTGTTATTGTTTTAAAATGATGAAGGTTAATTTGTCTCACTTAATTTAAATTCGAATTATTAACTAGCACTCTCGCCAACGGCCATATAACGCTGAAAACACCGGTTTACGTCCGATCACCGAAGTTAAGCAGCGTCGAGCGCATACAGTACTTGGGAATACTGCGTGCCGTTGGCTTTTTCACTTTTGTTTCCTCCTTTAAATTCCACCAGATATGAAAAAAGCAAACATATCTTCTTTTTGTTATTGTTTTATAAAGATGAAGGTTAATTAAATTCAAATTATTAACTAGCACTCTCGGCAACGGCAATATCACGCTGAATACACCGGTTCTCGTCCGATAACCGAAGTTAAGCAGCGTCGAGCGCAGTCAGTACTTGGGAGGGCGACCACTTAGGAACACTGCGTGCCGTTAGCTTTTTCACTTTTTTTTCCTCTTTAAAATTCCAATAGATATGAAAAAAGCAAACATATTTTCTTTTTGTTATTGTTTTAAAAAGATGAAGGTTAATTTGTCTCACTTAATTTAAATTCGAATTATTAACTAGCACTCTCGGTAACGGCCATATCACGCTGAAAACACCGGTTCACGTCCGATCACCGAAGTTAAGCAGCGTCGAGCGCATACAGTACTTGGGAATACTGCGTGCCGTTGGCTTTTTCACTTTTGTTTCCTCCTTTAAATTCCAGCAGATATGAAAAAAGCAAACATATCTTTTTGTTATTGTTTTATAAAGATGAAAGTTAAGTAAATTCAAATTATTAACTAGCACTCTCGGCAACGGCCATATCACGCTGAAAACACCGGTTAACGTCCGATCACCGAAGTTAAGCAGCGTCGAGCGCATACAGTACTTGGGAATACTGCGTGCCGTTGGCTTTTTCACTTTTGTTTCCTCTTTCAAATTCCACCAGATATGAAAAAAGCAAACATATCTTCTTTTTGTTATTGTTTTATAAAGATGAAAGTTAAGTAAATTCAAATTATTAACTAGCACTCTCGGCAACGGCCATATCACGCTGAATACACCGGTTCTCGTCCGATAACCGAAGTTAGCAGCGTCGAGCGCAGTCACTACTTGGGAGGGAGACCACTTAGGAACACTGCGTGCCGTTGCCTTTTTCACTTTTTTTTCCTCTTTTAAATTTTAATAGATATGAAAAAAGGAAACATGTTTTCTTTTTGTTAATGTTTTAAATGATGAAGGTTAATTTGTCTCACTTAATTTAAATTCGAATTATTAACTTGCACTCTCGGCAACGGCCATATCACACTGAAAACACCGATTCTCGTCCGATAACCGAAGTTAATCAGCGTCGAGCGCAGTCAGTACTTGGGAGGGTGACCACTTAGGAACACTGCGTGCCGTTAGCTTTTTCACTTTCTTTTCCTCTTTAAAATTCCAATAGATATGAAAAAAGCAAACATATTTTCTTTTTGTTATTGTTTTAAAAAGATGAAGGTTAATTTGTCTC
The DNA here is from genome assembly GCF_054372755.1 of Phalangium opilio. Classification (NCBI taxonomy): domain Eukaryota; kingdom Metazoa; phylum Arthropoda; class Arachnida; order Opiliones; family Phalangiidae; genus Phalangium; species Phalangium opilio. The sequence goes on from NW_028324173.1 coordinate 2,976,929, forward strand.
ACTTAATTTAAATTCGAATTATTAACTAGCACTCTCGGTAACGGCCATATCACGCTGAAAACACCGGTTCACGTCCGATCACCGAAGTTAAGCAGCGTCGAGCGCATACAGTACTTCACCATAGTAAGGCGACCTCTGCGGTACTCTGCAGGAGGTTTGCTATAGAGGGTCTTGATCTGGCCCTCATACAAGAACCGTGGATTTGCCATGGCAAAATCCTCGGTCTTGACGCGGCGGGGTCACTATTCTATGACCAAACTGCTGCTAGACCTAGGGCGTGTATTTTGGTTCGGAGGGATCTTTGTTGTATCTCTCTACCGCTGTACACGTCCCAGGACACGGCGGCCGTGAATCTAGTCCTGGCCACTGGGCATGCCAAGTTGACTATCACGGCTGCCTCCGCATACTTTGCCCACGACGCGGACTCTCTCCCGACAATTGAGGTGATCAATTTGGTCAATCAATGTGAAAAGAGAGGGGACAAACTAATCATTGGCTGCGATGCCAATGCTCATCACATCACGTGGGGCAGCTCTGACTGCAACAAGAGGGGTGATGATTTACTAGAATATTTAGTTGGTTGTAAACTCTATATTCTTAATCAAAACAATGAACCTACTTTTGTTACTTCTAATAGAAGGGAGGTCATTGACCTCACGCTAGCCACAGAAAACCTCGTGTCTTCCGTGTCTAACTGGCATGTGTCAAATGAACCGTCTCTGTCGGATCATAGGCACATCTGCTTTACTGTCGCGATTACTTCTGTCCCGGCGGGGACGGAGATACGCAACCCAAAACGGACTAATTGGGCCGGCTATAGGGAAGACCTAATCCTACGCTACGGAGGGGGTCACACTCTTAAACTTACTTCACCTAAGGATCTTGATCGGGCTGCTGGTGATTTACAGTGCTCCATCATGGAGTCGTTCCACCGGAACTGCCCACTTAAGACCGTCAACCGCTCGAGGCTTGTCCCTTGGTGGAACGCGGATCTCAGCCGGCTTCGTAAATACACGCGCAGGCTCTTTAACAAAGCCAAGCGCACGGGTGACTGGGCTGGATACAGGCAGTCCCTTAACGCCTACAACAGGGCCATTAGAGCTGCTAAGAAGGACTCCTGGCGGACCTTCTGTGAGCAAATCTCCAATGTCCCTGCCACGGCTAGGGTCATGAAGATTCTAGCGCACGACAGCACACATCGACTTAATGCTATTAAGCTACGGGAGGGTGTGTACACTAAATCTGGGGCTGAGACTCTCAAGCATATGCTGGAGGTCCATTTTCCTGATTCTACTTTTATTAATCCAACAAACCCTGACTCTCTCTACCCTGTCCTGCACAGGGCTAAGAGGGAAGACTGGCTTGTAGCCAGACAGGTTGTCACGATTCCCAAGCTTCGGTGGGCTGTCAACTGTTTTGAGCCCTACAAGTCTCCGGGACCCGATGGGGTCTTCCCTCTGCTTTTGCAGGAGGGCTTAGACCACATCGCCTCTCCGCTATGCAAGATCTATAGACTTTGCATTGCTCTCGGTCACATACCTCGTGACTGGAAACGCTCTAGGGTCATCTTTATTCCCAAGCCCGGGAAGGCTTCCTATCTCGAGGCGAAAGCATTTAGACCCATATGCCTGACCTCCTTCTTCCTCAAAATTCTGGAGAAGTTGGTGGACAGGTACATCAGAGACGAGGTACTTTCGGTAACTCCTCTCTCTTCTTCACAATTTGCCTACCAAAAAGGCAAATCCACTGAGACGGCCCTTCACGGCCTTACGAATTGCCTGGATAGGGCATTCGAGTTTCAGGAAATTTCACTGGCTGTCTTCCTCGATATCGAGGGGGCCTTTGACAAGGTCTCTAGCTTGGTTATTACTGAAGCTGTTGAGAGATTTGGCATCAGCGCCACTCTTGGCCGCTGGATTAAGTCCATGCTTACCGACCGCGAGGTGTCGGCGTCCCTCCTTGGGGACTCTCTAGGGGTGACTACCAGCAGGGGCTGCCCTCAGGGTGGAGTGCTCTCCCCCCTGTTGTGGTGCCTGGTGGTGGACGAGCTCCTGGGGAGGCTCGGGGGTGCTGGGGGCTGTTGCTGCTTCGGGTATGCGGACGATGTAGCGATAGTCTTTACGGGGAAGTTCCCGGATACTGTTGCCGCGCTTATGAGATCTGCTCTCTCTAGCGTGGAGCAATGGTGTCAGGCGGTTAACCTCACCGTTAATCCTGATAAAACTGTCCTTGTTCCTTTTACGAGGAAGAATACTAAGGATCTGTTCAATGATATCTCTTTCTTTGGCCAGGTCCTGACAAAGTCCTCCGAGGTGAAATACCTGGGGGTGACTTTTGATTGTAGACTCACATGGAAGCCGCATCTTGATCGGTGTATTAAGAAGGCCAAGATGCTCTTCTGGAGGACCAGGAGCTCTGTCGGCTAGACTTGGGGCCTCAACCCCAAGGCTGTACACTGGCTCTATACTGGGATCATCAGACCCATACTATCTTACGGGGCACTTGTCTGGTGGACAAGGGTCCGGCTTAAGACGGTGCAGGCTGCCCTGCGCAAGCTTCAAAGGCTTGCCTGCATTGGTGTTACGGGGGCCATGAGATCGACCCCAACTGCTTCCCTGGAGGTGCTCCTTGACATGCTTCCTCTTCATCTCTTCATTGAGGAGGAGGCTGTCATGGGAGCCTACAGGCTCAACATTAGTGGCTGTTGGGTTCCAAGACTTTGGGATTACAGCCATACGAAGCTCTTTCGGGAGTACGCCGCACTTGAGCCGTCGCTTACGATGTGCTCTGACAAAACCGTTACCAGTTTTGATTTCACTAAGCCATTCAGTATCCACTTCCCCAGTCGGGCAGAGTGGACTAACCTGCTGCCTCTTGGCACTGGGGGTGAAACCATTTGGTTCACCGATGGCTCCAAGACTGATTCCGGCGTTGGCGCCGGCTATTACTGTCAAACCACAAGGGTCGGCTTTTCTGCTTGCCTGGGCACCTTCGCTAGTGTGTTCCAGGCTGAAATTGCCGCGATCTGTTATTGCGCAGATTACTGTATTAACAAAGGGTATACCGGACGGACTGTGAAAATTTATTCCGACAGTCAGGCTGCCCTGAACGCTCTGAACCAGTGTCAGATTTCTTCTCAACTGGTGCGTAGCTGCCTCGACCTGCTAGCGCGACTGGCATCCTGCAACAGGGTTCTGCTGTACTGGGTGCCAGGGCATAGCGGATATTATGGCAATGAGCAAGCCGATAGATTTGCGAAAAGGGGTGCGGAGGCCAAGCTCTTGGGGCCGGAGCCGGCCGTCCCCATCCCCTACAGGCACGTCAAACGGTGTCTGCATGACAGGTTGACTGTCATACAAAATCAGCTCTGGCACAGCATGGAGGGCCAGAGACAGACAAAGTTGTTTGTCGATGGTCCCTGCAGGTCTCGTGCTAGGGACCTAATTTCGCTCGGCAGATGGGATATTAGGCTGGCCACCGGTCTTTTGACCGGGCATTGCCGGCTTAATAGGCACCTCCATCTGATGGGTTTTGCCGACGACCCTCTCTGTAGGTCGTGTCAGGAGATGGAAGAAACATCCGCCCACGTACTTTGCGAGTGCGACTACTTCGCCTCGCTTAGATTAGAATATTTTGATTCACACACCCTGGAACCCTCGAGGGTCTCCTCTCTCACGGTGGAGCGAATTCTTCGCTACGCTGCAGCTACAGGCCTATTCAAGGCCTGATTACGAGGATGCACAATATGCCTTTGGCATCGGTGCTAGGGCGCGTACCCTCCTCATCAACAATAATAATACAGTACTTGGGAATACTGCGTGCCGTTGGCTTTTTCACTTTTGTTTCCTCCTTTAAATTCCAGCAGATATGAAAAAAGCAAACATATCTTTTTGTTATTGTTTTATAATGATGAAGGTTAATTAAATTCAAATTATTAACTAGCACTCTCGGCAACGGCCATATCACGCTGAATACACCGGTTCTCGTCCGATAACCGAAGTTAAGCAGCGTCGAGCGCAGTCACTACTTGGGAGGGAGACCACTTAGGAACACTGCGTGCCGTTGACTTTTCCACTTTTTTTTCCTCTTTTAAATTTTAATAGATATGAAAAAAGCAAACATGTTTTCTTTTTGTTATTGTTTTAAAATGATGAAGGTTAATTTGTCTCACTTATCGGCGATCGGACGAGAACCGGTGTTCTCAGCGTGATATGGCCGTTGCCGAGAGTGCTAGATAATAATTCGAATTTAAATTAAGTGAGACAAATTAACTAGTGCTTAAAATTATGAACTGTTTCTTCTTTTATGACATCTGATTGCGATATCTTTCCCGCAAAATCGTCAACAGTTCATTGAACGTTGTATTTACTTTCAGTTATTAAATCTGATCCGATAAGGTGATAATTTTCATCCGACCTAGCGCTATCTGAACGATTTCTAATCTTATATCTGTTCAGATATCTTTATAATTTTACAGATATCCGTGTTTAACTTTATACACTGATTATATATACAACCATTCCAGTACACATGAAAACCTTCAATTATCTAGTAAAGACAGAGATACAGAGATTCATGTAATTTTAGAAGCGGGAATAGAGAACAGGGTACTTTTTGCGTGCGTCAAAGTCCACGACACCCTTCCTCGAGATTGGGGGGGGTATGAAAGAAGAGGCTGGTCATTGTGACGGAAGTAAAAAGCAACGATGTATTTTTGGCCGTCACCGTCAGCAACGTCATCAAAACATAGTTTAGTGAGCCAATAAGATAATTTCAAATTTTTGTTACGAGTTGAAGAGATTGGATCTTCAATCCAGCTAATAAAATTACACGGATCCCTGGTCAAGACTAGTCACTGGGTTTTGATAAATCATAGGCATCCTCTCGTGTGAAAACTTCTTTCTATCTTGTTTAATAGGTGGAATAAATTACAATCGCGAACAGTGTTGTGATTTTGAATAAATTGGTGCCACACGAATAATTGCCCGCTTCTAGGGACTAGTCTCACCTCGTACGTAGTGATGTGAAAATAACGTAGATTTAAAAATCGGTAATTTACCCCGTAAATTACTGATTCAGATTTTGGTAAAACCAAAATTACAGTTCATCACTAAATTTGGTAATTTATATTTTACTTGTTTGTACAGTAAATTAAATTTCAACGAAGTTGAATTTTGAGCACAATATAAGCTGATTTACATGATTTTGCGGCTTCTGCTACCAAGACGACAGCCGTGGCATTTATAATCAGATCTTTATCTAACTATTTTTAGTGCTGGCTGGTTCCTGGCAAGTCCATTTGGAAGTAAATACAGTAATAGTTAATCATAGAATATAAAATGACCTTTTACGCGTAATGAGCCCTTGTTCAAAATTAAAGAGCACTAGCATGTGCGTGTGACTACTTGGTCCGGCTTTTAAGAAAACACTACTTAAGTGACTAACAATATGAGCAAATGTGAATGAGAGCAAAAGTATGAAAATGGCCAAAAGTCGCGAGTCGTCAGAGTTTCGCCGTAGTTGACCGTTTTATTGGCGTAGCTATACTGGGCCTGTTCACTCCCTTAAAATAGGTCTTGTGTTAATTCGCGGTTACTCGGTTACCGTCGTCTGCTATTGTGTATGCTAGAACTTCCTCGATTTGTGTTTGTAGGAAGGACAGAGTAGCTGGTAATCTTTTAAAAGGTATTTGAAGTATTTAAGTAAGGTTATCGAAGCAATAGAAGAGCACGTAAAACTAGATACGTTTAAAACAAATCTCGGTAATTTAGCTTTAGCGTGATCGAGTGGGCTATGGTTAAACCAAGGAGAATAAATGTCTGAACTACTTTCAGTCGAGAGTTTGCAAGTCCATCAGTCACTAGTAGACTAAATTGACTAAATAGTTATTGGCGAAACTTTGATGTCCACGTTTTTTAACACAGGCTCTATGGCCATTGTCATACTTTCCCTCTCATCCACATTTGATATGAGGATGTGTGAACCACTATTTTAAGCTAGAACAGCCGCATGAACGAAAGGGGTATAGAGGAAAAGGGGACTCCGAAGTAAGAAAGGACATTGTTTTATTCTCTGGAAGGTTAGTACACTTGGTTTCACTCCCAGAGCTCAAAAATTTTAAAAATGTCTGATAATTCATACCATAATAAAATTACGGAAATTTGGAAAATTACCACCGGTAATTTACCGACTCACATCTCTACTAGTACCAAGTCAATTGTTTGGGAAAATAAACTGAACTGTTTTCCTCGACATCCAACTTCCAACAAATATACAATTTGTCTGGATTTTTTTAAGTATATGCGTTATGAATACATTTGAAGAGCAGTGGCGTCGCTAGGCCTTTTTTGGGGGGGCTATAGCCCTCCCAAATTCCAAACTTAGCCCCCCCCCAAAATAATCCGTAAACCCTACCAAAAAATTGCTGTTAGCAACCTAATATTCTGTAGCAATATATAAAAAAATTATAATGATAGATTCGTTAACTTTCATCTCTGCATAGATGAATTTCAATATCAAGCAATACAATTTTGAAGAAAAGAACAGATGGAGACAAGTAAAATGTTTCATATTCTTTCGAAGGAAGTCCCACTTGTGTGGACTAAAAGCTAACCAAAACTAAAAATGAACTTAAGACGAGTGAAATTCCTTCATAATCGGTTCCGTAGTTTTTATCAATAAAAGGTTGTATATCTTTAAAATACGAATAATTTCACGTTGACACAAATTTACGGATAGTTTTAAAGGTCTACACATTTTCCAATGAACCCATTATGCAATTTTTTTTCTTAATTTCTTATAATAACTAGTTTGCCCAGATTTGCCCCCCCCCCAAAATTTCAAACCCTAGCGACGCTACTGTTGAAGCGTATAAATTCTTAATAGATATTAATCCGAAACTACGACCGATGCCACAGATATCTGTTTTAAATGTCTACAATCTCGTTTTTATGTCAGATATGATTTGATCCGAATGTGTATCACAAAAAGGCATCTGATCTGAAGTGAAAATGGCTCTCAACTGTTTAACTGATAGCTGAAGTCAACCAAAGATATTTGATCTGTTCGGATCACAAATCAGATAACTGTGTTCGGTTTAAAGCACTAAAATTAACCTTCATCTTTTAAAACAATAACAAAAAGAAAATATGTTTGCTTTTTTCATATCTATTAAAATTTAAAAGAGGAAAAAAAAGTGAAAAAGCCAACGGCACGCAGTGATCCTAAGTGGTCTCCCTCCCAAGTAATGACTGCGCTCGACGCTGCTTAACTTCGGTTATGGGACGAGAATCGGTGTATTCAGCGTGATATGGCCGTTGCCGAGAGTGCTAGTTAATAATTTGAATTTAATTAACTTTCATCTTTATAAAACAATAACAAAAAGAAGATATGTTTGCTTTTTTCATATCTGGTGGAATTTGAAAGAGGAAACAAAAGTGAAAAAGCAAACGGCACGCAGTATTCCCAAGTACTGACTGCGCTCGACGCTGCTAACGTCGGCGATCGGACGAGAACCGGTGTTCTCAGCGTGATATGGCCGTTGCCGAGAGTGCTAGATAATAATTCGAATTTAAATTAAGTGAGACAAATTAACCTTCATCTTTTTAAAACAATAACAAAAAGAAAATATGTTTGCTTTTTTTCATATCTATTGGAATTTAAAAGAAGAAAAAAAAGTGAAAAAGCTAACGGCACGCAGTGTTCCTAAGTGGTCGCCCTCCCAAGTACTGACTGCGCTCGACGCTGCTTAACTTCGGTGATCGGACGAGAGCCGGTGTATTCAGCGTGATATGGCCGTTGCCGAGAGTGCTAGTTAATAATTTGAATTTAATTAACTTTCATCTTTATAAAACAATAACAAAAAGATATGTTTGCTTTTTTCATATCTGGTGGAATTTGAAAGAGGAAACAAAAGTTAAAAAACAAACGGCACGCAGTATTCCCAAATACTGTATGCGCTCGACGCTGCTTAACTTCGGTGATCGGACGTAAACCGGTGTTTTCAGCGTGATATGGCCGTTGCCGAGAGTGCTAGTTAATAATTCGAATTTAAATTAAGTGAGACAAATTAACCTTCATCATTTTAAAACAATAACAAAAAGAAAACATGTTTGCTTTTTTCATATCTATTAAAATTTAAAAGAGGAAAAAAAAGTGAAAAAGTCAACGGCACGCAGTGTTCCTAAGTGGTCTCCCTCCCTAGTAGTGACTGCGCTCGACGCTGCTTAACTTCGGTTATGGGACGAGAATCGGTGTATTCAGCGTGATATGGCCGTTGCCGAGAGTGCTAGTTAATAATTTGAATTTAATTAACTTTCATCTTTATAAAACAATAACAAAAAGAAGATATGTTTGCTTTTTTCATATCTGGTGGAATTTGAAAGAGGAAACAAAAGTGAAAAAGCAAACGGCACGCAGTATTCCCAAGTACTGACTGCGCTCGACGCTGCTAACGTCGGCGATCGGACGAGAACCGGTGTTCTCAGCGTGATATGGCCGTTGCCGAGAGTGCTAGATAATAATTCGAATTTAAATTAAGTGAGACAAATTAACCTTCATCTTTTTAAAACAATAACAAAAAGAAAATATGTTTGCTTTTTTCATATCTATTAAAATTTAAAAGAGGAAAAAAAAGTGAAAAAGCCAACGGCACGCAGTGATCCTAAGTGGTCTCCCTCCCAAGTAATGACTGCGCTCGACGCTGCTTAACTTCGGTTACGGGACGAGAATCGGTGTATTCAGCGTGATATGGCCGTTGCCGAGAGTGCTAGTTAATAATTTGAATTTAATTAACTTTCATCTTTATAAAACAATAACAAAAAGAAGATATGTTTGCTTTTTTCATATCTGGTGGAATTTGAAAGAGGAAACAAAAGTGAAAAAGCAAACGGCACGCAGTATTCCCAAGTACTGACTGCGCTCGACGCTGCTAACGTCGGCGATCGGACGAGAACCGGTGTTCTCAGCGTGATATGGCCGTTGCCGAGAGTGCTAGATAATAATTCGAATTTAAATTAAGTGAGACAAATTAACCTTCATCTTTTTAAAACAATAACAAAAAGAAAATATGTTTGCTTTTTTCATATCTATTGGAATTTAAAAGAGGGAAAAAAAGTGAAAAAGCTAACGGCACGCAGTGTTCCTAAGTGGTCGCCCTCCCAAGTACTGAATGCGCTCGACGCTGCTTAACTTCGGTTATCGGACGAGAGCCGGTGTATTCAGCGTGATATGGCCGTTACCGAGAGTGCTAGTTAATAATTTGAATTTAATTAACTTTCATCTTTATAAAACAATAACAAAAAGATATGTTTGCTTTTTTCATATCTGGTGGAATTTGAAAGAGGAAACAAAAGTTAAAAAACAAACGGCACGCAGTATTTCCAAATACTGTATGCGCTCGACACTGCTTAACTTCGGTGATCGGACGTAAACCGGTGTTTTCAGCGTGATATGGCCGTTGCCGAGAGTGCTAGTTAATAATTCGAATTTAAATTAAGTGAGACAAATTAACCTTCATCATTTTAAAACAATAACAAAAAGAAAACATGTTTGCTTTTTTCATATCTATTAAAATTTAAAAGAGGAAAAAAAAGTGGAAAAGTCAACGGCACGCAGTGTTCCTAAGTGGTCTCCCTCCCAAGTAGTGACTGCGCTCGACGCTGCTTAACTTCGGTTATCGGACGAGAACCGGTGTATTCAGCGTGATATGGCCGTTGCCGAGAGTGCTAGTTAATAATTTGAATTTAATTAACCTTCATCATTATAAAACAATAACAAAAAGATATGTTTGCTTTTTTCATATCTGCTGGAATTTAAAGGAGGAAACAAAAGTGAAAAAGCCAACGGCACGCAGTATTCCCAAGTACTGTATGCGCTCGACGCTGCTTAACTTCGGTGATCGGACGTGAACCGGTGTTTTCAGCGTGATATGGCCGTTACCGAGAGTGCTAGTTAATAATTCGAATTTAAATTAAGTGAGACAAATTAACCTTCATCTTTTTAAAACAATAACAAAAAGAAAATATGTTTGCTTTTTTCATATCTATTGGAATTTTAAAGAGGAAAAGAAAGTGAAAAAGCTAACGGCACGCAGTGTTCCTAAGTGGTCACCCTCCCAAGTACTGACTGCGCTCGACGCTGATTAACTTCGGTTATCGGACGAGAATCGGTGTTTTCAGTGTGATATGGCCGTTGCCGAGAGTGCAAGTTAATAATTCGAATTTAAATTAAGTGAGACAAATTAACCTTCATCATTTAAAACATTAACAAAAAGAAAACATGTTTCCTTTTTTCATATCTATTAAAATTTAAAAGAGGAAAAAAAAGTGAAAAAGGCAACGGCACGCAGTGTTCCTAAGTGGTCTCCCTCCCAAGTAGTGACTGCGCTCGACGCTGCTAACTTCGGTTATCGGACGAGAACCGGTGTATTCAGCGTGATATGGCCGTTGCCGAGAGTGCTAGTTAATAATTTGAATTTACTTAACTTTCATCTTTATAAAACAATAACAAAAAGAAGATATGTTTGCTTTTTTCATATCTGGTGGAATTTGAAAGAGGAAACAAAAGTGAAAAAGCCAACGGCACGCAGTATTCCCAAGTACTGTATGCGCTCGACGCTGCTTAACTTCGGTGATCGGACGTTAACCGGTGTTTTCAGCGTGATATGGCCGTTGCCGAGAGTGCTAGTTAATAATTTGAATTTAAATTAAGTGAGACAAATTAACCTTCATCTTTTTAAAACAATAACAAAAAGAAAATATGTTTGCTTTTTTCATATCTATTGGAATTTTAAAGAGGAAAAAAAAGTGAAAAAGCTAACGGCACGCAGTGTTCCTAAGTGGTCGCCCTCCCAAGTACTGACTGCGCTCGACGCTGCTTAACTTCGGTTATCGGACGAGAACCGGTGTATTCAGCGTGATATTGCCGTTGCCGAGAGTGCTAGTTAATAATTTGAATTTAATTAACCTTCATCTTTATAAAACAATAACAAAAAGAAGATATGTTTGCTTTTTTCATATCTGGTGGAATTTAAAGGAGGAAACAAAAGTGAAAAAGCCAACGGCACGCAGTATTCCCAAGTACTGTATGCGCTCGACGCTGCTTAACTTCGGTGATCGGACGTAAACCGGTGTTTTCAGCGTTATATGGCCGTTGGCGAGAGTGCTAGTTAATAATTCGAATTTAAATTAAGTGAGACAAATTAACCTTCATCATTTTAAAACAATAACAAAAAGAAAACCTGTTTGCTTTTTACATATCTATTAAAATTTCAAAGAGGAAAAAAAAAGTGAAAAAGCCAACGGCACGCAGTGTTCCTAAGTGGTCTCCCTCCCAAGTAATGACTGCGCTCGACGCTGATTAACTTCGGTTATCGGACGAGAATCGGTGTTTTCAGTGTGATATGGCCGTTGCCGAGAGTGCTAGTTAATAATTCGAACTTAAATTAAGTGAGACAAATTAACCTTCATCATTTTAAAACATTAACAAAAAGAAAACATGTTTCCTTTTTTCATATCTATTAAAATTTAAAAGAGGAAAAAACAGTGAAAAAGTCAACGGCACGCAGTGTTCCTAATTGGTCTCCCTCCCAAGTAGTGACTGCGCTCGACGCTGCTTAACTTCGGTGATCGGACGTAAACCGGTGTTTTCAGCGTTATATGGCCGTTGGCGAGAGTGCTAGTTAATAATTCCAATTTAAATTAAGTGAGACAAATTAACCTTCATCATTTTAAAACAATAACAAAAAGAAAACCTGTTTGCTTTTTTCATATCTATTGGAATTTTAAAGAGGAAAAAAAAGTGAAAAAGCTAACGGCACGCAGTGTTCCTAAGTGGTCGCCCTCCCAAGTACTGACTGCGCTCGACGCTGCTTAACTTCGGTTATCGGACGAGAACCGGTGTATTCAGCGTGATATTGCCGTTGCCGAGAGTGCTAGTTAATAATTTGAATTTAATTAACCTTCATCTTTATAAAACAATAACAAAAAGAAGATATGTTTGCTTTTTTCATATCTGGTGGAATTTAAAGGAGGAAACAAAAGTGAAAAAGCCAACGGCACGCAGTATTCCCAAGTACTGTATGCGCTCGACGCTGCTTAACTTCGGTGATCGGACGTAAACCGGTGTTTTCAGCGTTATATGGCCGTTGGCGAGAGTGCTAGTTAATAATTCGAATTTAAATTAAGTGAGACAAATTAACCTTCATCATTTTAAAACAATAACAAAAAGAAAACCTGTTTGCTTTTTACATATCTATTAAAATTTCAAAGAGGAAAAAAAAAGTGAAAAAGCCAACGGCACGCAGTGTTCCTAAGTGGTCTCCCTCCCAAGTAATGACTGCGCTCGACGCTGATTAACTTCGGTTATCGGACGAGAATCGGTGTTTTCAGTGTGATATGGCCGTTGCCGAGAGTGCTAGTTAATAATTCGAATTTAAATTAAGTGAGACAAATTAACCTTCATCATTTTAAAACATTAACAAAAAGAAAACATGTTTCCTTTTTTCATATCTATTAAAATTTAAAAGAGGAAAAAAAAGTGAAAAAGTCAACGGCACGCAGTGTTCCTAAGTGGTCTCCCTCCCAAGTAGTGACTGCGCTCGACGCTGCTAACTTCGTTTATCGGACGAGAACCGGTGTATTCAGCGTGATATGGCCGTTGCCGAGAGTGCTAGTTAATAATTTGAATTTACTTAACTTTCATCTTTATAAAACAATAACAAAAAGAAGATATGTTTGCTTTTTTCATATCTGGTGGAATTTGAAAGAGGAAACAAAAAGTGAAAAAGCCAACGGCACGCAGTGTGCCTAAGTGGTCTCCCTCCCAAGTAATGACTGCGCTCGACGCTGATTAACTTCGGTTATCGGACGAGAATCGGTGTTTTCAGTGTGATATGGCCGTTGCCGAGAGTGCTAGTTAATAATTCGAATTTAAATTAAGTGAGACAAATTAACCTTCATCATTTTAAAACATTAACAAAAAGAAAACATGTTTCCTTTTTTCATATCTATTAAAATTTAAAAGAGGAAAAAAAAGTGAAAAAGTCAACGGCACGCAGTGTTCCTAAGTGGTCTCCCTCCCAAGTAGTGACTGCGCTCGACGCTGCTAACTTCGGTTATCGGACGAGAACCGGTGTATTCAGCGTGATATGGCCGTTGCCGAGAGTGCTAGTTAATAATTTGAATTTACTTAACTTTCATCTTTATAAAACAATAACAAAAAGAAAACCTGTTTGCTTTTTACATATCTATTAAAATTTCAAAGAGGAAAAAAAAAGTGAAAAAGCCAACGGCACGCAGTGTTCCTAAGTGGTCTCCCTCCCAAGTAATGACTGCGCTCGACGCTGATTAACTTCGGTTATCGGACGAGAATCGGTGTTTTCAGTGTGATATGGCCGTTGCCGAGAGTGCTAGTTAATAATTCGAATTTAAATTAAGTGAGACAAATTAACCTTCATCATTTTAAAACATTAACAAAAAGAAAACATGTTTCCTTTTTTCATATCTATTAAAATTTAAAAGAGGAAAAAAAAGTGAAAAAGTCAACGGCACGCAGTGTTCCTAAGTGGTCTCCCTCCCAAGTAGTGACTGCGCTCGACGCTGCTAACTTCGTTTATCGGACGAGAACCGGTGTATTCAGCGTGATATGGCCGTTGCCGAGAGTGCTAGTTAATAATTTGAATTTACTTAACTTTCATCTTTATAAAACAATAACAAAAAGAAGATATGTTTGCTTTTTTCATATCTGGTGGAATTTGAAAGAGGAAACAAAAAGTGAAAAAGCCAACGGCACGCAGTGTGCCTAAGTGGTCTCCCTCCCAAGTAATGACTGCGCTCGACGCTGATTAACTTCGGTTATCGGACGAGAATCGGTGTTTTCAGTGTGATATGGCCGTTGCCGAGAGTGCTAGTTAATAATTCGAATTTAAATTAAGTGAGACAAATTAACCTTCATCATTTTAAAACATTAACAAAAAGAAAACATGTTTCCTTTTTTCATATCTATTAAAATTTAAAAGAGGAAAAAAAAGTGAAAAAGTCAACGGCACGCAGTGTTCCTAAGTGGTCTCCCTCCCAAGTAGTGACTGCGCTCGACGCTGCTAACTTCGGTTATCGGACGAGAACCGGTGTATTCAGCGTGATATGGCCGTTGCCGAGAGTGCTAGTTAATAATTTGAATTTACTTAACTTTCATCTTTATAAAACAATAACAAAAAGAAAACCTGTTTGCTTTTTACATATCTATTAAAATTTCAAAGAGGAAAAAAAAAGTGAAAAAGCCAACGGCACGCAGTGTTCCTAAGTGGTCTCCCTCCCAAGTAATGACTGCGCTCGACGCTGATTAACTTCGGTTATCGGACGAGAATCGGTGTTTTCAGTGTGATATGGCCGTTGCCGAGAGTGCTAGTTAATAATTCGAATTTAAATTAAGTGAGACAAATTAACCTTCATCATTTTAAAACATTAACAAAAAGAAAACATGTTTCCTTTTTTCATATCTATTAAAATTTAAAAGAGGAAAAAAAAGTGAAAAAGTCAACGGCACGCAGTGTTCCTAAGTGGTCTCCCTCCCAAGTAGTGACTGCGCTCGACGCTGCTTAACTTCGGTGATCGGACGTAAACCGGTGTTTTCAGCGTTATATGGCCGTTGGCGAGAGTGCTAGTTAATAATTCGAATTTAAATTAAGTGAGACAAATTAACCTTCATCATTTTAAAACAATAACAAAAAGAAAACCTGTTTGCTTTTTACATATCTATTAAAATTTCAAAGAGGAAAAAAAAAGTGAAAAAGCCAACGGCACGCAGTGTTCCTAAGTGGTCTCCCTCCCAAGTAATGACTGCGCTCGACGCTGATTAACTTCGGTTATCGGACGAGAATCGGTGTTTTCAGTGTGATATGGCCGTTGCCGAGAGTGCTAGTAAATAATTCGAATTTAAATTAAGTGAGACAAATTAACCTTCATCATTTTAAAACATTAACAAAAAGAAAACATGTTTCCTTTTTTCATATCTATTAAAATTTAAAAGAGGAAAAAAAAGTGAAAAAGTCAACGGCACGCAGTGTTCCTAAGTGGTCTCCCTCCCAAGTAGTGACTGCGCTCGACGCTGCTAACTTCGGTTATCGGACGAGAACCGGTGTATTCAGCGTGATATGGCCGTTGCCGAGAGTGCTAGTTAATAATTTGAATTTACTTAACTTTCATCTTTATAAAACAATAACAAAAAGAAAACCTGTTTGCTTTTTACATATCTATTAAAATTTCAAAGAGGAAAAAAAAAGTGAAAAAGCCAACGTCACGCAGTGTTCCTAAGTGGTCTCCCTCCCAAGTAATGACTGCGCTCGACGCTGATTAACTTCGGTTATCGGACGAGAATCGGTGTTTTCAGTGTGATATGGCCGTTGCCGAGAGTGCTAGTTAATAATTCGAATTTAAATTAAGTGAGACAAATTAACATTCATCATTTTAAAACAATAACAAAAAGAAAACATGTTTGCTTTTTTCATATCTATTAAAATTTAAAAGAGGAAAAAAAAGTGAAAAAGTCAACGGCACGCAGTGTTCCTTAGTGGTCTCCCTCCCAAGTAGTGACTGCGCTCGACGCTGCTAACTTCGGTTATCGGACGAGAACCGGTGTATTCAGCGTGATATGGCCGTTGCCGAGAGTGCTAGTTTTTAATTTGAATTTACTTAACTTTCATCTTTATAAAACAATAACAAAAAGAAGATATGTTGGCTTTTTTCATATCTGGTGGAATTTGAAAGAGGAAACAAAAGTGAAAAAGCAAACGGCACGCAGTATTCCCAAGTACTGACTGCGCTCGACGCTGCTAACGTCGGCGATCGGACGAGAACCGGTGTTCTCAGCGTGATATGGCCGTTGCCGAGAGTGCTAGATAATAATTCGAATTTAAATTAAGTGAGACAAATTAACCTTCATCTTTTTAAAACAATAACAAAAAGAAAATATGTTTGCTTTTTTCATATCTATTGGAATTTAAAAGAGGAAAAAAAAGTGAAAAAGCTAACGGCACGCAGTGTTCCTAAGTGGTCGCCCTCCCAAGTACTGACTGCGCTCGACGCTGCTTAACTTCGGTTATCGGACGAGAACCGGTGTATTCAGCGTGATATGGCCGTTGCCGAGAGTGCTAGTTAATAATTTGAATTTAATTAACTTTCATCTTTATAAAACAATAAAAAAAGATATGTTTGCTTTTTTCATATCTGGTGGAATTTGAAAGAGGAAACAAAAGTGAAAAAACAAACGGCACGCAGTATTCCCAAATACTGTATGCGCTCGACGCTGCTTAACTTCGGTGATCGGACGTAAACCGGTGTTTTCAGCGTTATATGGCCGTTGCCGAGAGTGCTAGTTAATAATTCGAATTTAAATTAAGTAAGACAAATTAACCTTCATCATTTTAAAACAATAACAAAAAGAAAACCTGTTTGCTTTTTACATATCTATTAAAATTTAAAAGAGGAAAAAAAAGTGAAAAAGCCAACGGCACGCAGTGTTCCTAAGTGGTCTCCCTCCCAAGTAATGACTGCGCTCGACGCTGCTTAACTTCGGTTATCGGACGAGAATCGGTGTTTTCAGCGTGATATGGCCGTTGCCGAGAGTGCTAGTTAATAATTCGAATTTAAATTAAGTGAGACAAATTAACCTTCATCATTTTAAAACAATAACAAAAAGAAAACATGTTTGCTTTTTTCGTATCTATTAAAATTTAAAAGAGGAAAAAAAAGTGAAAAAGTCAACGGCACGCAGTGTTCCTAAGTGGTCTCCCTCCCAAGTAGTGACTGCGCTTGACGCTGCTTAACTTCGGTTATCGGACGAGAACCGGTGTATTCAGCGTGATATGGCCGTTGCCGAGAGTGCTAGTTAATAATTTAAATTTAATTAACTTTCATCTTTATAAAACAATAACAAAAAGAAGATATGTTTGCTTTTTTCATATCTGGTGGAATTAGAAAGAGGAAACAAGAGTGAAAAAGCAAACGGCACGCAGTATTCTAAAGTACTGACTGCCCTCGAAGCTGCTAACGTCGGCGATCGGATGAGAACCGGTGTTCTCAGCGTGATATGGCCGTTGCCGAAAGTGCTAGATAATAATTCGAATTTAAATTAAGTGAGACAAATTAACCTTCATCTTTTTAAAACAATAACAAAAAGAAAATATGTTTGCTTTTTTCATATCTATTGGAATTTAAAAGAGGAAAAAAAAGTGAAAAAGCTAACGGCACGCAGTGTTCCGAAGTGGTCGCCCTCCCAAGTACTGACTGCGCTCGACGCTGCTTAACTTCGGTTATCGGACGAGAACCGGTGTATTCAGCGTGATATGGCCGTTGCCGAGAGTGCTAGTTAATAATTTGAATTTAATTAACTTTCATCTTTATAAAACAATAAAAAAAGATATGTTTGCTTTTTTCATATCTGGTGGAATTTGAAAGAGGAAACAAAAGTGAAAAAACAAACGGCACGCAGTATTCCCAAATACTGTATGCGCTCGACGCTGCTTAACTTCGGTGATCGGACGTGAACCGGTGTTTTCAGCGTGATATGGCCGTTGCCGAGAGTGCTAGTTAATAATTCGAATTTAAATTAAGTGAGATAAATTAACCTTCATCATTTTAAAACAATAACAAAAAGAAAACCTGTTTGCTTTTTTCATATCTATAAAAATTTAAAAGAGGAAAAAAAAAGTGAAAAAGCCAACGGCACGCAGTGTTCCTAAGTGGTCTCCCTCCCAAGTAATGACTGCGCTCGACGCTGCTTAACTTCGGTTATCGCACGAGAATCGGTGTTTTCAGCGTGATACTGCCGTTGCCGAGAGTGCTAGTTAATAATTTGAATTTAATTAACTTTCATCTTTATAAAACAATAACAAAAAGAAGATATGTTTGCTTTTTTCATATCTGGTGGAATTTGAAAGAGGAAACAAAAGTGAAAAAGCAAACGGCACGCAGTATTCCCAAGTACTGACTGCGCTCGACGCTGCTAACGTCGGCGATCGGACGAGAACCGGTGTTCTCAGCGTGATATGGCCGTTGCCGAGAGTGCTAGATAATAATTCGAATTAAAATTAAGTGAGACAAATTAACCTTCATCTTTTTAAAACAATAACAAAAAGAAAATATGTTTGCTTTTTTCATATCTAATGGAATTTAAAAGAGGAAAAAAAAGTGAAAACGCTAACGGCACGCAGTGTTCCTAAGTGGTCGCCCTCCCAAGTACTGACTGCGCTCGACGCTGCTTAACTTCGGTTATCGGACGAGAACCGGTGTATTCAGCGTGATATGGCCGTTGCCGAGAGTGCTAGTTAATAATTTGAATTTAATTAACTTTCATCTTTATAAAACAATAACAAAAAGATATGTTTGCTTTTTTCATATCTGGTGGAATTTGAAAGAGGAAACAAAAGTGAAAAAACAAACGGCACGCAGTATTCCCAAATACTGTATGCGCTCGACGCTGCTTAACTTCGGTGATCGGCCGTAAACCGGTGTTTTCAGCGTTATATGGCCGTTGCCGAGAGTGCTAGTTAATAATTCGAATTTAAATTAAGTGAGACAAATTAACCTTCATCATTTTAAAACAATAACAAAAAGAAAACCTGTTTGCTTTTTACATATCTATGAAAATTTAAAAGAGGAAAAAAAAGTGAAAAAGCCAACGGCACGCAGTGTTCCTAAGTGGTCTCCCTCCCACGTAATGACTGCGCTCTACGCTGCTTAACTTCGGTTATCGGACGACAATCGGTGTTTTCAGCGTGATATGGCCGTTGCCGAGAGTGCTAGTTAATAATTTGAATTTAATTAACTTTCATCTTTATAAAACAATAACAAAAAGAAGATATGTTTGCTTTTTTCATATCTGGTGGAATTTAAAGGAGGAAACAAAAGTGAAAAAGCCAACGGCACGCAGTATTCCCAAGTACTCTATGCGCTCGACGCTGCTTAACTTCGGTGATCGGACGTGAAACGGTGTTTTCAGCGTGATATGGCCGTTGCCGAGAGTGCTAGTTAATAATTCGAATTTAAATTAAGTGAGACAAATTAACCTTCATCATTTTAAAACAATAACAAAAAGAAAACATGTTTGCTTTTTTCATATCTATTAAAATTTAAAAGAGGAAAAAAAAGTGAAAAAGCCAACGGTACGCAGTGTTCCTAAGTGGTCTCTCTCTCCCATGTAGTGACTGCGCTCGACGCCGCTTAACTTCGGTTATCGGACGAGAACCGGTGTATTCAGCGTGATATGGCCGTTGCCGAGAGTGCTAGTTAATAATTTGAATTAATTAACTTTCATCTTTATAAAACAATAACAAAAAGATATGTTTGCTTTTTTCATATCTGGTGGAATTTGAAAGAGGAAACAAAAGTGAAAAAACAAACGGCACGCAGTATTCCCAAATACTGTATGCGCTCGACGCTGCTTAACTTCGGTGATCGGACGTAAACCGGTGTTTTCAGCGTTATATGGCCGTTGCCGAGAGTGCTAGTTAATAATTCGAATTTAAATTAAGTGAGACAAATTAACCTTCATCATTTTAAAACAATAACAAAAAGAAAACCTGTTTGCTTTTTACATATCTATTAAAATTTAAAAGAGGAAAAAAAAGTGAAAAAGCCAACGGCACGCAGTGTTCCTAAGTGGTCTCCCTCCCAAGTAATGACTGCGCTCTACGCTGCTTAACTTCGGTTATCGGACGAGAACCGGTGTATTCAGCGTGATATGGCCGTTGCCGAGAGTGCTAGTTAATAATTCGAATTTAAATTAAGTGAGACAAATTAACCTTCATCATTTTAAAACAATAACAAAAAGAAGATATGTTTGCTTTTTTCATATCTGGTGGAATTTAAAGGAGGAAACAAAAGTGAAAAAGCCAACGGCACGCAGTATTCCCAAGTACTCTATGCGCTCGACGCTGCTTAACTTCGGTGATCGGACGTGAAACGGTGTTTTCAGCGTGATATGGCCGTTGCCGAGAGTGCTAGTTAATAATTCGAATTTAAATTAAGTGAGACAAATTAACCTTCATCATTTTTAAACAATAACAAAAAGAAAACATGTTTGCTTTTTTCATATCTATTAAAATTTAAAAGAGGAAAAAAAGTGAAAAAGCCAACGGTACGCAGTGTTCCTAAGTGGTCTCTCTCTCCCATGTAGTGACTGCGCTCGACGCCGCTTAACTTCGGTTATCGGACGAGAACCGGTGTATTCAGCGTGATATGGCCGTTGCCGAGAGTGCTAGTTAATAATTTGAATTTAATTAACTTTCATCTTTATAAAACAATAACAAAAAGATATGTTTGCTTTTTTCATATCTGGTGGAATTTGAAAGAGGAAACAAAAGTGAAAAAACAAACGGCACGCAGTATTCCCAAATACTGTATGCGCTCGACGCTGCTTAACTTCGGTGATCGGACGTAAACCGGTGTTTTCAGCGTTATATGGCCGTTGCCGAGAGTGCTAGTTAATAATTCGAATTTAAATTAAGTGAGTCAAATTAACCTTCATCATTTTAAAACAATAACAAAAAGAAAACCTGTTTGCTTTTTACATATCTATTAAAATTTAAAAGAGGAAAAAAAAGTGAAAAAGCCAACGGCACGCAGTGTTCCTAAGTGGTCTCCCTCCCAAGTTATGACTGCGCTCTACGCTGCTTAACTTCGGTTATCGGACGAGAACCGGTGTATTCAGCGTGATATGCCCGTTGCCGAGAGTGCTAGTTAATAATTCGAATTTAAATTAAGTGAGACAAATTAACCTTCATCATTTTAAAACAATAACAAAAAGAAGATATGTTTGCTTTTTTCATATCTGGTGGAATTTAAAGGAGGAAACAAAAGTGAAAAAGCCAACGGCACGCAGTATTCCCAAGTACTCTATGCGCTCGACGCTGCTTAACTTCGGTGATCGGACGTTTTCAAATTCCACCAGATATGAAAAAAGCCAACATATCTTCTTTTTGTTATTGTTTTATAAAGATGAAAGTTAAGTAAATTCAAATTAAAAACTAGCACTCTCGGCAACGGCCATATCACGCTGAATACACCGGTTCTCGTCCGATAACCGAAGTTAGCAGCGTCGAGCGCAGTCACTACTTGGGAGGGAGACCACTAAGGAACACTGCGTGCCGTTGACTTTTTCACTTTTTTTTCCTCTTTTAAATTTTAATAGATATGAAAAAAGCAAACATGTTTTCTTTTTGTTATTGTTTTAAAATGATGAATGTTAATTTGTCTCACTTAATTTAAATTCGAATTATTAACTAGCACTCTCGGCAACGGCCATATCACACTGAAAACACCGATTCTCGTCCGATAACCGAAGTTAATCAGCGTCGAGCGCAGTCATTACTTGGGAGGGAGACCACTTAGGAACACTGCGTGACGTTGGCTTTTTCACTTTTTTTTTCCTCTTTGAAATTTTAATAGATATGTAAAAAGCAAACAGGTTTTCTTTTTGTTATTGTTTTATAAAGATGAAAGTTAAGTAAATTCAAATTATTAACTAGCACTCTCGGCAACGGCCATATCACGCTGAATACACCGGTTCTCGTCCGATAACCGAAGTTAGCAGCGTCGAGCGCAGTCACTACTTGGGAGGGAGACCACTTAGGAACACTGCGTGCCGTTGACTTTTTCACTTTTTTTTCCTCTTTTAAATTTTAATAGATATGAAAAAAGGAAACATGTTTTCTTTTTGTTAATGTTTTAAAATGATGAAGGTTAATTTGTCTCACTTAATTTAAATTCGAATTATTTACTAGCACTCTCGGCAACGGCCATATCACACTGAAAACACCGATTCTCGTCCGATAACCGAAGTTAATCAGCGTCGAGCGCAGTCATTACTTGGGAGGGAGACCACTTAGGAACACTGCGTGCCGTTGGCTTTTTCACTTTTTTTTTCCTCTTTGAAATTTTAATAGATATGTAAAAAGCAAACAGGTTTTCTTTTTGTTATTGTTTTAAAATGATGAAGGTTAATTTGTCTCACTTAATTTAAATTCGAATTATTAACTAGCACTCTCGCCAACGGCCATATAACGCTGAAAACACCGGTTTACGTCCGATCACCGAAGTTAAGCAGCGTCGAGCGCAGTCACTACTTGGGAGGGAGACCACTTAGGAACACTGCGTGCCGTTGACTTTTTCACTTTTTTTTCCTCTTTTAAATTTTAATAGATATGAAAAAAGGAAACATGTTTTCTTTTTGTTAATGTTTTAAAATGATGAAGGTTAATTTGTCTCACTTAATTTAAATTCGAATTATTAACTAGCACTCTCGGCAACGGCCATATCACACTGAAAACACCGATTCTCGTCCGATAACCGAAGTTAATCAGCGTCGAGCGCAGTCATTACTTGGGAGGGAGACCACTTAGGAACACTGCGTGCCGTTGGCTTTTTCACTTTTTTTTTCCTCTTTGAAATTTTAATAGATATGTAAAAAGCAAACAGGTTTTCTTTTTGTTATTGTTTTATAAAGATGAAAGTTAAGTAAATTCAAATTATTAACTAGCACTCTCGGCAACGGCCATATCACGCTGAATACACCGGTTCTCGTCCGATAACCGAAGTTAAGCAGCGTCGAGCGCAGTCAGTACTTGGGAGGGCGACCACTTAGGAAAGCTGCGTGCCGTTAGCTTTTTCACTTTTTTTTCCACTTTTAAATTCCAATAGATATGAAAAAAGCAAACATATTTTCTTTTTGTTATTGTTTTAAAAAGATGAAGGTTAATTTGTCTCACTTAATTTAAATTCGAATTATTATCTAGCACTCTCGGCAACGGCCATATCACCCTGAGAACACCGGTTCTCGTCCGATCGCCGACGTTAGCAGCGTCGAGCGCAGTCAGTACTTGGGAATACTGCGTGCCGTTTGCTTTTTCACTTTTGTTTCCTCTTTCAAATTCCACCAGATATGAAAAAAGCAAACATATCTTCTTTTTGTTATTGTTTTATAAAGATGAAAGTTAATTAAATTCAAATTATTAACTAGGACTCTCGGCAACGGCCATATCACGCTGAATACACCGATTCTCGTCCCATAACCGAAGTTAAGCAGCGTCGAGCGCAGTCATTACTTGGGAGGGAGACCACTTAGGATCACTGCGTGCCGTTGGGTTTTTCACTTTTTTTTCCTCTTTTAAATTTTAATAGATATGTAAAAAGCAAACAGGTTTTCTTTTTGTTATTGTTTTAAAATGATGAAGGTTAATTTGTCTCACTTAATTTAAATTCGAATTATTAACTAGCACTCTCGGCAACGGCCATATCACGATGAAAACACCGGTTCACGTCCGATCACCGAAGTTAAGCAGCGTCGAGCGCATACAGTGCTTGGGAATACTGCGTGCCGTTGGATTTTTCACTTTTGTTTCCTCTTTCAAAATCCACCAGATATGAAAAAAGCAAACATGTCTTCTTTTTTGTTATTGTTTTATAAAGATGAAAGTTAATTAAATTCAAATTATTAACTAGCACTCTCAGCAACGGCCATATCACGCTGAATACACCGGTTCTCGTCCGATAGCCGAAGTTAAGCAGCGTCGAGCGCAGTCACTACTAGGGAGGGAGACCACTTAGGAACACTGCGTGCCGTTGGCTTTTTCACTTTTTTTCCTCTTTTAAATTTTAATAGATATGAAAAAAGCAAACATGTTTTCTTTTTGTTATTGTTTTAAAATGATGAAGGTTAATTTGTCTCACTTAATTTAAATTCGAATTATTAACTAGCACTCTCGGCAACGGCCATATCACGCTGAAAACACCGGTTCACGTCCGATCACCGAAGTTAAGCAGCGTCGAGCGCATACAGTACTTGGGAATACTGCGTGCCGTTTGTTTTTTCACTTTTGTTTCCTCTTTCAAATTCCACCAGATATGAAAAAAGCAAACATATCTTATTTTTGTTATTGTTTTATAAAGATGAAAGTTAATTAAATTCAAATTATTAACCAGCACTTTCGGCAACGGCCATATCACGCTGAATACACCGGTTCTCGTCCGATAACCGAAGTTAAGCAGCGTCGAGCGCAGTCATTATTTGGGAGGGAGACCACTTAGGAACACTGCGTGCCGTTGGCTTTTTCACTTTTTTTCCTCTTTTAAATTTTAATAGATATGTAAAAAGCAAACAGGTTTTCTTTTTGTTATTGTTTTAAAATGATGAAGGTTAATTTGTCTCACTTAATTTAAATTCGAATTATTAACTAGCACCCTCGGCAACGGCCATATCACGCTGAAAACACCGATTCTCGTCCGATAACCAAAGTTAAGCAGCGTAGAGCGCAGTCATAACTTGGGAGGGAGACCACTTAGGAACACTGCGTGCCGTTGGCTTTTTCACTTTTTTTTCCTCTTTTAAATTTTAATAGATATGTAAAAAGCAAACAGGTTTTCTTTTTGTTATTGTTTTAAAATGATGAAGGTTAATTTGTCTCACTTAATTTAAATTCGAATTATTAACTAGCACTCTCGGCAACGGCCATATAACGCTGAAAACACCGGTTTACGTCCGATCACCGAAGTTAAGCAGCGTCGAGCGCATACAGTATTTGGGAATACTGCGTGCCGTTTGTTTTTTCACTTTTGTTTCCTCTTTCAAATTCCACCAGATATGAAAAAAGCAAACATATCTTTTTGTTATTGTTTTATAAAGATGAAAGTTAATTAAATTCAAATTATTAACTAGCACTCTCGGCAACGGCCATATCACGCTGAATACACCGGTTCTCGTCCGATAACCGAAGTTAAGCGGCGTCGAGCGCAGTCACTACATGGGAGAGAGAGACCACTTAGGAACACTGCGTACCGTTGGCTTTTTCACTTTTTTTTCCTCTTTTAAATTTTAATAGATATGAAAAAAGCAAACATGTTTTCTTTTTGTTATTGTTTTAAAATGATGAAGGTTAATTTGTCTCACTTAATTTAAATTCGAATTATTAACTAGCACTCTCGGCAACGGCCATATCACGCTGAAAACACCGTTTCACGTCCGATCACCGAAGTTAAGCAGCGTCGAGCGCATAGAGTACTTGGGAATACTGCGTGCCGTTGGCTTTTTCACTTTTGTTTCCTCCTTTAAATTCCACCAGATATGAAAAAAGCAAACATATCTTCTTTTTGTTATTGTTTTATAAAGATGAAAGTTAATTAAATTCAAATTATTAACTAGCACTCTCGGCAACGGCCATATCACGCTGAAAACACCGATTGTCGTCCGATAACCGAAGTTAAGCAGCGTAGAGCGCAGTCATTACGTGGGAGGGAGACCACTTAGGAACACTGCGTGCCGTTGGCTTTTTCACTTTTTTTTCCTCTTTTAAATTTTCATAGATATGTAAAAAGCAAACAGGTTTTCTTTTTGTTATTGTTTTAAAATGATGAAGGTTAATTTGTCTCACTTAATTTAAATTCGAATTATTAACTAGCACTCTCGGCAACGGCCATATAACGCTGAAAACACCGGTTTACGTCCGATCACCGAAGTTAAGCAGCGTCGAGCGCATACAGTATTTGGGAATACTGCGTGCCGTTTGTTTTTTCACTTTTGTTTCCTCTTTCAAATTCCACCAGATATGAAAAAAGCAAACATATCTTTTTGTTATTGTTTTATAAAGATGAAAGTTAATTAAATTCAAATTATTAACTAGCACTCTCGGCAACGGCCATATCACGCTGAATACACCGGTTCTCGTCCGATAACCGAAGTTAAGCAGCGTCGAGCGCAGTCAGTACTTGGGAGGGCGACCACTTAGGAACACTGCGTGCCGTTAGCGTTTTCACTTTTTTTTCCTCTTTTAAATTCCATTAGATATGAAAAAAGCAAACATATTTTCTTTTTGTTATTGTTTTAAAAAGATGAAGGTTAATTTGTCTCACTTAATTTTAATTCGAATTATTATCTAGCACTCTCGGCAACGGCCATATCACGCTGAGAACACCGGTTCTCGTCCGATCGCCGACGTTAGCAGCGTCGAGCGCAGTCAGTACTTGGGAATACTGCGTGCCGTTTGCTTTTTCACTTTTGTTTCCTCTTTCAAATTCCACCAGATATGAAAAAAGCAAACATATCTTCTTTTTGTTATTGTTTTATAAAGATGAAAGTTAATTAAATTCAAATTATTAACTAGCACTCTCGGCAACGGCAGTATCACGCTGAAAACACCGATTCTCGTGCGATAACCGAAGTTAAGCAGCGTCGAGCGCAGTCATTACTTGGGAGGGAGACCACTTAGGAACACTGCGTGCCGTTGGCTTTTTCACTTTTTTTTTCCTCTTTTAAATTTTTATAGATATGAAAAAAGCAAACAGGTTTTCTTTTTGTTATTGTTTTAAAATGATGAAGGTTAATTTATCTCACTTAATTTAAATTCGAATTATTAACTAGCACTCTCGGCAACGGCCATATCACGCTGAAAACACCGGTTCACGTCCGATCACCGAAGTTAAGCAGCGTCGAGCGCATACAGTATTTGGGAATACTGCGTGCCGTTTGTTTTTTCACTTTTGTTTCCTCTTTCAAATTCCACCAGATATGAAAAAAGCAAACATATCTTTTTTTATTGTTTTATAAAGATGAAAGTTAATTAAATTCAAATTATTAACTAGCACTCTCGGCAACGGCCATATCACGCTGAATACACCGGTTCTCGTCCGATAACCGAAGTTAAGCAGCGTCGAGCGCAGTCAGTACTTGGGAGGGCGACCACTTCGGAACACTGCGTGCCGTTAGCTTTTTCACTTTTTTTTCCTCTTTTAAATTCCAATAGATATGAAAAAAGCAAACATATTTTCTTTTTGTTATTGTTTTAAAAAGATGAAGGTTAATTTGTCTCACTTAATTTAAATTCGAATTATTATCTAGCACTTTCGGCAACGGCCATATCACGCTGAGAACACCGGTTCTCATCCGATCGCCGACGTTAGCAGCTTCGAGGGCAGTCAGTACTTTAGAATACTGCGTGCCGTTTGCTTTTTCACTTTTGTTTCCTCTTTCTAATTCCACCAGATATGAAAAAAGCAAACATATCTTCTTTTTGTTATTGTTTTATAAAGATGAAAGTTAATTAAATTTAAATTATTAACTAGCACTCTCGGCAACGGCCATATCACGCTGAATACACCGGTTCTCGTCCGATAACCGAAGTTAAGCAGCGTCAAGCGCAGTCACTACTTGGGAGGGAGACCACTTAGGAACACTGCGTGCCGTTGACTTTTTCACTTTTTTTTCCTCTTTTAAATTTTAATAGATACGAAAAAAGCAAACATGTTTTCTTTTTGTTATTGTTTTAAAATGATGAAGGTTAATTTGTCTCACTTAATTTAAATTCGAATTATTAACTAGCACTCTCGGCAACGGCCATATCACGCTGAAAACACCGATTCTCGTCCGATAACCGAAGTTAAGCAGCGTCGAGCGCAGTCATTACTTGGGAGGGAGACCACTTAGGAACACTGCGTGCCGTTGGCTTTTTCACTTTTTTTTCCTCTTTTAAATTTTAATAGATATGTAAAAAGCAAACAGGTTTTCTTTTTGTTATTGTTTTAAAATGATGAAGGTTAATTTGTCTTACTTAATTTAAATTCGAATTATTAACTAGCACTCTCGGCAACGGCCATATAACGCTGAAAACACCGGTTTACGTCCGATCACCGAAGTTAAGCAGCGTCGAGCGCATACAGTATTTGGGAATACTGCGTGCCGTTTGTTTTTTCACTTTTGTTTCCTCTTTCAAATTCCACCAGATATGAAAAAAGCAAACATATCTTTTTTTATTGTTTTATAAAGATGAAAGTTAATTAAATTCAAATTATTAACTAGCACTCTCGGCAACGGCCATATCACGCTGAATACACCGGTTCTCGTCCGATAACCGAAGTTAAGCAGCGTCGAGCGCAGTCAGTACTTGGGAGGGCGACCACTTAGGAACACTGCGTGCCGTTAGCTTTTTCACTTTTTTTTCCTCTTTTAAATTCCAATAGATATGAAAAAAGCAAACATATTTTCTTTTTGTTATTGTTTTAAAAAGATGAAGGTTAATTTGTCTCACTTAATTTAAATTCGAATTATTATCTAGCACTCTCGGCAACGGCCATATCACGCTGAGAACACCGGTTCTCGTCCGATCGCCGACGTTAGCAGCGTCGAGCGCAGTCAGTACTTGGGAATACTGCGTGCCGTTTGCTTTTTCACTTTTGTTTCCTCTTTCAAATTCCACCAGATATGAAAAAAGCCAACATATCTTCTTTTTGTTATTGTTTTATAAAGATGAAAGTTAAGTAAATTCAAATTAAAAACTAGCACTCTCGGCAACGGCCATATCACGCTGAATACACCGGTTCTCGTCCGATAACCGAAGTTAGCAGCGTCGAGCGCAGTCACTACTTGGGAGGGAGACCACTAAGGAACACTGCGTGCCGTTGACTTTTTCACTTTTTTTTCCTCTTTTAAATTTTAATAGATATGAAAAAAGCAAACATGTTTTCTTTTTGTTATTGTTTTAAAATGATGAATGTTAATTTGTCTCACTTAATTTAAATTCGAATTATTAACTAGCACTCTCGGCAACGGCCATATCACACTGAAAACACCGATTCTCGTCCGATAACCGAAGTTAATCAGCGTCGAGCGCAGTCATTACTTGGGAGGGAGACCACTTAGGAACACTGCGTGACGTTGGCTTTTTCACTTTTTTTTTCCTCTTTGAAATTTTAATAGATATGTAAAAAGCAAACAGGTTTTCTTTTTGTTATTGTTTTATAAAGATGAAAGTTAAGTAAATTCAAATTATTAACTAGCACTCTCGGCAACGGCCATATCACGCTGAATACACCGGTTCTCGTCCGATAACCGAAGTTAGCAGCGTCGAGCGCAGTCACTACTTGGGAGGGAGACCACTTAGGAACACTGCGTGCCGTTGACTTTTTCACTTTTTTTTCCTCTTTTAAATTTTAATAGATATGAAAAAAGGAAACATGTTTTCTTTTTGTTAATGTTTTAAAATGATGAAGGTTAATTTGTCTCACTTAATTTAAATTCGAATTATTTACTAGCACTCTCGGCAACGGCCATATCACACTGAAAACACCGATTCTCGTCCGATAACCGAAGTTAATCAGCGTCGAGCGCAGTCATTACTTGGGAGGGAGACCACTTAGGAACACTGCGTGCCGTTGGCTTTTTCACTTTTTTTTTCCTCTTTGAAATTTTAATAGATATGTAAAAAGCAAACAGGTTTTCTTTTTGTTATTGTTTTATAAAGATGAAAGTTAAGTAAATTCAAATTATTAACTAGCACTCTCGGCAACGGCCATATCACGCTGAATACACCGGTTCTCGTCCGATAACCGAAGTTAGCAGCGTCGAGCGCAGTCACTACTTGGGAGGGAGACCACTTAGGAACACTGCGTGCCGTTGACTTTTTCACTTTTTTTTCCTCTTTTAAATTTTAATAGATATGAAAAAAGGAAACATGTTTTCTTTTTGTTAATGTTTTAAAATGATGAAGGTTAATTTGTCTCACTTAATTTAAATTCGAATTATTAACTAGCACTCTCGGCAACGGCCATATCACACTGAAAACACCGATTCTCGTCCGATAACCGAAGTTAATCAGCGTCGAGCGCAGTCATTACTTGGGAGGGAGACCACTTAGGCACACTGCGTGCCGTTGGCTTTTTCACTTTTTGTTTCCTCTTTCAAATTCCACCAGATATGAAAAAAGCAAACATATCTTCTTTTTGTTATTGTTTTATAAAGATGAAAGTTAAGTAAATTCAAATTATTAACTAGCACTCTCGGCAACGGCCATATCACGCTGAATACACCGGTTCTCGTCCGATAAACGAAGTTAGCAGCGTCGAGCGCAGTCACTACTTGGGAGGGAGACCACTTAGGAACACTGCGTGCCGTTGACTTTTTCACTTTTTTTTCCTCTTTTAAATTTTAATAGATATGAAAAAAGGAAACATGTTTTCTTTTTGTTAATGTTTTAAAATGATGAAGGTTAATTTGTCTCACTTAATTTAAATTCGAATTATTAACTAGCACTCTCGGCAACGGCCATATCACACTGAAAACACCGATTCTCGTCCGATAACCGAAGTTAATCAGCGTCGAGCGCAGTCATTACTTGGGAGGGAGACCACTTAGGAACACTGCGTGCCGTTGGCTTTTTCACTTTTTTTTTCCTCTTTGAAATTTTAATAGATATGTAAAAAGCAAACAGGTTTTCTTTTTGTTATTGTTTTATAAAGATGAAAGTTAAGTAAATTCAAATTATTAACTAGCACTCTCGGCAACGGCCATATCACGCTGAATACACCGGTTCTCGTCCGATAACCGAAGTTAGCAGCGTCGAGCGCAGTCACTACTTGGGAGGGAGACCACTTAGGAACACTGCGTGCCGTTGACTTTTTCACTTTTTTTTCCTCTTTTAAATTTTAATAGATATGAAAAAAGGAAACATGTTTTCTTTTTGTTAATGTTTTAAAATGATGAAGGTTAATTTGTCTCACTTAATTTAAATTCGAATTATTAACTAGCACTCTCGGCAACGGCCATATCACACTGAAAACACCGATTCTCGTCCGATAACCGAAGTTAATCAGCGTCGAGCGCAGTCATTACTTGGGAGGGAGACCACTTAGGCACACTGCGTGCCGTTGGCTTTTTCACTTTTTGTTTCCTCTTTCAAATTCCACCAGATATGAAAAAAGCAAACATATCTTCTTTTTGTTATTGTTTTATAAAGATGAAAGTTAAGTAAATTCAAATTATTAACTAGCACTCTCGGCAACGGCCATATCACGCTGAATACACCGGTTCTCGTCCGATAAACGAAGTTAGCAGCGTCGAGCGCAGTCACTACTTGGGAGGGAGACCACTTAGGAACACTGCGTGCCGTTGACTTTTTCACTTTTTTTTCCTCTTTTAAATTTTAATAGATATGAAAAAAGGAAACATGTTTTCTTTTTGTTAATGTTTTAAAATGATGAAGGTTAATTTGTCTCACTTAATTTAAATTCGAATTATTAACTAGCACTCTCGGCAACGGCCATATCACACTGAAAACACCGATTCTCGTCCGATAACCGAAGTTAATCAGCGTCGAGCGCAGTCATTACTTGGGAGGGAGACCACTTAGGAACACTGCGTGCCGTTGGCTTTTTCACTTTTTTTTTCCTCTTTGAAATTTTAATAGATATGTAAAAAGCAAACAGGTTTTCTTTTTGTTATTGTTTTAAAATGATGAAGGTTAATTTGTCTCACTTAATTTAAATTGGAATTATTAACTAGCACTCTCGCCAACGGCCATATAACGCTGAAAACACCGGTTTACGTCCGATCACCGAAGTTAAGCAGCGTCGAGCGCAGTCACTACTTGGGAGGGAGACCAATTAGGAACACTGCGTGCCGTTGACTTTTTCACTGTTTTTTCCTCTTTTAAATTTTAATAGATATGAAAAAAGGAAACATGTTTTCTTTTTGTTAATGTTTTAAAATGATGAAGGTTAATTTGTCTCACTTAATTTAAGTTCGAATTATTAACTAGCACTCTCGGCAACGGCCATATCACACTGAAAACACCGATTCTCGTCCGATAACCGAAGTTAATCAGCGTCGAGCGCAGTCATTACTTGGGAGGGAGACCACTTAGGAACACTGCGTGCCGTTGGCTTTTTCACTTTTTTTTTCCTCTTTGAAATTTTAATAGATATGTAAAAAGCAAACAGGTTTTCTTTTTGTTATTGTTTTAAAATGATGAAGGTTAATTTGTCTCACTTAATTTAAATTCGAATTATTAACTAGCACTCTCGCCAACGGCCATATAACGCTGAAAACACCGGTTTACGTCCGATCACCGAAGTTAAGCAGCGTCGAGCGCATACAGTACTTGGGAATACTGCGTGCCGTTGGCTTTTTCACTTTTGTTTCCTCCTTTAAATTCCACCAGATATGAAAAAAGCAAACATATCTTCTTTTTGTTATTGTTTTATAAAGATGAAGGTTAATTAAATTCAAATTATTAACTAGCACTCTCGGCAACGGCAATATCACGCTGAATACACCGGTTCTCGTCCGATAACCGAAGTTAAGCAGCGTCGAGCGCAGTCAGTACTTGGGAGGGCGACCACTTAGGAACACTGCGTGCCGTTAGCTTTTTCACTTTTTTTTCCTCTTTAAAATTCCAATAGATATGAAAAAAGCAAACATATTTTCTTTTTGTTATTGTTTTAAAAAGATGAAGGTTAATTTGTCTCACTTAATTTAAATTCGAATTATTAACTAGCACTCTCGGTAACGGCCATATCACGCTGAAAACACCGGTTCACGTCCGATCACCGAAGTTAAGCAGCGTCGAGCGCATACAGTACTTGGGAATACTGCGTGCCGTTGGCTTTTTCACTTTTGTTTCCTCCTTTAAATTCCAGCAGATATGAAAAAAGCAAACATATCTTTTTGTTATTGTTTTATAAAGATGAAAGTTAAGTAAATTCAAATTATTAACTAGCACTCTCGGCAACGGCCATATCACGCTGAAAACACCGGTTAACGTCCGATCACCGAAGTTAAGCAGCGTCGAGCGCATACAGTACTTGGGAATACTGCGTGCCGTTGGCTTTTTCACTTTTGTTTCCTCTTTCAAATTCCACCAGATATGAAAAAAGCAAACATATCTTCTTTTTGTTATTGTTTTATAAAGATGAAAGTTAAGTAAATTCAAATTATTAACTAGCACTCTCGGCAACGGCCATATCACGCTGAATACACCGGTTCTCGTCCGATAACCGAAGTTAGCAGCGTCGAGCGCAGTCACTACTTGGGAGGGAGACCACTTAGGAACACTGCGTGCCGTTGCCTTTTTCACTTTTTTTTCCTCTTTTAAATTTTAATAGATATGAAAAAAGGAAACATGTTTTCTTTTTGTTAATGTTTTAAATGATGAAGGTTAATTTGTCTCACTTAATTTAAATTCGAATTATTAACTTGCACTCTCGGCAACGGCCATATCACACTGAAAACACCGATTCTCGTCCGATAACCGAAGTTAATCAGCGTCGAGCGCAGTCAGTACTTGGGAGGGTGACCACTTAGGAACACTGCGTGCCGTTAGCTTTTTCACTTTCTTTTCCTCTTTAAAATTCCAATAGATATGAAAAAAGCAAACATATTTTCTTTTTGTTATTGTTTTAAAAAGATGAAGGTTAATTTGTCTCACTTAATTTAAATTCGAATTATTAACTAGCACTCTCGGTAACGGCCAGATCACGCTGAAAACACCGGTTCACGTCCGATCACCGAAGTTAAGCAGCGTCGAGCGCATACAGTACTTGGGAATACTGCGTGCCGTTGGCTTTTTCACTTTTGTTTCCTCCTTTAAATTCCAGCAGATATGAAAAAAGCAAACATATCTTTTTGTTATTGTTTTATAATGATGAAGGTTAATTAAATTCAAATTATTAACTAGCACTCTCGGCAACGGCCATATCACGCTGAATACACCGGTTCTCGTCCGATAACCGAAGTTAAGCAGCGTCGAGCGCAGTCACTACTTGGGAGTAGACCACTTAGGAACACTGCGTGCCGTTGACTTTTCCACTTTTTTTTCCTCTTTTAAATTTTAATAGATATGAAAAAAGCAAACATGTTTTCTTTTTGTTATTGTTTTAAAATGATGAAGGTTAATTTGTCTCACTTAATTTAAATTCGAATTATTAACTAGCACTCTCGGCAACGGCCATATCACGCTGAAAACACCGGTTTACGTCCGATCACCGAAGTTAAGCAGTGTCGAGCGCATACAGTATTTGAAAATACTGCGTGCCGTTTGTTTTTTAACTTTTGTTTCCTCTTTCAAATTCCACCAGATATGAAAAAAGCAAACATATCTTTTTGTTATTGTTTTATAAAGATGAAAGTTAATTAAATTCAAATTATTAACTAGCACTCTCGGTAACGGCCATATCACGCTGAATACACCGGCTCTCGTCCGATAACCGAAGTTAAGCAGCGTCGAGCGCATTCAGTACTTGGGAGGGCGACCACTTAGGAACACTGCGTGCCGTTAGCTTTTTCACTTTTTTTCCCTCTTTTAAATTCCAATAGATATGAAAAAAGCAAACATATTTTCTTTTTGTTATTGTTTTAAAAAGATGAAGGTTAATTTGTCTCACTTAATTTAAATTCGAATTATTATCTAGCACTCTCGGCAACGGCCATATCACGCTGAGAACACCGGTTCTCGTCCGATCGCCGACGTTAGCAGCGTCGAGCGCAGTCAGTACTTGGGAATACTGCGTGCCGTTTGCTTTTTCACTTTTGTTTCCTCTTTCAAATTCCACCAGATATGAAAAAAGCAAACATATCTTCTTTTTGTTATTGTTTTATAAAGATGAAAGTTAATTAAATTCAAATTATTAACTAGCACTCTCGGCAACGGCCATATCACGCTGAATACACCGATTCTCGTCCCGTAACCGAAGTTAAGCAGCGTCGAGCGCAGTCATTACTTGGGAGGGAGACCACTTAGGATCACTGCGTGCCGTTGGCTTTTTCACTTTTTTTTCCTCTTTTAAATTTTAATAGATATGAAAAAAGCAAACATATTTTCTTTTTGTTATTGTTTTAAAAAGATGAAGGTTAATTTGTCTCACTTAATTTAAATTCGAATTATTATCTAGCACTCTCGGCAACGGCCATATCACGCTGAGAACACCGGTTCTCGTCCGATCGCCGACGTTAGCAGCGTCGAGCGCAGTCAGTACTTGGGAATACTGCGTGCCGTTTGCTTTTTCACTTTTGTTTCCTCTTTCAAATTCCACCAGATATGAAAAAAGCAAACATATCTTCTTTTTGTTATTGTTTTATAAAGATGAAAGTTAATTAAATTCAAATTATTAACTAGCACTCTCGGCAACGGCCATATCACGCTGAATACACCGATTCTCGTCCCATAACCGAAGTTAAGCAGCGTCGAGCGCAGTCACTACTAGGGAGGGAGACCACTTAGGAACACTGCGTGCCGTTGACTTTTTCACTTTTTTTTCCTCTTTTAAATTTTAATAGATATGAAAAAAGCAAACATGTTTTCTTTTTGTTATTGTTTTAAAATGATGAAGGTTAATTTGTCTCACTTAATTTAAATTCGAATTATTAACTAGCACTCTCGGCAACGGCCATATCACGCTGAAAACACCGGTTTACGTCCGATCACCGAAGTTAAGCAGCGTCGAGCGCATACAGTATTTGGGAATACTGCGTGCCGTTTGTTTTTTAACTTTTGTTTCCTCTTTCAAATTCC
Source organism: Phalangium opilio (assembly GCF_054372755.1). Lineage (NCBI taxonomy): Eukaryota > Metazoa > Arthropoda > Arachnida > Opiliones > Phalangiidae > Phalangium > Phalangium opilio. The sequence continues at coordinate 3,012,252 of NW_028324173.1, forward strand.
ACCAGATATGAAAAAAGCAAACATATCTTTTTGTTATTGTTTTATAAAGATGAAAGTTAATTAAATTCAAATTATTAACTAGCACTCTCGGCAACGGCCATATCACGCTGAATACACCGGCTCTCGTCCGATCACCGAAGTTAAGCAGCGTCGAGCGCAGTCAGTACTTGGGAGGGCGACCACTTAGGAACACTGCGTGCCGTTAGCTTTTTCACTTTTTTTTCTTCTTTTAAATTCCAATAGATATGAAAAAAAGCAAACATATTTTCTTTTTGTTATTGTTTTAAAAAGATGAAGGTTAATTTGTCTCACTTAATTTAAATTCGAATTATTATCTAGCACTCTCGGCAACGGCCATATCACGCTGAGAACACCGGTTCTCGTCCGATCGCCGACGTTAGCAGCGTCGAGCGCAGTCAGTACTTGGGAATACTGCGTGCCGTTTGCTTTTTCACTTTTGTTTCCTCTTTCAAATTCCACCAGATATGAAAAAAGCAAACATATCTTCTTTTTGTTATTGTTTTATAAAGATGAAAGTTAATTAAAATCAAATTATTAACTAGCACTCTCGGCAACGGCCATATCACGCTGAATACACCGATTCTCGTCCCATAACCGAAGTTAAGCAGCGTCGAGCGCAGTCATTACTTGGGAGGGAGACCACTTAGGATCACTGCGTGCCGTTGGCTTTTTCACTTTTTTTTCCTCTTTTAAATTTTAATAGATATGAAAAAAGCAAACATATTTTCTTTTTGTTATTGTTTTAAAAGATGAAGGTTAATTTTAGTGCTTTAAACCGAACACAGTTATCTGATTTGTGATCCGAACAGATCAAATATCTTTGGTTGACTTCAGCTATCAGTTAAACAGTTGAGAGCCATTTTCACTTCAGATCAGATGCCTTTTTGTGATACACATTCGGATCAAATCATATCTGACATAAAAACGAGATTGTAGACATTTAAAACAGATATCTGTGGCATCGGTCGTAGTTTCGGATTAATATCTATTAAGAATTTATACGCTTCAACAGTAGCGTCGCTAGGGTTTGAAATTTTGGGGGGGGGGCAAATCTGGGCAAACTAGTTATTATAAGAAATTAAGAAAAAAAATTGCATAATGGGTTCATTGGAAAATGTGTAGACCTTTAAAACTATCCGTAAATTTGTGTCAACGTGAAATTATTCGTATTTTAAAGATATACAACCTTTTATTGATAAAAACTACGGAACCGATTATGAAGGAATTTCACTCGTCTTAAGTTCATTTTTAGTTTTGGTTAGCTTTTAGTCCACACTAGTGGGACTTCCTTCGAAAGAATATGAAACATTTTACTTGTCTCCATCTGTTCTTTTCTTCAAAATTGTATTGCTTGATATTGAAATTCATCTATGCAGAGATGAAAGTTAACGAATCTATCATTATAATTTTTTTATATATTGCTACAGAATATTAGGTTGCTAACAGCAATTTTTTGGTAGGGTTTACGGATTATTTTGGGGGGGGGCTAAGTTTGGAATTTGGGAGGGCTATAGCCCCCCCAAAAAAGGCCTAGCGACGCCACTGCTCTTCAAATGTATTCATAACGCATATACTTAAAAAAATCCAGACAAATTGTATATTGTAAAAAAGCAAACATATCTTTTTGTTATTGTTTTATAAAGATGAAAGTTAATTAAATTCAAATTATTAACTAGCACTCTCGGCAACGGCCATATCACGCTGAATACACCGGCTCTCGTCCGATCACCGAAGTTAAGCAGCGTCGAGCGCAGTCAGTACTTGGGAGGGCGACCACTTAGGAACACTGCGTGCCGTTAGCTTTTTCACTTTTTTTTCTTCTTATAAATTCCAATAGATATGAAAAAAAGCAAACATATTTTCTTTTTGTTATTGTTTTAAAAAGATGAAGGTTAATTTGTCTCACTTAATTTAAATTCGAATTATTATCTAGCACTCTCGGCAACGGCCATATCACGCTGAGAACACCGGTTCTCGTCCGATCGCCGACGTTAGCAGCGTCGAGCGCAGTCAGTACTTGGGAATACTGCGTGCCGTTTGCTTTTTCACTTTTGTTTCCTCTTTCAAATTCCACCAGATATGAAAAAAGCAAACATATCTTCTTTTTGTTATTGTTTTATAAAGATGAAAGTTAATTAAATTCAAATTATTAACTAGCACTCTCGGCAACGGCCATATCACGCTGAATACACCGATTCTCGTCCCATAACCGAAGTTAAGCAGCGTCGAGCGCAGTCATTACTTGGGAGGGAGACCACTTAGGATCACTGCGTGCCGTTGGCTTTTTCACTTTTTTTTCCTCTTTTAAATTTTAATAGATATGAAAAAAGCAAACATATTTTCTTTTTGTTATTGTTTTAAAAGATGAAGGTTAATTTTAGTGCTTTAAACCGAACACAGTTATCTGATTTGTGATCCGAACAGATCAAATATCTTTGGTTGACTTCAGCTATCAGTTAAACAGTTGAGAGCCATTTTCACTTCAGATCAGATGCCTTTTTGTGATACACATTCGGATCAAATCATATCTGACATAAAAACGAGATTGTAGACATTTAAAACAGATATCTGTGGCATCGGTCGTAGTTTCGGATTAATATCTATTAAGAATTTATACGCTTCAACAGTAGCGTCGCTAGGGTTTGAAATTTTGGGGGGGGGGCAAATCTGGGCAAACTAGTTATTATAAGAAATTAAGAAAAAAAATTGCATAATGGGTTCATTGGAAAATGTGTAGACCTTTAAAACTATCCGTAAATTTGTGTCAACGTGAAATTATTCGTATTTTAAAGATATACAACCTTTTATTGATAAAAACTACGGAACCGATTATGAAGGAATTTCACTCGTCTTAAGTTCATTTTTAGTTTTGGTTAGCTTTTAGTCCACACTAGTGGGACTTCCTTCGAAAGAATATGAAACATTTTACTTGTCTCCATCTGTTCTTTTCTTCAAAATTGTATTGCTTGATATTGAAATTCATCTATGCAGAGATGAAAGTTAACGAATCTATCATTATAATTTTTTTATATATTGCTACAGAATATTAGGTTGCTAACAGCAATTTTTTGGTAGGGTTTACGGATTATTTTGGGGGGGGGCTAAGTTTGGAATTTGGGAGGGCTATAGCCCCCCCAAAAAAGGCCTAGCGACGCCACTGCTCTTCAAATGTATTCATAACGCATATACTTAAAAAAATCCAGACAAATTGTATATTTGTTGGAAGTTGGATGTCGAGGAAAACAGTTCAGTTTATTTTCCCAAACAATTGACTTGGTACTATTAGAGATGTGAGTCGGTAAATTACCGGTGGTAATTTTCCAAATTTCCGTAATTTTATTATGGTATGAATTATCAGACATTTTTAAAATTTTTGAGCTCTGGGAGTGAAACCAAGTGTACTAACCTTCCAGAGAATAAAACAATGTCCTTTCTTACTTCGGAGTCCCCTTTTCCTCTATACCCCTTTCGTTCATGCGGCTGTTCTAGCTTAAAATAGTGGTTCACACATCCTCATATCAAATGTGGATGAGAGGGAAAGTATGACAATGGCCATAGAGCCTGTGTTAAAAAACGTGGACATCAAAGTTTCGCCAATAACTATTTAGTCAATTTAGTCTACTAGTGACTGATGGACTTGCAAACTCTCGACTGAAAGTAGTTCAGACATTTATTCTCCTTGGTTTAACCATAGCCCACTCGATCACGCTAAAGCTAAATTACCGAGATTTGTTTTAAACGTATCTAGTTTTACGTGCTCTTCTATTGCTTCGATAACCTTACTTAAATACTTCAAATACCTTTTAAAAGATTACCAGCTACTCTGTCCTTCCTACAAACACAAATCGAGGAAGTTCTAGCATACACAATAGCAGACGACGGTAACCGAGTAACCGCGAATTAACACAAGACCTATTTTAAGGGAGTGAACAGGCCCAGTATAGCTACGCCAATAAAACGGTCAACTACGGCGAAACTCTGACGACTCGCGACTTTTGGCCATTTTCATACTTTTGCTCTCATTCACATTTGCTCATATTGTTAGTCACTTAAGTAGTGTTTTCTTAAAAGCCGGACCAAGTAGTCACACGCACATGCTAGTGCTCTTTAATTTTGAACAAGGGCTCATTACGCGTAAAAGGTCATTTTATATTCAATGATTAACTATTACTGTATTTACTTCCAAATGGACTTGCCAGGAACCAGCCAGCACTAAAAATAGTTAGATAAAGATCTGATTATAAATACAACCATTCCAGTACACATGAAAACCTTCAATTATCTAGTAAAGACAGAGATACAGAGATTCATGTAATTTTAGAAGCGGGAATAGAGAACAGGGTACTTTTTGCGTGCGTCAAAGTCCACGACACCCTTCCTCGAGATTGGGGGGGGTATGAAAGAAGAGGCTGGTCATTGTGACGGAAGTAAAAAGCAACGATGTATTTTTGGCCGTCACCGTCAGCAACGTCATCAAAACATAGTTTAGTGAGCCAATAAGATAATTTCAAATTTTTGTTACGAGTTGAAGAGATTGGATCTTCAATCCAGCTAATAAAATTACACGGATCCCTGGTCAAGACTAGTCACTGGGTTTTGATAAATCATAGGCATCCTCTCGTGTGAAAACTTCTTTCTATCTTGTTTAATAGGTGGAATAAATTACAATCGCGAACAGTGTTGTGATTTTTTCTGGACAAATTTTTGACCGAATTCAGCTTATTTACCTATAAAATACTCATTAAATGTGATTTCATATCATTTGATCAATAAATAAAAATGTACCTTTATTTTTAATAACATTTTCAAAATCGACGTTTCTCGGCCAGAGAAGCACATTTTGAGAATGTTTTCACTATTTTCAAATATAACCACTGAAACCATTTTTTTGTACTTTTTGCTTTAATTCAAGCAAATATAACGATATTCATCCAAAAAACTGTTAAAATTCAATTTCCAATAAGAAATCGTTGTCACGGATTTTGTATCTTGAAGAAAAAAACTAGCGATTTTTTCGGTACACTTTTGAATGCATTTTTTTCTGGACAAATTTTGGACCGAATTCAGCTTTATTACCTATAAAATACTCATTAAAAGTGATTTCATCTCGATTGATCAATAAATAAAATTGAACCTCGATTTTTAATAACATTTTCAAAATCGACGTTTCTCGGCCAGTGAAGCACATTTTGAGAATTTTTTCACTATTTTCAAATATAACCACTGAAACCATTTTTTTGTACTTTTTGCTTTAATTCAAGCAAATATAACGATATTCATCCAAAAAACTGTTAAAATTCAATTTCCAATAAGAAATCGTTGTCACGGATTTTGTATCTTGAAGAAAAAAAACATGCGATTTTTTCGGTACACTTTTTAAGGAATTTTTTTCTGGACAAATTTTTGACCGAATTCGGCTTATTTACCTATAAAATACTCATTAAAAGTGATTTCATCTCGATTGATCAATAAATAAAAATGAACCTCGATTTTTAATAACATTTTCAAAATCGACGTTTCTCGGCCAGAGAAGCACATTTTGAGAATTTTTTCACTATTTTAAAATATAACCACTGAAACCACTATTTTTGTAGTTTTTGCTTTAATTCAAGCAAATATAACGATATTCATCCAAAAAACTGTTTAAATTCAATTTCCAATAAGAAATCGTTGTCACGGATTTTGTATCTTGAAGAAAAAAACTAGCGATTTTTTCGGTACACTTTTGAATGCATTTTTTCTTGGACAAATTTTGGACCGAATTCAGCTTTATTACCTATAAAATACTCATTAAAAGTGATTTCATCTCGATTGATCAATAAATAAAATTGAACCTCGATTTTTAATAACATTTTCAAAATCGACGTTTCTCGGCCAGTGAAGCACATTTTGAGAATTTTTTCACTATTTTCAAATATAACCACTGAAACCATTTTTTTTGTACTTTTTGCTTTAATTCAAGCAAATATAACGATATTCATCCAAAAAACTGTTAAAATTCAATTTCCAATAAGAAATCGTTGTCACGGATTTTGTATCTTGAAGAAAAAAAACAACCGATATTTTCGGTACACTTTTGAATGCATTTTTTTCTGGACAAATTTTTGACCGAATTCAGCTTATTTACCTATAAAATACTCATTAAAAGTGATTTCATCTCGATTGATCAATAAATAAAATTGAACCTCGATTTTTAATAACATTTTCAAAATCGACGTTTCTCGGCCAGTGAAGCACATTTTGAGAATTTTTTCACTATTTTCAAATATAACCACTGAAACCATTTTTTTGTACTTTTTGCTTTAATTCAAGCAAATATAACGATATTCATCCAAAAAACTGTTAAAATTCAATTTCCAATAAGAAATCGTTGTCACGGATTTTGTATCTTGAAGAAAAAAAACATGCGATTTTTTCGGTACACTTTTTAATGAATTTTTTTCTGGACAAATTTTTGACCGAATTCAGCTTATTTACCTATAAAATACTCATTAAAGGTGATTTCATATCGATTGATCAATAAATAAAAATGTACCTTTATTTTTAATAACATTTTCAAAATCGACGTTTCTCGGCCAGAGAAGCACATTTTGAGAATTTTTTCACTATTTTAAAATATAACCACTGAAACCACTATTTTTGTAGTTTTTGCTTTAATTCAAGCAAATATAACGATATTCATCCAAAAAACTGTTAAAATCAATTTCCAATAAGAAATCGTTGTTACGGATTTTGTATATAGAAGAAAAAAAACATGCGATTTTTTCGGTACACTTTTTAAGGAATTTTTTTCTGGACAAATTTTTGACCGAATTCAGCTTAATTATCTATAAAATACTCATTAAAAGTGATTTCATCTCGATTGATCAATAAATAAAAATGAACCTCGATTTTTAATAACATTTTCAAAATCGACGTTTCTCGGCCGGAGAAAAACATAGTGAGAATTTTTTCACTATTTTAAAATATAACCATTGAAACCATTTATTTTGTATTTTTTGCTTTAATTCAATCAAATATAACGATATTCATCCAAAAAACTGTTAAAATTCAATTTCCAATAAGAAATCGTTGTCACGGATTTTGTATCTTGAAGAAAAAAACTAGCGATTTTTTCGGTACACTTTTGAATGCATTTTTTTCTGGACAAATTTTGGACCGAATTCAGCTTTATTACCTATAAAATACTCATTAAAAGTGATTTCATCTCGATTGATCAATAAATAAAATTGAACCTCGATTTTTAATAACATTTTCAAAATCGACGTTTCTCGGCCAGTGAAGCACATTTTGACAATTTTTTCACTATTTTCAAATATAACCACTGAAACCATTTTTTTTGTATTTTTTGCTTTAATTCAAGCAAATATAACGATATTCATCCAAAAAACTGTTAAAATTCAATTTCCAATAAGAAATCGTTGTCACGGATTTTGTATCTTGAAGAAAAAAACATGCGATTTTTTCGGTACACTTTTTAATGAATTTTTTTCTGGACAAATTTTTGACCGAATTCAGCTTATTTACCTATAAAATACTCATTAAAGGTGATTTCATATCGATTGATCAATAAATAAAAATGTACCTTTATTTTTAATAACATTTTCAAAATCGACGTTTCTCGGCCAGAGAAGCACATTTTGAGAATTTTTTCACTATTTTAAAATATAACCACTGAAACCACTATTTTTGTAGTTTTTGCTTTAATTCAAGCAAATATAACGATATTCATCCAAAAAACTGTTAAAATTCAATTTCCAATAAGAAATCGTTGTCACGGATTTTGTATCTTGTAGAAAAAAACAAGCGATTTTTTCGGTACACTTTTGAATGCATTTTTTTCTGGACAAATTTTTGACCGAATTCAGCTTATTTACCTATAAAATACTCTTTAAAGGTGATTTCATATCGATTGATCAATAAATAAAAATGTACCTTTATTTTTAATAACATTTTCAAAATCGACGTTTCTCGGCCAGAGAAGCACATTTTGAGAATTTTTTCACTATTTTAAAATATAACCATTAAAACCATTATTTTTGTATTTTTTTGCTTTAATTCAATCAAATATAACGATATTCATCCAAAAAACTGTTAAAATTCAATTTCCAATAAGAAATCGTTGTCACGGATTTTGTATCTTGAAGAAGAAAAACATGCGATTTTTTCGGTACACTTTTTAAGGAATTTTTTTCTGGACAAATTTTTGACCGAATTCAGCTTAATTACCTATAAAATACTCATTAAAGGTAATTTCATATCTATTGATCAATAAATAAAAATTTACCTTTATTTTTAATAACATTTTCAAAATCGACGTTTCTCGGCCGGAGAAAAACATTTTGAGAATTTTTTCACTATTTTAAAATATAACCATTGAAACCATTATTTTTGTATTTTTTGCTTTAATTCAATCAAATATAACGATATTCATCCAAAAAACTGTTAAAATTCAATTTCCAATAAGAAATCGTTGTCACGGATTTTGTATCTTGAAGAAGAAAAACATGCGATTTTTTCGGTACACTTTTTAAGGAATTTTTTTCTGGACAAGTTTTTGACCGAATTCAGCTTATTTACCTATAAAATACTCATTAAAGGTGATTTCATATCGATTGATCAATAAATAAAAATGTACCTTTATTTTTAATAACATTTTCAAAATCGACGTTTCTCGGCCAGAGAAGCACATTTTGAGAATTTTTTCACTATTTTAAAATATAACCACTGAAACCACTATTTTTGTAGTTTTTGCTTTAATTCAAGCAAATATAACGATATTCACCCAAAAAACTGTTAAAATTCAATTTCCAATAAGAAATCGTTGTCACGGATTTTGTATCTTGAAGAAAAAAACATGCGATTTTTTCGGTACACTTTTTAATGAATTTTTTTCTGGACAAATTTTGGACCGAATTCATCTTTATTACCTATAAAATACTCATTAAAAGTGATTTCATCTCGATTGATCAATAAATAAAATTGAACCTTGATTTTTAATAACATTTTCAAAATCGACGTTTCTCGGCCAGTGAAGCATATTTTGAGAATTTTTTCACTATTTTCAAATATAACCACTGAAACCATTTTTTTTGTACTTTTTGCTTTAATTCAAGCAAATATAACGATATTCATCCAAAAAACTGTTAAAATTCAATTTCCAATAAGAAATCGTTGTCACGGATTTTGTATCTTGAAGAAAAAAAACATGCGATTTTTTCGGTACACTTTTTAAGGAATTTTTTTCTGGACAAATTTTTGACCGAATTCAGCTAAATTATCTATAAAATACTCATTAAAAGTGATTTCATCTCGATTGATCAATAAATAAAAATGAACCTCGATTTTTAATAACATTTTCAAAATCGACGTCTCTCGGCCAGAGAAGCACATTTTGAGAATTTTTTCACTATTTTCAAATATAACCACTGAAACCATTTTTTTGTAATTTTTGCTTTAATTCAAGCAAATATAACGATATTCATCCAAAAAACTGTTGAAATTCAATTTCCAATAAGAAATCGTTGTCACGGATTTTGTATCTTGAAGAAAAAAACAAGCGATTTTTTCGGTACACTTTTGAATGCATTTTTTTCTGGACAAATTTTTGACCGAATTCAGCTTATTTACCTATAAAATACTCATTAAAGGTAATTTCATATCTATTGATCAATAAATAAAAATTTACCTTTATTTTTAATAACATTTTCAAAATCGACGTTTCTCGGCCAGAGAAGCACATTTTGAGAATTTTTTCACTATTTTCAAATATAACCACTGAAACCATTTTTTTGTACTTTTTGCTTTAATTCAAGCAAATATAACGATATTCACCCAAAAAACTGTTAAAATTCAATTTCCAATAAGAAATCGTTGTCACGGATTTTGTATCTTGAAGAAAACAACATGCGATTTTTTCGGTACACATTTTAATGAATTTTTTTCTGGACAAATTTTTGACCGAATTCAGCTTATTTACCTATAAAATACTCATTAAAGGTGATTTCATATCGATTGATCAATAAATAAAAATGTACCTTTATTTTTAATAACATTTTCAAAATCGACGTTTCTCGGCCAGAGAAGCACATTTTGAGAATTTTTTCACTATTTTAAAATATAACCACTGAAACCACTATTTTTGTAGTTTTTGCTTTAATTCAAGCAAATATAACGATATTCACCCAAAAAACTGTTAAAATTCAATTTCCAATAAGAAATCGTTGTCACGGATTTTGTATCTTGAAGAAAAAAACATGCGATTTTTTCGGTACACTTTTTAATGAATTTTTTTCTGGACAAATTTTTGACCGAATTCAGCTTATTTACCTATAAAATACTCATTAAAGGTGATTTCATATCGATTGATCAATAAATAAAAATGTACCTTTATTTTTAATAACATTTTCAAAATCGACGTTTCTCGGCCAGAGAAGCACATTTTGAGAATTTTTTCACTATTTTAAAATATAACCACTGAAACCACTATTTTTGTAGTTTTTGCTTTAATTCAAGCAAATATAACGATATTCATCCAAAAAACTGTTAAAATCAATTTCCAATAAGAAATCGTTGTTACGGATTTTGTATATAGAAGAAAAAAAACATGCGATTTTTTCGGTACACTTTTTAAGGAATTTTTTTCTGGACAAATTTTTGACCGAATTCAGCTTAATTATCTATAAAATACTCATTAAAAGTGATTTCATCTCGATTGATCAATAAATAAAAATGAACCTCGATTTTTAATAACATTTTCAAAATCGACGTTTCTCGGCCGGAGAAAAACATAGTGAGAATTTTTTCACTATTTTAAAATATAACCATTGAAACCATTTATTTTGTATTTTTTGCTTTAATTCAATCAAATATAACGATATTCATCCAAAAAACTGTTAAAATTCAATTTCCAATAAGAAATCGTTGTCACGGATTTTGTATCTTGAAGAAAAAAACTAGCGATTTTTTCGGTACACTTTTGAATGCATTTTTTTCTGGACAAATTTTGGACCGAATTCAGCTTTATTACCTATAAAATACTCATTAAAAGTGATTTCATCTCGATTGATCAATAAATAAAATTGAACCTCGATTTTTAATAACATTTTCAAAATCGACGTTTCTCGGCCAGAGAAGCACATTTTGAGAATTTTTTCACTATTTTCAAATATAACCACTGAAACCATTTTTTTGTACTTTTTGCTTTAATTCAAGCAAATATAACGATATTCACCCAAAAAACTGTTAAAATTCAATTTCCAATAAGAAATCGTTGTCACGGATTTTGTATCTTGAAGAAAACAACATGCGATTTTTTCGGTACACATTTTAATGAATTTTTTTCTGGACAAATTTTTGACCGAATTCAGCTTATTTACCTATAAAATACTCATTAAAGGTGATTTCATATCGATTGATCAATAAATAAAAATGTACCTTTATTTTTAATAACATTTTCAAAATCGACGTTTCTCGGCCAGAGAAGCACATTTTGAGAATTTTTTCACTATTTTAAAATATAACCACTGAAACCACTATTTTTGTAGTTTTTGCTTTAATTCAAGCAAATATAACGATATTCACCCAAAAAACTGTTAAAATTCAATTTCCAATAAGAAATCGTTGTCACGGATTTTGTATCTTGAAGAAAAAAACATGCGATTTTTTCGGTACACTTTTTAATGAATTTTTTTCTGGACAAATTTTTGACCGAATTCAGCTTATTTACCTATAAAATACTCATTAAAGGTGATTTCATATCGATTGATCAATAAATAAAAATGTACCTTTATTTTTAATAACATTTTCAAAATCGACGTTTCTCGGCCAGAGAAGCACATTTTGAGAATTTTTTCACTATTTTAAAATATAACCACTGAAACCACTATTTTTGTAGTTTTTGCTTTAATTCAAGCAAATATAACGATATTCATCCAAAAAACTTAAAATCAATTTCCAATAAGAAATCGTTGTTACGGATTTTGTATATAGAAGAAAAAAAACATGCGATTTTTTCGGTACACTTTTTAAGGAATTTTTTTCTGGACAAATTTTTGACCGAATTCAGCTTAATTATCTATAAAATACTCATTAAAAGTGATTTCATCTCGATTGATCAATAAATAAAAATGAACCTCGATTTTTAATAACATTTTCAAAATCGACGTTTCTCGGCCGGAGAAAAACATAGTGAGAATTTTTTCACTATTTTAAAATATAACCATTGAAACCATTTATTTTGTATTTTTTGCTTTAATTCAATCAAATATAACGATATTCATCCAAAAAACTGTTAAAATTCAATTTCCAATAAGAAATCGTTGTCACGGATTTTGTATCTTGAAGAAAAAAACTAGCGATTTTTTCGGTACACTTTTGAATGCATTTTTTTCTGGACAAATTTTGGACCGAATTCAGCTTTATTACCTATAAAATACTCATTAAAAGTGATTTCATCTCGATTGATCAATAAATAAAATTGAACCTCGATTTTTAATAACATTTTCAAAATCGACGTTTCTCGGCCAGTGAAGCACATTTTGACAATTTTTTCACTATTTTCAAATATAACCACTGAAACCATTTTTTTTGTATTTTTTGCTTTAATTCAAGCAAATATAACGATATTCATCCAAAAAACTGTTAAAATTCAATTTCCAATAAGAAATCGTTGTCACGGATTTTGTATCTTGAAGAAAAAAACATGCGATTTTTTCGGTACACTTTTTAATGAATTTTTTTCTGGACAAATTTTTGACCGAATTCAGCTTATTTACCTATAAAATACTCATTAAAGGTGATTTCATATCGATTGATCAATAAATAAAAATGTACCTTTATTTTTAATAACATTTTCAAAATCGACGTTTCTCGGCCAGAGAAGCACATTTTGAGAATTTTTTCACTATTTTAAAATATAACCACTGAAACCACTATTTTTGTAGTTTTTGCTTTAATTCAAGCAAATATAACGATATTCATCCAAAAAACTGTTAAAATTCAATTTCCAATAAGAAATCGTTGTCACGGATTTTGTATCTTGAAGAAAAAAACAAGCGATTTTTTCGGTACACTTTTGAATGCATTTTTTTCTGGACAAATTTTTGACCGAATTCAGCTTATTTACCTATAAAATACTCTTTAAAGGTGATTTCATATCGATTGATCAATAAATAAAAATGTACCTTTATTTTTAATAACATTTTCAAAATCGACGTTTCTCGGCCAGAGAAGCACATTTTGAGAATTTTTTCACTATTTTAAAATATAACCACTGAAACCATTATTTTTGCACTTTTTGCTTTAATTCAAGCAAATATAACGATATTCATCCAAAAGACTGTTAAAATTCAATTTCCAATAAGAAATCGTTGTCACGGATTTTGTATCTTGAAGAAAAAAAACATGCGATTTTTTCGGTACACTTTTTAATGAATTTTTTTCTGGACAAATTTTTGACCGAATTCAGCTTTATTACCTATAAAATACTCATTAAAGGTGATTTCATATCGATTGATCAATAAATAAAAATGTACCTTTATTTTTAATAACATTTTCAAAATCGACGTTTCTCGGCCAGAGAAGCACATTTTGAGAATTTTTTCACTATTTTAAAATATAACCACTGAAACAACTATTTTTGTAGTTTTTGCTTTAATTCAAGCAAATATAACGATATTCATCCAAAAAACTGTTAAAATTCAAATTCCAATAAGAAATCGTTGTCACGGATTTTGTATCTTGAAGAAAAAAAACATGCGATTTTTTCGGTACACTTTTTAAGGAATTTTTTTCTGGACAAATTTTTGACCGAATTCAGCTAAATTATCTATAAAATACTCATTAAAAGTGATTTCATCTCGATTGATCAATAAATAAAAATGAACCTCGATTTTTAATAACATTTTCAAAATCGACGTTTCTCGGCCGGAGAAAAACATTTTGAGAATTTTTTCACTATTTTAAAATATAACCATTAAAACCATTATTTTTGTATTTTTTTGCTTTAATTCAATCAAATATAACGATATTCATCCAAAAAACTGTTAAAATTCAATTTCCAATAAGAAATCGTTGTCACGGATTTTGTATCTTGAAGAAGAAAAACATGCGATTTTTTCGGTACACTTTTTAAGGAATTTTTTTCTGGACAAATTTTTGACCGAATTCAGCTTAATTACCTATAAAATACTCATTAAAGGTAATTTCATATCTATTGATCAATAAATAAAAATTTACCTTTATTTTTAATAACATTTTCAAAATCGACGTTTCTCGGCCGGAGAAAAACATTTTGAGAATTTTTTCACTATTTTAAAATATAACCATTGAAACCATTATTTTTGTATTTTTTGCTTTAATTCAATCAAATATAACGATATTCATCCAAAAAACTGTTAAAATTCAATTTCCAATAAGAAATCGTTGTCACGGATTTTGTATCTTGAAGAAGAAAAACATGCGATTTTTTCGGTACACTTTTTAAGGAATTTTTTTCTGGACAAGTTTTTGACCGAATTCAGCTTATTTACCTATAAAATACTCATTAAAGGTGATTTCATATCGATTGATCAATAAATAAAAATGTACCTTTATTTTTAATAACATTTTCAAAATCGACGTTTCTCGGCCAGAGAAGCACATTTTGAGAATTTTTTCACTATTTTAAAATATAACCACTGAAACCACTATTTTTGTAGTTTTTGCTTTAATTCAAGCAAATATAACGATATTCACCCAAAAAACTGTTAAAATTCAATTTCCAATAAGAAATCGTTGTCACGGATTTTGTATCTTGAAGAAAAAAACATGCGATTTTTTCGGTACACTTTTTAATGAATTTTTTTCTGGACAAATTTTGGACCGAATTCATCTTTATTACCTATAAAATACTCATTAAAAGTGATTTCATCTCGATTGATCAATAAATAAAATTGAACCTTGATTTTTAATAACATTTTCAAAATCGACGTTTCTCGGCCAGTGAAGCATATTTTGAGAATTTTTTCACTATTTTCAAATATAACCACTGAAACCATTTTTTTTGTACTTTTTGCTTTAATTCAAGCAAATATAACGATATTCATCCAAAAAACTGTTAAAATTCAATTTCCAATAAGAAATCGTTGTCACGGATTTTGTATCTTGAAGAAAAAAAACATGCGATTTTTTCGGTACACTTTTTAAGGAATTTTTTTCTGGACAAATTTTTGACCGAATTCAGCTAAATTATCTATAAAATACTCATTAAAAGTGATTTCATCTCGATTGATCAATAAATAAAAATGAACCTCGATTTTTAATAACATTTTCAAAATCGACGTCTCTCGGCCAGAGAAGCACATTTTGAGAATTTTTTCACTATTTTCAAATATAACCACTGAAACCATTTTTTTGTAATTTTTGCTTTAATTCAAGCAAATATAACGATATTCATCCAAAAAACTGTTGAAATTCAATTTCCAATAAGAAATCGTTGTCACGGATTTTGTATCTTGAAGAAAAAAACAAGCGATTTTTTCGGTACACTTTTGAATGCATTTTTTTCTGGACAAATTTTTGACCGAATTCAGCTTATTTACCTATAAAATACTCATTAAAGGTAATTTCATATCTATTGATCAATAAATAAAAATTTACCTTTATTTTTAATAACATTTTCAAAATCGACGTTTCTCGGCCAGAGAAGCACATTTTGAGAATTTTTTCACTATTTTCAAATATAACCACTGAAACCATTTTTTTGTACTTTTTGCTTTAATTCAAGCAAATATAACGATATTCACCCAAAAAACTGTTAAAATTCAATTTCCAATAAGAAATCGTTGTCACGGATTTTGTATCTTGAAGAAAACAACATGCGATTTTTTCGGTACACATTTTAATGAATTTTTTTCTGGACAAATTTTTGACCGAATTCAGCTTATTTACCTATAAAATACTCATTAAAGGTGATTTCATATCGATTGATCAATAAATAAAAATGTACCTTTATTTTTAATAACATTTTCAAAATCGACGTTTCTCGGCCAGAGAAGCACATTTTGAGAATTTTTTCACTATTTTAAAATATAACCACTGAAACCACTATTTTTGTAGTTTTTGCTTTAATTCAAGCAAATATAACGATATTCACCCAAAAAACTGTTAAAATTCAATTTCCAATAAGAAATCGTTGTCACGGATTTTGTATCTTGAAGAAAAAAACATGCGATTTTTTCGGTACACTTTTTAATGAATTTTTTTCTGGACAAATTTTGGACCGAATTCAGCTTTATTACCTATAAAATACTCATTAAAAGTGATTTCATCTCGATTGATCAATAAATAAAATTGAACCTTGATTTTTAATAACATTTTCAAAATCGACGTTTCTCGGCCAGTGAAGCATATTTTGAGAATTTTTTCACTATTTTCAAATATAACCACTGAAACCATTTTTTTTGTACTTTTTGCTTTAATTCAAGCAAATATAACGATATTCATCCAAAAAACTGTTAAAATTCAATTTCCAATAAGAAATCGTTGTCACGGATTTTGTATCTTGAAGAAAAAAAACATGCGATTTTTTCGGTACACTTTTTAAGGAATTTTTTTCTGGACAAATTTTTGACCGAATTCAGCTAAATTATCTATAAAATACTCATTAAAAGTGATTTCATCTCGATTGATCAATAAATAAAAATGAACCTCGATTTTTAATAACATTTTCAAAATCGACGTTTCTCGGCCGAAGAAAAACATTTTGAGAATTTTTTCACTATTTTAAAATATAACCATTGAAACCATTATTTTTGTATTTTTTGCTTTAATTCAATCAAATATAACGATATTCATCCAAAAAACTGTTAAAATTCAATTTCCAATAAGAAATCGTTGTCACGGATTTTGTATCTTGAAGAAAAAAACTAGCGATTTTTTCGGTACACTTTTGAATGCATTTTTTTCTGGACAAATTTTGGACCGAATTCAGCTTTATTACCTATAAAATACTCATTAAAAGTGATTTCATCTCGATTGATCAATAAATAAAATTGAACCTTGATTTTTAATAACATTTTCAAAATCGACGTTTCTCGGCCAGTGAAGCACATTTTGAGAATTTTTTCACTATTTTCAAATATAACCACTGAAACCATTTTTTTTGTACTTTTTGCTTTAATTCAAGCAAATATAACGATATTCATCCAAAAAACTGTTAAAATTCAATTTCCAATAAGAAATCGTTGTCACGGATTTTGTATCTTGAAGAAGAAAAACATGCGATTTTTTCGGTACACTTTTTAAGGAATTTTTTTCTGGACAAATTTTTGACCGAATTCAGCTTAATTACCTATAAAATACTCATTAAAAGTGATTTCATCTCGATTGATCAATAAATAAAAATGAACCTCGATTTTTAATAACATTTTCAAAATCGACGTCTCTCGGCCAGAGAAGCACATTTTGAGAATTTTTTCACTATTTTCAAATATAACCACTGAAACCATTTTTTTGTAATTTTTGCTTTAATTCAAGCAAATATAACGATATTCATCCAAAAAACTGTTGAAATTCAATTTCCAATAAGAAATCGTTGTCACGGATTTTGTATCTTGAAGAAAAAAACAAGCAATTTTTTCGGTACACTTTTGAATGCATTTTTTTCTGGACAAATTTTTGACCGAATTCAGCTTATTTACCTATAAAATACTCATTAAAGGTAATTTCATATCGATTGATCAATAAATAAAAAATTTACCTTTATTTTTAATAACATTTTCAAAATCGACGTTTCTCGGCCAGAGAAGCACATTTTGAGAATTTTTTCACTATTTTCAAATATAACCACTGAAACCATTTTTTTGTACTTTTTGCTTTAATTCAAGCAAATATAACGATATTCACCCAAAAAACTGTTAAAATTCAATTTCCAATAAGAAATCGTTGTCACGGATTTTGTATCTTGAAGAAAAAAACATGCGATCTTTTCGGTACACATTTTAATGAATTTTTTTCTGGACAAATTTTTGACCGAATTCAGCTTATTTACCTATAAAATACTCATTAAAAGTGATTTCATCTCGATTGATCAATAAATAAAAATGAACCTCGATTTTTAATAACATTTTCAAAATCGACGTTTCTCGGCCGGAGAAAAACATTTTGAGAATTTTTTCACTATTTTAAAATATAACCATTGAAACCATTATTTTTGTATTTTTTGCTTTAATTCAATCAAATATAACGATATTCATCCAAAAAACTGTTAAAATTCAATTTCCAATAAGAAATCGTTGTCACGGATTTTGTATCTTGAAGAAGAAAAACATGCGATTTTTTCGGTACACTTTTTAAGGAATTTTTTTCTGGACAAATTTTTGACCGAATTCAGCTTAATTACCTATAAAATACTCATTAAAAGTGATTTCATCTCGATTGATCAATAAATAAAAATGAACCTCGATTTTTAATAACATTTTCAAAATCGACGTCTCTCGGCCAGAGAAGCACATTTTGAGAATTTTTTCACTATTTTCAAATATAACCACTGAAACCATTTTTTTGTAATTTTTGCTTTAATTCAAGCAAATATAACGATATTCATCCAAAAAACTGTTGAAATTCAATTTCCAATAAGAAATCGTTGTCACGGATTTTGTATCTTGAAGAAAAAAACAAGCAATTTTTTCGGTACACTTTTGAATGCATTTTTTTCTGGACAAATTTTTGACCGAATTCAGCTTATTTACCTATAAAATACTCATTAAAGGTAATTTCATATCGATTGATCAATAAATAAAAAATTTACCTTTATTTTTAATAACATTTTCAAAATCGACGTTTCTCGGCCAGAGAAGCACATTTTGAGAATTTTTTCACTATTTTCAAATATAACCACTGAAACCATTTTTTTGTACTTTTTGCTTTAATTCAAGCAAATATAACGATATTCACCCAAAAAACTGTTAAAATTCAATTTCCAATAAGAAATCGTTGTCACGGATTTTGTATCTTGAAGAAAAAAACATGCGATTTTTTCGGTACACATTTTAATGAATTTTTTTCTGGACAAATTTTGGACCGAATTCAGCTTTATTACCTACCTAACGATTTCTTATTGGAAATTGAATTTTAACAGTTTTTTGGATGAATATCGTTATATTTGATTGAATTAAAGCAAAAAATACAAAAATAATGGTTTCAATGGTTATATTTTAAAATAGTGAAAAAATTCTCAAAATGTTTTTCTCCGGCCGAGAAACGTCGATTTTGAAAATGTTATTAAAAATCGAGGTTCATTTTTATTTATTGATCAATCGAGATGAAATCACTTTTAATGAGTATTTTATAGCTAATTAAGCTGAATTCAGTCAAAAATCTGTCCAGAAAAAAATTCCTTAAAAAGTGTACCGAAAAAATCGCATGTTTTTTTTCTTCAAGATACAAAATCCGTGACAACGATTTCTTATTGCAAATTGAATTTTAACAGTTTTTTGGATGAATGTCGTTATATTTGCTTGAATTAAAGCAAAAACTACAAAATTAGTGGTTTCAGTGGTTATATTTTAAAATAGTGAAAAAATGCTCAAAATGTGCTTCTCTGGCCGAGAAACGTCGATTTTGAAAATGTTATTAAAAATAAAGGTACATTTTTATTTATTGATCAATCGATATGAAATCACCTTTAATGAGTATTTTATAGGTAAATAAGCTGAATTCGGTCCAAAATTTGTCCAGAAAAAAATTCATTAAAAAGTGTACCGAAAAAATCGCATGTTTTTTTCTTCAAGATACAAAATCCGTGACAACGATTTCTTATTGGAAATTGAATTTTAACAGTTTTTTGGGTGAATATCGTTATATTTGCTTGAATTATATCAAAAACTACAAAAATAGTGGTTTCAGTGGTTATATTTTAAAATAGTGAAAAAATTCTCAAAATGTGCTTCTCTGGCCGAGAAACGTCGATTTTGAAAATGTTATTAAAAATAAAGGTACATTTGTATTTATTGATCAATCGATATGAAATCACCTTTAATGAGTATTTTATAGGTAAATAAGCTGAATTCGGTCAAAAATTTGTCCAGAAAAAAATTCATTAAAATGTGTACCGAAAAAATCGCATGTTTTTTTCTTCAAGATACAAAATCCGTGACAACGATTTCTTATTGGAAATTGAATTTTAACAGTTTTTTGGGTGAATATCGTTATATTTGCTTGAATTAAAGCAAAAACTACAAAAATAGTGGTTTCAGTGGTTATATTTTAAAATAGTGAAAAAATTCTCAAAATGTGCTTCTCTGGCCGAGAAACGTCGATTTTGAAAATGTTATTAAAAATAAAGCTACATTTTTATTTATTGATCAATCGATATGAAATCACCTTTAATGAGTATTTTATAGGTAAATAAGCTGAATTCGGTCAAAAATTTGTCCAGAAAAAAATTCATTAAAATGTGTACCGAAAAAATCGCATGTTTTTTTCTTCAAGATACAAAATCCGTGACAACGATTTCTTATTGGAAATTGAATTTTAACAGTTTTTTGGATGAATATCGTTATATTTGATTGAATTAAAGCAAAAAAATACAAAAATAATGGTTTCAATGGTTATATTTTAAAATAGTGAAAAAATTCTCAAAATGTTTTTCTCCGGCCGAGAAACGTCGATTTTGAAAATGTTATTAAAAATCGAGGTTCATTTTTATTTATTGATCAATCGAGATGAAATCACTTTTAATGAGTATTTTATAGATAATTTAGCTGAATTCGGTCAAAAATTTGTCCAGAAAAAAATTCCTTAAAAAGTGTACCGAAAAAATCGCATGTTTTTTTTCTTCAAGATACAAAATCCGTGACAACGATTTCTTATTGGAATTTGAATTTTAACAGTTTTTTGGATGAATATCGTTATATTTGCTTGAATTAAAGCAAAAACTACAAAAATAGTTGTTTCAGTGGTTATATTTTAAAATAGTGAAAAAATTCTCAAAATGTGCTTCTCTGGCCGAGAAACGTCGATTTTGAAAATGTTATTAAAAATAAAGGTACATTTTTATTTATTGATCAATCGATATGAAATCACCTTTAATGAGTATTTTATAGGTAATAAAGCTGAATTCGGTCAAAAATTTGTCCAGAAAAAAATTCATTAAAAAGTGTACCGAAAAAATCGCATGTTTTTTTTCTTCAAGATACAAAATCCGTGACAACGATTTCTTATTGGAAATTGAATTTTAACAGTCTTTTGGATGAATATCGTTATATTTGCTTGAATTAAAGCAAAAAGTGCAAAAATAATGGTTTCAGTGGTTATATTTTAAAATAGTGAAAAAATTCTCAAAATGTGCTTCTCTGGCCGAGAAACGTCGATTTTGAAAATGTTATTAAAAATAAAGGTACATTTTTATTTATTGATCAATCGATATGAAATCACCTTTAAAGAGTATTTTATAGGTAAATAAGCTGAATTCGGTCAAAAATTTGTCCAGAAAAAAATGCATTCAAAAGTGTACCGAAAAAATCGCTTGTTTTTTTCTTCAAGATACAAAATCCGTGACAACGATTTCTTATTGGAAATTGAATTTTAACAGTTTTTTGGATGAATATCGTTATATTTGCTTGAATTAAAGCAAAAACTACAAAAATAGTGGTTTCAGTGGTTATATTTTAAAATAGTGAAAAAATTCTCAAAATGTGCTTCTCTGGCCGAGAAACGTCGATTTTGAAAATGTTATTAAAAATAAAGGTACATTTTTATTTATTGATCAATCGATATGAAATCACCTTTAATGAGTATTTTATAGGTAAATAAGCTGAATTCGGTCAAAAATTTGTCCAGAAAAAAATTCATTAAAAAGTGTACCGAAAAAATCGCATGTTTTTTTCTTCAAGATACAAAATCCGTGACAACGATTTCTTATTGGAAATTGAATTTTAACAGTTTTTTGGATGAATATCGTTATATTTGCTTGAATTAAAGCAAAAAATACAAAAAAAATGGTTTCAGTGGTTATATTTGAAAATAGTGAAAAAATTGTCAAAATGTGCTTCACTGGCCGAGAAACGTCGATTTTGAAAATGTTATTAAAAATCGAGGTTCAATTTTATTTATTGATCAATCGAGATGAAATCACTTTTAATGAGTATTTTATAGGTAATAAAGCTGAATTCGGTCCAAAATTTGTCCAGAAAAAAATGCATTCAAAAGTGTACCGAAAAAATCGCTAGTTTTTTTCTTCAAGATACAAAATCCGTGACAACGATTTCTTATTGGAAATTGAATTTTAACAGTTTTTTGGATGAATATCGTTATATTTGATTGAATTAAAGCAAAAAATACAAAATAAATGGTTTCAATGGTTATATTTTAAAATAGTGAAAAAATTCTCACTATGTTTTTCTCCGGCCGAGAAACGTCGATTTTGAAAATGTTATTAAAAATCGAGGTTCATTTTTATTTATTGATCAATCGAGATGAAATCACTTTTAATGAGTATTTTATAGATAATTAAGCTGAATTCGGTCAAAAATTTGTCCAGAAAAAAATTCCTTAAAAAGTGTACCGAAAAAATCGCATGTTTTTTTTCTTCTATATACAAAATCCGTAACAACGATTTCTTATTGGAAATTGATTTTAACAGTTTTTTGGATGAATATCGTTATATTTGCTTGAATTAAAGCAAAAACTACAAAAATAGTGGTTTCAGTGGTTATATTTTAAAATAGTGAAAAAATTCTCAAAATGTGCTTCTCTGGCCGAGAAACGTCGATTTTGAAAATGTTATTAAAAATAAAGGTACATTTTTATTTATTGATCAATCGATATGAAATCACCTTTAATGAGTATTTTATAGGTAAATAAGCTGAATTCGGTCAAAAATTTGTCCAGAAAAAAATTCATTAAAAAGTGTACCGAAAAAATCGCATGTTTTTTTCTTCAAGATACAAAATCCGTGACAACGATTTCTTATTGGAAATTGAATTTTAACAGTTTTTTGGATGAATATCGTTATATTTGCTTGAATTAAAGCAAAAAGTACAAAAAAATGGTTTCAGTGGTTATATTTGAAAATAGTGAAAAAATTCTCAAAATGTGCTTCACTGGCCGAGAAACGTCGATTTTGAAAATGTTATTAAAAATCGAGGTTCAATTTTATTTATTGATCAATCGAGATGAAATCACTTTTAATGAGTATTTTATAGGTAAATAAGCTGAATTCGGTCAAAAATTTGTCCAGAAAAAAATGCATTCAAAAGTGTACCGAAAATATCGGTTGTTTTTTTTCTTCAAGATACAAAATCCGTGACAACGATTTCTTATTGGAAATTGAATTTTAACAGTTTTTTGGATGAATATCGTTATATTTGCTTGAATTAAAGCAAAAAGTACAAAAAAAATGGTTTCAGTGGTTATATTTGAAAATAGTGAAAAAATTCTCAAAATGTGCTTCACTGGCCGAGAAACGTCGATTTTGAAAATGTTATTAAAAATCGAGGTTCAATTTTATTTATTGATCAATCGAGATGAAATCACTTTTAATGAGTATTTTATAGGTAATAAAGCTGAATTCGGTCCAAAATTTGTCCAAGAAAAAATGCATTCAAAAGTGTACCGAAAAAATCGCTAGTTTTTTTCTTCAAGATACAAAATCCGTGACAACGATTTCTTATTGGAAATTGAATTTAAACAGTTTTTTGGATGAATATCGTTATATTTGCTTGAATTAAAGCAAAAACTACAAAAATAGTGGTTTCAGTGGTTATATTTTAAAATAGTGAAAAAATTCTCAAAATGTGCTTCTCTGGCCGAGAAACGTCGATTTTGAAAATGTTATTAAAAATCGAGGTTCATTTTTATTTATTGATCAATCGAGATGAAATCACTTTTAATGAGTATTTTATAGGTAAATAAGCCGAATTCGGTCAAAAATTTGTCCAGAAAAAAATTCCTTAAAAAGTGTACCGAAAAAATCGCATGTTTTTTTTCTTCAAGATACAAAATCCGTGACAACGATTTCTTATTGGAAATTGAATTTTAACAGTTTTTTGGATGAATATCGTTATATTTGCTTGAATTAAAGCAAAAAGTACAAAAAAATGGTTTCAGTGGTTATATTTGAAAATAGTGAAAAAATTCTCAAAATGTGCTTCACTGGCCGAGAAACGTCGATTTTGAAAATGTTATTAAAAATCGAGGTTCAATTTTATTTATTGATCAATCGAGATGAAATCACTTTTAATGAGTATTTTATAGGTAATAAAGCTGAATTCGGTCCAAAATTTGTCCAGAAAAAAATGCATTCAAAAGTGTACCGAAAAAATCGCTAGTTTTTTTCTTCAAGATACAAAATCCGTGACAACGATTTCTTATTGGAAATTGAATTTTAACAGTTTTTTGGATGAATATCGTTATATTTGCTTGAATTAAAGCAAAAAGTACAAAAAAATGGTTTCAGTGGTTATATTTGAAAATAGTGAAAAAATTCTCAAAATGTGCTTCACTGGCCGAGAAACGTCGATTTTGAAAATGTTATTAAAAATCGAGGTTCAATTTTATTTATTGATCAATCGAGATGAAATCACTTTTAATGAGTATTTTATAGGTAATAAAGCTGAATTCGGTCCAAAATTTGTCCAGAAAAAAATTCATTAAAAAGTGTACCGAAAAAATCGCATGTTTTTTCTTCAAGATACAAAATCCGTGACAACGATTTCTTATTGGAAATTGAATTTTAACAGTTTTTTGGGTGAATATCGTTATATTTGCTTGAATTAAAGCAAAAACTACAAAAATAGTGGTCTCAGTGGTTATATTTTAAAATAGTGAAAAAATTCTCAAAATGTGCTTCTCTGGCCGAGAAACGTCGATTTTGAAAATGTTATTAAAAATAAAGGTACATTTTTATTTATTGATCAATCGATATGAAATCACCTTTAATGAGTATTTTATAGGTAAATAAGCTGAATTCGGTCAAAAATTTGTCCAGAAAAAAATGCATTCAAAAGTGTACCGAAAAAATCGCATGTTTTTTTTCTTCAAGATACAAAATCCGTGACAACGATTTCTTATTGGAAATTGAATTTTAACAGTTTTTTGGATGAATATCGTTATATTTGCTTGAATTAAAGCAAAAAGTACAAAAAAAATGGTTTCAGTGGTTATATTTGAAAATAGTGAAAAAAAATCGTTGTCACGGATTTTGTATCTTGAAGAAAAAAACTAGCGATTTTTTCGGTACACTTTTGAATGCATTTTTTCCTGGTAACGTCGGCGATCGGACGAGAACCGGTGTTCTCAGCGTGATATGGCCGTTGCCGAGAGTGCTAGATAATAATTCGAATTTAAATTAAGTGAGACAAATTAACCTTCATCTTTTTAAAACAATAACAAAAAGAAAATATGTTTGCTTTTTTATATCTATTGGAATTTAAAAGAGGAAAAAAAAGTGAAAAAGCTAACGGCACGCAGTGTTCCTAAGTGGTCACCCTCCCAAGTACTGACTGCGCTCGACGCTGCTTAACTTCGGTGATCGGACGAGAACCGGTGTATTCAGCGTGATATGGCCGTTGCCGAGAGTGCTAGTTAATAATTTGAACTTAAGTAACCTTCATCTTTATAAAAAATAACAATAAGAAGATATGTTTGTTTTTTCATATCTGGTGGAATTTAAGAGGAAACAAAAGTGAAAAAGCCATCGGCATGCAGTGTTCCCAAGTAGTGACTGCGCTCGACGCTGCTTAACTTCGGTTATCGTACGAGAACCGGTGTATTCAGCGTGTTATGGCCGTTGCCGATAGTGCTAGTTAATAATTTAAATTAAATTAACTTTCATCTTTATAAAACAATAACAAAAAGAAGATATGTGTGCTTTTTTCAATTCGGTTGGAATTTAAAAGAGGAAACAAAAGTGAAAAACCAACGGCACGCAGTATTCCCAAGTACTGACTGCGCTCGACGCTGCTAACGTCGGCGATCGGACGAGAACCGGTGTTCTCAGCGTGATATGGCCGTTGCCGAGAGTGCTAGTTAAAAATTCGAATTTAAATTAAGTGAGACAAATTAACCTTCATCTTTATAAAACAATAACAAAAAGAAGATATGTTTGCTTTTTTCATATCGGGTGGAATTTTAAAGAGGAAACAAAAGTGAAAAAGCCAACGGCACGCAGTATTCCCAAGTACTGACTGCGCTCGACGCTGCTAACGTCGGCGATCGGACGAGAACCGGTGTTCTCAGCGTGATATGGCCGTTGCCGAGAGTGCTAGATAATAATTCGAATTTAAATTAAGCGAGACAAATTAACCTTCATCTTTTTAAAACAATAACAAAAAGAAAATATGTTTGCTTTTTTCATATCTATTGGAATTTAAAAGAGGAAAAAAAAGTGAAAAGGCTAACGGCACGCAGTGTTCCTAAGTGGTCGCCCTCCCAAGTACTGACTGCGCTCGACGCTGCTTAACTTCGGTGATCGGACGAGAACCGGTGTATTCAGCGTGATATGGCCGTTGCCGAGAGTGCTAGTTAATAATTTGAACTTAATTAACCTTCATCTTTATAAAAAATAACAATAAGAAGATATGTTTTTTTTTTTCATATCTGGTGGAATTTAAGAGGAAACAAAAGTGAAAAAGCCATCGGCATGCGGTGTTCCCAAGTACTGACTGCGCTCGACGCTGCTTAACTTCGGTTATCGGACGAGAACCGGTGTATTCAGCGTGATATGGCCGTTGTCGAGAATGCTAGTTAATAATTTGAATTTAATTAACTTTCATCTTTATAAAACAATAACAAAAAGAAGATATGTTTGCTTCTTTCATATCGGGTGGAATTTAAAAGAGGAAACAAAAGTGAAAAACCAACGGAACGCAGTATTCCCAAGTACTGTATGCGCTCGACGCTGCTTAACTTCGGTGATCGGACGAAAACCGGTGTTTTCAGCGTGATATGGCCGTTGCCGAGAGTCCTTGTTAATAATTCGAATTTAAATTAAGTGAGACAAATTAACCTTCATCATTTTAAAACAATAACAAAAAAAACATGTTTGCTTTTTTCATATCTATTAAAATTTATAAGAGGAAATAAAAGTGAAAAAATCAACGGCACGCAGTGTTCCTAAGTGGTCTCCCTCCCAAGTACTGACTGCGCTCGACGCTGCTTAACTTCGGTTATCGGACGAGAACCGGTGTATTCGGCGTGATATGGCCGTTGACGAGAGTGCTATTTAATAATTTGAATTTAATTAACTTTCATCTTTATAAAACAATAACAAAATGAAAACATGTTTGCTTTTTTCATATCTATTAAAATTTAAAAGAGGAAAAAAAAGTGAAAAACCAACGGCACGCAGTATTCCCAAGTACTGACTGCGCTCGACGCTGCTAACGTCGGCGATCGGACGAGAACCGGTGTTCTCAGCGTGATATGGCCGTTGCCGAGAGTGCTAGTTAAAAATTCGAATTTAAATTAAGTGAGACAAATTAACCTTCATCTTTATAAAACAAAAACAAAAAGAAGATATGTTTGCTTTTTTCATATCGGGTGGAATTTAAAAGAGGAAACAAAAGTGAAAAAGCCAACGGCACGCAGTATTCCCAAGTACTGACTGCGCTCGACGCTGCTAACGTCGGCGATCGGACGAGAACCGGTGTTCTCAGCGTGATATGGCCGTTGCCGAGAGTGCTAGATAATAATTCGAATTTAAATTAAGTGAGACAAATTAACCTTCATCTTTTTAAAACAATAACAAAATGAAAACATGTTTGCTTTTTTCATATCTATTGGAATTTAAAAGAGGAAAAAAGCTAACGTCACGCAGTGTTCCTAAGTTGGTTTTTCACTTTTGTTTCCTCTTTTAAATTCCAACCGAATTGAAAAAAGCACACATATCTTCTTTTTGTTATTGTTTTATAAAGATGAAAGTTAATTTAATTTAAATTATTAACTAGCACTCTCGGCAACGGCCATATCACGCTGAATACACCGGTTCTCGTCCGATCACCGAAGTTAAGCAGCGTCGAGCGCAGTCAGTACTTGGGAGGGCGACCACTTAGGAACACTGCGTGCCGTTAGCCTTTTCACTTTTTTTTCCTCTTTTAAATTCCAATAGATATGAAAAAAGCAAACATATTTTCTTTTTGTTATTGTTTTAAAAAGATGAAGGTTAATTTGTCTCGCTTAATTTAAATTCGAATTATTATCTAGCACTCTCGGCAACGGCCATATCACGCTGAGAACACCGGTTCTCGTCCGATCGCCGACGTTAGCAGCGTCGAGCGCAGTCAGTACTTGGGAATACTGCGTGCCGTTGGCTTTTTCACTTTTGTTTCCTCTTTAAAATTCCACCCGATATGAAAAAAGCAAACATATCTTCTTTTTTTTATTGTTTTATAAAGATGAAGGTTAATTTGTCTCACTTAATTTAAATTCGAATTTTTAACTAGCACTCTCGGCAACGGCCATATCACGCTGAGAACACCGGTTCTCGTCCGATCGCCGACGTTAGCAGCGTCGAGCGCAGTCAGTACTTGGGAATACTGCGTGCCGTTGGTTTTTCACTTTTGTTTCCTCTTTTAAATTCCAACCGAATTGAAAAAAGCACACATATCTTCTTTTTGTTATTGTTTTATAAAGATGAAAGTTAATTTAATTTAAATTATTAACTAGCACTATCGGCAACGGCCATAACACGCTGAATACACCGGTTCTCGTACGATAACCGAAGTTAAGCAGCGTCGAGCGCAGTCACTACTTGGGAACACTGCATGCCGATGGCTTTTTCACTTTTGTTTCCTCTTAAATTCCACCAGATATGAAAAAACAAACATATCTTCTTATTGTTATTTTTTATAAAGATGAAGGTTAATTAAGTTCAAATTATTAACTAGCACTCTCGGCAACGGCCATATCACGCTGAATACACCGGTTCTCGTCCGATCACCGAAGTTAAGCAGCGTCGAGCGCAGTCAGTACTTGGGAGGGCGACCACTTAGGAACACTGCGTGCCGTTAGCTTTTTCACTTTTTTTTTCCTCTTTTAAATTCCAATAGATATAAAAAAGCAAACATATTTTCTTTTTGTTATTGTTTTAAAAAGATGAAGGTTAATTTGTCTCACTTAATTTAAATTCGAATTATTATCTAGCACTCTCGGCAACGGCCATATCACGCTGAGAACACCGGTTCTCGTCCGATCGCCGACGTTAGCAGCGTCGAGCGCAGTCAGTACTTTGGAATACTGCGTGCCGTTGGTTTTTCACTTTTGTTTCCTCTTTTAAATTCCACCCGATTTGAAAAAAGCACACATATCTTCTTTTTGTTATTGTTTTATAAAGATGAAAGTTAATTAAATTAAAATTATTAACTAGCACTCTCGGCAACGGCCATATCACGCTGAATACACCGGTTCTCGTCCGATAACTGAAGTTAAGCAGCGTCGAGCGCAGTCACTACTTGGGAGGGAGACCACTTAGGAACACTGCGTGCCGTTGGCTTTTTCACTTTTTTTTCCTCTTTTAAATTTTAATAGATATGAAAAAGCAAACATGTTTTCATTTTGTTATTGTTTTAAAATGATGAAGGTTAATTTGTCTCACTTAATTTAAATTCGAATTATTAACTAGCACTCTCGGCAACGGCCATATCACGCTGAATACACCGGTTTTCGTCCGATCACCGAAGTTAAGCAGCGTCGAGCGCATACAGTACTTGGGAATACTGCGTTCCGTTGGTTTTTCACTTTTGTTTCCTCTTTTAAATTCCACCCGATATGAAAGAAGCAAACATATCTTCTTTTTGTTATTGTTTTATAAAGATGAAAGTTAATTAAATTCAAATTATTAACTAGCATTCTCGACAACGGCCATATCACGCTGAATACACCGGTTCTCGTCCGATAACCGAAGTTAAGCAGCGTCGAGCGCAGTCAGTACTTGGGAACACTGCATGCCGATGGCTTTTTCACTTTTGTTTCCTCTTAAATTCCACCAGATATGAAAAAAAACATATCTTCTTATTGTTATTTTTTATAAAGATGAAGGTTAATTAAGTTCAAATTATTAACTAGCACTCTCGGCAACGGCCATATCACGCTGAATACACCGGTTCTCGTCCGATCACCGAAGTTAAGCAGCGTCGAGCGCAGTCAGTACTTGGGAGTGCGACCACTTAGGAACACTGCGTGCCGTTAGCCTTTTCACTTTTTTTTTCCTCTTTTAAATTCCAATAGATATGAAAAAAGCAAACATATTTTCTTTTTGTTATTGTTTTAAAAAGATGAAGGTTAATTTGTCTCGCTTAATTTAAATTCGAATTATTATCTAGCACTCTCGGCAACGGCCATATCACGCTGAGAACACCGGTTCTCGTCCGATCGCCGACGTTAGCAGCGTCGAGCGCAGTCAGTACTTGGGAATACTGCGTGCCGTTGGCTTTTTCACTTTTGTTTCCTCTTTAAAATTCCACCCGATATGAAAAAAGCAAACAAATCTTCTTTTTGTTATTGTTTTATAAAGATGAAGGTTAATTTGTCTCACTTAATTTAAATTCGAATTTTTAACTAGCACTCTCGGCAACGGCCATATCACGCTGAGAACACCGGTTCTCGTCCGATCGCCGACGTTAGCAGCGTCGAGCGCAGTCAGTACTTGGGAATACTGCGTGCCGTTGGTTTTTCACTTTTGTTTCCTCTTTTAAATTTTAATAGATATGAAAAAGCAAACATGTTTTCATTTTGTTATTGTTTTAAAATGATGAAGGTTAATTTGTCTCACTTAATTTAAATTCGAATTATTAACTAGCACTCTCGGCAACGGCCATATCACGCTGAATACCCCGGTTTTCGTCCGATCACCGAAGTTAAGCAGCGTCGAGCGCATACAGTACTTGGGAATACTGCGTTCCGTTGGTTTTTCACTTTTGTTTCCTCTTTTAAATTCCACCCGATATGAAAGAAGCAAACATATCTTCTTTTTGTTATTGTTTTATAAAGATGAAAGTTAATTAAATTCAAATTATTAACTAGCATTCTCGACAACGGCCATATCACGCTGAATACACCGGTTCTCGTCCGATAACCGAAGTTAAGCAGCGTCGAGCGCAGTCAGTACTTGGGAACACTGCATGCCGATGGCTTTTTCACTTTGTTTCCTCTTAAATTCCACCAGATATGAAAAAAAACATATCTTCTTATTGTTATTTTTTATAAAGATGAAGGTTAATTAAGTTCAAATTATTAACTAGCACTCTCGGCAACGGCCATATCACGCTGAATACACCGGTTCTCGTCCGATCACCGAAGTTAAGCAGCGTCGAGCGCAGTCAGTACTTGGGAGTGCGACCACTTAGGAACACTGCGTGCCGTTAGCCTTTTCACTTTTTTTTTCCTCTTTTAAATTCCAATAGATATGAAAAAAGCAAACATATTTTCTTTTTGTTATTGTTTTAAAAAGATGAAGGTTAATTTGTCTCGCTTAATTTAAATTCGAATTATTATCTAGCACTCTCGGCAACGGCCATATCACGCTGAGAACACCGGTTCTCGTCCGATCGCCGACGTTAGCAGCGTCGAGCGCAGTCAGTACTTGGGAATACTGCGTGCCGTTGGCTTTTTCACTTTTGTTTCCTCTTTAAAATTCCACCCGATATGAAAAAAGCACACATATCTTCTTTTTGTTATTGTTTTATAAAGATGAAAGTTAATTTAATTTAAATTATTAACTAGCACTATCGGCAACGGCCATAACACGCTGAATACACCGGTTCTCGTACGATAACCGAAGTTAAGCAGCGTCGAGCGCAGTCACTACTTGGGAACACTGCATGCCGATGGCTTTTTCACTTTTGTTTCCTCTTAAATTCCACCAGATATGAAAAACAAACATATCTTCTTATTGTTATTTTTTATAAAGATGAAGGTAAATTAAGTTCAAATTATTAACTAGCACTCTCGGCAACGGCCATATCACGCTGAATACACCGGTTCTCGTCCGATCACCGAAGTTAAGCAGCGTCGAGCGCAGTCAGTACTTGGGAGGGCGACCACTTAGGAACACTAAGTGTCGTTAGCTTTTTCACTTTTTTTTTCCTCTTTTAAATTCCAATAGATATAAAAAAGCAAACATATTTTCTTTTTGTTATTGTTTTAAAAAGATGAAGGTTAATTTGTCTCACTTAATTTAAATTCGAATTATTATCTAGCACTCTCGGCAACGGCCATATCACGCTGAGAACACCGGTTCTCGTCCGATCGCCGACGTTAGCAGCGTCGAGCGCAGTCAGTACTTGGGAATACTGCGTGCCGTTGGTTTTTCACTTTTGTTTCCTCTTTTAAATTCCACCCGACTTGAAAAAAGCACACATATCTTCTTTTTGTTATTGTTTTATAAAGATGAAAGTTAATTAAATTAAAATTATTAACTAGCACTCTCGGCAACGGCCATATCACGCTGAATACACCGGTTCTCGTCCGATAACTGAAGTTAAGCAGCGTCGAGCGCAGTCACTACTTGGGAGGGAGACCACTTAGGAACACTGCGTGCCGTTGGCTTTTTCACTTTTTTTTCCTCTTTTAAATTTTAATAGATATGAAAAAGCAAACATGTTTTCATTTTGTTATTGTTTTAAAATGATGAAGGTTAATTTGTCTCACTTAATTTAAATTCGAATTATTAACTAGCACTCTCGGCAACGGCCATATCACGCTGAATACACCGGTTTTCGTCCGATCACCGAAGCTAAGCAGCGTCGAGCGCATACAGTACTTGGGAATACTGCGTTCCGTTGGTTTTTCACTTTTGTTTCCTCTTTTAAATTCCACCCGATATGAAAGAAGCAAACATATCTTCTTTTTGTTATTGTTTTATAAAGATGAAGGTTAATTTGTCTCACTTAATTTAAATTCGAATTTTTAACTAGCACTCTCGGCAACGGCCATATCACGCTGAGAACACCGGTTCTCGTCCGATCGCCGACGTTAGCAGCGTCGAGCGCAGTCAGTACTTGAGAATACTGCGTGCCGTTGGTTTTTCACTTTTGTTTCCTCTTTTAAATTCGACCCGATTTGAAAAAAGCACACATATCTTCTTTTTGTTATTGTTTTATAAAGATGAAAGTTAATTAAATTCAAATTATTAACTAGCACTCTCGGCAACGGCCATATCACGCTGAATACACCGGTTCTCGTCCGATAACCGAAGTTAAGCAGCGTCGAGCGCAGTCAGTACTTGGGAACACTGCATGCCGATGGCTTTTTCACTTTTGTTACCTCTCCGAGTGACGTATGTCACGGAGAGGTTCTAATTTCGACGTGTCTGTGTGTGTGTGTGTGTGTTTGTGTGTGTGTCTGTCTGTTGTTATTGACTTACACCCCAGGGGACCGTGTTCGCAGTTTCCGAATTGAAGCAAATGTGTTCGCTATTTCCGGACCGTATTCACAGTTCCCGGAAATTTCAAAACTTGAATCTATCCACAAATCAACTGGCCACTATTACTTCATCTGACTAGTCAATTGTCTATTCTACATGAATACCAATCTGTACTTATTGGCTTCAAACACCACCATTTTGTGGTCTTTGTCCATTCCACATAGACACTAGTCCGTACTTACTGGCTTCTATCTCCATCATTTTCTGGTCTTTGTTTTGGTCCATCCCACATGGACACCATTTTGTACACCTGGCATCTAACACCACCATCTTCTGGTCTTTGTTTTTGTCCATCCCACATGGACACCAGTCTGTACACCTGGCTTCTAACACCACCATCTTCTGGTCTTTGTTTTTGTCCATCCCACATGGACACCAGTCTGTAACCTGGCTTCTAACACCACCATCTTCTGGCCTTTGTTTTTGTCCATCCCACATGGACACCAGTCTGTACACCTGGCTTCTACTCCTTAAGGTTAAGACATACGCGGCGATCGGCCAGTGTTCGTGAACTAGTCGAATAGGCCTACCGGACAACTTGCGCGGACGACTTGACACGGTAAAAGGTTATAATTAGCCTGGACGCGGTTGTGGTGTCTGACGACAAGAAAGCGAACTTGGTTAACTAAACATAAACAATTTATTTAACTAATGGTAAAAACTAAGCGAAGTGCCCGGACGGCGACTACAAAACCAAATCCAATTTTGATATTAAGTTATCTAATTATATAGTACGAACAAAAAATTAATTCTAAAAATGTACACTAACAAACAAACGATAAAAAATAGGTTTACAAAATTGGTATCTTTTTT
Source organism: Phalangium opilio (assembly GCF_054372755.1). Taxonomy (NCBI): domain Eukaryota; kingdom Metazoa; phylum Arthropoda; class Arachnida; order Opiliones; family Phalangiidae; genus Phalangium; species Phalangium opilio. The sequence continues at coordinate 3,046,489 of NW_028324173.1, forward strand.
ATGTAATATCATTTTTTCCGATCGGAACATTCTCCCGGCCTTGATACGTTAGTAGCAAACTTTCAGGGCTCATCTTCATGGTCGAACGGTAGAAGGCATAGCTTGACGATGGGTCGTTTGATTTCACCTTTGGTGGTCCGTAAGGTAACGACCCGAGTATAGCCGTCTTGTCCCGGAAAAATTTCGATCACTCTGGCCAAAGGCCAATTTCCGGGTGAGGTAACGTCTGATTTGACCAAGACCATGTCCCCAACTTCGATATTGCGTTGCGGTTTCATCCATTTGGGTCGTTGTTGAAGTCTAGTTACGTTCTCCCGAAGCCAGCGTTTATGGACATCCTGCTTTAGCTTCTGGAGTAGCTGCCATCGGTTAAGTCGGTTCATAGGTAGGTGAGATAAGTCAGGATCCGGTATTGCTTGAAGAGATTCTCCAATTAGGAAGTGACCTGGAGTGAGAACATTAAGATCGGTGGGATCCGATGAAAGCGGAGTTAACGGTCTTGAATTTAGGCAACCCTCTATCTGTGTGACTACGGTTGAGAACTCTTCGTAGGTCAGTCTGGTGTTACCAATGACTCGATGTAGGTGGTATTTTACCGACTTGACGCCGGCCTCCCATAGTCCGCCAAAATGTGGGGCTCCGGCAGGGTTAAAATGCCATGTTATGCCCTGTGCGGAAAGATGATCTGCGACAGCTGCATTGTGTGGATTTGACTGAATCAGCGTACTTTAATAGACTTAAAGATTTCTGTGATAATTTCAAACTACTGAGTGATAGACAATATGGCTTCCGTGCAAACAGAGGAACTATAGACGCAATCGCAAGCTCTTACAATCAGATCCTCAACTCACTAGACGCGGGGAACAAATGCCTCGGATTATTTCTGGACTTAAGAAAAGCCTTCGATAGTGTCCCCCACATTAGTCTTATAGCCAAATTGCGTCGACTCGGAGTCCGCGGAAAAGCCGGAGATTGGATAGAGAGCTATCTACTCAATAGACAATGTCATACAAGAGTGGGAAAGACTCTATCCTCTGACCGTACTTTGCTGGCCGGAGTACCACAAGGGTCGGTCATCTCTCCACTCTTATTTAATCTGTATATTAACGACCTGACCTCCATTACTGAACCAAGTTCAATTTTTCTATATGCTGATGATGCCCTATTATTATATTCGGGTAAATGCGTCAATGACATTGTTGAATCAACCAATACAGGCTTAGCTAAAATTTACACCTGGTTGCTACTAAATGGACTAGAACTCAACACAGACAAAACGGAATATATCATATTCTCCAACAACAGCAACGACAAAAACACTTACGAAAAGGTTACTATTAATAGTCGTATTCTTAAACGAGTCACAAATTATAAATATTTGGGGATTTGGCTAAATGAAAACTTAAAATGGAATATTCAAGTCGACATGGTATGTAAGGGACTAACTAAAGCCTGTGGACTAATACATCACTGCAAAAACTTAGTCCCGAGAGCTACACTATTTGAAATTTACTACTCCTTATTCTACTCAACCCTTACATACGGGATATCCATCTGGGGTTGGACTACTAATCATAACATTAAGAGAATACAAATTATCCAAAAACGCACCATAAGAAATATTTATAACGTTCCTTTCCTTGCTCATACGGAACCTCTCTTCGAAAAGTCTCGTCTGCTAAAAATAAGCGAAGTAGTAAACTTTGTAACATTAACATTATTATATAGAGATTTATTAACGAATTCCTTCTTCACGATCAGAGCTAACAAAATCGTTTATACTAGGTCTAAAGATACACTTAGTGTAAGCAAGTGTAACACCTCGAAAAAATTAAATTCCGTATTTTATATGGGTCCGATGTTATTTAACACCCTTCCCCAAGAAATACGAGATTTGGATAATATTAAACTATTCAAATTCAAACTAAAAGAACTTATATTATTAAAACTGATAAGAATTTAAATTGGGACCTCCTAGATAATAAACCCTTTATGATAATAACCCTTTTCAATCTGGATTAGCTGTTTAAGATTCAATTAATCGAAATAATATAATAGGCTCAACTTTTTTGATTTTTTGATTTAAACTTTGTTTAATTTATTTATTAATTTATTATCAGTTTTAATTACTAGAATTTTATTATTTGTTTTGTTAAAAAATCTATGCGAAGCAGGGCTAAAAAGTCGCTAGTTGACTTAGGCCCTTATAAAACGAATCTAATGTAAACGTGAATTGGAAATAAATAAACTTTGAAATAAACTTTGAAATAATTCCTTTAGTTCCTTGGCGGCCCCAACGAAGGTCGTTCCACAGTCGCTATATATATCGCTAGGCTTCCCACGTCTTGAAGTGAATCGGCGCAATGCTGCCAGAAAGGCTTCGGTGGTTTGTGATGAGACAATTTCAAGATGTAGTGCCTTCGTCACGAAGCATACAAAAAGGGATAAGTAAGCCTTGTAGGATGTCTTGCTTCTCGGAGTGATTGGACGAAGATAAAAGGGTCCTGCGTAGTCAACGCCAGTTCTCGCAAATGCTCGGCAGTATTGAACTCGAGCCCTTGGTAGATCACCCATCATCTGGTTAGCGGTGGCGGCACGATATCTGGTGCAGACTGCACATTTCCGAATTTGGTGTCTTACTGCATCTCTTCCTCGAATGATCCAATACTTTAATGATAGGATGCTCTGAACCATCTGAGTACCAGCATGCAGATTTTGGGTATGGGCCTCTTGAATGACCATCTCCGTAAATTTGTGATGTCTCGGTAGCAGAATTGGACGCTTTGTGGCTGTATCGAGATCTGCGTGTTTAAGTCTTCCTCCTACACGGAGGACCCCGATGGAATCCAAGACAGGATGTAGACATAGTAGTTTGCTTCGCTTCGGCAACGGATTACTCTGGCGTAAGGACTCTATCTCTTCCGGAAACATTTAGGCTTGGACTATCTTTACTAATGTGAGCAACGCGTTCTCTAATTCCATGCTTGTCAAGGGACCAGAAAGTATTACGGCTTTGAAGTTGGGGTCTTGTCTCTTCCGGTAACTGTTCAGGCCATTATGTTTGAAACGAAGTATCCATGCTGTTATGCGTCGTAGTCGCAGAAGCGTAGAGAACCGTGTAAAGATGTCGTTATCAACAATTATTCTTGTGGTCATAATGACGATTTTTTCTTCTTCTTCGATGGCTGTGGCATTCGTCTTGGAATCCGAAATGGATGGAGTTGGCCACGGCTCCCGACTGGATAGCCATAGAGGTCCCTTCCACCAGAGTTTATGGTTTAGTAGCTCGGGCACTGATACTCCTCTGGAGGCTGCATCAGCTGGATTCTCAAGTCCGGGAACATGATGCCAGTGTGATACCGGAATTATCTCTTGAATTCTTGAAACCCGGTTTGCGACAAACGTCTTCCATCGACGTGGACAAGAGGACAGCCAACATAATACGATGGTCGAATCTGTCCAAGCTTTAACTTGATTGAAGTTCAGATTTAAGGACTCTTGAACTGTTTCCATGAGATCCGCAAGGAGCAATGCACCACAGAGCTCCATCCTCGGGATTGATATCGCTTTATTTGCCGGAGCCACTCTTGTCTTTGCTGTGAGTAATGAAATGTGGACATTTCCAGCTTGATCGACCGATCTCAGATATACCACTCCAGCGTATGCTTTCTCGGATGCATCCGAAAATCCGTGAAGTTCGAGAACGGATATCTCAGGTAAAGAATGCATCCATCGGTCTATTCGAAGATCTTGAATGTTTATAATGGAATTCTTGAAATCCGCCCATAATGTTTGAACTCCTACGGAAGTTTCGGCATCCCAATCGATTTTCTCCTTCCATACATCCTGCATCAAGATTTTCGTGCGAATAATGATGGGGGCAAGCCAACCCATGGGATCGAAGATCTTCGATATTTCGGAAAGTAGAGTCCTCTTCGTAAGAGGTAACTGACAGGGCGCAGGTTGTACTTTGAACAGGAACTGATCTTTCCTCGTATCCCAGTAAAGTCCGAGTGTCTTGACAAGAGCATCGTCATCCATCGCTAGTATGTTCTTGGAATCTTGTAACTCAGGCGGTACTTCTGTTAAACAATCAGGGTCGTTTGAGGCAAATTTACTGAGTCGGAAACCGGCACCATCGCACAGTGAGAGAATCTGGTATATAGCGATCTTGGTTTGTGTTGCGGTTTGTCCTCCGCTCATTACATCGTCCATGTAAAAATCCCTTTTGATAATCGCAGCTCCCAACGGATGTTCATGTAACCCCGTGTCGCCCAGCTCCTGCAATACTCGAGTTGCCAAGAAGGGTGCCGAGGCTGTTCCATAGGTTACAGTGTTCAATTGGAATTCTTGAACAGGAGCCTTGGGTGTCGACCGCCACAGTATGCATTGCAGATTTCGTTGTTCTGGGACTACTAGTATCTGGCGGTACATTTTCATGATGTCAGCGACAAAGGCAATACGATGTATTCTGAACCGCATGACAATGGCATATAGCGAATCTTGGACCACTGGACCCACGAGTTGCGCGTCGTTGAAGGAGAATCCAGAGGTGGTCTTAGAAGATGCATCGAAGACCACTCGGAATTTACAGGTTTGGTTCCAATCTTTCATTACATAGTGATGAGGAATATAGACTCTTGCAGACTTCTTTTGGTTCTCTGGCAAGATCTTCGACATATGTCCCAACTCTTCGTACTGTTCCATGAATCCTTCGTATAAGGCTTTCAACTCCGGGCGTGCGTCGATCTTCCTTTCAATTTGGTAGAATCTTCTCAGGGCTATCTCGCGCGAAGATCCAAGAGGAATCGTTGGCTCTTTCATTGGTATGCGTACCACGAATCTTCCGGCTGGATCTCGGTAATGGAACTTTAGAAAATCCTCCTCGCAAGCTTTTTCTTCCGGCGTCATGACTTGTGTCTTTGGCACTTGTTCAATCGCCCAAAATTGATTCAGGGTTTCTTCGAGTGTGAGAGTATGATGAAGGTGTACTCTAGGTTGGTCAATGCTCGTCGGCCCGGAAACCAGCCATCCTAGCTTGGAATTGATCGCATCCGGAGAAAAGGCATCCTTGGTTCGTTTCCCATTTAAAAGGAGTTTGAAAAATACGTCAGCACCCAACAGTACATCAATGTCGCCAGGGATGTTAAACTCGGGATCCGCCAGTCGCAGCTTCCTGAGATGAGGCCAATTGCTTGTATCATATTTTCGTAAAGGTAGCTGACATGTGATTTTCTTCAATACATAAGCGTTGACACAAAACCTTTCTGACGTTGTGTCCTCGAAGAATGGTTTGAAATGAACCTGAGTAAGTCCTCTAGCTCGACCGAGTTGCGTCGCACCTAGGCCTACTACTTCCGTCTGGACTTTCTTTCGTGCGAGGCCCAGTCTCGCCATGCACGCTTCGGAGATGCACGATACAGTCGATCCGCCATCCAATAGAGCTCGAACTTGAAGGGCTGTCTCTTGCGCAGTTTTTACTTTGATTACAGCGGTAGCTAGTATGGAATCATCCCTTGCACAGGCGGCGTCCTGGACATGAAAATTCTGCGCCTGGCTTGGTTGTTGTCTATCGGACTCTTTTGTATTGGATGGTTGACTACTTGACTCTTTGTCTGGTTTCTCAACTTCCACGTGAAGAAGGGAGTGATGCTTTTTATCGCAGGTCTTGCAGTATTTTTCCAGTGGACATTCTTTCACTCTATGTCCCGTCCGAAGGCAGTTGAAACAAAGGTTCGATTGCTGTACTAATGATCGTCTTTCGTGGACCTTCATAGCGGACAGTCTTGGGCATCGGAAATTGAAATGATTGGCGGAACAGAACGAACATTTACCATCTGAGGACGATGCTCCAGTTCTGGTGTGCAAGGTCACTGGGTTCCTTGTGACGTGAGGATTGCGACCGGATGATGATGCCGCCAAGGAGCGCGCTCTTTGTTCAATAAATTCCAGCAGATCGCTTGATTTTGGTATCTCTGTGTTCTTGAGACTAAGTTCCCATTGCTCCTTAGAGGACGGATCTAACTTCTGGGTTAGAAGGAACAACAGAACGGCATCCCATTTATTCGCTATCGGAAGAGTGTCGAGAGCTCTGGTACATTCCATCGCCGCATCCACGATCGATCGTAAGGCATTTGAGTTGCTGGTTGGTATCATGGGCAGCGAGCAGAATCGTCTCATAATGGCAAAGTAGAGTTCTCTGTTGTTTTCGAACCTCTTGGTGACCGTATCCCAAGCAATGGTGTAATTGGCATCAGAAATGGTGAGTGATTTGATTAGATTTACGGCGTTTCCGGTTAAACTTGACTTGAGATAGGTAAATTTCTGGGCATCTGATAATTCTTGATTGTTGTGGATGGCAGTGAGGTACATGTCCCGGAATGATATCCAATTATGTATTTCTCCCGCGAACGTTGGGAGGTTGATTTTAGGTAATTTGATCTCCGAATGTGACCCTACAGACAACTGACGTGTCGAGATTGGAACCATAGTGGCTAGCATAGATTTAAGTGCGCATTTCGAATTCGTATACAACGTGAATAAGTCATCCCATTTCCGTTCATGCAGGCCAGCATTTTCAGCGTCCAACGAGACCACCTTGACATGCGCATCATCGATGACTTGCCACGACTTGTCCACTTCTTCCAGAAAAAATTCCAATTGCTGTTGATTAAGAGGAGTCTTGGCATGTGTTTGAACTCTGTTGCTGATGTTGTTCAGACCCAATTCGCCTTTATTCCGTTCCGCAGTGGCTTTCTCCAGAGCGGTTACTGGCATTGTGAACGTCCGCAGTGGTGATCAACCCAACGACCAGCTTTCCACGTAATTAAGCCGACTCTGACGATCCGGCTCGACGGACCATAAATGTTCGTGAACTAGTCGAATAGGCCTACCGGACAACTTGCGCGGACGACTTGACACGGTAAAAGGTTATAATTAGCCTGGACGCGGTTGTGGTGTCTGACGACAAGAAAGCGAACTTGGTTAACTAAACATAAACAATTTATTTAACTAATGGTAAAAACTAAGCGAAGTGCCCGGACGGCGACTACAAAACCAAATCCAATTTTGATATTAAGTTATCTAATTATATAGTACGAACAAAAAATTAATTCTAAAAATGTACACTAACAAACAAACGATAAAAAATAGGTTTACAAAATTGGTATCTTTTTTATGTAATATCATTTTTTCCGATCGGAACAGCCAGGGTTACGAGAAACGTCCGTCCTCCCAATGGTGGGGCTTCCACCAAAGGTTCACGCAATTGCGCTGTTCTTATCCATAGCTGCGATTCGACACCCTTATATACTACCTATTTGATGAAGGCGAAGCAACCGGCGTATGCTTCATTTCAAACGCCAATATTAGTCAAGTCTCTCAAGAATGTTTAATTGTTCTTTTTCAAAACGATGTAACGCTCAATAAGGCGAACAACTATCGAAGAAAATATTTAATATTAATTATATTTATTTTATTATTTAAGATAATCATGTCTCTCAACTCAAAATTAATACGGAAAGGGTAAAACAGCAGTCTATGTGTTTGTCTATATGTGTCCGTCCGTTGTAACACTAGTGCGCTGCGTTAGAAGTTCGTTTTGTTTTGATGTGTAAAGAAATCCTTCAGAACCTTAATATTCCCGTTTTCCATAATATAAAATGAATATGTGGAAATATTTTTCGTAATTTTGATGCATTTAGTACTTTTGTAGCTTTATAGCTCCGTTTCATTTTAATATTCCAAAGATTTTTTTTAATATTATTATTTAAAATGGATGTTTATATATTACTTAAGCTATACTACATCTGTTTATAGCATAATCCTTTCTAAAGTCACAGTGAATACAAGCTCAACGCTGTTATGTTGGCCAAATGAACTTTTGTTTGTCAATAGGCCTAGTGAACCAAACAGTAAACGTTAGGGTTTTGTTTTCGTTTCTGTATGCAGAGACATTAACGGTTCAGAATGAGCCGAAAGTTAAATACACTCTTAAATAATTAGGCTTAGATTTTATAATCATGGTGGAAATCTGGGCCGCGTTCAGCAGAGCCCAGCGATGTTAGCAGTGTCCTACATAACGGGATTTTGTTTTTGAATTTTGACGTCACGGTCCTTAGCGCTGAGCTACTAGCGCGGTCTTCAAAAAAAATAGTCGGCTTTTTGGATAACGTGACGTAAGACGCGTAGTTCTCAGCTTGGCGAAAAAACCATGGAGGAATTAATACAAATAGCTTTATGGGACTATAGCTATTTAATTGGCGTGAAACCAGTTGATCACGCGAGAATTTTAAGAGATATGTTATTTTCTAATTTTAATTATAAAAGTTGTTATCTATCTCTATAAATATGTTATCCTACAATTTTTGTTAAGCCTTGGTACCTTGCACGCTTTATTGCGCTAGCGTCATTTATAAAACGCCGATGACCGGAGAAAAGCTATGACGACAGAGCTCACCGGTAAACATTTCCAAAATCCGCTGTCTTTTTTGGTGAGCTCTGCTGAACGCAGCCCAGACCAGTGAAAGGTCTGATCGTAATCGGATAATAGCTTCGTGTTTTCATGCTTTTTATGGTACGCATTTACTTTCAGTGTGTGTAGCCACAAATAAGCTTTGGTGTTATGTAACGTTAAGTCATGTTGTTAAACTAAGAAAATCGTTGAGGTGAAACGAGAGGATAGTGTTTACATGCCAACCCTGTTGTGAATATGGCTTTGAACATAGAGGGCATACAGATGAAGGAGTAGAAAATTGGGCCTTTACAAACACGTAAAGGTAATATCCCTCCAAAGTTTTATCTCTTCATTTCCCGTTTTTCCCCATCGGATGATTTAAATGTGTACAAGTATATCATTATTGGATGTAAAATGTCGTCTGATTTACAGTAAATTTGCTATGCTTTGTATACTGCTTTAATATTTCATAAATTTTCACTTAAGAAACATTTCCATATCTGGGTAAATAAGTTTGTAAGTAGTCGTCTTGACTCGGAGAGGTAATATTTTGGTTTTCCCAACTTGTTTCCTCTTAAATTCCACCAGATATGAAAAAACAAACATATCTTCTTATTGTTATTTTTTATAAAGATGAAGGTTAATTAAGTTCAAATTATTAACTAGCACTCTCGGCAACGGCCATATCACGCTGAATACACCGGTTCTCGTCCGATCACCGAAGTTAAGCAGCGTCGAGCGCAGTCAGTACTTGGGAGGGCGACCACTTAGGAACACTGCGTGCCGTTAGCCTTTTCACTTTTTTTTTCCTCTTTTAAATTCCAATAGGTATGAAAAAAGCAAACATGTTTTCATTTTGTTATTGTTTTAAAATGATGAAGGTTTATTTGTCTCACTTAATTTAAATTCGAATTATTAACTAGCACTCTCGGCAACGGCCATATCACGCTGAAAACACCGGTTCACGTCCGATCACTGAAGTTAAGCAGCGTCGAGCGCATACAGTACTTGGGAATACTGCGTGCCGTTTGTTTTTTCACTTTTGTTTCCTCTTTTAAATTCCACCAGATATGAAAAAAGCAAACTTATCTTCTTTTTGTTATTGTTTTATAAAGATGAAGGTTAATTAAATTCAAATTATTAACTAGCACTCTCGGCAACGGCCATATCACGTTGAATACACCGGTTCTCGTCCGATAACCGAAGTTAAGCAGCGTCGAGCGCAGTCACTACTTGGGAGGGAGACCACTTAGGAACACTGCGCGCCTTTGGCTTTTTCACTTTTTTTTCCTCTTTTAAATTTTAATAGATATGAAAAAAGCAAACATGTTTTCTTTTTGTTATTGTTTTAAAATGATGAAGGTTAATTTGTCTCACTTAATTTAAATTCGAATTATTAACTAGCACTCTCGGCAACGGCCATATCACGCTGAGAACACCGGTTCTCGTCCGATCGCCGACGTTAGCAGCGTCGAGCGCAGTCAGTACTTGGGAATACTGCGTGCCGTTGGCTTTTTCACTTTTGTTTCCTCTTTTAAATTCCACCCGATATGAAAAAAGCAAACATATCTTCTTTTTGTTATTGTTTTATAAAGATGAAGGTTAATTTGTCTCACTTAATTTAAATTCGAATTTTTAACTAGCACTCTCGGCAACGGCCATATCACGCTGAGAACACCGGTTCTCATCCGATCGCCGACGTTAGCAGCGTCGAGCGCAGTCAGTACTTGGGAATACTGCGTGCCGTTGGTTTTTCACTTTTGTTTCCTCTTTTAAATTCCACCTGAATTGAAAAAAACACACATATCTTCTTTTTGTTATTGTTTTATAAAGATGAAAGTTAATTTAATTTAAATTATTAACTAGCACTATCGGCAACGGCCATAACACGCTGAATACACCGGTTCTCGTACGATAACCGAAGTTAAGCAGCGTCGAGCGCAGTCACTACTTGGGAACACTGCATGCCGATGGCTTTTTCATTTTTGTTTCCTCTTAAATTCCACCAGATATGAAAAAACAAACATATCTTCTTATTGTTATTGTTTTATAAAGATGAAGGTTAATTTGTCTCACTTAATTTAAGTTCGAATTTTTAACTAGCACTCTCGGCAACGGCCATATCACGCTGAATACACCGGTTCACGTCCGATAACTGAAGTTAAGTAGCGTCGAGCGCAGTCACTACTTGGGAGGGAGACCACTTAGGAACACTGCGTGCCGTTGGCTTTTTCACTTTTTTTTCCTCTTTTAATTTTTAATAGATATGAAAAAAGCAAACATGTTTTCATTTTGTTATTGTTTTAAAATGATGAAGGTTTATTTGTCTCACTTAATTTAAATTCGAATTATTAACTAGCACTCTCGGCAACGGCCATATCACGCTGAAAACACCGGTTCACGTCCGATCACCGAAGTTAAGCAGCGTCGAGCGCATACAGTACTTGCGAATACTGCGTGCCGTTTGTTTTTTCACTTTTGTTTCCTCTTTTAAATTCCACCAGATATGAAAAAAGCAAACATATCTTCTTTTTGTTATTGTTTTATAAAGATGAAGGTTAATTAAATTCAAATTATTAACTAGCACTCTCGGCAACGGCCATATCACGCTGAAAACACCGGTTCTCGTCCGATAACCGAAGTTAAGCAGCGTCGAGCGCAGTCAGTACTTGGGAGGGCGACAACTTAGGAACACTGCGTGCCGTTAGCTTTTTCACTTTTTTTCCTCTTTTAAATTCCAATAGATATGAAAAAAGCATACATATTTTCTTTTTGTTATTGTTTGAAAAAGATGAAGGTTAATTTGTCTCACTTAATTTAAATTCGAATTATTATCTAGCACTCTCGGCAACGGCCATATCACGCTGAGAAAACCGGTTCTCGTCCGATTGCCGACGTTAGCAGCGTCGAGCGCAGTCAGTACTTGGTAATACTGCGTGCCGTTTGCTTTTTCACTTTTGTTTCCTCTTTCAAATTCCACCAGATATGAAAAAAGCAAACATATCTTCTTTTTGTTATTGTTTTATAAAGATGAAAGTTAATTAAATTCAAATTATTAACTAGCACTCTCGGCAACGGCCATATCACGCTGAATACACCGATTCTCGTCCGATAACCGAAGTTAAGCAGCGTCGAACGCAGTCATTACTTGGGAGGGAGACCGCTTAGGAACACTGCGTGCCGTTGGCTTTTTCACTTTTTTTTCCTCTTTTAAATTTTAATAGATATGTAAAAAGCAAACAGGTTTTCTTTTTGTTATAGTTTTAAAATGATGAAGGTTAATTTGTCTCACTTAACTTAAATTCGAATTATTAACTAGCACTCTCGGCAACGGTCATATCACGCTGAAAACACCGGTTCACGTCCGATCACCGAAGTTAAGCAGCGTCGAGCGCATACAGTACTTGGGAATACTGCGTGCCGTTGGCTTTTTCACTTTTGTTTCCTCCTTTAAATTCCACCAGATATGAAAAAAACAAACATATCTTCTTTTTGTTATTGTTTTATAAAGATGAAGGTTAATTAAATTCAAATTATTAACTAGGACAATCGGCAACGGCCATATCACGCTGAATACACCGGTTCTCGTCCGATAACCGAAGTTAAGCAGCGTCGAGCGCAGTCAGTACTTGGGAGGGCGACCACTTAGGAACACTGCGTGGCGTTAGCATTTTCACTTTTTTTCCTCTTTTAAATTCCAATACATATGAAAAAAGCAAACATATTTTCTTTTTGTTATTGTTTTAAAAAGATGAAGGTTAATTTGTCTCACTTAATTTAAATTCGAATTATTATCTAGCACTCTCGGCAACGGCCATATCACGCTGAGAACACCGGTTCTCGTACGATCGCCGACGTTAGCAGCGTCGAGCGCATACAGTACTTGGGAATACTGCGTGCCGTTGGCTTTTTCACTTTTGTTTCCTCTTTCAAATTCCACCAGATATGAAAAAAGCAAACATATCTTCTTTTTTGTTATTGTTTTATAAAGATGAAAGTTAATTAAATTCAAATTATTAACTAGCACTCTCGGCAACGGCCATATCACGCTGAATACACCGGTTCTCGTTCGATAACCGAAGTTAAGCAGCGTCTAGCGCAGTCACTACTAGGGAGGGAGACCACTTAGGAACACTGCGTGCCGTTGGCTTTTTCACTTTTTTTTCCTCTTTTAAATTTTAATAGATATGAAAAAAGCAAACATGTTTTCTTTTTGTTATTGTTTTAAAATGATAAAGGTTAATTTGTCTCACTTAATTTAAACTCGAATTATTAACTAGCACTCTCGGCAACGGCCATATCACGCTGAAAACACCTGTTCACGTCCGATCACCGAAGTTAAGCAGCGTCGAGCGCATACAGTACTTGGGAATACTGCGTGCCGTTTGTTTTTTCACTTTTGTTTCCTCTTTTAAATTCCACCAGATATGAAAAAAGCAAACATATCTTCTTTTTGTTATTGTTTTATAAAGATGAAGGTTAATTAAATTAAAATTATTAACTAGCACACTCGGCAACGGCCATATCACGCTGAATACACCGGTTCTCGTCCGATAACCGAAGTTAAGCAGCGTCGAGCGCAGTCAGTACTTGGGAGGGCGACCACTTAGGAACACTGCGTGCCGTTAGCTTTTTCACTTTTTTTTCCTCTTTTAAATTCCAATAGATATGAAAAAAGCAAACATATTTTCTTTTTGTTATTGTTTGAAAAAGATGAAGGTTAATTTGTCTCACTTAATTTAAATTCGAATTATTATCTAGCACTCTCGGCAACGGCCATATCACGCTGAGAACACCGGTTCTCGTCCGATCGCCGACGTTGATTCAACAATACCTGACGACCATTTAATTTTTGGGCTTCCGTGACGCAATGGCTAGCGCGTTCAGCTGCTTTTCAAAAGACTGGTGTTTTGAACCCTCCCGGGAGCGGTGTTGTGACGTCTCAGATGTAACGTAAAATGTCAGAGTTTTTCCACAATACCTGACGAACATTTAATTTTTGGGCTTCAGTGGCGCAATGGTTAGCACGTTCAGCTGTTAATCGAAAGGTTGTTGGTTCGAACCCACCCGGGAGAGGTGTTGTGGCGTCTCCGATGTAGCGTAAAAAGTCATAACTTTTCCACAATACCTGACAACCATTTAATTTCTGAGCTTCCGTGGCTCAATGGTTAGCGCGTTCGGTTGTTAACGAATTGGTTGGTGGTTCGAGCCCATCCGGGAGCGGTGTTGTGACGTCTCAGATGTGAAGTAAAAAGTCAAGGTTTTTCCACAATACCTGACGACCATTTAATTTTTGGGCTTCCGTGGCGCAATGGTTAGCGCGTTCAGCTGCTATTCAAAAGACTGGTGTTTTGAGCCCTCCCGGGAGCGGTGTTGTGACGTCTCAGATGTGAAGTAAAAAGTCAAGGTTTTTCCACAATACCTGACGACCATTTAATTTTTGGGCTTCCGTGGCGCAATGGTTAGCGCGTTCAGCTGCTTTTCAAAAGACTGGTGTTTTGAACCCTCCCGGGAGCGGTGTTGTGACGTCTTAGATGTAACGTAAAATGTCAGAGTTTTTCCACAATACCTGACGACCATTTAATTTTTGGGCTTCCGTGGCGCAATGGTTAGCGCGTTCAGCTGCTATTCAAAAGACTGGTGTTTTGAGCCCTCCCGGGAGCGTTGTTGTGACGTCTCAGATGTGAAGTAAAAAGTCAAGGTTTTTCCACAATACCTGACGACCATTTAATTTTTGGGCTTCCGTGGCGCAATGGTTAGCGCGTTCAGCTGGTTTTCAAAAGACTGGTGTTTTGAACCCTCCCGGGAGCGGTGTTGTGACGTCTCAGATGTAACGTAAAATGTCAGAGTTTTTCCACAATACCTGACGAACATTTAATTTTTGGGCTTCAGTGGCGCAATGGTTAGCACGTTCAGCTGTTAATCGAAAGGTTGGTGGTTCGAACCCACCCGGGAGAGGTGTTGTGGGGTCTCAGATGTAGCGTAAAAAGTCATAACTTTTCCACAATACCTGACAACCATTTAATTTCTGAGCTTCCGTGGCTCAATGGTTAGCGCGTTCGGCTGTTAACGAATAGGTTGGTGGTTCGAGCCCATCCGGGAGCGGTGTTGTGACGTCTCAGATGTGAAGTAAAAAGTCAAGGTTTTTCCACAATACCTGACGACCATTTAATTTTTGGGCTTCCGTGGCGCAATGGTTAGCGCGTTCAGCTGCTTTTCAAAAGACTGTTGTTTTGAACCCTCCCGGGAGCGGTGTTGTGACGTCTCAGATGTAACGTAAAATGTCAGAGTTTTTCCACAATACCTGACGAACATTTAATTTTTGGGCTTCCGTGGCGCAATGGTTAGCACGTTCAGCTTTTAATCGAAAGGTTGGTGGTTCAAGCACACCCGGGAGAGGTGTTGTGGGGTCTCAGATGTAGCGTAAAAAGTCATAACTTTTCCACAATACCTGACAACCATTTAATTTCTGAGCTTCCGTGGCTCAATGGTTAGCGCGTTCGGCTGTTAACGAATGGGTTGGTGGTTCGAGCCCATCCGGGAGCGGTGTTGTGACGTCTCAGATGTGAAGTAAATAGTCAAGGTTTTTCCACAATACCTGACGACCATTTAATTTTTGGGCTTCCGTGGCGCAATGGTTAGCGCGTTCAGCTGGTTTTCAAAAGACTGGTGTTTTGAACCCTCCCGGGAGCGGTGTTGTGACGTCTCAGATGTAACGTAAAATGTCAGAGTTTTTCCACAATACCTGACGAACATTTAATTTTTGGGCTTCAGTGGCGCAATGGTTAGCACGTTCAGCTGTTAATCGAAAGGTTGGTGGTTCGAACCCACCCGGGAGAGGTGTTGTGGGGTCTCAGATGTAGCGTAAAAAGTCATAACTTTTCCACAATACCTGACAACCATTTAATTTCTGAGCTTCCGTGGCTCAATGGTTAGCGCGTTCGGCTGTTAACGAATAGGTTGGTGGTTCGAGCCCATCCGGGAGCGGTGTTGTGACGTCTCAGATGTGAAGTAAAAAGTCAAGGTTTTTCCACAATACCTGACGACCATTTAATTTTTGGGCTTCCGTGGCGCAATGGTTAGCGCGTTCAGCTGCTTTTCAAAAGACTGTTGTTTTGAACCCTCCCGGGAGCGGTGTTGTGACGTCTCAGATGTAACGTAAAATGTCAGAGTTTTTCCACAATACCTGACGAACATTTAATTTTTGGGCTTCCGTGGCGCAATGGTTAGCACGTTCAGCTTTTAATCGAAAGGTTGGTGGTTCAAGCACACCCGGGAGAGGTGTTGTGGGGTCTCAGATGTAGCGTAAAAAGTCATAACTTTTCCACAATACCTGACAACCATTTAATTTCTGAGCTTCCGTGGCTCAATGGTTAGCGCGTTCGGCTGTTAACGAATAGGTTGGTGGTTCGAGCCCATCCGGGAGCGGTGTTGTGACGTCTCAGATGTGAAGTAAATAGTCAAGGTTTTTCCACAATACCTGACGACCATTTAATTTTTGGGCTTCCGTGGCGCAATGGTTAGCGCGTTCAGCTGCTATTCAAAAGACTGGTGGTTTGAGCCCTCCCGGGAGCGGTGTCGTGACGTCTCAGATGTAACGTAAAATGTCAGAGTTTTTCCACAATACCTGACGAACATTTAATTTTTGGGCTTCCGTGGCGCAATGGTTAGCGCTTTCAGCTGTTAACCGAAAGGTTGGTGGTTCGAGCCCACCCGGGAGAGGTGTTGTGGGGTCTCAGATGTAGCGTAAAAAGTCATAACTTTTCCACAGTACCTGACAACCATTTAATTTCTGAGCTTCCGTGGCTCAATGGTTAGCGCGTTTGGCTGTTAACGAATAGGTTGGTGGTTCGAGCGCACCCTGGAGAGGTGTTTTAGGGTCTCAGATGTGAAGTAAAAAGTCAAGGTTTTTCCACAATACCTGACGACCATTTAATTTTTGGGCTTCCGTGGAGCAATGGTTAGCGCGTTCAGCTGCTATTCAAAAGACTGGTGGTTTGAGCCCTCCCGGGAGCGGTGTTGTGACGTCTCAGATGTAACGTAAAATGTCAGAGTTTTTCCACAATACCTGACGAACATTTAATTTTTGGGCTTCAGTGTCGCAATGGTTAGCACGTTCAGCTGTTAATCGAAAGGTTGGTGGTTCGAGCCCACCCGAGCGAGGTGTTGTGGGGTCTCAGATGTAGCGTAAAAAGTCATAACTTTTACACAACACCTGACAACCATTTAATTTCTGAGCTTCCGTGGCTCAATGGTTAGCACGTTCGGCTGTTAACGAATAGGTTGGTGGTTCGAGCCCATCCGGGAGCGGTGTTGTGACGTCTCAGATGTGAAGTAAAAAGTCAAGGTTTTTCCACAATACCTGACGACCATTTAATTTTTGGGCTTCCGTGGCGCAATGGTTAGCGCGTTCAGCTGCTATTCAAAAGACTGGTGTTTTGAGCCCTCCCGGGAGCGGTGTTGTGACGTCTCAGATGTGAAGTAAAAAGTCAAGGTTTTTCCACAATACCTGACGACCATTTAATTTTTGGGCTTCCGTGGCGCAATGGTTAGCGCGTTTGGCTGTTAACGAATAGGTTGGTGGTTCGAGCGCACCCTGGAGAGGTGTTTTAGGGTCTCAGATGTGAAGTAAAAAGTCAAGGTTTTTCCACAATACCTGACGACCATTTAATTTTTGGGCTTCCGTGGAGCAATGGTTAGCGCGTTCAGCTGCTATTCAAAAGACTGGTGGTTTGAGCCCTCCCGGGAGCGGTGTCGTGACGTCTCAGATGTAACGTAAAATGTCAGAGTTTTTCCACAATACCTGACGAACATTTAATTTTTGGGCTTCCGTGGCGCAATGGTTAGCGCTTTCAGCTGTTAACCGAAAGGTTGGTGGTTCGAGCCCACCCGGGAGAGGTGTTGTGGGGTCTCAGATGTAGCGTAAAAAGTCATAACTTTTCCACAGTACCTGACGACCATTTAATTTTTGGGCTTCCGTGGCGCAATGGTTAGCGCGTTTGGCTGTTAACGAATAGGTTGGTGGTTCGAGCGCACCCTGGAGAGGTGTTTTAGGGTCTCAGATGTGAAGTAAAAAGTCAAGGTTTTTCCACAATACCTGACGACCATTTAATTTTTGGGCTTCCGTGGAGCAATGGTTAGCGCGTTCAGCTGCTATTCAAAAGACTGGTGGTTTGAGCCCTCCCGGGAGCGGTGTTGTGACGTCTCAGATGTAACGTAAAATGTCAGAGTTTTTCCACAATACCTGACGAACATTTAATTTTTGGGCTTCAGTGTCGCAATGGTTAGCACGTTCAGCTGTTAATCGAAAGGTTGGTGGTTCGAGCCCACCCGAGCGAGGTGTTGTGGGGTCTCAGATGTAGCGTAAAAAGTCATAACTTTTCCACAATACCTGACAACCATTTAATTTCTGAGCTTCCGTGGCTCAATGGTTAGCACGTTCGGCTGTTAACGAATAGGTTGGTGGTTCGAGCCCATCCGGGAGCGGTGTTGTGACGTCTCAGATGTGAAGTAAAAAGTCAAGGTTTTTCCACAATACCTGACGACCATTTAATTTTTGGGCTTCCGTGGCGCAATGGTTAGCGCGTTCAGCTGCTTTTCAAAAGACTGTTGTTTTGAACCCTCCCGGGAGCGGTGTTGTGACGTCTCAGATGTAACGTAAAATGTCAGAGTTTTTCCACAATACCTGACGAACATTTAATTTTTGGGCTTCCGTGGCGCAATGGTTAGCACGTTCAGCTTTTAATCGAAAGGTTGGTGGTTCAAGCACACCCGGGAGAGGTGTTGTGGGGTCTCAGATGTAGCGTAAAAAGTCATAACTTTTCCACAATACCTGACAACCATTTAATTTCTGAGCTTCCGTGGCTCAATGGTTAGCGCGTTCGGCTGTTAACGAATAGGTTGGTGGTTCGAGCCCATCCGGGAGCGGTGTTGTGACGTCTCAGATGTGAAGTAAAAAGTCAAGGTTTTTCCACAATACCTGACGACCATTTAATTTTTGGGCTTCCGTGGCGCAATGGTTAGCGCGTTCAGCTGCTTTTCAAAAGACTGTTGTTTTGAACCCTCCCGGGAGCGGTGTTGTGACGTCTCAGATGTAACGTAAAATGTCAGAGTTTTTCCACAATACCTGACGAACATTTAATTTTTGGGCTTCCGTGGCGCAATGGTTAGCACGTTCAGCTTTTAATCGAAAGGTTGGTGGTTCAAGCACACCCGGGAGAGGTGTTGTGGGGTCTCAGATGTAGCGTAAAAAGTCATAACTTTTCCACAATACCTGACAACCATTTAATTTCTGAGCTTCCGTGGCTCAATGGTTAGCGCGTTCGGCTGTTAACGAATAGGTTGGTGGTTCGAGCCCATCCGGGAGCGGTGTTGTGACGTCTCAGATGTGAAGTAAATAGTCAAGGTTTTTCCACAATACCTGACGACCATTTAATTTTTGGGCTTCCGTGGCGCAATGGTTAGCGCGTTCAGCTGCTATTCAAAAGACTGGTGGTTTGAGCCCTCCCGGGAGCGGTGTCGTGACGTCTCAGATGTAACGTAAAATGTCAGAGTTTTTCCACAATACCTGACGAACATTTAATTTTTGGGCTTCCGTGGCGCAATGGTTAGCGCTTTCAGCTGTTAACCGAAAGGTTGGTGGTTCGAGCCCACCCGGGAGAGGTGTTGTGGGGTCTCAGATGTAGCGTAAAAAGTCATAACTTTTCCACAGTACCTGACAACCATTTAATTTCTGAGCTTCCGTGGCTCAATGGTTAGCGCGTTTGGCTGTTAACGAATAGGTTGGTGGTTCGAGCGCACCCTGGAGAGGTGTTTTAGGGTCTCAGATGTGAAGTAAAAAGTCAAGGTTTTTCCACAATACCTGACGACCATTTAATTTTTGGGCTTCCGTGGAGCAATGGTAAGCGCGTTCAGCTGCTATTCAAAAGACTGGTGGTTTGAGCCGTCCCGGGAGCGGTGTTGTGACGTCTCAGATGTAACGTAAAATGTCAGAGTTTTTCCACAATACCTGACGAACATTTAATTTTTGGGCTTCAGTGTCGCAATGGTTAGCACGTTCAGCTGTTAATCGAAAGGTTGGTGGTTCGAGCCCACCCGAGCGAGGTGTTGTGGGGTCTCAGATGTAGCGTAAAAAGTCATAACTTTTCCACAATACCTGACAACCATTTAATTTCTGAGCTTCCGTGGCTCAATGGTTAGCACGTTCGGCTGTTAACGAATAGGTTGGTGGTTCGAGCCCATCCGGGAGCGGTGTTGTGACGTCTCAGATGTGAAGTAAAAAGTCAAGGTTTTTCCACAATACCTGACGACCATTTAATTTTTGGGCTTCCGTGGCGCAATGGTTAGCGCGTTCAGCTGCTATTCAAAAGACTGGTGTTTTGAGCCCTCCCGGGAGCGGTGTTGTGACGTCTCAGATGTGAAGTAAAAAGTCAAGGTTTTTCCACAATACCTGACGACCATTTAATTTTTGGGCTTCCGTGGCGCAATGGTTAGCGCGTTTGGCTGTTAACGAATAGGTTGGTGGTTCGAGCGCACCCTGGAGAGGTGTTTTAGGGTCTCAGATGTGAAGTAAAAAGTCAAGGTTTTTCCACAATACCTGACGACCATTTAATTTTTGGGCTTCCGTGGAGCAATGGTTAGCGCGTTCAGCTGCTATTCAAAAGACTGGTGGTTTGAGCCCTCCCGGGAGCGGTGTTGTGACGTCTCAGATGTAACGTAAAATGTCAGAGTTTTTCCACAATACCTGACGAACATTTAATTTTTGGGCTTCAGTGTCGCAATGGTTAGCACGTTCAGCTGTTAATCGAAAGGTTGGTGGTTCGAGCCCACCCGAGCGAGGTGTTGTGGGGTCTCAGATGTAGCGTAAAAAGTCATAACTTTTCCACAATACCTGACAACCATTTAATTTCTGAGCTTCCGTGGCTCAATGGTTAGCACGTTCGGCTGTTAACGAATAGGTTGGTGGTTCGAGCCCATCCGGGAGCGGTGTTGTGACGTCTCAGATGTGAAGTAAAAAGTCAAGGTTTTTCCACAATACCTGACGACCATTTAATTTTTGGGCTTCCGTGGCGCAATGGTTAGCGCGTTCAGCTGCTATTCAAAAGACTGGTGTTTTGAGCCCTCCCGGGAGCGGTGTTGTGACGTCTCAGATGTGAAGTAAAAAGTCAAGGTTTTTCCACAATACCTGACGACCATTTAATTTTTGGGCTTCCGTGGCGCAATGGTTAGCGCGTTCAGCTGCTTTTCAAAAGACTGGTGTTTTGAACCCTCCCGGGAGCGGTGTTGTGACGTCTCAGATGTAACGTAAAATGTCAGTTTTTCCACAATACCTGACGAACATTTAATTTTTGGGCTTCAGTGGCGCAATGGTTAGCACGTTCAGCTGTTAATCGAAAGGTTGGTGGTTCGAACCCACCCGGGAGAGGTGTTGTGGGGTCTCAGATGTAGCGTAAAAAGTCATAACTTTTCCACAGTACCTGACAACCATTTAATTTCTGAGCTTCCGTGGCTCAATGGTTAGCGCGTTTGGCTGTTAACGAATAGGTTGGTGGTTCGAGCACACCCGGGAGAGGTGTTGTGGGGTCTCAGATGTAGCGTAAAAAGTCATAACTTTTCCACAATACCTGACAACCATTTAATTTCTGAGCTTCCGTGGCTCAATGGTTAGCACGTTCGGCTGTTAACGAATAGGTTGGTGGTTCGAGCCCATCCGGGAGCGGTGTTGTGACGTCTCAGATGTGAAGTAAAAAGTCAAGGTTTTTCCACAATACCTGACGACCATTTAATTTTTGGGCTTCCGTGGCGCAATGGTTAGCGCGTTCAGCTGCTATTCAAAAGACTGGTGGTTTGAGCCCTCCCGGGAGCGGTGTTGTGACGTCTCAGATGTAACGTAAAATGTCAGAGTTTTTCCACAATACCTGACGAACATTTAATTTTTGGGCTTCAGTGTCGCAATGGTTAGCACGTTCAGCTGTTAATCGAAAGGTTGGTGGTTCGAGCCCACCCGAGCGAGGTGTTGTGGGGTCTCAGATGTAGCGTAAAAAGTCATAACTTTTCCACAATACCTGACAACCATTTAATTTCTGAGCTTCCGTGGCTCAATGGTTAGCACGTTCGGCTGTTAACGAATAGGTTGGTGGTTCGAGCCCATCCGGGAGCGGTGTTGTGACGTCTCAGATGTGAAGTAAAAAGTCAAGGTTTTTCCAAAATACCTGACGACCATTTAATTTTTGGGCTTCCGTGGCGCAATGGTTAGCGCGTTCAGCTGCTATTCAAAAGACTGGTGTTTTGAGCCCTCCCGGGAGCGGTGTTGTGACGTCTCAGATGTGAAGTAAAAAGTCAAGGTTTTTCCACAATACCTGACGACCATTTAATTTTTGGGCTTCCGTGGCGCAATGGTTAGCGCGTTCAGCTGCTTTTCAAAAGACTGGTGTTTTGAACCCTCCCGGGAGCGGTGTTGTGACGTCTCAGATGTAACGTAAAATGTCAGAGTTTTTCCACAATACCTGACGAACATTTAATTTTTGGGCTTCCGTGGCGCAATGGTTAGCACGTTCAGCTTTTAATCGAAAGGTTGGTGGTTCGAGCACACCCGGGAGAGGTGTTGTGGGGTCTCAGATGTAGCGTAAAAAGTCATAACTTTTCCACAATACCTGACAACCATTTAATTTCTGAGCTTCCGTGGCTCAATGGTTAGCACGTTCGGCTGTTAACGAATAGGTTGGTGGTTCGAGCCCATCCGGGAGCGGTGTTGTGACGTCTCAGATGTGAAGTAAAAAGTCAAGGTTTTTCCACAATACCTGACGACCATTTAATTTTTGGGCTTCCGTGGCGCAATGGTTAGCGCGTTCAGCTGCTATTCAAAAGACTGGTGGTTTGAGCCCTCCCGGGAGCGGTGTTGTGACGTCTCAGATGTAACGTAAAATGTCAGAGTTTTTCCACAATACCTGACGAACATTTAATTTTTGGGCTTCAGTGTCGCAATGGTTAGCACGTTCAGCTGTTAATCGAAAGGTTGGTGGTTCGAGCCCACCCGAGCGAGGTGTTGTGGGGTCTCAGATGTAGCGTAAAAAGTCATAACTTTTCCACAATACCTGACAACCATTTAATTTCTGAGCTTCCGTGGCTCAATGGTTAGCACGTTCGGCTGTTAACGAATAGGTTGGTGGTTCGAGCCCATCCGGGAGCGGTGTTGTGACGTCTCAGATGTGAAGTAAAAAGTCAAGGTTTTTCCACAATACCTGACGACCATTTAATATTTGGGCTTCCGTGGCGCAATGGTTAGCGCGTTCAGCTGCTATTCAAAAGACTGGTGTTTTGAGCCCTCCCGGGAGCGGTGTTGTGACGTCTCAGATGTGAAGTAAAAAGTCAAGGTTTTTCCACAATACCTGACGACCATTTAATTTTTGGGCTTCCGTGGCGCAATGGTTAGCGCGTTTGGCTGTTAACGAATAGGTTGGTGGTTCGAGCGCACCCTGGAGAGGTGTTTTAGGGTCTCAGATGTGAAGTAAAAAGTCAAGGTTTTTCCACAATACCTGACGACCATTTAATTTTTGGGCTTCCGTGGAGCAATGGTTAGCGCGTTCAGCTGCTATTCAAAAGACTGGTGGTTTGAGCCCTCCCGGGAGCGGTGTTGTGACGTCTCAGATGTAACGTAAAATGTCAGAGTTTTTCCACAATACCTGACGAACATTTAATTTTTGGGCTTCAGTGTCGCAATGGTTAGCACGTTCAGCTGTTAATCGAAAGGTTGGTGGTTCGAGCCCACCCGAGCGAGGTGTTGTGGGGTCTCAGATGTAGCGTAAAAAGTCATAACTTTTCCACAATACCTGACAACCATTTAATTTCTGAGCTTCCGTGGCTCAATGGTTAGCACGTTCGGCTGTTAACGAATAGGTTGGTGGTTCGAGCCCATCCGGGAGCGGTGTTGTGACGTCTCAGATGTGAAGTAAAAAGTCAAGGTTTTTCCACAATACCTGACGACCATTTAATTTTTGGGCTTCCGTGGCGCAATGGTTAGCGCGTTCAGCTGCTATTCAAAAGACTGGTGTTTTGAGCCCTCCCGGGAGCGGTGTTGTGACGTCTCAGATGTGAAGTAAAAAGTCAAGGTTTTTCCACAATACCTGACGACCATTTAATTTTTGGGCTTCCGTGGCGCAATGGTTAGCGCGTTCAGCTGCTTTTCAAAAGACTGGTGTTTTGAACCCTCCCGGGAGCGGTGTTGTGACGTCTCAGATGTAACGTAAAATGTCAGTTTTTCCACAATACCTGACGAACATTTAATTTTTGGGCTTCAGTGGCGCAATGGTTAGCACGTTCAGCTGTTAATCGAAAGGTTGGTGGTTCGAACCCACCCGGGAGAGGTGTTGTGGGGTCTCAGATGTAGCGTAAAAAGTCATAACTTTTCCACAGTACCTGACAACCATTTAATTTCTGAGCTTCCGTGGCTCAATGGTTAGCGCGTTTGGCTGTTAACGAATAGGTTGGTGGTTCGAGCACACCCGGGAGAGGTGTTGTGGGGTCTCAGATGTAGCGTAAAAAGTCATAACTTTTCCACAATACCTGACAACCATTTAATTTCTGAGCTTCCGTGGCTCAATGGTTAGCACGTTCGGCTGTTAACGAATAGGTTGGTGGTTCGAGCCCATCCGGGAGCGGTGTTGTGACGTCTCAGATGTGAAGTAAAAAGTCAAGGTTTTTCCACAATACCTGACGACCATTTAATTTTTGGGCTTCCGTGGCGCAATGGTTAGCGCGTTCAGCTGCTATTCAAAAGACTGGTGGTTTGAGCCCTCCCGGGAGCGGTGTTGTGACGTCTCAGATGTAACGTAAAATGTCAGAGTTTTTCCACAATACCTGACGAACATTTAATTTTTGGGCTTCAGTGTCGCAATGGTTAGCACGTTCAGCTGTTAATCGAAAGGTTGGTGGTTCGAGCCCACCCGAGCGAGGTGTTGTGGGGTCTCAGATGTAGCGTAAAAAGTCATAACTTTTCCACAATACCTGACAACCATTTAATTTCTGAGCTTCCGTGGCTCAATGGTTAGCACGTTCGGCTGTTAACGAATAGGTTGGTGGTTCGAGCCCATCCGGGAGCGGTGTTGTGACGTCTCAGATGTGAAGTAAAAAGTCAAGGTTTTTCCACAATACCTGACGACCATTTAATTTTTGGGCTTCCGTGGCGCAATGGTTAGCGCGTTCAGCTGCTATTCAAAAGACTGGTGTTTTGAGCCCTCCCGGGAGCGGTGTTGTGACGTCTCAGATGTGAAGTAAAAAGTCAAGGTTTTTCCACAATACCTGACGACCATTTAATTTTTGGGCTTCCGTGGCGCAATGGTTAGCGCGTTCAGCTGCTTTTCAAAAGACTGGTGTTTTGAACCCTCCCGGGAGCGGTGTTGTGACGTCTCAGATGTAACGTAAAATGTCAGAGTTTTTCCACAATACCTGACGAACATTTAATTTTTGGGCTTCCGTGGCGCAATGGTTAGCACGTTCAGCTTTTAATCGAAAGGTTGGTGGTTCGAGCACACCCGGGAGAGGTGTTGTGGGGTCTCAGATGTAGCGTAAAAAGTCATAACTTTTCCACAATACCTGACAACCATTTAATTTCTGAGCTTCCGTGGCTCAATGGTTAGCACGTTCGGCTGTTAACGAATAGGTTGGTGGTTCGAGCCCATCCGGGAGCGGTGTTGTGACGTCTCAGATGTGAAGTAAAAAGTCAAGGTTTTTCCACAATACCTGACGACCATTTAATTTTTGGGCTTCCGTGGCGCAATGGTTAGCGCGTTCAGCTGCTATTCAAAAGACTGGTGTTTTGAGCCCTCCCGGGAGCGGTGTTGTGACGTCTCAGATGTGAAGTAAAAAGTCAAGGTTTTTCCACAATACCTGACGAACATTTAATTTTTGGGCTTCAGTGTCGCAATGGTTAGCACGTTCAGCTGTTAATCGAAAGGTTGGTGGTTCGAGCCCACCCGAGCGAGGTGTTGTGGGGTCTCAGATGTAGCGTAAAAAGTCATAGCTTTTCCACAATACCTGACAACCATTTAATTTCTGAGCTTCCGTGGCTCAATGGTTAGCACGTTCGGCTGTTAACAAATAGGTTGGTGGTTCGAGCCCATCCGGGAGCGGTGTTGTGACGTCTCAGATGTGAAGTAAAAAGTCAAGGTTTTTCCACAATACCTGACGACCATTTAATTTTTGGGCTTCCGTGGCGCAATGGTTAGCGCGTTCAGCTGCTATTCAAAAGACTGGTGTTTTGAGCCCTCCCGGGAGCGGTGTTGTGACGTCTCAGATGTGAAGTAAAAAGTCAAGGTTTTTCCACAATACCTGACGACCATTTAATTTTTGGGCTTCCGTGGCGCAATGGTTAGCGCGTTCAGCTGCTTTTCAAAAGACTGGTGTTTTGAACCCTCCCGGGAGCGGTGTTGTGACGTCTCAGATGTAACGTAAAATGTCAGAGTTTTTCCACAATACCTGACGAACATTTAATTTTTGGGCTTCCGTGGCGCAATGGTTAGCACGTTCAGCTTTTAATCGAAAGGTTGGTGGTTCGAGCACACCCGGGAGAGGTGTTGTGGGGTCTCAGATGTAGCGTAAAAAGTCATAACTTTTCCACAATACCTGACAACCATTTAATTTCTGAGCTTCCGTGGCTCAATGGTTAGCACGTTCGGCTGTTAACGAATAGGTTGGTGGTTCGAGCCCATCCGGGAGCGGTGTTGTGACGTCTCAGATGTGAAGTAAAAAGTCAAGGTTTTTCCACAATACCTGACGACCATTTAATTTTTGGGCTTCCGTGGCGCAATGGTTAGCGCGTTCAGCTGCTATTCAAAAGACTGGTGGTTTGAGCCCTCCCGGGAGCGGTGTTGTGACGTCTCAGATGTAACGTAAAATGTCAGAGTTTTTCCACAATACCTGACGAACATTTAATTTTTGGGCTTCAGTGTCGCAATGGTTAGCACGTTCAGCTGTTAATCGAAAGGTTGGTGGTTCGAGCTCACCCGAGCGAGGTGTTGTGGGGTCTCAGATGTAGCGTAAAAAGTCATAACTTTTCCACAATACCTGACAACCATTTAATTTCTGAGCTTCCGTGGCTCAATGGTTAGCACGTTCGGCTGTTAACGAATAGGTTGGTGGTTCGAGCCCATCCGGGAGCGGTGTTGTGACGTCTCAGATGTGAAGTAAAAAGTCAAGGTTTTTCCACAATACCTGACGACCATTTAATTTTTGGGCTTCCGTGGCGCAATGGTTAGCACGTTCAGCTTTTAATCGAAAGGTTGGTGGTTCGAGCACACCCGGGAGAGGTGTTGTGGGGTCTCAGATGTAGCGTAAAAAGTCATAACTTTTCCACAATACCTGACAACCATTTAATTTCTGAGCTTCCGTGGCTCAATGGTTAGCACGTTCGGCTGTTAACGAATAGGTTGGTGGTTCGAGCCCATCCGGGAGCGGTGTTGTGACGTCTCAGATGTGAAGTAAAAAGTCAAGGTTTTTCCACAATACCTGACGACCATTTAATTTTTGGGCTTCCGTGGCGCAATGGTTAGCGCGTTCAGCTGCTATTCAAAAGACTGGTGGTTTGAGCCCTCCCGGGAGCGGTGTTGTGACGTCTCAGATGTAACGTAAAATGTCAGAGTTTTTCCACAATACCTGACGAACATTTAATTTTTGGGCTTCAGTGTCGCAATGGTTAGCACGTTCAGCTGTTAATCGAAAGGTTGGTGGTTCGAGCTCACCCGAGCGAGGTGTTGTGGGGTCTCAGATGTAGCGTAAAAAGTCATAACTTTTCCACAATACCTGACAACCATTTAATTTCTGAGCTTCCGTGGCTCAATGGTTAGCACGTTCGGCTGTTAACGAATAGGTTGGTGGTTCGAGCCCATCCGGGAGCGGTGTTGTGACGTCTCAGATGTGAAGTAAAAAGTCAAGGTTTTTCCACAATACCTGACGACCATTTAATTTTTGGGCTTCCGTGGCGCAATGGTTAGCGCGTTCAGCTGCTATTCAAAAGACTGGTGTTTTGAGCCCTCCCGGGAGCGGTGTTGTGACGTCTCAGATGTGAAGTAAAAAGTCAAGGTTTTTCCACAATACCTGACGACCATTTAATTTTTGGGCTTCCGTGGCGCAATGGTTAGCGCGTTCAGCTGCTTTTCAAAAGACTGGTGTTTTGAACCCTCCCGGGAGCGGTGTTGTGACGTCTCAGATGTAACGTAAAATGTCAGTTTTTCCACAATACCTGACGAACATTTAATTTTTGGGCTTCAGTGTCGCAATGGTTAGCACGTTCAGCTGTTAATCGAAAGGTTGGTGGTTCGAGCTCACCCGAGCGAGGTGTTGTGGGGTCTCAGATGTAGCGTAAAAAGTCATAACTTTTCCACAATACCTGACAACCATTTAATTTCTGAGCTTCCGTGGCTCAATGGTTAGCACGTTCGGCTGTTAACGAATAGGTTGGTGGTTCGAGCCCATCCGGGAGCGGTGTTGTGACGTCTCAGATGTGAAGTAAAAAGTCAAGGTTTTTCCACAATACCTGACGACCATTTAATTTTTGGGCTTCCGTGGCGCAATGGTTAGCACGTTCAGCTTTTAATCGAAAGGTTGGTGGTTCGAGCACACCCGGGAGAGGTGTTGTGGGGTCTCAGATGTAGCGTAAAAAGTCATAACTTTTCCACAATACCTGACAACCATTTAATTTCTGAGCTTCCGTGGCTCAATGGTTAGCACGTTCGGCTGTTAACGAATAGGTTGGTGGTTCGAGCCCATCCGGGAGCGGTGTTGTGACGTCTCAGATGTGAAGTAAAAAGTCAAGGTTTTTCCACAATACCTGACGACCATTTAATTTTTGGGCTTCCGTGGCGCAATGGTTAGCGCGTTCAGCTGCTATTCAAAAGACTGGTGGTTTGAGCCCTCCCGGGAGCGGTGTTGTGACGTCTCAGATGTAACGTAAAATGTCAGAGTTTTTCCACAATACCTGACGAACATTTAATTTTTGGGCTTCAGTGTCGCAATGGTTAGCACGTTCAGCTGTTAATCGAAAGGTTGGTGGTTCGAGCTCACCCGAGCGAGGTGTTGTGGGGTCTCAGATGTAGCGTAAAAAGTCATAACTTTTCCACAATACCTGACAACCATTTAATTTCTGAGCTTCCGTGGCTCAATGGTTAGCACGTTCGGCTGTTAACGAATAGGTTGGTGGTTCGAGCCCATCCGGGAGCGGTGTTGTGACGTCTCAGATGTGAAGTAAAAAGTCAAGGTTTTTCCACAATACCTGACGACCATTTAATTTTTGGGCTTCCGTGGCGCAATGGTTAGCGCGTTCAGCTGCTATTCAAAAGACTGGTGTTTTGAGCCCTCCCGGGAGCGGTGTTGTGACGTCTCAGATGTGAAGTAAAAAGTCAAGGTTTTTCCACAATACCTGACGACCATTTAATTTTTGGGCTTCCGTGGCGCAATGGTTAGCGCGTTCAGCTGCTATTCAAAAGACTGGTGGTTTGAGCCCTCCCGGGAGCGGTGTTGTGACGTCTCAGATGTAACGTAAAATGTCAGAGTTTTTCCACAATACCTGACGAACATTTAATTTTTGGGCTTCAGTGTCGCAATGGTTAGCACGTTCAGCTGTTAATCGAAAGGTTGGTGGTTCGAGCTCACCCGAGCGAGGTGTTGTGGGGTCTCAGATGTAGCGTAAAAAGTCATAACTTTTCCACAATACCTGACAACCATTTAATTTCTGAGCTTCCGTGGCTCAATGGTTAGCACGTTCGGCTGTTAACGAATAGGTTGGTGGTTCGAGCCCATCCGGGAGCGGTGTTGTGACGTCTCAGATGTGAAGTAAAAAGTCAAGGTTTTTCCACAATACCTGACGACCATTTAATTTTTGGGCTTCCGTGGCGCAATGGTTAGCGCGTTCAGCTGCTATTCAAAAGACTGGTGTTTTGAGCCCTCCCGGGAGCGGTGTTGTGACGTCTCAGATGTGAAGTAAAAAGTCAAGGTTTTTCCACAATACCTGACGACCATTTAATTTTTGGGCTTCCGTGGCGCAATGGTTAGCGCGTTCAGCTGCTTTTCAAAAGACTGGTGTTTTGAACCCTCCCGGGAGCGGTGTTGTGACGTCTCAGATGTAACGTAAAATGTCAGTTTTTCCACAATACCTGACGAACATTTAATTTTTGGGCTTCAGTGGCGCAATGGTTAGCACGTTCAGCTGTTAATCGAAAGGTTGGTGGTTCGAACCCACCCGGGAGAGGTGTTGTGGGGTCTCAGATGTAGCGTAAAAAGTCATAACTTTTCCACAGTACCTGACAACCATTTAATTTCTGAGCTTCCGTGGCTCAATGGTTAGCGCGTTTGGCTGTTAACGAATAGGTTGGTGGTTCGAGCGCACCCTGGAGAGGTGTTTTAGGGTCTCAGATGTGAAGTAAAAAGTCAAGGTTTTTCCACAATACCTGACGACCATTTAATTTTTGGGCTTCCGTGGAGCAATGGTTAGCGCGTTCAGCTGCTATTCAAAAGACTGGTGGTTTGAGCCCTCCCGGGAGCGGTGTTGTGACGTCTCAGATGTAACGTAAAATGTCAGAGTTTTTCCACAATACCTGACGAACATTTAATTTTTGGGCTTCAGTGTCGCAATGGTTAGCACGTTCAGCTGTTAATCGAAAGGTTGGTGGTTCGAGCCCACCCGAGCGAGGTGTTGTGGGGTCTCAGATGTAGCGTAAAAAGTCATAACTTTTCCACAATACCTGACAACCATTTAATTTCTGAGCTTCCGTGGCTCAATGGTTAGCACGTTCGGCTGTTAACGAATAGGTTGGTGGTTCGAGCCCATCCGGGAGCGGTGTTGTGACGTCTCAGATGTGAAGTAAAAAGTCAAGGTTTTTCCACAATACCTGACGACCATTTAATTTTTGGGCTTCCGTGGCGCAATGGTTAGCGCGTTCAGCTGCTATTCAAAAGACTGGTGTTTTGAGCCCTCCCGGGAGCGGTGTTGTGACGTCTCAGATGTGAAGTAAAAAGTCAAGGTTTTTCCACAATACCTGACGACCATTTAATTTTTGGGCTTCCGTGGCGCAATGGTTAGCGCGTTCAGCTGCTTTTCAAAAGACTGGTGTTTTGAACCCTCCCGGGAGCGGTGTTGTGACGTCTCAGATGTAACGTAAAATGTCAGAGTTTTTCCACAATACCTGACGAACATTTAATTTTTGGGCTTCCGTGGCGCAATGGTTAGCACGTTCAGCTTTTAATCGAAAGGTTTGTGGTTCGAGCACACCCGGGAGAGGTGTTGTGGGGTCTCAGATGTAGCGTAAAAAGTCATAACTTTTCCACAATACCTGACAACCATTTAATTTCTGAGCTTCCGTGGCTCAATGGTTAGCGCGTTCGGCTGTTAACGAATAGGTTGGTGGTTCGAGCCCATCCGGGAGCGGTGTTGTGACGTCTCAGATGTGAAGTAAATAGTCAAGGTTTTTCCACAATACCTGACGACCATTTAATTTTTGGGCTTCCGTGGCGCAATGGTTAGCGCGTTCAGCTGCTATTCAAAAGACTGGTGGTTTGAGCCCTCCCGGGAGCGGTGTCGTGACGTCTCAGATGTAACGTAAAATGTCAGAGTTTTTCCACAATACCTGACGAACATTTAATTTTTGGACTTCCGTGGCGCAATGGTTAGCGCTTTCAGCTGTTAACCGAAAGGTTGGTGGTTCGAGCCCACCCGGGAGAGGTGTTGTGGGGTCTCAGATGTAGCGTAAAAAGTCATAACTTTTCCACAGTACCTGACAACCATTTAATTTCTGAGCTTCTGTGGCTCAATGGTTAGCGCGTTTGGCTGTTAACGAATAGGTTGGTGGTTCGAGCGCACCCTGGAGAGGTGTTTTAGGGTCTCAGATGTGAAGTAAAAAGTCAAGGTTTTTCCACAATACCTGACGACCATTTAATTTTTGGGCTTCCGTGGAGCAATGGTTAGCGCGTTCAGCTGCTATTCAAAAGACTGGTGGTTTGAGCCCTCCCGGGAGCGGTGTTGTGACGTCTCAGATGTAACGTAAAATGTCTGAGTTTTTCCAATATACCTGACGAACATTTAATTTTTGGGCTTCCGTGGCGCAATGGTTAGCACGTTCAGCTGTTAATCGAAAGGTTGGTGGTTCGAGCCCACCCGAGCGAGGTGTTGTGGGGTCTCAGATGTAGCGTAAAAAGTCATAACTTTTCCACAATACCTGACAACCATTTAATTTCTGAGCTTCCGTGGCTCAATGGTTAGCACGTTCGGCTGTTAACGAATAGGTTGGTGGTTCGAGCCCATCCGGGAGCGGTGTTGTGACGTCTCAGATGTGAAGTAAAAAGACAATTTTTTTCCACAATACCTGACGACCATTTAATTTTTGGGCTTCCGTGGAGCAATGGTTAGCGCGTTCAGCTGCTATTCAAAAGACTGGTGGTTTGAGCCCTCCCGGGAGCGGTGTTGTGACGTCTCAGATGTAACGTAAAATGTTAGAGTATTCCCACAATACCTGACGACCATTTAATTTTTGGGCTTCCGTGGCGCAATGGTTAGCGCGTTCAGCTGCTATTCAAAAGACTGGTGTTTTGAACCCTCCCGGGAGCGGTGTTGTGACGTCTCAGATGTAACGTAAAATGTCAGAGTTTTTCCACAATACCTGACGAACATTTAATTTTTGGGCTTCCGTGGCGCAATGGTTAGCACGTTCAGCTGTTAATCGAAAGGTTGGTATTTCGAGCCCACCCGGGAGAGGTGTTGTGGGGTCTCAGATGTAGCGTAAAAATTCATAACTTTTCCACAATACCTGACAACCATTTAATTTCTGAGCTTCCGTGGCTCAATGGTTAGCGCGTTCGGCTGTTAACGAATAGGAAGGTGGTTCGAGCCCATCCGGGAGCGGTGTTGTGACGTCTCAGATGTGAAGTAAATAGTCAAGGTTTTTCCACAATACCTGACGAACATTTAATTTTTGGGCTTCCGTGGCGCAATGGTTAGCGCGTTCAGCTGCTATTCAGAAGACTGGTGGTTTGAGCCCTCCCGGGAGCGGTGTCGTGACGTCTCAGATGTAACGTAAAATGTCAGAGTTTTTCCACAATACCTGACGAACATTTAATTTTTGGGCTTCCGTGGCGCAATGGTTAGCGCTTTCAGCTGTTAACCGAAAGGTTGGTGGTTCGAGCCCACCCGGGAGAGGTGTTGTGGGGTCTCAGATGTAGCGTAAAAAGTCATAACTTTTCCACAATACCTGACAACCATTTAATTTCTGAGCTTCCGTGGCTCAATGGTTAGCGCGTTCGGCTGTTAACGAATAGGTAGGTGGTTCGAGCCCATCCGGGAGCGGTGTTGTGACGTCTCAGATGTGAAGTAAATAGTCAAAGTTTTTCCACAATACCTGATGACCATTTAATTTTTGGGCTTCCGTGGAGCAAGGGTTAGCGCGTTCAGCTGCTATTCAAAAGACTGGTGGTTTGAGCCCTCCCGGGAGCGGTGTTGTGACGTCCCAGATGTAACGTAAAATGTCTGAGTTTTTCCACAATACCTGACGAACATTTAATTTTTGGGCTTCCGTAGCGCAATGGTTAGAACGTTCAGCTGTTAATCGAAAGGTTGGTATTTCGAGCCCACCCAGGAGAGGTGTTGTGGGGTCTCAGATGTAGCGTAAAAAGTCGTAACTTTTCCACAATACCTGACAACCATTTAATTTCTGAGCTTCCGTGGATCAATGGTTAGCGCGTTCGGCTGTTAACGAATAAGTTGGTGGTTCGAGCCCATCCGGGAGCGGTGTTGTGACGTCTCAGTTGTGAAGTAAAAAGTCAAGGTTTTTCCACAATACCTGACGACCATTTAATTTTTGGGCTTCCGTGGCGCAATGGTTAGCGCGTTCAGCTGCTATTCAAAAGACTGGTGTTTTGAGCCCTCCCGGGAGCGGTGTTGTGACGTCTCAGATGTGAAGTAAAAAGTCAATGTTTTTCCACAATACCTGACGACCATTTAATTTTTGGGCTTCCGTGGCGCAATGGTTAGCGCGTTCTGCTGCTATTCAAAAGACTGGTGTTTTGAGCCCTCCCGGGAGCGGTGTTGTGACGTCCCAGATGTAACGTAAAATGTCAGAGTTTTTCCACAATACCTGACGAAAATTTAATTTTTGGGCTTCCGTGGCGCAATGGTTAGCACGTTCAGCTGTTAATCGAAAGGTTGGTGGTTCGAGCCCACCCGGGAGAGGTGTTGTGGGGTCTCAGTTGTAGCGTAAAAAGTCATAACTTTTCCACAATACCTGACAACCATTTAATTTCTGAGCTTCCGAGGCTCAATGGTTAGCGCATTCGGCTGTTATCGAATAGGTTGGTGGTTCGAGCCCATCTGGGAGCGGTGTTGTGACGTCTCAGATGTGAAGTAAATAGTCAAGGTTTTTCCACAATACCTGACGAACATTTAATTTTTGGGCTTCCGTGGCGCAATGGTTAGCGCGTTCAGCTGCTATTCAGAAGACTGGTGGTTTGAGCCCTCCCGGGAGCGGTGTCGTGACGTCTCAGATGTAACGTAAAATGTCAGAGTTTTTCCACAATACCTGACGAACATTTAATTTTTGGGCTTCCGTGGCGCAATGGTTAGCGCTTTCAGCTGTTAACCGAAAGGTTGGTGGTTCGAGCCCACCCGGGAGAGGTGTTGTGGGGTCTCAGATGTAGCGTAAAAAGTCATAACTTTTCCACAATACCTGACAACCATTTAATTTCTGAGCTTCCGTGGCTCAATGGTTAGCGCGTTCGGCTGTTAACGAATAGGTAGGTGGTTCGAGCCCATCCGGGAGCGGTGTTGTGACGTATCAGATGTGAAGTAAATAGTCAAGGTTTTTCCACAATACCTGACGAACATTTAATTTTTGGGCTTCCGTGGCGCAATGGTTAGCGCTTTCAGCTGTTAACCGAAAGGTTGGTGGTTCGAGCCCACCCGGGAGAGGTGTTGTGGGGTCTCAGATGTAGCGTAAAAAGTCATAACTTTTCCACAATACCTGACAACCATTTAATTTCTGAGCTTCCGTGGCTCAATGGTTAGCGCGTTCGGCTGTTAACGAATAGGTAGGTGGTTCGAGCCCATCCGGGAGCGGTGTTGTGACGTCTCAGATGTGAAGTAAATAGTCAAAGTTTTTCCACAATACCTGATGACCATTTAATTTTTGGGCTTCCGTGGAGCAAGGGTTAGCGCGTTCAGCTGCTATTCAAAAGACTGGTGGTTTGAGCCCTCCCGGGAGCGGTGTTGTGACGTCCCAGATGTAACGTAAAATGTCTGAGTTTTTCCACAATACCTGACGAACATTTAATTTTTGGGCTTCCGTAGCGCAATGGTTAGAACGTTCAGCTGTTAATCGAAAGGTTGGTATTTCGAGCCCACCCAGGAGAGGTGTTGTGGGGTCTCAGATGTAGCGTAAAAAGTCGTAACTTTTCCACAATACCTGACAACCATTTAATTTCTGAGCTTCCGTGGATCAATGGTTAGCGCGTTCGGCTGTTAACGAATAAGTTGGTGGTTCGAGCCCATCCGGGAGCGGTGTTGTGACGTCTCAGTTGTGAAGTAAAAAGTCAAGGTTTTTCCACAATACCTGACGACCATTTAATTTTTGGGCTTCCGTGGCGCAATGGTTAGCGCGTTCAGCTGCTATTCAAAAGACTGGTGTTTTGAGCCCTCCCGGGAGCGGTGTTGTGACGTCTCAGATGTGAAGTAAAAAGTCAATGTTTTTCCACAATACCTGACGACCATTTAATTTTTGGGCTTCCGTGGCGCAATGGTTAGCGCGTTCTGCTGCTATTCAAAAGACTGGTGTTTTGAGCCCTCCCGGGAGCGGTGTTGTGACGTCCCAGATGTAACGTAAAATGTCAGAGTTTTTCCACAATACCTGACGAAAATTTAATTTTTGGGCTTACGTGGCGCAATGGTTAGCACGTTCAGCTGTTAATCGAAAGGTTGGTGGTTCGAGCCCACCCGGGAGAGGTGTTGTGGGGTCTCAGTTGTAGCGTAAAAAGTCATAACTTTTCCACAATACCTGACAACCATTTAATTTCTGAGCTTCCGAGGCTCAATGGTTAGCGCATTCGGCTGTTATCGAATAGGTTGGTGGTTCGAGCAAATCCGGGAGCGGTGTTGTGACGTCTCAGATGTGAAGTAATAAGTCTAGGTTTTTCCACAATACCTGACGACCATTTAATTTTTGGGCTTCCGTGGCGCAATGGTTAGCGCGTTCAGCTGCTATTCAAAAGACTGGTTTTTTGAGCCCTCCCGGGAGCGGTGTTGTGACGTCTCAGATGTAACGTAAAATGTCAGACTTTTTCCACAATACCTGACGAACATTTAATATTCGGGCTTCCGTGGCGCAATGGTTAGCACGTTCAGCTGTTAATCGAAAGGTTGGTGGTTCGAGCCCACCCGTGAGAGGTGTTGTGGGGTCTCAGATGTAGCGTAAAAAGTCATAACTTTTCCACAATACCTGACAACCATTTAATTTCTGAGCTTCCGTGGCTCAATGGTTAGCGCGTTTGGCTGTTAACGAATAGGTTGGTGGTTCGAGCGCACCCTGGAGAGGTGCTGTAGGGTCTCAGATGTGAAGTAAAAAGTCAAGGTTTTTCCACAATACCTGACGACCATTTAATTTTTGGGCTTCCGTGGAGCAATGGTTAGCGCGTTCAGCTGCTATTCAAAAGACTGGTGGTTTGAGCCCTCCCGGGAGCGGTGTTGTGACGTCTCAGATGTAACGTAAAATGTCTGAGTTTTTCCAATATACCTGACGAACATTTAATTTTTGGGCTTCCGTGGCGCAATGGTTAGCACGTTCAGCTGTTAATCGAAAGGTTGGTGGTTCGAGCCCACCCGAGTGAGGTGTTGTGGGGTCTCAGATGTAGCGTAAAAAGTCATAACTTTTCCACAATACCTGACAACCATTTAATTTCTGAGCTTCCGTGGCTCAATGGTTAGCACGTTCGGCTGTTAACGAATAGGTTGGTGGTTCGAGCCCATCCGGGAGCGGTGTTGTGACGTCTCAGATGTGAAGTAACAAGTTGGGAAAACCAAAATATTACCTCTCCGTGTCAAGAAGATTATATAAACTTAAAGTATCCAATGAAAACGTTATTATGTTTCTGAGTTGGGGTTTCCCATTTTTGTTGTTGTTTTGAAAAATATATCGCAATGCACGGGCCTTGATAGATATAGGAGGCAATGAATGAAATATATCACAATGCACGGGCCTTGATAGATATAAGAGGCAATGAAGGAAATATATCGCATGCACGGGCCTTGGTAGATATAGGAGGCAATGATAATCTCTCTCTTTGCACCAGAGGTTTATCTTTAATATTTAAATAAATATAATTATTTTTAATTATTTTAATCTTCAATAATTAACATTAATAATAGTTAAATCGTTTAAAATAAAGTTATACCTATTATCTTCTCAAACTTTGCTAATATTGACGTTTAAAGTTAAGGGTACCCCTCTTGCCCGCTTTTTTCAAATTTGGGGTATATATACGATTCGTTTCCATTATAATAGTAAGGAAAAAGCGCAATTGCGAAAACCTTTGGTGGCGATCCCACCTTAGGGAGGCTAGACGTTTCTCGTAACCCTAGCTGATCGCCGCGTATATCCTAAAACCAAACGATGATAATGGAGTAGAAGCCAATGATACAGATTGGTGTCTATGTGGAATAGACGGAAGACCAGTGGATGGTGGTGTTAGAAGCCAGTGTAAGTGCAGACTGGTGTCAATGTGGGATTGACAAAGAGCAGAAGATGGTGGTGATTAGAAGCCAGTAAGAACAGACTGGTGTCCGTGTGGGATGGACAAAGACCAGAAGATGGTGGTGTGAGAACTCAAGTAGAGGAGCCATTTCCGTGACTGTGAAAGCAGTTCGGAAATGGCGAACACGTTTGCTCCGATACGCAAACTGCGAACGCGGTCACGTGGGTGTAACAACGGACAGACAGACAGACACACAGACAGACACACACACAGACAGACACACAGACAGACACACACACAGACAGACACACACACAGACACGGCCGTTACAGAACCTCTCCTGGACTACGTCACACGGAGAGGTAAAAAGACAAGGTTTTTCCACAATACCTGACGACCATTTAATTTTTGGGCTTCCGTGGAGCAATGGTTAGCGCGTTCAGCTGCTATTCAAAAGACTGGTGGTTTGAGCCCTCCCGGGAGCGGTGTTGTGACGTCTCAGATGTAACGTAAAATGTCTGAGTTTTTCCACAATACCTGACGAACATTTAATTTTTGGGCATCCGTGGCGCAATGGTTAGCGCGTTCAGCTGCTATTCAAAAGACTGGTGTTTTGAGCCCTCCCGGGAGCGGTGTTGTGACGTCTCAGATGTAACGTAAAATGTTAGAGTATTCCCACAATACCTGACGACCATTTAATTTTTGGGCTTCCGTGGCGCAATGGTTAGCGCGTTCAGCTGCTATTCAAAAGACTGGTGTTTTGAACCCTCCCGGGAGCGGTGTTGTGACGTCTCAGATGTAACGTAAAATGTCAGAGTTTTTCCACAATACCTGACGAACATTTAATTTTTGGGCTTCCGTGGCGCAATGGTTAGCACGTTCAGCTGTTAATCGAAAGGTTGGTATTTCGAGCCCACCCGGGAGAGGTGTTGTGGGGTCTCAGATGTAGCGTAAAAATTCATAACTTTTCCACAATACCTGACAACCATTTAATTTCTGAGCTTCCGTGGCTCAATGGTTAGCGCGTTCGGCTGTTAACGAATAGGAAGGTGGTTCGAGCCCATCCGGGAGCGGTGTTGTGACGTCTCAGATGTGAAGTAAATAGTCAAGGTTTTTCCACAATACCTGACGAACATTTAATTTTTGGGCTTCCGTGGCGCAATGGTTAGCGCGTTCAGCTGCTATTCAGAAGACTGGTGGTTTGAGCCCTCCCGGGAGCGGTGTCGTGACGTCTCAGATGTAACGTAAAATGTCAGAGTTTTTCCACAATACCTGACGAATATTTAATTTTTGGGCTTCCGTGGCGCAATGGTTAGCGCTTTCAGCTGTTAACCGAAAGGTTGGTGGTTCGAGCCCACCCGGGAGAGGTGTTGTGGGGTCTCAGATGTAGCGTAAAAAGTCATAACTTTTCCACAATACCTGACAACCATTTAATTTCTGAGCGTCCGTGGCTCAATGGTTAGCGCGTTCGGCTGTTAACGAATAGGTAGGTGGTTCGAGCCCATCCGGGAGCGGTGTTGTGACGTATCAGATGTGAAGTAAATAGTCAAGGTTTTTCCACAATACCTGACGAACATTTAATTTTTGGGCTTCCGTGGCGCAATGGTTAGCGCTTTCAGCTGTTAACCGAAAGGTTGGTGGTTCGAGCCCACCCGGGAGAGGTGTTGTGGGGTCTCAGATGTAGCGTAAAAAGTCATACACCAGTCTTTTGAATAGCAGCAGAACGCGCTAACCATTGCGCCACGGAAGCCCAAAAATTAAATGGTCGTCAGGTATTGTGGAAAAACATTGACTTTTTACTTCACATCTGAGACGTCACAACACCGCTCCCGGGAGGGCTCAAAACACCAGTCTTTTGAATAGCAGCTGAACGCGCTAACCATTGCGCCACGGAAGCCCAAAAATTAAATGGTCGTCAGGTATTGTGGAAAAACCTTGACTTTTTACTTCACAACTGAGACGTCACAACACCGCTCCCGGATGGGCTCGAACCACCAACTTATTCGTTAACAGCCGAACGCGCTAACCATTGATCCACGGAAGCTCAGAAATTAAATGGTTGTCAGGTATTGTGGAAAAGTTACGACTTTTTACGCTACATCTGAGACCCCACAACACCTCTCCTGGGTGGGCTCGAAATACCAACCTTTCGATTAACAGCTGAACGTTCTAACCATTGCGCTACGGAAGCCCAAAAATTAAATGTTCGTCAGGTATTGTGGAAAAACTCAGACATTTTACGTTACATCTGGGACGTCACAACACCGCTCCCGGGAGGGCTCAAACCACCAGTCTTTTGAATAGCAGCTGAACGCGCTAACCCTTGCTCCACGGAAGCCCAAAAATTAAATGGTCATCAGGTATTGTGGAAAAACTTTGACTATTTACTTCACATCTGAGACGTCACAACACCGCTCCCGGATGGGCTCGAACCACCTACCTATTCGTTAACAGCCGAACGCGCTAACCATTGAGCCACGGAAGCTAAGAAATTAAATGGTTGTCAGGTATTGTGGAAAAGTTATGACTTTTTACGCTACATCTGAGACCCCACAACACCTCTCCCGGGTGGGCTCGAACCACCAACCTTTCGGTTAACAGCTGAAAGCGCTAACCATTGCGCCACGGAAGCCCAAAAATTAAATGTTCGTCAGGTATTGTGGAAAAACCTTGACTATTTACTTCACATCTGATACGTCACAACACCGCTCCCGGATGGGCTCGAACCACCAACCTTTCGATTAACAGCTGAACGTGCTAACCATTGCGCCACTGAAGCCCAAAAATTAAATGTTCGTCAGGTATTGTGGAAAAACTGACATTTTACGTTACATCTGAGACGTCACAACACCGCTCCCGGGAG
This sequence comes from Phalangium opilio, assembly GCF_054372755.1. Lineage (NCBI taxonomy): Eukaryota > Metazoa > Arthropoda > Arachnida > Opiliones > Phalangiidae > Phalangium > Phalangium opilio. Next base: position 3,086,523 of record NW_028324173.1, read on the forward strand.
GGTTCAAAACACCAGTCTTTTGAAAAGCAGCTGAACGCGCTAACCATTGCGCCACGGAAGCCCAAAAATTAAATGGTCGTCAGGTATTGTGGAAAAACCTTGACTTTTTACTTCACATCTGAGACGTCACAACACCGCTCCCGGGAGGGCTCAAAACACCAGTCTTTTGAATAGCAGCTGAACGCGCTAACCATTGCGCCACGGAAGCCCAAAAATTAAATGGTCGTCAGGTAATGTGGAAAAACCTTGACTTTTTACTTCACATCTGAGACGTCACAACACCGCTCCCGGATGGGCTCGAACCACCAACCTATTCGTTAACAGCCGAACGTGCTAACCATTGAGCCACGGAAGCTCAGAAATTAAATGGTTGTCAGGTATTGTGGAAAAGTTATGACTTTTTACGCAACATCTGAGACCCCACAACACCTCGCTCGGGTGGGCTCGAACCACCAACCTTTCGATTAACAGCTGAACGTGCTAACCATTGCGACACTGAAGCCCAAAAATTAAATGTTCGTCAGGTATTGTGGAAAAACTCTGACATTTTACGTTACATCTGAGACGTCACAACACCGCTCCCGGGAGGGCTCAAACCACCAGTCTTTTGAATAGCAGCTGAACGCGCTAACCATTGCTCCACGGAAGCCCAAAAATTAAATGGTCGTCAGGTATTGTGGAAAAACCTTGACTTTTTACTTCACATCTGAGACCCTAAAACACCTCTCCAGGGTGCGCTCGAACCACCAACCTATTCGTTAACAGCCAAACGCGCTAACCATTGCGCCACGGAAGCCCAAAAATTAAATGGTCGTCAGGTATTGTGGAAAAACCTTGACTTTTTACTTCACATCTGAGACGTCACAACACCGCTCCCGGGAGGGCTCAAAACACCAGTCTTTTGAATAGCAGCTGAACGCGCTAACCATTGCGCCACGGAAGCCCAAAAATTAAATGGTCGTCAGGTATTGTGGAAAAACCTTGACTTTTTACTTCACATCTGAGACGTCACAACACCGCTCCCGGATGGGCTCGAACCACCAACCTATTCGTTAACAGCCGAACGTGCTAACCATTGAGCCACGGAAGCTCAGAAATTAAATGGTTGTCAGGTATTGTGGAAAAGTTATGACTTTTTACGCTACAACTGAGACCCCACAACACCTCTCCCGGGTGGGCTCGAGCCACCAACCTTTCGATTAACAGCTGGACGTGCTAACCATTGCGCCACGGAAGCCCAAAAATTAAATTTTCGTCAGGTATTGTGGAAAAACTCTGACATTTTACGTTACATATGGGACGTCACAACACCGCTCCCGGGAGGGCTTAAAACACCAGTCTTTTGAATAGCAGCAGAACGCGCTAACCATTGCGCCACGGAAGCTCAGAAATTAAATGGGTGTCAGGTATTGTGGAAAAGTTATGACTTTTTACGCTACATCTGAGACCCCACAACACCTCTCACGGGTGGGCTCGAACCACCAACCTTTCGATTAACAGCTGAACGTGCTAACCATTGCGCCACGGAAGCCCGAATATTAAATGTTCGTCAGGTATTGTGGAAAAAGTCTGACATTTTACGTTACATCTGAGACGTCACAACACCGCTCCCGGGAGGGCTCAAAAACCAGTCTTTTGAATAGCAGCTGAACGCGCTAACCATTGCGCCACGGAAGCCCAAAAATTAAATGGTCGTCAGGTATTGTGGAAAAACCTTGACTTATTACTTCACATCTGAGACGTCACAACACCGCTCCCGGATTTGCTCGAACCACCAACCTATTCGTTAACAGCCAAATGCGCTAACCATTGAGCCTCGGAAGCTCAGAAATTAAATGGTTGTCAGGTATTGTGGAAAAGTTATGACTTTTTACGCTACAACTGAGACCCCACAACACCTCTCCCGGGTGGGCTCGAACCACCAACCTTTCGATTAACAGCTGAACGGGCTAACCATTGCGCCACGGAAGCCCAAAAATTAAATTTTCGTCAGGTATTGTGGAAAAACTCTGACATTTTACGTTACATCTGGGACGTCACAACACCACTCCCGGGAGGGCTCAAAACACCAGTCTTTTGAATAGCAGCAGAACGCGCTAACCATTGCGCCACGGAAGCCCAAAAATTAAATGGTCATCAGGTATTGTGGAAAAACCTTGACTTTTTACTTCACATCTGAGACGTCACAACACCGCTCCCGGATGGTCTCGAACCACCAACCTATTAGTTAACAGCCGAACGCGCTAACCATTGAGCCACGGAAGCTCAGAAATTAAATGGTTGTCAGGTATTGTTTAAAAGTTACGACTTTTTACGCTACATCTGAGACCCCACAACACCTCTCCTGGGTGGGCTCGAAATACCAACCTTTCGATTAACAGCTGAACGTTCTAACCATTGCGCCACGGAAGCCCAAAAATTAAATGTTCGTCAGGTATTGTGGAAAAACTCTGACATTTTACGTTACATCTGAGACGTCACAACACCGCTCCCGGGAGGGTTCAAAACACCCGTCTTTTGAATAGCAGCTGAACGCGCTAACCATTGCGCCACGGAAGCCCAAAAATTAAATGGTAGTCAGGTATTGTGGGAATACTCTAACATTTTACGTTACATCTGAGACGTCACAACACCGCTCCCGGGAGGGCTCAAAACACCAGTCTTTTGAATAGCAGCTGAACGCGCTAACCATTGCGCCACGGATGCCCAAAAATTAAATGGTCGTCAGGTATTGTAGAAAAACCTTGACTTTTTACTTCACATCTGAGACGTCACAACACCGCTCCCGGATGGGCTCGAACCACCAACCTATTCGTTAACAGCCGAACGTGCTAACCATTGAGCCACGGAAGCTCAGAAATTAAATGGTTGTCAGGTATTGTGGAAATGTTATGACTTTTGAGAGGTGTTGTGGGGTCTCAGTTGTAGCGTAAAAAGTCATAACTTTTCCACAATACCTGACAACCATTTAATTTCTGAGCTTCCGTGGCTCAATGGTTAGCGCGTTCGGCTGTTAACGAATAGGTTGCTGGTTCGAGCCCAACCGGGTGCGCTTTTGTGACGTCTCAGATGTGAAGTAAAAATTCAAGGTTTTTCCACAATACCTGACGACCATTTAATTTTTGGGCTTCCGTGGCGCAATGGTTAGCACGTTCATCTGCTATTCAAAAGACTGGTGGTTTGAGCCCTCCCAGGAGCCTTGTTGTGACGTCTCAGATGTGAAGTAAAAAGTCAAGGTTTTTCCACAATTCCTGAAGACCATTTAATTTTTGGGCTTCCGTGGCGCAATGGTTAGCACGTTCATCTGCTATTCAAAAGACTGGTGGTTTGAGCCCTCCCAGGAGCGGTGTTGTGACGTCTCAGATGTGAAGTAAAAAGTCAAGGTTTTTCCACAATTCCTGAAGACCATTTAATTTTTGGGCTTCCGTGGCGCAATGGTTAGCGCGTTCAGCTGCTATTCAAAAGACTGGTGGTTTGAGCCCTCCCGGGAGCGGTGTTGTGACGTCTCAGATGTAACGTAAAATGTCAGAGTTTTTCCACAATACCTGACGACCATTTAAATTTTGGGCTTCCGTGGCGCAATGGTTAGCGCGTTCAGCTGCTATTCAAAAGACTGATGTTTTGAACCCTACCGGGAGCGGTGTTGTGACGTCTCAGATGTAACGTAAAATGTCAGAGTTTTTCCACAATACCTGACGAACATTTAATTTTTGGGCTTCCGTGGCGCAATGGTTAGCTCGTTCAGCTGTTAATCGAAAGGTTGGTGGTTCGAGCCCACCCGGGAGAGGTGTTGTGGGGTCTCAGATGTAGCGTAAAAAGTCATAACTTTTCCACAATACATGAAAACCATTTAATTTCTGAGCTTCCGTGGCTCAATGGTTAGCGCGTTCGGCTGTTAACGAATAGGTTGGTGGTTTGAGCCCATCCGGGAGCGGTGTTGTGACGTCTCAGATGTGAAGTAAATAGTCAAGGTTTTTCCACAATACCTGACGACCATTTAATTTTTGGGCTTCCGTGGCGCAATGGTTAGCGCGTTCAGCTGCTATTCAAAAGACTGTTGTTTTGAACCCTCCCGGGAGCGGTGTTGTGACGTCTCAGATGTAACGTAAAATGTCAGAGTTTTTCCACAATAAATGACGAACATTTAATTTTTGGGCTTCCGTGGCGCAATGGTTAGCACGTTCAGCTATTAATCGAAAGGTTGGTGGTTCGAGCCCACCCGGGAGAGGTGTTGTGGGGTCTCAGATGTAGCGTAAAAAGTCATAACTTTTCCACAATACCTGACAACCATTTAATTTCTGAGATTCCGTGGCTCAATGGTTAGCGCGTTCGGCTGTTAACGAATAGGTTGGTGGTTTGAGCCCATCCGGGAGCGGTGTTGTGACGTCTCAGATGTGAAGTAAATAGTCAAAGCGAAATTCAAAAGTTTAGGGTACCACAATGATGAATATATGGCAAAAATATTAAACTGCACTAAACATTGCAATTAGGGTAAAAAATTCAAATAAATTTTAAGCTTAATCCACTCTCACGAACCACGCTCAAATTAAGATTAAAACCTCACAAGTTTTTCGTACAGCCACAGTAGTTTCCTATTTCACTTTCAAATTAATTTAAATGATCATTAAAATATATCAAAAGCGCATACTACTTGTATTATAAACTAAATCCACACTAGATTAACAAGATAAGCCGTTAAATTAAACTCGATCAATTATAATTAATGTGAAATTAACCCAAAATACGAATGTTTTGGGTAAATTCATGGATACCTTATAATTAATCTAACAAATTAAAATTAAAACTACACTTATCTTTCACCCAGCCTCCACTTTCCTGTTTAATTCTTACGATTAATTAAATTGTCATTTAAAAGCATTTTTCCCCCATTTTGAAAAGAGAGCCATTGAAAAGGAGCGATATTTAAAAGTTTTGGGGCAAAATAGTGATTGTTCCGCAAGAGTCAAACAGTCACGCCTCTAAAGTTTGCAGCTAGGGAGAATTTCTTGTTCAAACTCGTTTAATAAACAGAAATAAGACTAGTAAAAGAAGATCAGCCGTTAATTTCAACTTAATAACCATATTTAACGTGAAATTAATCGAAAACAATACGTTTTTTGGGTAACTTTAGATAAATCTTAACTGAAATAATAAAATAAGATCAAACTACGCGAGTTGTTCTTTCAGCTTAAATGTTTTCCTATTTAACACTAAAATTAATTACATTTTCACTATAATACATTAATGGGCTCCAAATACAAAATTTTAGGGTAAGGAATGTGTCAAAATGAAACTTTTCCATTTAAATTTTAATTAGGCCTGTGCGAGTCCAGTTTTTTAGGGTTCGAGTCGAGTCTCGAGTCCTTAAAAAAGCTCTCATAGAATCTCGAGTCGAGTCTTTTAATTGGTATCGAGTCCTCGAGTCCTTAAGTCAGCTTAAGAACTAGGTTTCAAGTCCAGTGTCGAGTCCTGATAATTTATGGCAAGTATAATAATATAATATAATTTATGGCAAGTATAATAATATAATATAATTTATGGCAAGTATAATTTAGTATGACATCTCCCGTTGGCAGTATTGGGGGTTTTACATATAGGAAGCTGTTGGTCTGATCTCGACAACACTGTCCATATTTCAAATACCGTCGTTTTTAAACTTCTTTAATAAATAAAGTACAACATTATTTGCTTATCGAAATCAATGTTTTTGAATATAAGTTAAATGTAATTAACGATACTTAAGTACTTCTTTAAGCAATTAGAAATAGATCAACCCCAAATGTATGACGGTAAAGCAAAAATAAAATTATTCAAATTTTAATTACAAAAAGACTGAAGTGACAGATATTATAAAAAAACGTCTTGGTTTGGACCAAGGCCGAAAAAACAAACGATATGTGTGAGGTTTATCATTTGACTGAAGTTTCAGATATTGCAATTGTTTTAGTTATTTTTATCCATTTAATCCTTAATCAATATTAAATTCAATCAAATGATTTTACTGTTAATCGATCTAGTCCCTCTAAATTAATTGAAAAAATTACATATCTACGCTTTTTCAAGAACAATTACATTTTCCGAAAACATTTTATCATGAAATTAATTATTTTGAAGGGATTTCGTGTCGTTGCTCACTAACTTGTAAGCACCTTGACGGGCATAGTTTTAATTGTTGCTGGCTTAACAAATTTTCAAGTTTGCACCAAAAAAGTTTAAATCTGTAGTAAGTTTCTGAGAAGACTGATTTTAGAGAAAATATGATAAAGAACTTTTTTTCTCAAACTAATGTCGTCTTCTTGAGACAAAGCAACAATGCTTATCCTGTGTGGTTTCGTTTAATAGATGGCTCTCTGTAGCACAGGAAAAATATGATATCGGCAATATCGGTATAAATATAACCAGCAGTAAGATAAGGGACTAGAATTAAAGTGCCCTAGCATTGGTAATAGAGCCTAGCACTAGTGAACAAATTTGACGATTTTATGCCGCTTCCATCACCAAGTGAAGAGTTTGGTTACCTCGTTACTTCTAGTCCCTTATCTTACTTCTGATATAACCGAAGGTAAGGGTAAAGATTACATAAAAAGAAATACTTCTCAGTACCAATGACTTGTTATATTCATTTCATGCGGAAATAATATGGGTATACACATTATTCATTAACAGTTATGCGAAGGTCACACTTTACTCCGACCCCCCTTCCTCTATTTTCCCAATATAAAAATTTTTAAAAGCACCAGTGTTTCAAGTGTATGGGTCATCTGAGCCGTCGCAACACACTCAGCCAATAATACCATATAGTTCGAAACCTTTTCACATTAGTGACTCTCCGGACTTGCCCGCCAACCTTAATAACCTAAAACTATAAAACATTCCTGTACATGAATGATTATGGTTGTGGCTTGTCACTCACTAGCGCCTGAAGGACCGATCACTCAGTGTAATTTGTGTACATTTGTAAGTGAGTAGACCATTTTAGAAATTACATACAGAGAAACTAAAACACAAGGGTGATGCCGCCATTGGGGTCTTCTCTCTCTCGCCTAGAAGCACCGCTATAGGCAGAGCGAATTGACTCCGTCTGGCGGTGACCCTTGGTGCGAGGGATAATACCCCAATGGTGGCCTCGCCCCTGTGTGTTTTCCGAAATGGTCTTTAAGCGTGCTAAAATGATTACGCGTAATACGTAACCGGTGTACAAGTAGCGCCAACAATGTAGAAAGGGGTGGTGACGTTTCAAATGAAGACTGAGTTATGACCAAGAAATTCTAAAGCACGGAGAGGAAAATTGCAGTGCAATGTTTTCTTCATAGAGGCGACAATAGAAATGTAGCATTTCGATTAAATTTTTACATTTTCCTTTCGAATTATGTCAAAGTTCGCTTGCTCTTTTTAGAAAGTCAATAGAATATTTCAAACATTCTATGTTGATAGCTCAACACGTACTCCCTTCAAAATAATTAATTTCATGATAAAATGTTTTCGGAAAATGTAATTGTTCTTGAAAAAGCGTAGATATGTAATTTTTTCAATTAATTTAGAGGGACTAGATCGATTAACAGTAAAATCATTTGATTGAATTTAATATTGATTAAGGATTAAATAAATAAAAATAACTAAAACAATTGCAATATCTGAAACTTCAGTCAAATGATAAACCTCACACATATCGTTAGTTTTTTCGGCCTTGGTCCAAACCAAGACGTTTTTTTATAATCCAAAGGAGATCCCAGTATCTCTTGTAGAACAAGAGTTATGAGCCCTCAAAGTTTTGTGCAAAAATCATAAGTAACATATTAAATAAGTGAGACGATACCAAAGTTGACGAACACTTTGCTTAATATCTCGGCCCCTGCTTGTCGTAGCTCAATGTTTTTAGAATGGTTAGATGGGGGACAATTTGGACTTTAACATATCCTAAGGACATCCCCGTATCTCTAGTAGACACAGAATTATGGGCCTGCAAATTATAGTCTAATGCATTTCCTATGGACGGGTTGTTTGTTTACGTTTAGCTTAATTACTCGGCCCCTGTTTGTCGTAGCTCAATGTTTTTAGTATGGTTAGATGGGGGACAAATTGGACTATAACATACTCAAAGGACATCCCCGTATCTCCAGTAGAAACAGAGTTACGAGCCTGCAAAGTATAGTCTAATGCATTTTCTATGGAGGGGTTTGTTTGTTCACGTATTGCTTAATTACTTGACCCTGTTCTTTCGATTAAAAATAATAACATATCTTTAGTGTAGCGGTTATCGCATCCGCCTCACTCCCGGAAGGCCACAGGTTCGAAACCGCGAAGTTTTTTTTTTTTTGCTTGGAACATGCAAAGATCTTTATAATTATCCGAACATTTGTGTCAAGGTGACATTATTTACATCCCCGTATCTCTGGTAGAACCAGAGTTACGAGCCTCCAGAATTTAGTCTAATGTATTTCCTATGGAGGGGTTTGTTTGTTTACGATTAGCTTAATTACTCGACTACTGTTTGTCGTAGCCCTAATTCTTAGTATGGTTAGATTACAGACAAATTGGACTAAAACATACTCAAAGGACATCCCCGTATCTCCAGTAGAACCAGAGTTACTAGCCTGCAAAGTTTATTTTCAAAAATCAAAAGTAACCTTCCAACAATAAGTGAGACAAAAAATAAGTTGACGACGATATTGAGGTAGCCTCAAGTTTAAAGTATCCTTGTATGGGGAGCAAAGAGTACTATAACATATCCAAAGGAGATCCCAGTATCTCTTGTAGAACAAGAGTTATGAGCCTCCAAAGTTTAGTGCAAAAATCATAAGTAACATAATAAAAATAAGTGAGACGATACCAAAGTTGACGAACATTTTGCTTAATATCTCGGCCCTTGTTTGTCGTAGCTCAATGTTTTTAGTATGGTTAGATGGGGGACAATTTGGACTATAACATATCCTAAGGACATACAGAAAAATTGGACTAAAACATACTCAAAGGACATCCCCGTCTCTCCAGTAGAAACAGAGTTACGAGCCTGCAAAGTATAGTCTAATGCATTTCCTATGGAGGGGTTGTTTTTTTACGTTTAACTTAATTACTCGGCCCCTGTTTGTCGTAGCCCAAAGTTTTTAGTATGGTTAGATGGGGGACAATTTGGACTATAACACATCCGAAGGACATCCTCGTATCTCCAGTAGAAACAGAGTAACGAGCCTGCAAATTATAGTCTAACTCATTTCTTATGGAGGGGGCTTGTTTCTTTACGTTTTGCTTAAGTACTCGGCTCCTGTTTGTCGTAACCCAAATATTTTAATATGGTTAGATGGGGGACAAGTTGGACAATACCATACTCAAAGGACATATCCGTATCTCCAGTAGAAACAGAGTTACGAGCCTGCAAAAAATAGTCTAATGCATTTCCTATGGAGGGGTTGTTTGTTTACGTTTAGCTTAATTACTCGGCCCCTGTTTGTCGTAGCTCAATGTTTTTAGTATAGTTTGATGGGGGACAAATTGGACTATAACATACTCAAAGGACATCCCCGTATCTCCAGTAGAAACAGAGTTACGAGCCTGCAAATTATAGTCTAACTCATTTCCTATGGAGGGGGTTTGTTTCTTTACGTTTTGCTTAAGTACTCGGCCCCTAATTGTCGTAGCCCAAAGTTTTTAGTATGGTTAGATGAAGGACAAGTTGGACTATAACATATCCTAAGGACATCCCGGTATCTCTAGTAGACACAGAGTTATGGGCCTGCAAAATATAGTCTAATGCATTTTCTATGGAGGGGTTTGTTTGTTCACGTATTGCTTAATTACTTGACCCTGTTCTTTCGATTAAAAATAATAACATATCTTTGGTGTAGCGGTTATCGCATCCGCCTCACTCCTGGAAGGCCACAGGTTCGAAACCGCGAAGTTTTTTTTTTTGCTTGGAACATGCAAAGATCTTTATAATTATCCGAACATTTGTGTCAAGGTCACATTATTTACATCACCGTATCTCTGGTAGAACCAGAGTTACGAGCCTCCAGAATTTAGTCTAATGTATTTCCTATGGAGGGGTTTGTTTGTTTACGATTAGCTTAATTACTCGACTACTGTTTGTCGTAGCCCTAATTCTTAGTATGGCTAGATGGGGGACAAATTGGTCTATAATATACTCAAAGGACATCCCCGTATCTCCAGTAGAAACAGAGTTACGAGCCTGCAAAGTTTATTTTCAAAAATCAAAAGTAACCTTCTAACAATAAGTGAGACAAAAAATAAGTTGACGACGATATTGAGGTAGCCTAAAGTTTAAAGTATCCTTGTATGGGGAGCAAAGAGTACTATAACATATCCAAAGGAGATCCCAGTATCTCTTGTAGAACAAGAGTTATGAGCCTCCAAAGTTTAGTGCAAAAATCATAAGTAACATAATAAAAATAAGTGAGACGATACCAAAGTTGACGAACATTTTGCTTAATATCTCGGCCCTTGTTTGTCGTAGCTCAATGTTTTTAGTATGGTTAGATGGGGGACAATTTGGACTATAACATATCCTAAGGACATACAGACAAATTGGACTAAAACATACTCAAAGGACATCCCCGTATCTCCAGTAGAAACAGAGTTACGAGCCTGCAAAGTATAGTCTAATGCATTTCCTATGGAGGGGTTGTTTCTTTACGTTTAACTTAATTACTCGGCCCCTGTTTGTCGTAGCCCAAAGTTTTTAGTATGGTTAGATGGGGGACAATTTGGACTATAACATATCCGAAGGACATCCTCGTATCTCCAGTAGAAACAGAGTAACGAGCCTGCAAAGTATAGTCTAACTCATTTCCTATGGAGGGGGCTTGTTTCTTTACGTTTTGCTTAAGTACTCGGCTCCTGTTTGTCGTAACCCAAATATTTTAATATGGTTTGATGGGCGACAAGTTGGACAATACCATACTCAAAGGACATCCCCGTATCTCGAGTAGAAACAGAGTTACGAGCCTGTAAATTATAGTCTAACTCATTTCCTATGGAGGGGGTTTGTTTCTTTACGTTTTGCTTAAGTACTCGGCCCCTGTTTGTCGTAGCCCAAAGTTTTTAGTATGGTTAGATGAAGGACAAGTTGGACTATAACATATCCTAAGAACCTCCCGGTATCTCTAGTAGACACAGAGTTATGGGCCTGCAAAATATAGTCTAATGCATTTTCTATGGAGGGGTTTGTTTGTTCACGTATTGCTTAATTACTTGACCCTGTTCTTTCGATTAAAAATAATAACATATCTTTAGTGTAGCGGTTATCGCATCCGCCTCACTCCCGGAAGGCCACAGATTCGAAACCGCGAAGTTTTTTTTTTTTGCTTGGAACCAGCAAAGATCTTTATAATTATCCGAACATTTGTGTCAAGGTCACATTATTTACATCCCCGTATCTCTGGTAGAACCAGAGTTACGAGCCTCCAGAATTTAGTCTAATGTATTTCCTATGGAGGGGTTTGTTTGTTTACGATTAACTTAATTACTCGACTACTGTTTGTCGTAGCCCTAATTCTTAGTATGGCTAGATGGGGGACAAATTGGTCTATAACATACTCAAAGGACATCCCCGTATCTCCAGTAGAAACAGAGTTAGGAGCCTGCAAATTTTTTTTCAAAAATCAAAAGTAACCTTCTAACAATAAGTGAGACAAAAAATAAGTTGACGACGATATTGAGGTAGCAATTGGAATTTTTTCTGGAAGAAGTGGACAAGTCGTGGCAAGTCATCGATGATGCGCATGTCAAGGTGGTCTCGTTGGACGCTGAAAATGCTGGCCTGCATGAACGGAAATGGGATGACTTATTCACGTTGTATACGAATTCGAAATGCGCACTTAAATCTATGCTAGCCACTATGGTTCCAATCTCGACACGTCAGTTGTCTGTAGGGTCATATTCGGAGATCAAATTACCTAAAATCAACCTCCCAACGTTCGCGGGAGAAATACATAATTGGATATCATTCCGGGACATGTACCTCACTGCCATCCACAACAATCAAGAATTATCAGATGCCCAGAAATTTACCTATCTCAAGTCAAGTTTAACCGGAAACGCCGTAAATCTAATCAAATCACTCACCATTTCTGATGCCAATTACACCATTGCTTGGGATACGGTCACCAAGAGGTTCGAAAACAACAGAGAACTCTACTTTGCCATTATGAGACGATTCTGCTCGCTGCCCATGATACCAACCAGCAACTCAAATGCCTTACGATCGATCCTGGATGCGGCGATGGAATGTACCAGAGCTCTCGACACTCTTCCGATAGCGAATAAATGGGATGCCGTTCTGTTGTTCCTTCTAACCCAGAAGTTAGATCCGTCCTCTAAGGAGCAATGGGAACTTAGTCTCAAGAACACAGAGATACCAAAATCAAGCGATCTGCTGGAATTTATTGAACAAAGAGCGCGCTCCTTGGCGGCATCATCATCCGGTCGCAATCCTCACGTCACAAGGAACCCAGTGACCTTGCACACCAGAACTGGAGCATCGTCCTCAGATGGTAAATGTTCGTTCTGTTCCGCCAATCATTTCAATTTCCGATGCCCAAGACTGTCCGCTATGAAGGTCCACGAAAGACGATCATTAGTACAGCAATCGAACCTTTGTTTCAACTGCCTTCGGACGGGACATAGAGTGAAAGAATGTCCACTGGAAAAATACTGCAAGACCTGCGATAAAAAGCATCACTCCCTTCTTCACGTGGAAGTTGAGAAACCAGACAAAGAGTCAAGTAGTCAACCATCCAATACAAAAGAGTCCGATAGACAACAACCAAGCCAGGCGCAGAATTTTCATGTCCAGGACGCCGCCTGTGCAAGGGATGATTCCATACTAGCTACCGCTGTAATCAAAGTAAAAACTGCGCAAGAGACAGCCCTTCAAGTTCGAGCTCTATTGGATGGCGGATCGACTGTATCGTGCATCTCCGAAGCGTGCATGGCGAGACTGGGCCTCGCACGAAAGAAAGTCCAGACGGAAGTAGTAGGCCTAGGTGCGACGCAACTCGGTCGAGCTAGAGGACTTACTCAGGTTCATTTCAAACCATTCTTCGAGGACACAACGTCAGAAAGGTTTTGTGTCAACGCTTATGTATTGAAGAAAATCACATGTCAGCTACCTTTACGAAAATATGATACAAGCAATTGGCCTCATCTCAGGAAGCTGCGACTGGCGGATCCCGAGTTTAACATCCCTGGCGACATTGATTTACTGTTGGGTGCTGACGTATTTTTCAAACTCCTTTTAAATGGGAAACGAACCAAGGATGCCTTTTCTCCGGATGCGATCAATTCCAAGCTAGGATGGCTGGTTTCCGGGCCGACGAGCATTGACCAACCTAGAGTACACCTTCATCATACTCTCACACTCGAAGAAACCCTGAATCAATTTTGGGCGATTGAACAAGTGCCAAAGACACAAGTCATGACGCCGGAAGAAAAAGCTTGCGAGGAGGATTTTCTAAAGTTCCATTACCGAGATCCAGCCGGAAGATTCGTGGTACGCATACCAATGAAAGAGCCAACGATTCCTCTTGGATCTTCGCGCGAGATAGCCCTGAGAAGATTCTACCAAATTGAAAGGAAGATCGACGCACGCCCGGAGTTGAAAGCCTTATACGAAGGATTCATGGAACAGTACGAAGAGTTGGGACATATGTCGAAGATCTTGCCAGAGAACCAAAAGAAGTCTGCAAGAGTCTATATTCCTCATCACTATGTAATGAAAGATTGGAACCAAACCTGTAAATTCCGAGTGGTCTTTGATGCATCTTCTAAGACCACCTCTGGATTCTCCTTCAACGACGCGCAACTCGTGGGTCCAGTGGTCCAAGATTCGCTATATGCCATTGTCATGCGGTTCAGAATACATCGTATTGCCTTTGTCGCTGACATCATGAAAATGTACCGCCAGATACTAGTAGTCCCAGAACAACGAAATCTGCAATGCATACTGTGGCGGTCGACACCCAAGGCTCCTGTTCAAGAATTCCAATTGAACACTGTAACCTATGGAACAGCCTCGGCACCCTTCTTGGCAACTCGAGTATTGCAGGAGCTGGGCGACACGGGGTTACATGAACATCCGTTGGGAGCTGCGATTATCAAAAGGGATTTTTACATGGACGATGTAATGAGCGGAGGACAAACCGCAACACAAACTAAGATCGCTATATACCAGATTCGCTCACTGTGCGATGGTGCCGGTTTCCGACTCAGTAAATTTGCCTCAAACGACCCTGATTGTTTAACAGAAGTACCGCCTGAGTTACAAGATTCCAAGAACATACTAGCGATGGATGACGATGCTCTTGTCAAGACACTCGGACTTTACTGGGATACGAGGAAAGATCAGTTCCTGTTCAAAGTACAACCTGCGCCCTGTCAGTTACCTCTTACGAAGAGGACTCTACTTTCCGAAATATCGAAGATCTTCGATCCCATGGGTTGGCTTGCCCCCATCATTATTCGCACGAAAATCTTGATGCAGGATGTATGGAAGGAGAAAATCGATTGGGATGCCGAAACTTCCGTAGGAGTTCAAACATTATGGGCGGATTTCAAGAATTCCATTATAAACATTCAAGATCTTCGAATAGACCGATGGATGCATTCTTTACCTGAGATATCCGTTCTCGAACTTCACGGATTTTCGGATGCATCCGAGAAAGCATACGCTGGAGTGGTATATCTGAGATCGGTCGATCAAGCTGGAAATGTCCACATTTCATTACTCACAGCAAAGACAAGAGTGGCTCCGGCAAATAAAGCGATATCAATCCCGAGGATGGAGCTCTGTGGTGCATTGCTCCTTGCGGATCTCATGGAAACAGTTCAAGAGTCCTTAAATCTGAACTTCAATCAAGTTAAAGCTTGGACAGATTCGACCATCGTATAATGTTGGCTGTCCTCTTGTCCACGTCGATGGAAGACGTTTGTCGCAAACCGGGTTTCAAGAATTCAAGAGATAATTCCGGTATCACACTGGCATCATGTTCCCGGACTTGAGAATCCAGCTGATGCAGCCTCCAGAGGAGTATCAGTGCCCGAGCTACTAAACCATAAACTCTGGTGGAAGGGACCTCTATGGCTATCCAGTCGGGAGCCGTGGCCAACTCCATCCATTTCGGATTCCAAGACGAATGCCACAGCCATCGAAGAAGAAGAAAAAATCGTCATTATGACCACAAGAATAATTGTTGATAACGACATCTTTACACGGTTCTCTACGCTTCTGCGACTACGACGCATAACAGCATGGATACTTCGTTTCAAACATAATGGCCTGAACAGTTACCGGAAGAGACAAGACCCCAACTTCAAAGCCGTAATACTTTCTGGTCCCTTGACAAGCATGGAATTAGAGAACGCGTTGCTCACATTAGTAAAGATAGTCCAAGCCTAAATGTTTCCGGAAGAGATAGAGTCCTTACGCCAGAGTAATCCGTTGCCGAAGCGAAGCAAACTACTATGTATACATCCTGTCTTGGATTCCATCGGGGTCCTCCGTGTAGGAGGAAGACTTAAACACGCAGATCTCGATACAGCCACAAAGCGTCCAATTCTGCTACCGAGACATCACAAATTTACGGAGATGGTCATTCAAGAGGCCCATACCCAAAATCTGCATGCTGGTACTCAGATGGTTCAGAGCATCCTATCATTAAAGTATTGGATCATTCGAGGAAGAGATGCAGTAAGACACCAAATTCGGAAATGTGCAGTCTGCACCAGATATCGTGCCGCCACCGCTAACCAGATGATGGGTGATCTACCAAGGGCTCGAGTTCAATACTGCCGAGCATTTGCGAGAACTGGCGTTGACTACGCAGGACCCTTTTATCTTCGTCCAATCACTCCGAGAAGCAAGACATCCTACAAGGCTTACTTATCCCTTTTTGTATGCTTCGTGACGAAGGCACTACATCTTGAAATTGTCTCATCACAAACCACCGAAGCCTTTCTGGCAGCATTGCGCCGATTCACTTCAAGACGTGGGAAGCCTAGCGATATATATAGCGACTGTGGAACGACCTTCGTTGGGGCCGCCAAGGAACTAAAGGAATTTATGAAACTGATTCAGTCAAATCCACACAATGCAGCTGTCGCAGATCATCTTTCCGCACAGGGCATAACATGGCATTTTAACCCTGCCGGAGCCCCACATTTTGGCGGACTATGGGAGGCCGGCGTCAAGTCGGTAAAATACCACCTACATCGAGTCATTGGTAACACCAGACTGACCTACGAAGAGTTCTCAACCGTAGTCACACAGATAGAGGGTTGCCTAAATTCAAGACCGTTAACTCCGCTTTCATCGGATCCCACCGATCTTAATGTTCTCACAGGGTCAAGTAATTAAGCAATACGTGAACAAACAAACCCCTCCATAGAAAATGCATTAGACTATATTTTGCAGGCCCATAACTCTGTGTCTACTAGAGATACCGGGAGGTTCTTAGGAAATGTTATAGTCCAACTTGTCCTTCATCTAACCATACTAAAAACTTTGGGCTACGACAAACAGGGGCCGAGTACTTAAGCAAAACGTAAAGAAACAAACCCCCTCCATAGGAAATGCATTAGACTATTTTTTGCAGGCTCGTAACTCTGTTTCTACTCGATATACGAGGATGTCCTTTGAGTATGGTATTGTCCAACTTGTCCCCCATCTAACCATATTAAAATATTTGGGTTACGACAAACAGGAGCCGAGTACTTAAGCAAAACGTAAAGAAACAAGCCCCCTCCATAGGAAATGAGTTAGACTATACTTTGCAGGCTCGTTACTCTGTTTCTACTGGAGATACGAGGATGTCCTTCGGATATGTTATAGTCCAAATTGTCCCCCATCTAACCATACTAAAAACTTTGGGCTACGACAAACAGGGGCCGAGTAATTAAGTTAAACGTAAAGAAACAACCCCTCCATAGGAAATGCATTAGACTATACTTTGCAGGCTCGTAACTCTGTTTCTACTGGAGATACGGGGATGTCCTTTGAGTATGTTTTAGTCCAATTTGTCTGTATGTCCTTAGGATATGTTATAGTCCAAATTGTCCCCCATCTAACCATTCTAAAAACATTGAGCTACGACAAACAGGGGCCGAGATATTAAGCAAAGTGTTCGTCAACTTTGGTATCGTCTCACTTATTTTATTATGTTACTTATGATTTTTGCACAAAACTTTGAAGGCTCATAACTCTTGTTCTACAAGAGATACTGGGATCTCCTTTGGATATGTTATAGTACTCTTTGCTCCCCATACAAGGATACTTTAAACTTGAGGCTACCTCAATATCGTCGTCAACTTATTTTTTGTCTCACTTATTGTTAGAAGGTTACTTTTGATTTTTGAAAAAAAACTTTGCAGGCTCCTAACTCTGTTTCTACTGGAGATACGGGGATGTCCTTTGAGTATGTTATAGACCAATTTGTCCCCCATCTAGCCATACTAAGAATTAGGGCTACGACAAACAGTAGTCGAGTAATTAAGTTAATCGTAAACAAACAAACCCCTCCATAGGAAATACATTAGACTAAATTCTGGAGGCTCGTAACTCTGGTTCTACCAGACATACGGGGATGTAAATAATGTGACCTTGACACAAATGTTCGGATAATTATAAAGATCTTTGCTGGTTCCAAGCAAAAAAAAAAAACTTCGCGGTTTCGAACCTGTGGCCTTCCGGGAGTGAGGCGGATGCGATAACCGCTACACTAAAGATATGTTATTATTTTTAATCGAAAGAACAGGGTCAAGTAATTAAGCAATACGTGAACAAACAAACCCCTCCATAGAAAATGCATTAGACTATATTTTGCAGGCCCATAACTCTGTGTCTACTAGAGATACCGGGAGCGGTGTTGTGACGTCTCAGATGTAACGTAAAATGTCAGAGTTTTTCCACAATACCTGACGAACATTTAATTTTTGGGCTTCCGTGGCGCAATGGTTAGCACGTTCAGCTGTTAATCGAAAGGTTGGTGGTTCGAGCCCACCCGGGAGAGGTGTTGTGGGGTCTCAGTTGTAGCGTAAAAAGTCATAACTTTTCCACAATACCTGACAACCATTTAATTTCTGAGCTTCCGAGGCTCAATGGTTAGCGCATTTGGCTGTTAACGAATAGGTTGGTGGTTCGAGCAAATCCGGGAGCGGTGTTGTGACGTCTCAGATGTGAAGTAATAAGTCAAGGTTTTTCCACAATACCTGACGACCATTTATTTTTTGGGCTTCCGTGGCGCAATGGTTAGCGCGTTCAGCTGCTATTCAAAAGACTGGTTTTTTGAGCCCTCCCGGGAGCGGTGTTGTGACGTCTCAGATGTAACGTAAAATGTCAGACTTTTTCCACAATACCTGACGAACATTTAATATTCGGGCTTCCGTGGCGCAATGGTTAGCACGTTCAGCTGTTAATCGAAAGGTTGGTGGTTCGAGCCCACCCGTGAGAGGTGTTGTGGGGTCTCAGATGTAGCGTAAAAAGTCATAACTTTTCCACAATACCTGACAACCATTTAATTTCTGAGCTTCCGTGGCGCAATGGTTAGCGCGTTCTGCTGCTATTCAAAAGACTGGTGTTTTAAGCCCTCCCGGGAGCGGTGTTGTGACGTCCCAGATGTAACGTTAAATGTCAGAGTTTTTCCACAATACCTGACGAAAATTTAATTTTTGGGCTTCCGTGGCTCAATGGTTAGCGCGTTCGGCTGTTAACGAATAGGTTGGTGGTTTGAGCCCTCCCGGGAGCGGTGTTGTGACGTCTCAGATGTAACGTAAAATGTCAGAGTTTTTCCACAATACCTGACGACCATTTAATCTTTGGGCTTCCGTGGCTCAATGGTTAGAGCGTTCGGCTGTTAACGAATAGGTTGCTGGTTCGAGCCCAACCGGGTGCGGTTTTGTGACGTCTCAGATGTGAAGTAAAAATTCAAGGTTTTTCCACAATACCTGACGACCATTTAATTTTTGGGCTTCCGTGGCGCAATGGTTAGCACGTTCATCTGCTATTCAAAAGACTGGTGGTTTGAGCCCTCCCAGGAGCGGTGTTGTGACGTCTCAGATGTGAAGTAAAAAGTCAAGGTTTTTCCACAATTCCTGAAAACCATTTAATTTTTGGGCTTCCGTGGCGCAATGGTTAGCGCGTTCAGCTGCTATTCAAAAGACTGGTGGTTTGAGCCCTCCCGGGAGCGGTGTTGTGACGTCTCAGATGTAACGTAAAATGTCAGAGTTTTTCCACAATACCTGACGACCATTTAAATTTTGGGCTTCCGTGGCGCAATGGTTAGCGCGTTCAGCTGCTATTCAAAAGACTGATGTTTTGAACCCTACCGGGAGCGGTGTTGTGACGTCTCAGATGTAACGTAAAATGTCAGAGTTTTTCCACAATACCTGACGAACATTTAATTTTTGGGCTTCCGTGGCGCAATGGTTAGCACGTTCAGCTGTTAATCGAAAGGTTGGTGGTTCGAGCCCACCCGGGAGAGGTGTTGTGGGGTCTCAGATGTAGCGTAAAAAGTCATAACTTTTCGACAATACATGAAAACCATTTAATTTCTGAGCTTCCGTGGCTCAATGGTTAGCGCGTTCGGCTGTTAACGAATAGGTTGGTGGTTTGAGCCCATCCGGGAGCGGTGTTGTGACGTCTCAGATGTGAAGTAAATAGTCAAGGTTTTTCCACAATACCTGACGACCATTTAATTTTTGGGCTTCCGTGGCGCAATGGTTAGCGCGTTCAGCTGCTATTCAAAAGACTGGTGTTTTGAACCCTCCCGGGAGCGGTGTTGTGACGTCTCAGATGTAACGTAAAATGTCAGACTTTTTCCACAATACCTGACGAACATTTAATATTCGGGCTTCCGTGGCGCAATGGTTAGCACGTTCAGCTGTTAATCGAAAGGTTGGTGGTTCGAGCCCACCCGTGAGAGGTGTTGTGGGGTCTCAGATGTAGCGTAAAAAGTCATAACTTTTCCACAATACCTGACAACCATTTAATTTCTGAGCTTCCGTGGCGCAATGGTTAGCGCGTTCTGCTGCTATTCAAAAGACTGGTGTTTTAAGCCCTCCCGGGAGCGGTGTTGTGACGTCCCAGATGTAACGTTAAATGTCAGAGTTTTTCCACAATACCTGACGAAAATTTAATTTTTGGGCTTCCGTGGCTCAATGGTTAGCGCGTTCGGCTGTTAACGAATAGGTTGGTGGTTTGAGCCCTCCCGGGAGCGGTGTTGTGACGTCTCAGATGTAACGTAAAATGTCAGAGTTTTTCCACAATACCTGACGATCATTTAATCTTTGGGCTTCCGTGGCTCAATGGTTAGAGCGTTCGGCTGTTAACGAATAGGTTGCTGGTTCGAGCCCAACCGGGTGCGGTTTTGTGACGTCTCAGATGTGAAGTAAAAATTCAAGGTTTTTCCACAATACCTGACGACCATTTAATTTTTGGGCTTCCGTGGCGCAATGGTTAGCACGTTCATCTGCTATTCAAAAGACTGGTGGTTTGAGCCCTCCCAGGAGCGGTGTTGTGACGTCTCAGATGTGAAGTAAAAAGTCAAGGTTTTTCCACAATTCCTGAAAACCATTTAATTTTTGGGCTTCCGTGGCGCAATGGTTAGCGCGTTCAGCTGCTATTCAAAAGACTGGTGGTTTGAGCCCTCCCGGGAGCGGTGTTGTGACGTCTCAGATGTAACGTAAAATGTCAGAGTTTTTCCACAATACCTGACGACCATTTAAATTTTGGGCTTCCGTGGCGCAATGGTTAGCGCGTTCAGCTGCTATTCAAAAGACTGATGTTTTGAACCCTACCGGGAGCGGTGTTGTGACGTCTCAGATGTAACGTAAAATGTCAGAGTTTTTCCACAATACCTGACGAACATTTAATTTTTGGGCTTCCGTGGCGCAATGGTTAGCACGTTCAGCTGTTAATCGAAAGGTTGGTGGTTCGAGCCCACCCGGGAGAGGTGTTGTGGGGTCTCAGATGTAGCGTAAAAAGTCATAACTTTTCGACAATACATGAAAACCATTTAATTTCTGAGCTTCCGTGGCTCAATGGTTAGCGCGTTCGGCTGTTAACGAATAGGTTGGTGGTTTGAGCCCATCCGGGAGCGGTGTTGTGACGTCTCAGATGTGAAGTAAATAGTCAAGGTTTTTCCACAATACCTGACGACCATTTAATTTTTGGGCTTCCGTGGCGCAATGGTTAGCGCGTTCAGCTGCTATTCAAAAGACTGGTGTTTTGAACCCTCCCGGGAGCGGTGTTGTGACGTCTCAGATGTAACGTAAAATGTCAGACTTTTTCCACAATACCTGACGAACATTTAATATTCGGGCTTCCGTGGCGCAATGGTTAGCACGTTCAGCTGTTAATCGAAAGGTTGGTGGTTCGAGCCCACCCGTGAGAGGTGTTGTGGGGTCTCAGATGTAGCGTAAAAAGTCATAACTTTTCCACAATACCTGACAACCATTTAATTTCTGAGCTTCCGTGGCGCAATGGTTAGCGCGTTCTGCTGCTATTCAAAAGACTGGTGTTTTAAGCCCTCCCGGGAGCGGTGTTGTGACGTCCCAGATGTAACGTTAAATGTCAGAGTTTTTCCACAATACCTGACGAAAATTTAATTTTTGGGCTTCCGTGGCTCAATGGTTAGCGCGTTCGGCTGTTAACGAATAGGTTGGTGGTTTGAGCCCTCCCGGGAGCGGTGTTGTGACGTCTCAGATGTAACGTAAAATGTCAGAGTTTTTCCACAATACCTGACGACCATTTAATCTTTGGGCTTCCGTGGCTCAATGGTTAGAGCGTTCGGCTGTTAACGAATAGGTTGCTGGTTCGAGCCCAACCGGGTGCGGTTTTGTGACGTCTCAGATGTGAAGTAAAAATTCAAGGTTTTTCCACAATACCTGACGACCATTTAATTTTTGGGCTTCCGTGGCGCAATGGTTAGCACGTTCATCTGCTATTCAAAAGACTGGTGGTTTGAGCCCTCCCAGGAGCGGTGTTGTGACGTCTCAGATGTGAAGTAAAAAGTCAAGGTTTTTCCACAATTCCTGAAAACCATTTAATTTTTGGGCTTCCGTGGCGCAATGGTTAGCGCGTTCAGCTGCTATTCAAAAGACTGGTGGTTTGAGCCCTCCCGGGAGCGGTGTTGTGACGTCTCAGATGTAACGTAAAATGTCAGAGTTTTTCCACAATACCTGACGACCATTTAAATTTTGGGCTTCCGTGGCGCAATGGTTAGCGCGTTCAGCTGCTATTCAAAAGACTGATGTTTTGAACCCTACCGGGAGCGGTGTTGTGACGTCTCAGATGTAACGTAAAATGTCAGAGTTTTTCCACAATACCTGACGAACATTTAATTTTTGGGCTTCCGTGGCGCAATGGTTAGCACGTTCAGCTGTTAATCGAAAGGTTGGTGGTTCGAGCCCACCCGGGAGAGGTGTTGTGGGGTCTCAGATGTAGCGTAAAAAGTCATAACTTTTCGACAATACATGAAAACCATTTAATTTCTGAGCTTCCGTGGCTCAATGGTTAGCGCGTTCGGCTGTTAACGAATAGGTTGGTGGTTTGAGCCCATCCGGGAGCGGTGTTGTGACGTCTCAGATGTGAAGTAAATAGTCAAGGTTTTTCCACAATACCTGACGACCATTTAATTTTTGGGCTTCCGTGGCGCAATGGTTAGCGCGTTCAGCTGCTATTCAAAAGACTGGTGTTTTGAACCCTCCCGGGAGCGGTGTTGTGACGTCTCAGATGTAACGTAAAATGTCAGAGTTTTTCCACAATAAATGACGAACATTTAATTTTTGGGCTTCCGTGGCGCAATGGTTAGCACGTTCAGCTATTAATCGAAAGGTTGGTGGTTCGAGCCCACCCGGGAGAGGTGTTGTGGGGTCTCAGATGTAGCGTAAAAAGTCATAACTTTTCCACAATACCTGACAACCATTTAATTTCTGAGATTCCGTGGCTCAATGGTTAGCGCGTTCGGCTGTTAACGAATAGGTTGGTGGTTTGAGCCCATCCGGGAGCGGTGTTGTGACGTCTCAGATGTGAAGTAAATAGTCAAAGCGAAATTCAAAAGTTTAGGGTACCACAATGATGAATATATGGCAAAAATATTAAACTGCACTAAACATTGCAATTAGGGTAAAAAATTCAAATAAATTTTAAGCTTAATCCACTCTCACGAACCACGCTCAAATTAAGATTAAAACCTCACAAGTTTTTCGTACAGCCACAGTAGTTTCCTATTTCACTTTCAAATTAATTTAAATGATCATTAAAATATATCAAAAGCGCATACTACTTGTATTATAAACTAAATCCACACTAGATTAACAAGATAAGCCGTTAAATTAAACTCGATCAATTATAATTAATGTGAAATTAACCCAAAATACGAATGTTTTGGGTAAATTCATGGATACCTTATAATTAATCTAACAAATTAAAATTAAAACTACACTTATCTTTCACCCAGCCTCCACTTTCCTGTTTAATTCTTACGATTAATTAAATTGTCATTTAAAAGCATTTTTCCCCCATTTTGAAAAGAGAGCCATTGAAAAGGAGCGATATTTAAAAGTTTTGGGGCAAAATAGTGATTGTTCCGCAAGAGTCAAACAGTCACGCCTCTAAAGTTTGCAGCTAGGGAGAATTTCTTGTTCAAACTCGTTTAATAAACAGAAATAAGACTAGTAAAAGAAGATCAGCCGTTAATTTCAACTTAATAACCATATTTAACGTGAAATTAATCGAAAACAATACGTTTTTTGGGTAACTTTAGATAAATCTTAACTGAAATAATAAAATAAGATCAAACTACGCGAGTTGTTCTTTCAGCTTAAATGTTTTCCTATTTAACACTAAAATTAATTACATTTTCACTATAATACATTAATGGGCTCCAAATACAAAATTTTAGGGTAAGGAATGTGTCAAAATGAAACTTTTCCATTTAAATTTTAATTAGGCCTGTGCGAGTCCAGTTTTTTAGGGTTCGAGTCGAGTCTCGAGTCCTTAAAAAAGCTCTCATAGAATCTCGAGTCGAGTCTTTTAATTGGTATCGAGTCCTCGAGTCCTTAAGTCAGCTTAAGAACTAGGTTTCAAGTCCAGTGTCGAGTCCTGATAATTTATGGCAAGTATAATAATATAATATAATTTATGGCAAGTATAATTTAGTATGACATCTCCCGTTGGCAGTATTGGGGGTTTTACATATAGGAAGCTGTTGGTCTGATCTCGACAACACTGTCCATATTTCAAATACCGTCGTTTTTAAACTTCTTTAATAAATAAAGTACAACATTATTTGCTTATCGAAATCAATGTTTTTGAATATAAGTTAAATGTAATTAACGATACTTAAGTACTTCTTTAAGCAATTAGAAATAGATCAACCCCAAATGTATGACGGTAAAGCAAAAATAAAATTATTCAAATTTTAATTACAAAAAGACTGAAGTGACAGATATTATAAAAAAACGTCTTGGTTTGGACCAAGGCCGAAAAAACAAACGATATGTGTGAGGTTTATCATTTGACTGAAGTTTCAGATATTGCGATTGTTTTAGTTATTTTTATCCATTTAATCCTTAATCAATATTAAATTCAATCAAATGATTTTACTGTTAATCGATCTAGTCCCTCTAAATTAATTGAAAAAATTACATATCTACGCTTTTTCAAGAACAATTACATTTTCCGAAAACATTTTATCATGAAATTAATTATTTTGAAGGGATTTCGTGTCGTTGCTCACTAACTTGTAAGCACCTTGACGGGCATAGTTTTAATTGTTGCTGGCTTAACAAATTTTCAAGTTTGCACCAAAAAAGTTTAAATCTGTAGTAAGTTTCTGAGAAGACTGATTTTAGAGAAAATATGATAAAGAACTTTTTTTCTCAAACTAATGTCGTCTTCTTGAGACAAAGCAACAATGCTTATCCTGTGTGGTTTCGTTTAGTAGGTGGCTCTCTGTAGCACAGGAAAAATATGATATCGGCAATATCGGTATAAATATAACCAGCAGTAAGATAAGGGACTAGAATTAAAGTGCCCTAGCATTGGTAATAGAGCCTAGCACTAGTGAACAAATTTGACGATTTTATGCCGCTTCCATCACCAAGTGAAGAGTTTGGTTACCTCGTTACTTCTAGTCCCTTATCTTACTTCTGATATAACCGAAGGTAAGGGTAAAGATTACATAAAAAGAAATACTTCTCAGTACCAATGACTTGTTATATTCATTTCATGCGGAAATAATATGGGTATACACATTATTCATTAACAGTTATGCGAAGGTCACACTTTACTCCGACCCCCCTTCCTCTATTTTCCCAATATAAAAATTTTTAAAAGCACCAGTGGTTCAAGTGTATGGGTCATCTGAGCCGTCGCAACACACTCAGCCAATAATACCATATAGTTCGAAACCTTTTCACATTAGTGACTCTCCGGACTTGCCCGCCAACCTTAATAACCTAAAACTATAAAACATTCCTGTACATGAATGATTATGGTTGTGGCTTGTCACTCACTAGCGCCTGAAGGACCGATCACTCAGTGTAATTTGTGTACATTTGTAAGTGAGTAGACCATTTTAGAAATTACATACAGAGAAACTAAAACACAAGGGTGATGCCGCCATTGGGGTCTTCTCTCTCTCGCCTAGAAGCACCGCTATAGGCAGAGCGAATTGACTCCGTCTGGCGGTGACCCTTGGTGCGAGGGATAATACCCCAATGGTGGCCTCGCCCCTGTGTGTTTTCCGAAATGGTCTTTAAGCGTGCTAAAATGATTACGCGTAATACGTAACCGGTGTACAAGTAGCGCCAGCAATGTAGAAAGGGGTGGTGACGTTTCAAATGAAGACTGAGTTATGACCAAGAAATTCTAAAGCATGGAGAGGAAAATTGCAGTGCAATGTTTTCTTCATAGAGGCGACAATAGAAATGTAGCATTTCGATTAAATTTTTACATTTTCCTTTCGAATTATGTCAAAGTTCGCTTGCTCTTTTTAGAAAGTCAATAGAATATTTCAAATATTCTATGTTGATAGCTCAACACGTACTCCCTTCAAAATAATTAATTTCATGATAAAATGTTTTCGGAAAATGTAATTGTTCTTAAAAAAGCGTAGATATGTAATTTTTTCAATTAATTTAGAGGGACTAGATCGATTAACAGTAAAATCATTTGATTGAATTTAATATTGATTAAGGATTAAATAAATAAAAATAACTAAAACAATTGCAATATCTGAAACTTCAGTCAAATGATAAACCTCACACATATCGTTTGTTTTTTCGGCCTTGGTCCAAACCAAGACGTTTTTTTATAATCCAAAGGAGATCCCAGTATCTCTTGTAGAACAAGAGTTATGAGCCCTCAAAGTTTTGTGCAAAAATCATAAGTAACATAATAAAATAAGTGAGACGATACCAAAGTTGACGAACACTTTGCTTAATATCTCGGCCCCTGTTTGTCGTAGCTCAATGTTTTTAGAATGGTTAGATGGGGGACAATTTGGACTTTAACATATCCTAAGGACATCCCCGTATCTCTAGTAGACACAGAGTTATGGGCCTGCAAATTATAGTCTAATGCATTTCCTATGGACGGGTTGTTTGTTTACGTTTAGCTTAATTACTCGGCCCCTGTTTGTCGTAGCTCAATGTTTTTAGTATGGTTAGATGGGGGACAAATTGGACTATAACATACTCAAAGGACATCCCCGTATCTCCAGTAGAAACAGAGTTACGAGCCTGCAAATTATAGTCTAACTCATTTCCTATGGAGGGGGTTTGTTTCTTTACGTTTTGCTTAAGTACTCGGCCCCTGTTTGTCGTAGCGCAAAGTTTTTAGTATGGTTAGATGAAGGACAAGTTGGACTATAACATATCCTAAGGACATCCCGGTATCTCTAGTAGACACAGAGTTATGGGCCTGCAAAATATAGTCTAATGCATTTTCTATGGAGGGGTTTGTTTGTTCACGTATTGCTTAATTACTTGACCCTGTTCTTTCGATTAAAAATAATAACATATCTTTGGTGTAGCGGTTATCGCATCCGCCTCACTCCTGGAAGGCCACAGGTTCGAAACCGCGAAGTTTTTTTTTTTGCTTGGAACATGCAAAGATCTTTATAATTATCCGAACATTTGTGTCAAGGTCACATTATTTACATCACCGTATCTCTGGTAGAACCAGAGTTACGAGCCTCCAGAATTTAGTCTAATGTATTTCCTATGGAGGGGTTTGTTTGTTTACGATTAGCTTAATTACTCGACTACTGTTTGTCGTAGCCCTAATTCTTAGTATGGCTAGATGGGGGACAAATTGGTCTATAATATACTCAAAGGACATCCCCGTATCTCCAGTAGAAACAGAGTTACGAGCCTGCAAAGTTTATTTTCAAAAATCAAAAGTAACCTTCTAACAATAAGTGAGACAAAAAATAAGTTGACGACGATATTGAGGTAGCCTAAAGTTTAAAGTATCCTTGTATGGGGAGCAAAGAGTACTATAACATATCCAAAGGAGATCCCAGTATCTCTTGTAGAACAAGAGTTATGAGCCTCCAAAGTTTAGTGCAAAAATCATAAGTAACATAATAAAAATAAGTGAGACGATACCAAAGTTGACGAACATTTTGCTTAATATCTCGGCCCTTGTTTGTCGTAGCTCAATGTTTTTAGTATGGTTAGATGGGGGACAATTTGGACTATAACATATCCTAAGGACATACAGACAAATTGGACTAAAACATACTCAAAGGACATCCCCGTATCTCCAGTAGAAACAGAGTTACGAGCCTGCAAAGTATAGTCTAATGCATTTCCTATGGAGGGGTTGTTTCTTTACGTTTAACTTAATTACTCGGCCCCTGTTTGTCGTAGCCCAAAGTTTTTAGTATGGTTAGATGGGGGACAATTTGGACTATAACATATCCGAAGGACATCCTCGTATCTCCAGTAGAAACAGAGTAACGAGCCTGCAAAGTATAGTCTAACTCATTTCCTATGGAGGGGGCTTGTTTCTTTACGTTTTGCTTAAGCACTCGGCTCCTGTTTGTCGTAACCCAAATATTTTAATATGGTTTGATGGGGGACAAGTTGGACAATACCATACTCAAAGGACATCCCCGTATCTCGAGTAGAAACAGAGTTACGAGCCTGCAAATTATAGTCTAACTCATTTCCTATGGAGGGGGTTTGTTTCTTTACGTTTTGCTTAAGTACTCGGCCCCTGTTTGTCGTAGCCCAAAGTTTTTAGTATGGTTAGATGAAGGACAAGTTGGACTATAACATATCCTAAGAACCTCCCGGTATCTCTAGTAGACACAGAGTTATGGGCCTGCAAAATATAGTCTAATGCATTATCTATGGAGGGGTTTGTTTGTTCACGTATTGCTTAATTACTTGACCCTGTTCTTTCGATTAAAAATAATAACATATCTTTAGTGTAGCGGTTATCGCATCCGCCTCACTCCCGGAAGGCCACAGATTCGAAACCGCGAAGTTTTTTTTTTTTGCTTGGAACCAGCAAAGATCTTTATAATTATCCGAACATTTGTGTCAAGGTCACATTATTTACATCCCCGTATCTCTGGTAGAACCAGAGTTACGAGCCTCCAGAATTTAGTCTAATGTATTTCCTATGGAGGGGTTTGTTTGTTTACGATTAACTTAATTACTCGACTACTGTTTGTCGTAGCCCTAATTCTTAGTATGGCTAGATGGGGGACAAATTGGTCTATAACATACTCAAAGGACATCCCCGTATCTCCAGTAGAAACAGAGTTACGAGCCTGCAAAGTTTTTTTTCAAAAATCAAAAGTAACCTTCTAACAATAAGTGAGACAAAAATATGTTGGCGACGATATTGAGGTAGCCTCAAGTTTAAAGTATCCTTGTATGGGGAGCAAAGAGTACTATAACATATCCAAAGGAGATCCCAGTATCTCTTGTAGAACAAGAGTTATGAGCCTTCAAAGTTTTGTGCAAAAATCATAAGTAACATAATAAAATAAGTGAGACGATACCAAATTTGACGAACACTTTGCTTAATATCTCGGCCCCTGTTTGTCGAAGCTCAATGTTTTTAGAATGGTTAGATGGGGGACAATTTGGACTTTAACATATCCTAAGGACATCTCCTTATCTCTAGTAGACACAGAGTTATGGGCCTGCAAATTATAGTCTAATGCATTTCCTATGGACGGGTTGTTTGTTTACTTTTAGCTTAATTACTCGGCCCCTGTTTGTCGTAGCTCAATGTTTTAGTATGGTTTGATGGGGGACAAATTGGACTATAAAATATCCTAAGGACATACAGACAAATTGGACTAAAACATACTCAAAGGACATCCCCGTATCTCCAGTAGAAACAGAGTTACGAGCCTGCAGATATTGGGGGTCGTTTTCTCTCTTCCTCTCCGCGCGCCCTCCACGTTGAGCCTTCGGAGGCAATATATTAGTTGAAGTATAGTCTAATGCATTTCCTATGGAGGGGTTGTTTCTTTACGTATAACTTAATTACTCGGCCCCTGTTTGTCGTAGCCCAAAGTTTTTAGTATGGTTAGATGGGGGACAATTTGGGCTATAACATATCCGAAGGACATCCTCGTATCTCCAGTAGAAACAGAGTAACGAGCCTGCAAAGTATAGTCTAACTCATTTCCTATGGAGGGGGCTTGTTTCTTTACGTTTTGCTTAAGTACTCGGCTCCTGTTTGTCGTAACCCAAATATTTTAATATGGTTTGATGGGGGACAAGTTGGACAATACCATACTCAAAGGACATCCCCGTATCTCGAGTAGAAACAGAATTACGAGCCTGCAAATTATAGTCTAACTCATTTCCTATGGAGGGGGTTTGTTTCTTTACGTTTTGCTTAAGTACTCGGCCCCTGTTTGTCGTAGCCCAAAGTTTTTAGTATGGTTAGATGAAGGACAAGTTGGACTATAACATATCCTAAGAACCTCCCGGTATCTCTAGTAGACACAGAGTTATGGGCCTGCAAAATATAGTCTAATGCATTTTCTATGGAGGGGTTTGTTTGTTCACGTATTGCTTAATTACTTGACCCTGTTCTTTCGATTAAAAATAATAACATATCTTTAGTGTAGCGGTTATCGCATCCGCCTCACTCCCGGAAGGCCACAGATTCGAAACCGCGAAGTTTTTTTTTTTGCTTGGAACCAGCAAAGATCTTTATAATTATCCGAACATTTGTGTCAAGGTCACATTATTTACATCCCCGTATCTCTGGTAGAACCAGAGTTACGAGCCTCCAGAATTTAGTCTAATGTATTTCCTATGGAGGGGTTTGTTTGTTTACGATTAACTTAATTACTCGACTACTGTTTGTCGTAGCCCTAATTCTTAGTATGGCTAGATGGGGGACAAATTGGTCTATAACATACTCAAAGGACATCCCCGTATCTCCAGTAGAAACAGAGTTACGAGCCTGCAAAGTTTTTTTTCAAAAATCAAAAGTAACCTTCTAACAATAAGTGAGACAAAAATATGTTGGCGACGATATTGAGGTAGCCTCAAGTTTAAAGTATCCTTGTATGGGGAGCAAAGAGTACTATAACATATCCAAAGGAGATCCCAGTATCTCTTGTAGAACAAGAGTTATGAGCCTTCAAAGTTTTGTGCAAAAATCATAAGTAACATAATAAAATAAGTGAGACGATACCAAATTTGACGAACACTTTGCTTAATATCTCGGCCCCTGTTTGTCGTAGCTCAATGTTTTTAGAATGGTTAGATGGGGGACAATTTGGACTTTAACATATCCTAAGGACATCTCCGTATCTCTAGTAGACACAGAGTTATGGGCCTGCAAATTATAGTCTAATGCATTTCCTATGGACGGGTTGTTTGTTTACTTTTAGCTTAATTACTCGGCCCCTGTTTGTCGTAGCTCAATGTTTTAGTATGGTTTGATGGGGGACAAATTGGACTATAAAATATCCTAAGGACATACAGACAAATTGGACTAAAACATACTCAAAGGACATCCCCGTATCTCCAGTAGAAACAGAGTTACGAGCCTGCAGATATTGGGGGTCGTTTTCTCTCTTCCTCTCCGCGCGCCCTCCACGTTGAGCCTTCGGAGGCAATATATTAGTTGAAGTATAGTCTAATGCATTTCCTATGGAGGGGTTGTTTCTTTACGTATAACTTAATTACTCGGCCCCTGTTTGTCGTAGCCCAAAGTTTTTAGTATGGTTAGATGGGGGAC
Source organism: Phalangium opilio (assembly GCF_054372755.1). Lineage (NCBI taxonomy): Eukaryota > Metazoa > Arthropoda > Arachnida > Opiliones > Phalangiidae > Phalangium > Phalangium opilio. Next base: position 3,117,763 of record NW_028324173.1, read on the forward strand.
AATTTGGGCTATAACATATCCGAAGGACATCCTCGTATCTCCAGTAGAAACAGAGTAACGAGCCTGCAAAGTATAGTCTAACTCATTTCCTATGGAGGGGGCTTGTTTCTTTACGTTTTGCTTAAGTACTCGGCTCCTGTTTGTCGTAACCCAAATATTTTAATATGGTTTGATGGGGGACAAGTTGGACAATACCATACTCAAAGGACATCCCCGTATCTCGAGTAGAAACAGAATTACGAGCCTGCAAATTATAGTCTAACTCATTTCCTATGGAGGGGGTTTGTTTCTTTACGTTTTGCTTAAGTACTCGGCCCCTGTTTGTCGTAGCCCAAAGTTTTTAGTATGGTTAGATGAAGGACAAGTTGGACTATAACATATCCTAAGAACCTCCCGGTATCTCTAGTAGACACAGAGTTATGGGCCTGCAAAATATAGTCTAATGCATTTTCTATGGAGGGGTTTGTTTGTTCACGTATTGCTTAATTACTTGACCCTGTTCTTTCGATTAAAAATAATAACATATCTTTAGTGTAGCGGTTATCGCATCCGCCTCACTCCCGGAAGGCCACAGATTCGAAACCGCGAAGTTTTTTTTTTTGCTTGGAACCAGCAAAGATCTTTATAATTATCCGAACATTTGTGTCAAGGTCACATTATTTACATCCCCGTATCTCTGGTAGAACCAGAGTTACGAGCCTCCAGAATTTAGTCTAATGTATTTCCTATGGAGGGGTTTGTTTGTTTACGATTAACTTAATTACTCGACTACTGTTTGTCGTAGCCCTAATTCTTAGTATGGCTAGATGGGGGACAAATTGGTCTATAACATACTCAAAGGACATCCCCGTATCTCCAGTAGAAACAGAGTTACGAGCCTGCAAAGTTTTTTTTCAAAAATCAAAAGTAACCTTCTAACAATAAGTGAGACAAAAATATGTTGGCGACGATATTGAGGTAGCCTCAAGTTTAAAGCATCCTTGTATGGGGAGCAAAGAGTACTATAACATATCCAAAGGAGATCCCAGTATCTCTTGTAGAACAAGAGTTATGAGCCTTCAAAGTTTTGTGCAAAAATCATAAGTAACATAATAAAATAAGTGAGACGATACCAAATTTGACGAACACTTTGCTTAATATCTCGGCCCCTGTTTGTCGTAGCTCAATGTTTTTAGAATGGTTAGATGGGGGACAATTTGGACTTTAACATATCCTAAGGACATCTCCGTATCTCTAGTAGACACAGAGTTATGGGCCTGCAAATTATAGTCTAATGCATTTCCTATGGACGGGTTGTTTGTTTACTTTTAGCTTAATTACTCGGCCCCTGTTTGTCGTAGCTCAATGTTTTAGTATGGTTTGATGGGGGACAAATTGGACTATAAAATATCCTAAGGACATACAGACAAATTGGACTAAAACATACTCAAAGGACATCCCCGTATCTCCAGTAGAAACAGAGTTACGAGCCTGCAAAGTATAGTCTAATGCATTTCCTATGGAGGGGTTGTTTCTTTACGTATAACTTAATTACTCGGCCCCTGTTTGTCGTAGCCCAAAGTTTTTAGTATGGTTAGATGGGGGACAATTTGGGCTATAACATATCCGAAGGACATCCTCGTATCTCCAGTAGAAACAGAGTAACGAGCCTGCAAAGTATAGTCTAACTCATTTCCTATGGAGGGGGCTTGTTTCTTTACGTTTTGCTTAAGTACTCGGCTCCTGTTTGTCGTAACCCAAATATTTTAATATGGTTTGATGGGGGACAAGTTGGACAATACCATACTCAAAGGACATCCCCGTATCTCGAGTAGAAACAGAGTTACGAGCCTGCAAATTATAGTCTAACTCATTTCCTATGGAGGGGGTTTGTTTCTTTACGTTTTGCTTAAGTACTCGGCCCCTGTTTGTCGTAGCCCAAAGTTTTTAGTATGGTTAGATGAAGGACAAGTTGGACTATAACATATCCTAAGAACCTCCCGGTATCTCTAGTAGACACAGAGTTATGGGCCTGCAAAATATAGTCTAATGCATTTTCTATGGAGGGGTTTGTTTGTTCACGTATTGCTTAATTACTTGACCCTGTTCTTTCGATTAAAAATAATAACATATCTTTAGTGTAGCGGTTATCGCATCCGCCTCACTCCCGGAAGGCCACAGATTCGAAACCGCGAAGTTTTTTTTTTTGCTTGGAACCAGCAAAGATCTTTATAATTATCCGAACATTTGTGTCAAGGTCACATTATTTACATCCCCGTATCTCTGGTAGAACCAGAGTTACGAGCCTCCAGAATTTAGTCTAATGTATTTCCTATGGAGGGGTTTGTTTGTTTACGATTAACTTAATTACTCGACTACTGTTTGTCGTAGCCCTAATTCTTAGTATGGCTAGATGGGGGACAAATTGGTCTATAACATACTCAAAGGACATCCCCGTATCTCCAGTAGAAACAGAGTTACGAGCCTGCAAAGTTTTTTTTCAAAAATCAAAAGTAACCTTCTAACAATAAGTGAGACAAAAATATGTTGGCGACGATATTGAGGTAGCCTCAAGTTTAAAGTATCCTTGTATGGGGAGCAAAGAGTAATATAACATATCCAAAGGAGATCCCAGTATCTCTTGTAGAACAAGAGTTATGAGCCTTCAAAGTTTTGTGCAAAAATCATAAGTAACATAATAAAATAAGTGAGACGATACCAAATTTGACGAACACTTTGCTTAATATCTCGGCCCCTGTTTGTCGTAGCTCAATGTTTTTAGAATGGTTAGATGGGGGACAATTTGGACTTTAACATATCCTAAGGACATCTCCGTATCTCTAGTAGACACAGAGTTATGGGCCTGCAAATTATAGTCTAATGCATTTCCTATGGACGGGTTGTTTGTTTACTTTTAGCTTAATTACTCGGCCCCTGTTTGTCGTAGCTCAATGTTTTAGTATGGTTTGATGGGGGACAAATTGGACTATAAAATATCCTAAGGACATACAGACAAATTGGACTAAAACATACTCAAAGGACATCCCCGTATCTCCAGTAGAAACAGAGTTACGAGCCTGCAAAGTATAGTCTAATGCATTTCCTATGGAGGGGTTGTTTCTTTACGTATAACTTAATTACTCGGCCCCTGTTTGTCGTAGCCCAAAGTTTTTAGTATGGTTAGATGGGGGACAATTTGGGCTATAACATATCCGAAGGACATCCTCGTATCTCCAGTAGAAACAGAGTAACGAGCCTGCAAAGTATAGTCTAACTCATTTCCTATGGAGGGGGCTTGTTTCTTTACGTTTTGCTTAAGTACTCGGCTCCTGTTTGTCGTAACCCAAATATTTTAATATGGTTAGATGGGGGACAAGTTGGACAATACCATACTCAAAGGACATCCCCGTATCTCGAGTAGAAACAGAGTTACGAGCCTGCAAAAAATAGTCTAATGCATTTCCTAAGGAGGGGTTGTTTGTTTACGTTTAGCTTAATTACTCGGCCCCTGTTTGTCGTAGCTCAATGTTTTTAGTATGGTTTGATGGGGGACAAATTGGACTATAACATACTCAAAGGACATCCCCGTATCTCCAGTAGAAACAGAGTTACGAGCCTGCAAATTATAGTCTAACTCATTTCCTATGGAGGGGGTTTGTTTCTTTACGTTTTGCTTAAGTACTCGGCCCCTGTTTGTCGTAGCCCAAAGTTTTTAGTATGGTTAGATGAAGGACAAGTTGGACTATAACATATCCTAAGAACCTCCCGGTATCTCTAGTAGACACAGAGTTATGGGCCTGCAAAATATAGTCTAATGCATTTTCTATGGAGGGGTTTGTTTGTTCACGTATTGCTTAATTACTTGACCCTGTTCTTTCGATTAAAAATAATAACATATCTTTAGTGTAGCGGTTATCGCATCCGCCTCACTCCCGGAAGGCCACAGGTTCGAAACCGCGAAGTTTTTTTTTTTTTTGCTTGGAACCAGCAAAGATCTTTATAATTATCCGAACATTTGTGTCAAGGTCACATTATTTACATCCCCGTATGTCTGGTAGAACCAGAGTTACGAGCCTCCAGAATTTAGTCTAATGTATTTCCTATGGAGGGGTTTGTTTGTTTACGATTAACTTAATTACTCGACTACTGTTTGTCGTAGCCCTAATTCTTAGTATGGCTAGATGGGGGACAAATTGGTCTATAACATACTCAAAGGACATCCCCGTATCTCCAGTAGAAACAGAGTTAGGAGCCTGCAAAGTTTTTTTTCAAAAATCAAAAGTAACCTTCTAACAATAAGTGAGACAAAAAATAAGTTGACGACGATATTGAGGTAGCCTCAAGTTTAAAGTATCCTTGTATGGGGAGCAAAGAGTACTATAACATATCCAAAGGAGATCCCAGTATCTCTTGTAGAACAAGAGTTATGAGCCTTCAAAGTTTTGTGCAAAAATCATAAGTAACATAATAAAATAAGTGAGACGATACCAAAGTTGACGAACACTTTGCTTAATATCTCGGCCCCTGTTTGTCGTAGCTCAATGTTTTTAGAATGGTTAGATGGGGGACAATTTGGACTATAACATATCCTAAGGACATACAGACAAATTGGACTAAAACATACTCAAAGGACATCCCCGTATCTCCAGTAGAAACAGAGTTACGAGCCTGCAAAGTATAGTCTAATGCATTTCCTATGGAGGGGTTGTTTCTTTACGTTTAACTTAATTACTCGGCCCCTGTTTGTCGTAGCCCAAAGTTTTTAGTATGGTTAGATGGGGGACAATTTGGACTATAACATATCCGAAGGACATCCTCGTATCTCCAGTAGAAACAGAGTAACGAGCCTGCAAAGTATAGTCTAACTCATTTCCTATGGAGGGGGCTTGTTTCTTTACGTTTTGCTTAAGTACTCGGCTCCTGTTTGTCGTAACCCAAATATTTTAATATGGTTAGATGGGGGACAAGTTGGACAATACCATACTCAAAGGACATCCCCGTATCTCGAGTAGAAACAGAGTTACGAGCCTGCAAAAAATAGTCTAATGCATTTCCTATGGAGGGGTTGTTTGTTTACGTTTAGCTTAATTACTCGGCCCCTGTTTGTCGTAGCTCAATGTTTTTAGTATGGTTTGATGGGGGACAAATTGGACTATAACATACTCAAAGGACATCCCCGTATCTCCAGTAGAAACAGAGTTACGAGCCTGCAAATTATAGTCTAACTCATTTCCTATGGAGGGGGTTTGTTTCTTTACGTTTTGCTTAAGTACTCGGCCCCTGTTTGTCGTAGCCCAAAGTTTTTAGTATGGTTAGATGAAGGACAAGTTGGACTATAACATATCCTAAGAACCTCCCGGTATCTCTAGTAGACACAGAGTTATGGGCCTGCAAAATATAGTCTAATGCATTTTCTATGGAGGGGTTTGTTTGTTCACGTATTGCTTAATTACTTGACCCTGTTCTTTCGATTAAAAATAATAACATATCTTTAGTGTAGCGGTTATCGCATCCGCCTCACTCCCGGAAGGCCACAGGTTCGAAACCGCGAAGTTTTTTTTTTTTTTTGCTTGGAACCAGCAAAGATCTTTATAATTATCCGAACATTTGTGTCAAGGTCACATTATTTACATCCCCGTATGTCTGGTAGAACCAGAGTTACGAGCCTCCAGAATTTAGTCTAATGTATTTCCTATGGAGGGGTTTGTTTGTTTACGATTAACTTAATTACTCGACTACTGTTTGTCGTAGCCCTAATTCTTAGTATGGCTAGATGGGGGACAAATTGGTCTATAACATACTCAAAGGACATCCCCGTATCTCCAGTAGAAACAGAGTTAGGAGCCTGCAAAGTTTTTTTTCAAAAATCAAAAGTAACCTTCTAACAATAAGTGAGACAAAAAATAAGTTGACGACGATATTGAGGTAGCCTCAAGTTTAAAGTATCCTTGTATGGGGAGCAAAGAGTACTATAACATATCCAAAGGAGATCCCAGTATCTCTTGTAGAACAAGAGTTATGAGCCTTCAAAGTTTTGTGCAAAAATCATAAGTAACATAATAAAATAAGTGAGACGATACCAAAGTTGACGAACACTTTGCTTAATATCTCGGCCCCTGTTTGTCGTAGCTCAATGTTTTTAGAATGGTTAGATGGGGGACAATTTGGACTATAACATATCCTAAGGACATACAGACAAATTGGACTAAAACATACTCAAAGGACATCCCCGTATCTCCAGTAGAAACAGAGTTACGAGCCTGCAAAGTATAGTCTAATGCATTTCCTATGGAGGGGTTGTTTCTTTACGTTTAACTTAATTACTCGGCCCCTGTTTGTCGTAGCCCAAAGTTTTTAGTATGGTTAGATGGGGGACAATTTGGACTATAACATATCCGAAGGACATCCTCGTATCTCCAGTAGAAACAGAGTAACGAGCCTGCAAAGTATAGTCTAACTCATTTCCTATGGAGGGGGTTTGTTTCTTTACGTTTTGCTTAAGTACTCGGCCCCTGTTTGTCGTAGCCCAAAGTTTTTAGTATGGTTAGATGAAGGACAAGTTGGACTATAACATATCCTAAGAACCTCCCGGTATCTCTAGTAGACACAGAGTTATGGGCCTGCAAAATATAGTCTAATGCATTTTCTATGGAGGGGTTTGTTTGTTCACGTATTGCTTAATTACTTGACCCTGTTCTTTCGATTAAAAATAATAACATATCTTTAGTGTAGCGGTTATCGCATCCGCCTCACTCCCGGAAGGCCACAGGTTCGAAACCGCGAAGTTTTTTTTTTTTTTGCTTGGAACCAGCAAAGATCTTTATAATTATCCGAACATTTGTGTCAAGGTCACATTATTTACATCCCCGTATGTCTGGTAGAACCAGAGTTACGAGCCTCCAGAATTTAGTCTAATGTATTTCCTATGGAGGGGTTTGTTTGTTTACGATTAACTTAATTACTCGACTACTGTTTGTCGTAGCCCTAATTCTTAGTATGGCTAGATGGGGGACAAATTGGTCTATAACATACTCAAAGGACATCCCCGTATCTCCAGTAGAAACAGAGTTAGGAGCCTGCAAAGTTTTTTTTCAAAAATCAAAAGTAACCTTCTAACAATAAGTGAGACAAAAAATAAGTTGACGACGATATTGAGGTAGCCTCAAGTTTAAAGTATCCTTGTATGGGGAGCAAAGAGTACTATAACATATCCAAAGGAGATCCCAGTATCTCTTGTAGAACAAGAGTTATGAGCCTTCAAAGTTTTGTGCAAAAATCATAAGTAACATAATAAAATAAGTGAGACGATACCAAAGTTGACGAACACTTTGCTTAATATCTCGGCCCCTGTTTGTCGTAGCTCAATGTTTTTAGAATGGTTAGATGGGGGACAATTTGGACTATAACATATCCTAAGGACATACAGACAAATTGGACTAAAACATACTCAAAGGACATCCCCGTATCTCCAGTAGAAACAGAGTTACGAGCCTGCAAAGTATAGTCTAATGCATTTCCTATGGAGGGGTTGTTTCTTTACGTTTAACTTAATTACTCGGCCCCTGTTTGTCGTAGCCCAAAGTTTTTAGTATGGTTAGATGGGGGACAATTTGGACTATAACATATCCGAAGGACATCCTCGTATCTCCAGTAGAAACAGAGTAACGAGCCTGCAAAGTATAGTCTAACTCATTTCCTATGGAGGGGGCTTGTTTCTTTACGTTTTGCTTAAGTACTCGGCTCCTGTTTGTCGTAACCCAAATATTTTAATATGGTTAGATGGAGGACAAGTTGGACAATACCATACTCAAAGGACATCCCCGTATCTCGAGTAGAAACAGAGTTACGAGCCTGCAAAAAATAGTCTAATGCATTTCCTATGGAGGGGTTGTTTGTTTACGTTTAGCTTAATTACTCGGCCCCTGTTTGTCGTAGCTCAATGTTTTTAGTATGGTTTGATGGCGGACAAATTGGACTATAACATACTCAAAGGACATCCCCGTATCTCCAGTAGAAACAGAGTTACGAGCCTGCAAATTATAGTCTAACTCATTTCCTATGGAGGGGGTTTGTTTCTTTACGTTTTGCTTAAGTACTCGGCCCCTGTTTGTCGTAGCCCAAAGTTTTTAGTATGGTTAGATGAAGGACAAGTTGGACTATAACATATCCTAAGAACCTCCCGGTATCTCTAGTAGACACAGAGTTATGGGCCTGCAAAATATAGTCTAATGCATTTTCTATGGAGGGGTTTGTTTGTTCACGTATTGCTTAATTACTTGACCCTGTTCTTTCGATTAAAAATAATAACATATCTTTAGTGTAGCGGTTATCGCATCCGCCTCACTCCCGGAAGGCCACAGGTTCGAAACCGCGAAGTTTTTTTTTTTTTTTGCTTGGAACCAGCAAAGATCTTTATAATTATCCGAACATTTGTGTCAAGGTCACATTATTTACATCCCCGTATGTCTGGTAGAACCAGAGTTACGAGCCTCCAGAATTTAGTCTAATGTATTTCCTATGGAGGGGTTTGTTTGTTTACGATTAACTTAATTACTCGACTACTGTTTGTCGTAGCCCTAATTCTTAGTATGGCTAGATGGGGGACAAATTGGTCTATAACATACTCAAAGGACATCCCCGTATCTCCAGTAGAAACAGAGTTAGGAGCCTGCAAAGTTTTTTTTCAAAAATCAAAAGTAACCTTCTAACAATAAGTGAGACAAAAAATAAGTTGACGACGATATTGAGGTAGCCTCAAGTTTAAAGTATCCTTGTATGGGGAGCAAAGAGTACTATAACATATCCAAAGGAGATCCCAGTATCTCTTGTAGAACAAGAGTTATGAGCCTTCAAAGTTTTGTGCAAAAATCATAAGTAACATAATAAAATAAGTGAGACGATACCAAAGTTGACGAACACTTTGCTTAATATCTCGGCCCCTGTTTGTCGTAGCTCAATGTTTTTAGAATGGTTAGATGGGGGACAATTTGGACTATAACATATCCTAAGGACATACAGACAAATTGGACTAAAACATACTCAAAGGACATCCCCGTATCTCCAGTAGAAACAGAGTTACGAGCCTGCAAAGTATAGTCTAATGCATTTCCTATGGAGGGGTTGTTTCTTTACGTTTAACTTAATTACTCGGCCCCTGTTTGTCGTAGCCCAAAGTTTTTAGTATGGTTAGATGGGGGACAATTTGGACTATAACATATCCGAAGGACATCCTCGTATCTCCAGTAGAAACAGAGTAACGAGCCTGCAAAGTATAGTCTAACTCATTTCCTATGGAGGGGGCTTGTTTCTTTACGTTTTGCTTAAGTACTCGGCTCCTGTTTGTCGTAACCCAAATATTTTAATATGGTTAGATGGGGGACAAGTTGGACAATACCATACTCAAAGGACATCCTCGTATCTCGAGTAGAAACAGAGTTACGAGCCTGCAAAAAATAGTCTAATGCATTTCCTATGGAGGGGTTGTTTGTTTACGTTTAGCTTAATTACTCGGCCCCTGTTTGTCGTAGCTCAATGTTTTTAGTATGGTTTGATGGCGGACAAATTGGACTATAACATACTCAAAGGACATCCCCGTATCTCCAGTAGAAACAGAGTTACGAGCCTGCAAATTATAGTCTAACTCATTTCCTATGGAGGGGGTTTGTTTCTTTACGTTTTGCTTAAGTACTCGGCCCCTGTTTGTCGTAGCCCAAAGTTTTTAGTATGGTTAGATGAAGGACAAGTTGGACTATAACATATCCTAAGAACCTCCCGGTATCTCTAGTAGACACAGAGTTATGGGCCTGCAAAATATAGTCTAATGCATTTTCTATGGAGGGGTTTGTTTGTTCACGTATTGCTTAATTACTTGACCCTGTTCTTTCGATTAAAAATAATAACATATCTTTAGTGTAGCGGTTATCGCATCCGCCTCACTCCCGGAAGGCCACAGGTTCGAAACCGCGAAGTTTTTTTTTTTTTTTTTGCTTGGAACCAGCAAAGATCTTTATAATTATCCGAACATTTGTGTCAAGGTCACATTATTTACATCCCCGTATGTCTGGTAGAACCAGAGTTACGAGCCTCCAGAATTTAGTCTAATGTATTTCCTATGGAGGGGTTTGTTTGTTTACGATTAACTTAATTACTCGACTACTGTTTGTCGTAGCCCTAATTCTTAGTATGGCTAGATGGGGGACAAATTGGTCTATAACATACTCAAAGGACATCCCCGTATCTCCAGTAGAAACAGAGTTAGGAGCCTGCAAAGTTTTTTTTCAAAAATCAAAAGTAACCTTCTAACAATAAGTGAGACAAAAAATAAGTTGACGACGATATTGAGGTAGCCTCAAGTTTAAAGTATCCTTGTATGGGGAGCAAAGAGTACTATAACATATCCAAAGGAGATCCCAGTATCTCTTGTAGAACAAGAGTTATGAGCCTTCAAAGTTTTGTGCAAAAATCATAAGTAACATAATAAAATAAGTGAGACGATACCAAAGTTGACGAACACTTTGCTTAATATCTCGGCCCCTGTTTGTCGTAGCTCAATGTTTTTAGAATGGTTAGATGGGGGACAATTTGGACTATAACATATCCTAAGGACATACAGACAAATTGGACTAAAACATACTCAAAGGACATCCCCGTATCTCCAGTAGAAACAGAGTTACGAGCCTGCAAAGTATAGTCTAATGCATTTCCTATGGAGGGGTTGTTTCTTTACGTTTAACTTAATTACTCGGCCCCTGTTTGTCGTAGCCCAAAGTTTTTAGTATGGTTAGATGGGGGACAATTTGGACTATAACATATCCGAAGGACATCCTCGTATCTCCAGTAGAAACAGAGTAACGAGCCTGCAAAGTATAGTCTAACTCATTTCCTATGGAGGGGGCTTGTTTCTTTACGTTTTGCTTAAGTACTCGGCTCCTGTTTGTCGTAACCCAAATATTTTAATATGGTTAGATGGGGGACAAGTTGGACAATACCATACTCAAAGGACATCCTCGTATCTCGAGTAGAAACAGAGTTACGAGCCTGCAAAAAATAGTCTCATGCATTTCCTATGGAGGGGTTGTTTGTTTACGTTTAGCTTAATTACTCGGCCCCTGTTTGTCGTAGCTCAATGTTTTTAGTATGGTTTGATGGGGGACAAATTGTACTATAACATACTCAAAGGACATCCTCGTATCTCCAGTAGAAACAGAGTAACGAGCCTGCAAATTATAGTCTAACTCATGTCCTATGGAGGGGGCTTGTTTCTTTACGTTTTGCTTAAGTACTCGGCTCCTGTTTGTCGTAACCCAAATATTTTAATATGGTTAGATGGGGGACAAGTTGGACAATACCATACTCAAAGGACATCCTCGTATATCGAGTAGAAACAGAGTTACGAGCCTGCAAAAAATAGTCTAATGCATTTCCTATGGAGGGGGTTTGTTTCTTTACGTTTTGCTTAAGTACTCGGCCCCTGTTTGTCGTAGCCCAAAGTTTTTAGTATGGTTAGATGAAGGACAAGTTGGACTATAACATTTCCTAAGAACCTCCCGGTATCTCTAGTAGACACAGAGTTATGGGCCTGCAAAATATAGTCTAATGCATTTTCTATGGAGGGGTTTGTTTGTTCACGTATTGCTTAATTACTTGACCCTGTGAGAACATTAAGATCGGTGGGATCCGATGAAAGCGGAGTTAACGGTCTTGAATTTAGGCAACCCTCTATCTGTGTGACTACGGTTGAGAACTCTTCGTAGGTCAGTCTGGTGTTACCAATGACTCGATGTAGGTGGTATTTTACCGACTTGACGCCGGCCTCCCATAGTCCGTCAAAATGTGGGGCTCCGGCAGGGTTAAAATGCCATGTTATGCCCTGTGCGGAAAGATGATCTGCGACAGCTGCATTGTGTGGATTTGACTGAATCAGTTTCATAAATTCCTTTAGTTCCTTGGCGGCCCCAACGAAGGTCGTTCCACAGTCGCTATATATATCGCTAGGCTTCCCACGTCTTGAAGTGAATCGGCGCAATGCTGCCAGAAAGGCTTCGGTGGTTTGTGATGAGACAATTTCAAGATGTAGTGCCTTCGTCACGAAGCATACAAAAAGGGATAAGTAAGCCTTGTAGGATGTCTTGCTTCTCGGAGTGATTGGACGAAGATAAAAGGGTCCTGCGTAGTCAACGCCAGTTCTCGCAAATGCTCGGCAGTATTGAACTCGAGCCCTTGGTAGATCACCCATCATCTGGTTAGCGGTGGCGGCACGATATCTGGTGCAGACTGCACATTTCCGAATTTGGTGTCTTACTGCATCTTTTCCTCGAATGATCCAATACTTTAATGATAGGATGCTCTGAACCATCTGAGTACCAGCATGCAGATTTTGGGTATGGGCCTCTTGAATGACCATCTCCGTAAATTTGTGATGTCTCGGTAGCAGAATTGGACGCTTTGTGGCTGTATCGAGATCTGCGTGTTTAAGTCTTCCTCCTACACGGAGGACCCCGATGGAATCCAAGACAGGATGTAGACATAGTAGTTTGCTTCGCTTCGGCAACGGATTACTCTGGCGTAAGGACTCTATCTCTTCCGGAAACATTTAGGCTTGGACTATCTTTACTAATGTGAGCAACGCGTTCTCTAATTCCATGCTTGTCAAGGGACCAGAAAGTATTACGGCTTTGAAGTTGGGGTCTTGTCTCTTCCGGTAACTGTTCAGGCCATTATGTTTGAAACGAAGTATCCATGCTGTTATGCGTCGTAGTCGCAGAAGCGTAGAGAACCGTGTAAAGATGTCGTTATCAACAATTATTCTTGTGGTCATAATGACGATTTTTTCTTCTTCTTCGATGGCTGTGGCATTCGTCTTGGAATCCGAAATGGATGGAGTTGGCCACGGCTCCCGACTGGATAGCCATAGAGGTCCCTTCCACCAGAGTTTATGGTTTAGTAGCTCGGGCACTGATACTCCTCTGGAGGCTGCATCAGCTGGATTCTCAAGTCCGGGAACATGATGCCAGTGTGATACCGGAATTATCTCTTGAATTCTTGAAACCCGGTTTGCGACAAACGTCTTCCATCGACGTGGACAAGAGGACAGCCAACATAATACGATGGTCGAATCTGTCCAAGCTTTAACTTGATTGAAGTTCAGATTTAAGGACTCTTGAACTGTTTCCATGAGATCCGCAAGGAGCAATGCACCACAGAGCTCCATCCTCGGGATTGATATCGCTTTATTTGCCGGAGCCACTCTTGTCTTTGCTGTGAGTAATGAAATGTGGACATTTCCAGCTTGATCGACCGATCTCAGATATACCACTCCAGCGTATGCTTTCTCGGATGCATCCGAAAATCCGTGAAGTTCGAGAACGGATATCTCAGGTAAAGAATGCATCCATCGGTCTATTCGAAGATCTTGAATGTTTATAATGGAATTCTTGAAATCCGCCCATAATGTTTGAACTCCTACGGAAGTTTCGGCATCCCAATCGATTTTCTCCTTCCATACATCCTGCATCAAGATTTTCGTGCGAATAATGATGGGGGCAAGCCAACCCATGGGATCGAAGATCTTCGATATTTCGGAAAGTAGAGTCCTCTTCGTAAGAGGTAACTGACAGGGCGCAGGTTGTACTTTGAACAGGAACTGATCTTTCCTCGTATCCCAGTAAAGTCCGAGTGTCTTGACAAGAGCATCGTCATCCATCGCTAGTATGTTCTTGGAATCTTGTAACTCAGGCGGTACTTCTGTTAAACAATCAGGGTCGTTTGAGGCAAATTTACTGAGTCGGAAACCGGCACCATCGCACAGTGAGCGAATCTGGTATATAGCGATCTTGGTTTGTGTTGCGGTTTGTCCTCCGCTCATTACATCGTCCATGTAAAAATCCGTTTTGATAATCGCAGCTCCCAACGGATGTTCATGTAACCCCGTGTCGCCCAGCTCCTGCAATACTCGAGTTGCCAAGAAGGGTGCCGAGGCTGTTCCATAGGTTACAGTGTTCAATTGGAATTCTTGAACAGGAGCCTTGGGTGTCGACCGCCACAGTATGCATTGCAGATTTCGTTGTTCTGGGACTACTAGTATCTGGCGGTACATTTTCATGATGTCAGCGACAAAGGCAATACGATGTATTCTGAACCGCATGACAATGGCATATAGCGAATCTTGGACCACTGGACCCACGAGTTGCGCGTCGTTGAAGGAGAATCCAGAGGTGGTCTTAGAAGATGCATCGAAGACCACTCGGAATTTACAGGTTTGGTTCCAATCTTTCATTACATAGTGATGAGGAATATAGACTCTTGCAGACTTCTTTTGGTTCTCTGGCAAGATCTTCGACATATGTCCCAACTCTTCGTACTGTTCCATGAATCCTTCGTATAAGGCTTTCAACTCCGGGCGTGCGTCGATCTTCCTTTCAATTTGGTAGAATCTTCTCAGGGCTATCTCGCGCGAAGATCCAAGAGGAATCGTTGGCTCTTTCATTGGTATGCGTACCACGAATCTTCCGGCTGGATCTCGGCAATGGAACTTTAGAAAATCCTCCTCGCAAGCTTTTTCTTCCGGCGTCATGACTTGTGTCTTTGGCACTTGTTCAATCGCCCAAAATTGATTCAGGGTTTCTTCGAGTGTGAGAGTTTGATGAAGGTGTACTCTAGGTTGGTCAATGCTCGTCGGCCCGGAAACCAGCCATCCTAGCTTGGAATTGATCGCATCCGGAGAAAAGGCATCCTTGGTTCGTTTCCCATTTAAAAGGAGTTTGAAAAATACGTCAGCACCCAACAGTACATCAATGTCGCCAGGGATGTTAAACTCGGGATCCGCCAGTCGCAGCTTCCTGAGATGAGGCCAATTGCTTGTATCATATTTTCGTAAAGGTAGCTGACATGTGATTTTCTTCAATACATAAGCGTTGACACAAAACCTTTCTGACGTTGTGTCCTCGAAGAATGGTTTGAAATGAACCTGAGTAAGTCCTCTAGCTCGACCGAGTTGCGTCGCACCTAGGCCTACTACTTCCGTCTGGACTTTCTTTCGTGCGAGGCCCAGTCTCGCCATGCACGCTTCGGAGATGCACGATACAGTCGATCCGCCATCCAATAGAGCTCGAACTTGAAGGGCTGTCTCTTGCGCAGTTTTTACTTTGATTACAGCGGTAGCTAGTATGGAATCATCCCTTGCACAGGCGGCGTCCTGGACATGAAAATTCTGCGCCTGGCTTGGTTGTTGTCTATCGGACTCTTTTGTATTGGATGGTTGACTACTTGACTCTTTGTCTGGTTTCTCAACTTCCACGTGAAGAAGGGAGTGATGCTTTTTATCGCAGGTCTTGCAGTATTTTTCCAGTGGACATTCTTTCACTCTATGTCCCGTCCGAAGGCAGTTGAAACAAAGGTTCGATTGCTGTACTAATGATCGTCTTTCGTGGACCTTCATAGCGGACAGTCTTGGGCATCGGAAATTGAAATGATTGGCGGAACAGAACGAACATTTACCATCTGAGGACGATGCTCCAGTTCTGGTGTGCAAGGTCACTGGGTTCCTTGTGACGTGAGGATTGCGACCGGATGATGATGCCGCCAAGGAGCGCGCTCTTTGTTCAATAAATTCCAGCAGATCGCTTGATTTTGGTATCTCTGTGTTCTTGAGACTAAGTTCCCATTGCTCCTTAGAGGACGGATCTAACTTCTGGGTTAGAAGGAACAACAGAACGGCATCCCATTTATTCGCTATCGGAAGAGTGTCGAGAGCTCTGGTACATTCCATCGCCGCATCCACGATCGATCGTAAGGCATTTGAGTTGCTGGTTGGTATCATGGGCAGCGAGCAGAATCGTCTCATAATGGCAAAGTAGAGTTCTCTGTTGTTTTCGAACCTCTTGGTGACCGTATCCCAAGCAATGGTGTAATTGGCATCAGAAATGGTGAGTGATTTGATTAGATTTACGGCGTTTCCGGTTAAACTTGACTTGAGATAGGTAAATTTCTGGGCATCTGATAATTCTTGATTGTTGTGGATGGCAGTGAGGTACATGTCCCGGAATGATATCCAATTATGTATTTCTCCCGCGAACGTTGGGAGGTTGATTTTAGGTAATTTGATCTCCGAATGTGACCCTACAGACAACTGACGTGTCGAGATTGGAACCATAGTGGCTAGCATAGATTTAAGTGCGCATTTCGAATTCGTATACAACGTGAATAAGTCATCCCATTTCCGTTCATGCAGGCCAGCATTTTCAGCGTCCAACGAGACCACCTTGACATGCGCATCATCGATGACTTGCCACGACTTGTCCACTTCTTCCAGAAAAAATTCCAATTGCTGTTGATTAAGAGGAGTCTTGGCATGTGTTTGAACTCTGTTGCTGATGTTGTTCAGACCCAATTCGCCTTTATTCCGTTCCGCAGTGGCTTTCTCCAGAGCGGTTACTGGCATTGTGAACGTCCGCAGTGGTGATCAACCCAACGACCAGCTTTCCACGTAATTAAGCCGACTCTGACGATCCGGCTCGACGGACCATAAATGTTCGTGAACTAGTCGAATAGGCCTACCGGACAACTTGCGCGGACGACTTGACACGGTAAAAGGTTATAATTAGCCTGGACGCGGTTGTGGTGTCTGACGACAAGAAAGCGAACTTGGTTAACTAAACATAAACAATTTATTTAACTAATGGTAAAAACTAAGCGAAGTGCCCGGACGGCGACTACAAAACCAAATCCAATTTTGATATTAAGTTATCTAATTATATAGTACGAACAAAAAATTAATTCTAAAAATGTACACTAACAAACAAACGATAAAAAATAGGTTTACAAAATTAGTATCTTTTTTATGTAATATCATTTTTTCCGATCGGAACAGCCAGGGTTACGAGAAACGTCCGTCCTCCCAATGGTGGGGCTTCCACCAAAGGTTCACGCAATTGCGCTGTTCTTATCCATAGCTGCGATTCGACACCCTTATATACTACCTATTTGATGAAGGCGAAGCAACCGGCGTATGCTTCATTTCAAACGCCAATATTAGTCAAGTCTCTCAAGAATGTTTAATTGTTCTTTTTCAAAACGATGTAACGCTCAATAAGGCGAACAACTATCGAAGAAAATATTTAATATTAATTATATTTATTTTATTATTTAAGATAATCATGTCTCTCAACTCAAAATTAATACGGAAAGGGTAAAACAGCAGTCTATGTGTTTGTCTATATGTGTCCGTCCGTTGTAACACTAGTGCGCTGCGTTAGAAGTTCGTTTTGTTTTGATGTGTAAAGAAATCCTTCAGAACCTTAATATTCCCGTTTTCCATAATATAAAATGAATATGTGGAAATATTTTTCGTAATTTTGATGCATTTAGTACTTTTGTAGCTTTATAGCTCCGTTTCATTTTGATATTCCAAAGATTTTTTTTAATATTATTATTTAAAATGGATGTTTATATATTACTTAAGCTATACTACATCTGTTTATAGCATAATCCTTTCTAAAGTCACAGTGAATACAAGCTCAACGCTGTTATGTTGGCCAAATGAACTTTTGTTTGTCAATAGGCCTAGTGAACCAAACAGTAAACGTTAGGGTTTTGTTTTCGTTTCTGTATGCAGAGACATTAACGGTTCAGAATGAGCCGAAAGTTAAATACACTCTTAAATAATTAGGCTTAGATTTTATAATCATGGTGGAAATCTGGGCCGCGTTCAGCAGAGCCCAGCGATGTTAGCAGTGTCCTACATAACGGGATTTTGTTTTTGAATTTTGACGTCACGGTCCTTAGCGCTGAGCTACTAGCGCGGTCTTCAAAAAAAATAGTCGGCTTTTTGGATAACGTGACGTAAGACGCGTAGTTCTCAGCTTGGCGAAAAAACCATGGAGGAATTAATACAAATAGCTTTATGGGACTATAGCTATTTAATTGGCGTGAAACCAGTTGATCACGCGAGAATTTTAAGAGATATGTTATTTTCTAATTTTAATTATAAAAGTTGTTATCTATCTCTATAAATATGTTATCCTACAATTTTTGTTAAGCCTTGGTACCTTGCACGCTTTATTGCGCTAGCGTCATTTATAAAACGCCGATGACCGGAGAAAAGCTATGACGACAGAGCTCACCGGTAAACATTTCCAAAATCCGCTGTCTTTTTTGGTGAGCTCTGCTGAACGCAGCCCAGACCAGTGAAAGGTCTGATCGTAATCGGATAATAGCTTCGTGTTTTCATGCTTTTTATGGTACGCATTTACTTTCAGTGTGTGTAGCCACAAATAAGCTTTGGTGTTATGTAACGTTAAGTCATGTTGTTAAACTAAGAAAATCGTTGAGGTGAAACGAGAGGATAGTGTTTACATGCCAACCCTGTTGTGAATATGGCTTTGAACATAGAGGGCATACAGTTGAGGAGTAGAAAATTGGGCCTTTACAAACACGTAAAGGTAATATCCCTCCAAAGTTTTATCTCTTCATTTCCCGTTTTTCCCCATCGGATGATTTAAATGTGTACAAGTATATCATTATTGGATGTAAAATGTCGTCTGATTTACAGTAAATTTGCTATGCTTTGTATACTGCTTTAATATTTCATAAATTTTAACTTAAGCAACATTTCCATATCTGGGTAAATAAGTTTGTAAGTAGTCGTCTTGACTCGGAGAGGTAATATTTTGGTTTTCCCAACTTGTTTCCTCTTAAATTCCACCAGATATGAAAAAACAAACATATCTTCTTATTGTTATTTTTTATAAAGATGAAGGTTAATTAAGTTCAAATTATTAACTAGCACTCTCGGCAACGGCCATATCACGCTGAATACACCGGTTCTCGTCCGATCACCGAAGTTAAGCAGCGTCGAGCGCAGTCAGTACTTGGGAGGGCGACCACTTAGGAACACTGCGTGCCTATCTTCTTTTTGTTATTGTTTTATAAAGATGAAGGTTAATTTGTCTCACTTAATTTAAATTCGAATTTTTAACTAGCACTCTCGGCAACGGCCATAACACGCTGAATACACCGGTTCTCGTACGATAACCGAAGTTAAGCAGCGTCGAGCGCAGTCACTACTTGGGAACACTGCATGCCGATGGCTTTTTCACTTTTGTTTCCTCTTAAATTCCACCAGATATGAAAAAACAAACATATCTTCTTATTGTTATTGTTTTATAAAGATGAAGGTTAATTTGTCTCACTTAATTTAAGTTCGAATTTTTAACTAGCACTCTCGGCAACGGCCATATCACGCTGAATACACCGGTTCACGTCCGATAACTGAAGTTAAGTAGCGTCGAGCGCAGTCACTACTTGGGAGGGAGACCACTTAGGAACACTGCGTGCCGTTGGCTTTTTCACTTTTTTTTCCTCTTTTAATTTTTAATAGATATGAAAAAAGCAAACATGTTTTCATTTTGTTATTGTTTTAAAATGATGAAGGTTTATTTGTCTCACTTAATTTAAATTCGAATTATTAACTAGCACTCTCGGCAACGGCCATATCACGCTGAAAACACCGGTTCACGTCCGATCACCGAAGTTAAGCAGCGTCGAGCGCATACAGTACTTGCGAATACTGCGTGCCGTTTGTTTTTTCACTTTTGTTTCCTCTTTTAAATTCCACCAGATATGAAAAAAGCAAACATATCTTCTTTTTGTTATTGTTTTATAAAGATGAAGGTTAATTAAATTCAAATTATTAACTAGCACTCTCGGCAACGGCCATGTCACGCTGAATACACCGGTTCTCGTCCGATAACCGAAGTTAAGCAGCGTCGAGCGCAGTCAGTACTTGGGAGGGCGACCACTTAGGAACACTGCGTGCCGTTAGCTTTTTCACTTTTTTTCCTCTTTTAAATTCCAATAGATATGAAAAAAGCATACATATTTTCTTTTTGTTATTGTTTGAAAAAGATGAAGGTTAATTTGTCTCACTTAATTTAAATTCGAATTATTATCTAGCACTCTCGGCAACGGCCATATCACGCTGAGAAAACCGGTTCTCGTCCGATTGCCGACGTTAGCAGCGTCGAGCGCAGTCAGTACTTGGTAATACTGCGTGCCGTTTGCTTTTTCACTTTTGTTTCCTCTTTCAAATTCCACCAGATATGAAAAAAGCAAACATATCTTCTTTTTGTTATTGTTTTATAAAGATGAAAGTTAATTAAATTCAAATTATTAACTAGCACTCTCGGCAACGGCCATATCACGCTGAATACACCGATTCTCGTCCGATAACCGAAGTTAAGCAGCGTCGAACGCAGTCATTACTTGGGAGGGAGACCGCTTAGGAACACTGCGTGCCGTTGGCTTTTTCACTTTTTTTTCCTCTTTTAAATTTTAATAGATATGTAAAAAGCAAACAGGTTTTCTTTTTGTTATAGTTTTAAAATGATGAAGGTTAATTTGTCTCACTTAACTTAAATTCGAATTATTAACTAGCACTCTCGGCAACGGTCATATCACGCTGAAAACACCGGTTCACGTCCGATCACCGAAGTTAAGCAGCGTCGAGCGCATACAGTACTTGGGAATACTGCGTGCCGTTGGCTTTTTCACTTTTGTTTCCTCCTTTAAATTCCACCAGATATGAAAAAAACAAACATATCTTCTTTTTGTTATTGTTTTATAAAGATGAAGGTTAATTAAATTCAAATTATTAACTAGGACAATCGGCAACGGCCATATCACGCTGAATACACCGGTTCTCGTCCGATAACCGAAGTTAAGCAGCGTCGAGCGCAGTCAGTACTTGGGAGGGCGACCACTTAGGAATACTGCGTGCCGTTAGCATTTTCACTTTTTTTCCTCTTTTAAATTCCAATACATATGAAAAAAGCAAACATATTTTCTTTTTGTTATTGTTTTAAAAAGATGAAGGTTAATTTGTCTCACTTAATTTAAATTCGAATTATTATCTAGCACTCTCGGCAACGGCCATATCACGCTGAGAACACCGGTTCTCGTACGATCGCCGACGTTAGCAGCGTCGAGCGCATACAGTACTTGGGAATACTGCGTGCCGTTGGCTTTTTCACTTTTGTTTCCTCTTTCAAATTCCACCAGATATGAAAAAAGCAAACATATCTTCTTTTTTGTTATTGTTTTATAAAGATGAAAGTTAATTAAATTCAAATTATTAACTAGCACTCTCGGCAACGGCCATATCACGCTGAATACACCGGTTCTCGTTCGATAACCGAAGTTAAGCAGCGTCGAGCGCAGTCACTACTAGGGAGGGAGACCACTTAGGAACACTGCGTGCCGTTGGCTTTTTCACTTTTTTTTCCTCTTTTAAATTTTAATAGATATGAAAAAAGCAAACATGTTTTCTTTTTGTTATTGTTTTAAAATGATAAAGGTTAATTTGTCTCACTTAATTTAAACTCGAATTATTAACTAGCACTCTCGGCAACGGCCATATCACGCTGAAAACACCTGTTCACGTCCGATCACCGAAGTTAAGCAGCGTCGAGCGCATACAGTACTTGGGAATACTGCGTGCCGTTTGTTTTTTCACTTTTGTTTCCTCTTTTAAATTCCACCAGATATGAAAAAAGCAAACATATCTTCTTTTTGTTATTGTTTTATAAAGATGAAGGTTAATTAAATTAAAATTATTAACTAGCACTCTCGGCAACGGCCATATCACGCTGAATACACCGGTTCTCGTCCGATAACCGAAGTTAAGCAGCGTCGAGCGCAGTCAGTACTTGGGAGGGCGACCACTTAGGAACACTGCGTGCCGTTAGCTTTTTCACTTTTTTTTCCTCTTTTAAATTCCAATAGATATGAAAAAAGCAAACATATTTTCTTTTTGTTATTGTTTGAAAAAGATGAAGGTTAATTTGTCTCACTTAATTTAAATTCGAATTATTATCTGGCACTCTCGGCAACGGCCATATCACGCTGAGAACACCGGTTCTCGTCCGATCGCCGACGTTGATTCAACAATACCTGACGACCATTTAATTTTTGGGCTTCCGTGACGCAATGGCTAGCGCGTTCAGCTGCTTTTCAAAAGACCGGTGTTTTGAACCCTCCCGGGAGCGGTGTTGTGACGTCTCAGATGTAACGTAAAATGTCAGTGTTTTTCCACAATACCTGACGAACATTTAATTTTTGGGCTTCAGTGGCGCAATGGTTAGCACGTTCAGCTGTTAATCGAAAGGTTGTTGGTTCGAACCCACCCGGGAGAGGTGTTGTGGCGTCTCCGATGTAGCGTAAAAAGTCATAACTTTTCCACAATACCTGACAACCATTTAATTTCTGAGCTTCCGTGGCTCAATGGTTAGCGCGTTCGGTTGTTAACGAATTGGTTGGTGGTTCGAGCCCATCCGGGAGCGGTGTTGTGACGTCTCAGATGTGAAGTAAAAAGTCAAGGTTTTTCCACAATACCTGACGACCATTTAATTTTTGGGCTTCCGTGGCGCAATGGTTAGCGCGTTCAGCTGCTATTCAAAAGACTGGTGTTTTGAGCCCTCCCGGGAGCGGTGTTGTGACGTCTCAGATGTGAAGTAAAAAGTCAAGGTTTTTCCACAATACCTGACGACCATTTAATTTTTGGGCTTCCGTGGCGCAATGGTTAGCGCGTTCAGCTGCTTTTCAAAAGACTGGTGTTTTGAACCCTCCCGGGAGCGGTGTTGTGACGTCTCAGATGTAACGTAAAATGTCAGAGTTTTTCCACAATACCTGACGAACATTTAATTTTTGGGCTTCAGTGGCGCAATGGTTAGCACGTTCAGCTGTTAATCGAAAGGTTGGTGGTTCGAACCCACCCGGGAGAGGTGTTGTGGGGTCTCAGATGTAGCGTAAAAAGTCATAACTTTTCCACAATACCTGACAACCATTTAATTTCTGAGCTTCCGTGGCTCAATGGTTAGCGCGTTCGGCTGTTAACGAATAGGTTGGTGGTTCGAGCCCATCCGGGAGCGGTGCTGTGACGCCTCAGATGTGAAGTAAAAAGTCAAGGTTTTTCCACAATACCTGACGACCATTTAATTTTTGGGCTTCCGTGGCGCAATGGTTAGCGCGTTCAGCTGCTTTTCAAAAGACTGTTGTTTTGAACCCTCCCGGGAGCGGTGTTGTGACGTCTCAGATGTAACGTAAAATGTCAGAGTTTTTCCACAATACCTGACGAACATTTAATTTTTGGGCTTCCGTGGCGCAATGGTTAGCACGTTCAGCTTTTAATCGAAAGGTTGGTGGTTCAAGCACACCCGGGAGAGGTGTTGTGGGGTCTCAGATGTAGCGTAAAAAGTCATAACTTTTCCACAATACCTGACAACCATTTAATTTCTGAGCTTCCGTGGCTCAATGGTTAGCGCGTTCGGCTGTTAACGAATAGGTTGGTGGTTCGAGCCCATCCGGGAGCGGTGTTGTGACGTCTCAGATGTGAAGTAAATAGTCAAGGTTTTTCCACAATACCTGACGACCATTTAATTTTTGGGCTTCCGTGGCGCAATGGTTAGCGCGTTCAGCTGGTTTTCAAAAGACTGGTGTTTTGAACCCTCCCGAGAGCGGTGTTGTGACGTCTCAGATGTAACGTAAAATGTCAGAGTTTTTCCACAATACCTGACGAACATTTAATTTTTGGGCTTCAGTGGCGCAATGGTTAGCACGTTCAGCTGTTAATCGAAAGGTTGGTGGTTCGAACCCACCCGGGAGAGGTGTTGTGGGGTCTCAGATGTAGCGTAAAAAGTCATAACTTTTCCACAATACCTGACAACCATTTAATTTCTGAGCTTCCGTGGCTCAATGGTTAGCGCGTTCGGCTGTTAACGAATAGGTTGGTGGTTCGAGCCCATCCGGGAGCGGTGTTGTGACGTCTCAGATGTGAAGTAAATAGTCAAGGTTTTTCCACAATACCTGACGACCATTTAATTTTTGGGCTTCCGTGGCGCAATGGTTAGCGCGTTCAGCTGGTTTTCAAAAGACTGGTGTATTGAACCCTCCCGAGAGCGGTGTTGTGACGTCTCAGATGTAACGTAAAATGTCAGAGTTTTTCCACAATACCTGACGAACATTTAATTTTTGGGCTTCAGTGGCGCAATGGTTAGCACGTTCAGCTGTTAATCGAAAGGTTGGTGGTTCGAACCCACCCGGGAGAGGTGTTGTGGGGTCTCAGATGTAGCGTAAAAAGTCATAACTTTTCCACAATACCTGACAACCATTTAATTTCTGAGCTTCCGTGGCTCAATGGTTAGCGCGTTCGGCTGTTAACGAATAGGTTGGTGGTTCGAGCCCATCCGGGAGCGGTGTTGTGACGTCTCAGATGTGAAGTAAAAAGTCAAGGTTTTTCCACAATACCTGACGACCATTTAATTTTTGGGCTTCCGTGGCGCAATGGTTAGCGCGTTCAGCTGCTTTTCAAAAGACTGTTGTTTTGAACCCTCCCGGGAGCGGTGTTGTGACGTCTCAGATGTAACGTAAAATGTCAGAGTTTTTCCACAATACCTGACGAACATTTAATTTTTGGGCTTCCGTGGCGCAATGGTTAGCACGTTCAGCTTTTAATCGAAAGGTTCGTGGTTCAAGCACACCCGGGAGAGGTGTTGTGGGGTCTCAGATGTAGCGTAAAAAGTCATAACTTTTCCACAATACCTGACAACCATTTAATTTCTGAGCTTCCGTGGCTCAATGGTTAGCGCGTTCGGCTGTTAACGAATAGGTTGGTGGTTCGAGCCCATCCGGGAGCGGTGTTGTGACGTCTCAGATGTGAAGTAAATAGTCAAGGTTTTTCCACAATACCTGACGACCATTTAATTTTTGGGCTTCCGTGGCGCAATGGTTAGCGCGTTCAGCTGCTATTCAAAAGACTGGTGGTTTGAGCCCTCCCGGGAGCGGTGTCGTGACGTCTCAGATGTAACGTAAAATGTCAGAGTTTTTCCACAATACCTGACGAACATTTAATTTTTGGGCTTCCGTGGCGCAATGGTTAGCGCTTTCAGCTGTTAACCGAAAGGTTGGTGGTTCGAGCCCACCCGGGAGAGGTGTTGTGGGGTCTCAGATGTAACGTAAAATGTCAGAGTTTTTCCACAATACCTGACGACCATTTAATTTTTGGGCTTCCGTGGCGCAATGGTTAGCGCGTTCAGCTGCTATTCAAAAGACTGGTGTTTTGAGCCCTCCCGGGAGCGGTGTTGTGACGTCTCAGATGTGAAGTAAAAAGTCAAGGTTTTTCCACAATACCTGACGACCATTTAATTTTTGGGCTTCCGTGGCGCAATGGTTAGCGCGTTCAGCTGCTTTTCAAAAGACTGGTGTTTTGAACCCTCCCGGGAGCGGTGTTGTGACGTCTCAGATGTAACGTAAAATGTCAGAGTTTTTCCACAATACCTGACGACCATTTAATTTTTGGGCTTCCGTGGCGCAATGGTTAGCGCGTTCAGCTGCTTTTCAAAAGACTGGTGTTTTGAACCCTCCCGGGAGCGGTGTTGTGACGTCTCAGATGTAACGTAAAATGTCAGAGTTTTTCCACAATACCTGACGAACATTTAATTTTTGGGCTTCAGTGTCGCAATGGTTAGCACGTTCAGCTGTTAATCGAAAGGTTGGTGGTTCGAACCCACCCGGGAGAGGTGTTGTGGGGTCTCAGATGTAGCGTAAAAAGTAATAACTTTTCCACAATACCTGACAACCATTTAATTTCTGAGCTTCCGTGGCTCAATGGTTAGCGCGTTCGGCTGTTAACGAATAGGTTGGTGGTTCGAGCCCATCCAGGAGCGGTGTTGTGACGTCTCAGATGTGAAGTAAAAAGTCAAGGTTTTTCCACAATACCTGACGACCATTTAATTTTTGGGCTTCCGTGGCGCAATGGTTAGCGCGTTCAGCTGCTATTCAAAAGACTGGTGTTTTGAACCCTCCCGGGAGCGGTGTTGTGACGTCTCAGATGTAACGTAAAATGTCAGAGTTTTTCCACAATACCTGACGAACATTTAATTTTTGGGCTTCCCAGGCGCAATGGTTAGCGCGTTCAGCTGCTATTCAAAAGACTGGTGGTTTGAGCTCTCCCGGGAGCGGAGTTGTGACGTCTTAGATGTAACGTAAAATGTCAGAGTTTTTCCACAATATGTGACGACCATTTAATTTTTGGGCTTCCGTGGCGCAATGGTTAGCGCGTTCAGCTGCTATTCAAAAGACTGGTGTTTTGAGCCCTCCCGGGAGCGGTGTTGTGACGTCTCAGATGTGAAGTAAAAAGTCAAGGTTTTTCCACAATACCTGACGACCATTTAATTTTTGGGCTTCCGTGGCGCAATGGTTAGCGCGTTCAGCTGCTTTTCAAAAGACTGGTGTTTTGAACCCTCCCGGGAGCGGTGTTGTGACGTCTCAGATGTAACGTAAAATGTCAGAGTTTTTCCACAATACCTGACGAACATTTAATTTTTGGGCTTCAGTGTCGCAATGGTTAGCACGTTCAGCTGTTAATCGAAAGGTTGGTGGTTCGAACCCACCCGGGAGAGGTGTGTTGGGGTCTCAGATGTAGCGTAAAAAGTAATAACTTTTCCACAATACCTGACAACCATTTAATTTCTGAGCTTCCGTGGCTCAATGGTTAGCGCGTTCGGCTGTTAACGAATAGGTTGGTGGTTCGAGCCCATCCAGGAGCGGTGTTGTGACGTCTCAGATGTGAAGTAAAAAGTCAAGGTTTTTCCACAATACCTGACGACCATTTAATTTTTGGGCTTCCGTGGCGCAATGGTTAGCGCGTTCAGCTGCTATTCAAAAGACTGGTGTTTTGAACCCTCCCGGGAGCGGTGTTGTGACGTCTCAGATGTAACGTAAAATGTCAGAGTTTTTCCACAATACCTGACGACCATTTAATTTTTGGGATTCCGTGGCGCAATGGTTAGCGCGTTCAGCTGCTATTCAAAAGACTGGTGTTTTGAGCCCTCCCGGGAGCGGTGTTGTGACGTCTCAGATGTGAAGTAAAAAGTCAAGGTTTTTCCACAATACCTGACGACCATTTAATTTTTGGGCTTCCGTGGCGCAATGGTTAGCGCGTTCAGCTGCTTTTCAAAAGACTGGTGTTTTGAACCCTCCCGGGAGCGGTGTTGTGACGTCTCAGATGTAACGTAAAATGTCAGAGTTTTTCCACAATACCTGACGACCATTTAATTTTTGGGCTTCCGTGGCGCAATGGTTAGCGCGTTCAGCTGCTTTTCAAAAGACTGGTGTTTTGAACCCTCCCGGGAGCGGTGTTGTGACGTCTCAGATGTAACGTAAAATGTCAGAGTTTTTCCACAATACCTGACGAACATTTAATTTTTGGGCTTCAGTGTCGCAATGGTTAGCACGTTCAGCTGTTAATCGAAAGGTTGGTGGTTCGAACCCACCCGGGAGAGGTGTTGTGGGGTCTAAGATGGAGCGTAAAAAGTCATAACTTTTCCACAATACCTGACAACCATTTAATTTCTGAGCTTCCGTGGCTCAATGGTTAGCGTGTTCGGCTGTTAACGAATAGGTTGGTGG
This sequence comes from Phalangium opilio, assembly GCF_054372755.1. Classification (NCBI taxonomy): domain Eukaryota; kingdom Metazoa; phylum Arthropoda; class Arachnida; order Opiliones; family Phalangiidae; genus Phalangium; species Phalangium opilio. The sequence continues at coordinate 3,145,201 of NW_028324173.1, forward strand.
TTCAAGCCCACCCTGGAGAGGTGTCGTAGGGTCTCAGATGTGAAGTAAAAAGTCAAGGTTTTTCCACAATACCTGACGACCATTTAATTTTTGGGCTTCCGTGGCGCAAAGGTTAGCGCGTTCAGCTGCTATTCAAAAGACTGGTGGTTTGAGCCCTCCCGGGAGCGGTGTCGTGACGTCTCAGATGTAACGTAAAATGTCAGAGTTTTTCCACAATACCTGACGAACATTTAATTTTTGGGCTTCCGTGGCGCAATGGTTAGCACGTTCAGCTGTTAATCGAAAGGTTGGTGGTTCGAACCCACCCGGGAGAGGTGTGTTGGGGTCTCAGATGTAGCGTAAAAAGTAATAACTTTTCCACAATACCTGACAACCATTTAATTTCTGAGCTTCCGTGGCTCAATGGTTAGCGCGTTCGGCTGTTAACGAATAGGTTGGTGGTTCGAGCCCATCCAGGAGCGGTGTTGTGACGTCTCAGATGTGAAGTAAAAAGTCAAGGTTTTTCCACAATACCTGACGACCATTTAATTTTTGGGCTTCCGTGGCGCAATGGTTAGCGCGTTCAGCTGCTATTCAAAAGACTGGTGTTTTGAACCCTCCCGGGAGCGGTGTTGTGACGTCTCAGATGTAACGTAAAATGTCAGAGTTTTTCCACAATACCTGACGACCATTTAATTTTTGGGCTTCCGTGGCGCAATGGTTAGCGCGTTCAGCTGCTATTCAAAAGACTGGTGTTTTGAGCCCTCCCGGGAGCGGTGTTGTGACGTCTCAGATGTGAAGTAAAAAGTCAAGGTTTTTCCACAATACCTGACGACCATTTAATTTTTGGGCTTCCGTGGCGCAATGGTTAGCGCGTTCAGCTGCTTTTCAAAAGACTGGTGTTTTGAACCCTCCCGGGAGCGGTGTTGTGACGTCTCAGATGTAACGTAAAATGTCAGAGTTTTTCCACAATACCTGACGACCATTTAATTTTTGGGCTTCCGTGGCGCAATGGTTAGCGCGTTCAGCTGCTTTTCAAAAGACTGGTGTTTTGAACCCTCCCGGGAGCGGTGTTGTGACGTCTCAGATGTAACGTAAAATGTCAGAGTTTTTCCACAATACCTGACGAACATTTAATTTTTGGGCTTCAGTGTCGCAATGGTTAGCACGTTCAGCTGTTAATCGAAAGGTTGGTGGTTCGAACCCACCCGGGAGAGGTGTTGTGGGGTCTAAGATGGAGCGTAAAAAGTCATAACTTTTCCACAATACCTGACAACCATTTAATTTCTGAGCTTCCGTGGCTCAATGGTTAGCGTGTTCGGCTGTTAACGAATAGGTTGGTGGTTCAAGCCCACCCTGGAGAGGTGTCGTAGGGTCTCAGATGTGAAGTAAAAAGTCAAGGTTTTTCCACAATACCTGACGACCATTTAATTTTTGGGCTTCCGTGGCGCAAAGGTTAGCGCGTTCAGCTGCTATTCAAAAGACTGGTGGTTTGAGCCCTCCCGGGAGCGGTGTCGTGACGTCTCAGATGTAACGTAAAATGTCAGAGTTTTTCCACAATACCTGACGAACATTTAATTTTTGGGCTTCCGTGGCGCAATGGTTAGCACGTTCAGCTGTTAATCGAAAGGTTGGTGGTTCGAGCCCACCCGGGAGAGGTGTTGTGGGGTCTCAGATGTAGCGTAAAAAGTCTTAACTTTTCCACAATACCTGACAACCATTTAATTTCTGAGCTTCCGTGGCTCAATGGTTAGCGCGTTCGGCTGTTAACGAATAGGTTGGTGGTTCGAGCCCATCCGGGAGCGGTGTTGTGACGTCTCAGATGTGAAGTAAATAGTCAAGGTTTTTCCACAATACCTGACGACCATTTAATTTTTGGGCTTCCGTGGCGCAATGGTTAGCGCGTTCAGCTGCTATTCAAAAGACTGGTGGTTTGAGCCCTCCCGGGAGCGGTGTCGTGACGTCTCAGATGTAACGTAAAATGTCAGAGTTTTTCCACAATACCTGACGAACATTTAATTTTTGGGCTTCCGTGGCGCAATGGTTAGCGCTTTCAGCTGTTAACCGAAAGGTTGGTGGTTCGAGCCCACCCGGGAGAGGTGTTGTGGGGTCTCAGATGTAACGTAAAATGTCAGAGTTTTTCCACAATACCTGACGACCATTTAATTTTTGGGCTTCCGTGGCGCAATGGTTAGCGCGTTCAGCTGCTATTCAAAAGACTGGTGTTTTGAGCCCTCCCGGGAGCGGTGTTGTGACGTCTCAGATGTGAAGTAAAAAGTCAAGGTTTTTCCACAATACCTGACGACCATTTAATTTTTGGGCTTCCGTGGCGCAATGGTTAGCGCGTTCAGCTGCTTTTCAAAAGACTGGTGTTTTGAACCCTCCCGGGAGCGGTGTTGTGACGTCTCAGATGTAACGTAAAATGTCAGAGTTTTTCCACAATACCTGACGACCATTTAATTTTTGGGCTTCCGTGGCGCAATGGTTAGCGCGTTCAGCTGCTTTTCAAGAGACTGGTGTTTTGAACCCTCCCGGGAGCGGTGTTGTGACGTCTCAGATGTAACGTAAAATGTCAGAGTTTTTCCACAATACCTGACGAACATTTAATTTTTGGGCTTCAGTGTCGCAATGGTTAGCACGTTCAGCTGTTAATCGAAAGGTTGGTGGTTCGAACCCACCCGGGAGAGGTGTTGTGGGGTCTCAGATGTAGCGTAAAAAGTAATAACTTTTCCACAATACCTGACAACCATTTAATTTCTGAGCTTCCGTGGCTCAATGGTTAGCGCGTTCGGCTGTTAACGAATAGGTTGGTGGTTCGAGCCCATCCAGGAGCGGTGTTGTGACGTCTCAGATGTGAAGTAAAAAGTCAAGGTTTTTCCACAATACCTGACGACCATTTAATTTTTGGGCTTCCGTGGCGCAATGGTTAGCGCGTTCAGCTGCTTTTCAAAAGACTGGTGTTTTGAACCCTCCCGGGAGCGGTGTTGTGACGTCTCAGATGTAACGTAAAATGTCAGAGTTTTTCCACAATACCTGACGACCATTTAATTTTTGGGCTTCCGTGGCGCAATGGTTAGCGCGTTCAGCTGCTTTTCAAAAGACTGGTGTTTTGAACCCTCCCGGGAGCGGTGTTGTGACGTCTCAGATGTAACGTAAAATGTCAGAGTTTTTCCACAATACCTGACGAACATTTAATTTTTGGGCTTCAGTGTCGCAATGGTTAGCACGTTCAGCTGTTAATCGAAAGGTTGGTGGTTCGAACCCACCCGGGAGAGGTGTTGTGGGGTCTCAGATGTAGCGTAAAAAGTAATAACTTTTCCACAATACCTGACAACCATTTAATTTCTGAGCTTCCGTGGCTCAATGGTTAGCGCGTTCGGCTGTTAACGAATAGGTTGGTGGTTCGAGCCCATCCAGGAGCGGTGTTGTGACGTCTCAGATGTGAAGTAAAAAGTCAAGGTTTTTCCACAATACCTGACGACCATTTAATTTTTGGGCTTCCGTGGCGCAATGGTTAGCGCGTTCAGCTGCTATTCAAAAGACTGGTGTTTTGAACCCTCCCGGGAGCGGTGTTGTGACGTCTCAGATGTAACGTAAAATGTCAGAGTTTTTCCACAATACCTGACGAACATTTAATTTTTGGGCTTCCCAGGCGCAATGGTTAGCGCGTTCAGCTGCTATTCAAAAGACTGGTGGTTTGAGCTCTCCCGGGAGCGGAGTTGTGACGTCTTAGATGTAACGTAAAATGTCAGAGTTTTTCCACAATACCTGACGACCATTTAATTTTTGGGCTTCCGTGGTGCAATGGTTAGCGCGTTCAGCTGCTATTCAAAAGACTGGTGTTTTGAGCCCTCCCGGGAGCGGTGTTGTGACGTCTCAGATGTGAAGTAAAAAGTCAAGGTTTTTCCACAATACCTGACGACCATTTAATTTTTGGGCTTCCGTGGCGCAATGGTTAGCGCGTTCAGCTGCTTTTCAAAAGACTGGTGTTTTGAACCCTCCCGGGAGCGGTGTTGTGACGTCTCAGATGTAACGTAAAATGTCAGAGTTTTTCCACAATACCTGACGAACATTTAATTTTTGGGCTTCAGTGTCGCAATGGTTAGCACGTTCAGCTGTTAATCGAAAGGTTGGTGGTTCGAACCCACCCGGGAGAGGTGTGTTGGGGTCTCAGATGTAGCGTAAAAAGTAATAACTTTTCCACAATACCTGACAACCATTTAATTTCTGAGCTTCCGTGGCTCAATGGTTAGCGCGTTCGGCTGTTAACGAATAGGTTGGTGGTTCGAGCCCATCCAGGAGCGGTGTTGTGACGTCTCAGATGTGAAGTAAAAAGTCAAGGTTTTTCCACAATACCTGACGACCATTTAATTTTTGGGCTTCCGTGGCGCAATGGTTAGCGCGTTCAGCTGCTATTCAAAAGACTGGTGTTTTGAACCCTCCCGGGAGCGGTGTTGTGACGTCTCAGATGTAACGTAAAATGTCAGAGTTTTTCCACAATACCTGACGACCATTTAATTTTTGGGCTTCCGTGGCGCAATGGTTAGCGCGTTCAGCTGCTATTCAAAAGACTGGTGTTTTGAGCCCTCCCGGGAGCGGTGTCGTGACGTCTCAGATGTAACGTAAAATGTCAGAGTTTTTCCACAATACCTGACGAACATTTAATTTTTGGGCTTCCGTGGCGCAATGGTTAGCACGTTCAGCTGTTAATCGAAAGGTTGGTGGTTCGAGCCCACCCGGGAGAGGTGTTGTGGGGTCTCAGATGTAGCGTAAAAAGTCTTAACTTTTCCACAATACCTGACAACCATTTAATTTCTGAGCTTCCGTGGCTCAATGGTTAGCGCGTTCGGCTGTTAACGAATAGGTTGGTGGTTCGAGCCTATCCAGGAGCGGTGTTGTGACGTCTCAGATGTGAAGTAAAAAGTCAAGGTTTTTCCACAATACCTGACGACCATTTAATTTTTGGGCTTCCGTGGCGCAATGGTTGGCGCGTTCAGCTGCTATTCAAAAGACTGGTGTTTTGAACCCTCCCGGGAGCGGTGTTGTGACGTCTCAGATGTAACGTAAAATGTCAGAGTTTTTCCACAATACCTGACGAACATTTAATTTTTGGGCTTCCCAGGCGCAATGGTTAGCGCGTTCAGCTGCTATTCAAAAGACTGGTGGTTTGAGCTCTCCCGGGAGCGGAGTTGTGACGTCTTAGATGTAACGTAAAATGTCAGAGTTTTTCCACAATACCTGACGACCATTTAATTTTTGGGCTTCCGTGGCGCAATGGTTAGCGCGTTCAGCTGCTATTCAAAAGACTGGTGTTTTGAGCCCTCCCGGGAGCGGTGTTGTGACGTCTCAGATGTGAAGTAAAAAGTCAAGGTTTTTCCACAATACCTGACGACCATTTAATTTTTGGGCTTCCGTGGCGCAATGGTTAGCGCGTTCAGCTGCTATTCAAAAGACTGGTGGTTTGAGCCCTCCCGGGAGCGGTGTCGTGATGTCTCAGATGTAACGTAAAATGTCAGAGTTTTTCCACAATACCTGACGAACACTTAATTTTTGGGCTTCCGTGGCGCAATGGTTAGCGCTTTCAGCTGTTAACCGAAAGGTTGATGGTTCGAGCCCACCCGGGAGAGGTGTTGTGGGGTCTAAGATGGAGCGTAAAAAGTCATAACTTTTCCACAATACCTGACAACCATTTAATTTCTGAGCTTCCGTGGCTCAATGGTTAGCGTGTTCGGCTGTTAACGAATAGGTTGGTGGTTCAAGCCCACCCTGGAGAGGTGTCGTAGGGTCTCAGATGTGAAGTAAAAAGTCAAGGTTTTTCCACAATACCTGACGACCATTTAATTTTTGGGCTTCCGTGGCGCAAAGGTTAGCGCGTTCAGCTGCTATTCAAAAGACTGGTGGTTTGAGCCCTCCCGGGAGCGGTGTCGTGACGTCTCAGATGTAACGTAAAATGTCAGAGTTTTTCCACAATACCTGACGAACATTTAATTTTTGGGCTTCCGTGGCGCAATGGTTAGCGCTTTCAGCTGTTAACCGAAAGGTTGGTGGTTCGAGCCCACCCGGGAGAGGTGTTGTGGGGTCTCAGATGTAACGTAAAATGTCAGAGTTTTTCCACAATACCTGACGACCATTTAATTTTTGGGCTTCCGTGGCGCAATGGTTAGCGCGTTCAGCTGCTTTTCAAAAGACTGGTGTTTTGAACCCTCCCGGGAGCGGTGTTGTGACGTCTCAGATGTAACGTAAAATGTCAGAGTTTTTCCACAATACCTGACGAACATTTAATTTTTGGGCTTCAGTGTCGCAATGGTTAGCACGTTCAGCTGTTAATCGAAAGGTTGGTGGTTCGAACCCACCCGGGAGAGGTGTTGTGGGGTCTCAGATGTAGCGTAAAAAGTAATAACTTTTCCACAATACCTGACAACCATTTAATTTCTGAGCTTCCGTGGCTCAATGGTTAGCGCGTTCGGCTGTTAACGAATAGGTTGGTGGTTCGAGCCCATCCAGGAGCGGTGTTGTGACGTCTCAGATGTGAAGTAAAAAGTCAAGGTTTTTCCACAATACCTGACGACCATTTAATTTTTGGGCTTCCGTGGCGCAATGGTTAGCGCGTTCAGCTGCTATTCAAAAGACTGGTGTTTTGAACCCTCCCGGGAGCGGTGTTGTGACGTCTCAGATGTAACGTAAAATGTCAGAGTTTTTCCACAATACCTGACGAACATTTAATTTTTGGGCTTCCCAGGCGCAATGGTTAGCGCGTTCAGCTGCTATTCAAAAGACTGGTGGTTTGAGCTCTCCCGGGAGCGGAGTTGTGACGTCTTAGATGTAACGTAAAATGTCAGAGTTTTTCCACAATACCTGACGACCATTTAATTTTTGGGCTTCCGTGGCGCAATGGTTAGCGCGTTCAGCTGCTATTCAAAAGACTGGTGTTTTGAGCCCTCCCGGGAGCGGTGTTGTGACGTCTCAGATGTGAAGTAAAAAGTCAAGGTTTTTCCACAATACCTGACGACCATTTAATTTTTGGGCTTCCGTGGCGCAATGGTTAGCGCGTTCAGCTGCTTTTCAAAAGACTGGTGTTTTGAACCCTCCCGGGAGCGGTGTTGTGACGTCTCAGATGTAACGTAAAATGTCAGAGTTTTTCCACAATACCTGACGAACATTTAATTTTTGGGCTTCAGTGTCGCAATGGTTAGCACGTTCAGCTGTTAATCGAAAGGTTGGTGGTTCGAACCCACCCGGGAGAGGTGTGTTGGGGTCTCAGATGTAGCGTAAAAAGTAATAACTTTTCCACAATACCTGACAACCATTTAATTTCTGAGCTTCCGTGGCTCAATGGTTAGCGCGTTCGGCTGTTAACGAATAGGTTGGTGGTTCGAGCCCATCCAGGAGCGGTGTTGTGACGTCTCAGATGTGAAGTAAAAAGTCAAGGTTTTTCCACAATACCTGACGACCATTTAATTTTTGGGCTTCCGTGGCGCAATGGTTAGCGCGTTCAGCTGCTATTCAAAAGACTGGTGTTTTGAACCCTCCCGGGAGCGGTGTTGTGACGTCTCAGATGTAACGTAAAATGTCAGAGTTTTTCCACAATACCTGACGGACATTTAATTTTTGGGCTTCCGTGGCGCAATGGTTAGCGCGTTCAGCTGCTATTCAAAAGACTGGTGTTTTGAGCCCTCCCGGGAGCGGTGTTGTGACGTCTTAGATGTGAAGTAAAAAGTCAAGGTTTTTCCACAATACCTGACGACCATTTAATTTTTGGGCTTCCGTGGCGCAATGGTTAGCGCGTTCAGCTGCTTTTCAAAAGACTGGTGTTTTGAACCCTCCCGGGAGCGGTGTTGTGACGTCTCAGATGTAACGTAAAATGTCAGAGTTTTTCCACAATACCTGACGACCATTTAATTTTTGGGCTTCCGTGGCGCAATGGTTAGCGCGTTCAGCTGCTTTTCAAAAGACTGGTGTTTTGAACCCTCCCGGGAGCGGTGTTGTGACGTCTCAGATGTAACGTAAAATGTCAGAGTTTTTCCACAATACCTGACGAACATTTAATTTTTGGGCTTCAGTGTCGCAATGGTTAGCACGTTCAGCTGTTAATCGAAAGGTTGGTGGTTCGAACCCACCCGGGAGAGGTGTTGTGGGGTCTAAGATGGAGCGTAAAAAGTCATAACTTTTCCACAATACCTGACAACCATTTAATTTCTGAGCTTCCGTGGCTCAATGGTTAGCGTGTTCGGCTGTTAACGAATAGGTTGGTGGTTCAAGCCCACCCTGGAGAGGTGTCGTAGGGTCTCAGATGTGAAGTAAAAAGTCAAGGTTTTTCCACAATACCTGACGACCATTTAATTTTTGGGCTTCCGTGGCGCAAAGGTTAGCGCGTTCAGCTGCTATTCAAAAGACTGGTGGTTTGAGCCCTCCCGGGAGCGGTGTCGTGACGTCTCAGATGTAACGTAAAATGTCAGAGTTTTTCCACAATACCTGACGAACATTTAATTTTTGGGCTTCCGTGGCGCAATGGTTAGCACGTTCAGCTGTTAATCGAAAGGTTGGTGGTTCGAGCCCACCCGGGAGAGGTGTTGTGGGGTCTCAGATGTAGCGTAAAAAGTCTTAACTTTTCCACAATACCTGACAACCATTTAATTTCTGAGCTTCCGTGGCTCAATGGTTAGCGCGTTCGGCTGTTAACGAATAGGTTGGTGGTTCGAGCCAATCCAGGAGCGGTGTTGTGACGTCTCAGATGTGAAGTAAAAAGTCAAGGTTTTTCCACAATACCTGACGACCATTTAATTTTTGGGCTTCCGTGGCGCAATGGTTGGCGCGTTCAGCTGCTATTCAAAAGACTGGTGTTTTGAACCCTCCCGGGAGCGGTGTTGTGACGTCTCAGATGTAACGTAAAATGTCAGAGTTTTTCCACAATACCTGACGAACATTTAATTTTTGGGCTTCCCAGGCGCAATGGTTAGCGCGTTCAGCTGCTATTCAAAAGACTGGTGGTTTGAGCTCTCCCGGGAGCGGAGTTGTGACGTCTTAGATGTAACGTAAAATGTCAGAGTTTTTCCACAATACCTGACGACCATTTAATTTTTGGGCTTCCGTGGCGCAATGGTTAGCGCGTTCAGCTGCTATTCAAAAGACTGGTGTTTTGAGCCCTCCCGGGAGCGGTGTTGTGACGTCTCAGATGTGAAGTAAAAAGTCAAGGTTTTTCCACAATACCTGACGACCATTTAATTTTTGGGCTTCCGTGGCGCAATGGTTAGCGCGTTCAGCTGCTATTCAAAAGACTGGTGGTTTGAGCCCTCCCGGGAGCGGTGTCGTGATGTCTCAGATGTAACGTAAAATGTCAGAGTTTTTCCACAATACCTGACGAACATTTAATTTTTGGGCTTCCGTGGCGCAATGGTTAGCGCTTTCAGCTGTTAACCGAAAGGTTGATGGTTCGAGCCCACCCGGGAGAGGTGTTGTGGGGTCTAAGATGGAGCGTAAAAAGTCATAACTTTTCCACAATACCTGACAACCATTTAATTTCTGAGCTTCCGTGGCTCAATGGTTAGCGTGTTCGGCTGTTAACGAATAGGTTGGTGGTTCAAGCCCACCCTGGAGAGGTGTCGTAGGGTCTCAGATGTGAAGTAAAAAGTCAAGGTTTTTCCACAATACCTGACGACCATTTAATTTTTGGGCTTCCGTGGCGCAAAGGTTAGCGCGTTCAGCTGCTATTCAAAAGACTGGTGGTTTGAGCCCTCCCGGGAGCGGTGTCGTGACGTCTCAGATGTAACGTAAAATGTCAGAGTTTTTCCACAATACCTGACGAACATTTAATTTTTGGGCTTCCGTGGCGCAATGGTTAGCACGTTCAGCTGTTAATCGAAAGGTTGGTGGTTCGAGCCCACCCGGGAGAGGTGTTGTGGGGTCTCAGATGTAGCGTAAAAAGTCTTAACTTTTCCACAATACCTGACAACCATTTAATTTCTGAGCTTCCGTGGCTCAATGGTTAGCGCGTTCGGCTGTTAACGAATAGGTTGGTGGTTCGAGCCTATCCAGGAGCGGTGTTGTGACGTCTCAGATGTGAAGTAAAAAGTCAAGGTTTTTCCACAATACCTGACGACCATTTAATTTTTGGGCTTCCGTGGCGCAATGGTTGGCGCGTTCAGCTGCTATTCAAAAGACTGGTGTTTTGAACCCTCCCGGGAGCGGTGTTGTGACGTCTCAGATGTAACGTAAAATGTCAGAGTTTTTCCACAATACCTGACGAACATTTAATTTTTGGGCTTCCCAGGCGCAATGGTTAGCGCGTTCAGCTGCTATTCAAAAGACTGGTGGTTTGAGCTCTCCCGGGAGCGGAGTTGTGACGTCTTAGATGTAACGTAAAATGTCAGAGTTTTTCCACAATACCTGACGACCATTTAATTTTTGGGCTTCCGTGGCGCAATGGTTAGCGCGTTCAGCTGCTATTCAAAAGACTGGTGTTTTGAGCCCTCCCGGGAGCGGTGTTGTGACGTCTCAGATGTGAAGTAAAAAGTCAAGGTTTTTCCACAATACCTGACGACCATTTAATTTTTGGGCTTCCGTGGCGCAATGGTTAGCGCGTTCAGCTGCTATTCAAAAGACTGGTGGTTTGAGCCCTCCCGGGAGCGGTGTCGTGATGTCTCAGATGTAACGTAAAATGTCAGAGTTTTTCCACAATACCTGACGAACATTTAATTTTTGGGCTTCCGTGGCGCAATGGTTAGCGCTTTCAGCTGTTAACCGAAAGGTTGATGGTTCGAGCCCACCCGGGAGAGGTGTTGTGGGGTCTAAGATGGAGCGTAAAAAGTCATAACTTTTCCACAATACCTGACAACCATTTAATTTCTGAGCTTCCGTGGCTCAATGGTTAGCGTGTTCGGCTGTTAACGAATAGGTTGGTGGTTCAAGCCCACCCTGGAGAGGTGTCGTAGGGTCTCAGATGTGAAGTAAAAAGTCAAGGTTTTTCCACAATACCTGACGACCATTTAATTTTTGGGCTTCCGTGGCGCAAAGGTTAGCGCGTTCAGCTGCTATTCAAAAGACTGGTGGTTTGAGCCCTCCCGGGAGCGGTGTCGTGACGTCTCAGATGTAACGTAAAATGTCAGAGTTTTTCCACAATACCTGACGAACATTTAATTTTTGGGCTTCCGTGGCGCAATGGTTAGCACGTTCAGCTGTTAATCGAAAGGTTGGTGGTTCGAGCCCACCCGGGAGAGGTGTTGTGGGGTCTCAGATGTAGCGTAAAAAGTCTTAACTTTTCCACAATACCTGACAACCATTTAATTTCTGAGCTTCCGTGGCTCAATGGTTAGCGCGTTCGGCTGTTAACGAATAGGTTGGTGGTTCGAGCCTATCCAGGAGCGGTGTTGTGACGTCTCAGATGTGAAGTAAAAAGTCAAGGTTTTTCCACAATACCTGACGACCATTTAATTTTTGGGCTTCCGTGGCGCAATGGTTGGCGCGTTCAGCTGCTATTCAAAAGACTGGTGTTTTGAACCCTCCCGGGAGCGGTGTTGTGACGTCTCAGATGTAACGTAAAATGTCAGAGTTTTTCCACAATACCTGACGAACATTTAATTTTTGGGCTTCCCAGGCGCAATGGTTAGCGCGTTCAGCTGCTATTCAAAAGACTGGTGGTTTGAGCTCTCCCGGGAGCGGAGTTGTGACGTCTTAGATGTAACGTAAAATGTCAGAGTTTTTCCACAATACCTGACGACCATTTAATTTTTGGGCTTCCGTGGCGCAATGGTTAGCGCGTTCAGCTGCTATTCAAAAGACTGGTGTTTTGAGCCCTCCCGGGAGCGGTGTTGTGACGTCTCAGATGTGAAGTAAAAAGTCAAGGTTTTTCCACAATACCTGACGACCATTTAATTTTTGGGCTTCCGTGGCGCAATGGTTAGCGCGTTCAGCTGCTATTCAAAAGACTGGTGGTTTGAGCCCTCCCGGGAGCGGTGTCGTGATGTCTCAGATGTAACGTAAAATGTCAGAGTTTTTCCACAATACCTGACGAACATTTAATTTTTGGGCTTCCGTGGCGCAATGGTTAGCGCTTTCAGCTGTTAACCGAAAGGTTGATGGTTCGAGCCCACCCGGGAGAGGTGTTGTGGGGTCTAAGATGGAGCGTAAAAAGTCATAACTTTTCCACAATACCTGACAACCATTTAATTTCTGAGCTTCCGTGGCTCAATGGTTAGCGTGTTCGGCTGTTAACGAATAGGTTGGTGGTTCAAGCCCACCCTGGAGAGGTGTCGTAGGGTCTCAGATGTGAAGTAAAAAGTCAAGGTTTTTCCACAATACCTGACGACCATTTAATTTTTGGGCTTCCGTGGCGCAAAGGTTAGCGCGTTCAGCTGCTATTCAAAAGACTGGTGGTTTGAGCCCTCCCGGGAGCGGTGTCGTGACGTCTCAGATGTAACGTAAAATGTCAGAGTTTTTCCACAATACCTGACGAACATTTAATTTTTGGGCTTCCGTGGCGCAATGGTTAGCACGTTCAGCTGTTAATCGAAAGGTTGGTGGTTCGAGCCCACCCGGGAGAGGTGTTGTGGGGTCTCAGATGTAGCGTAAAAAGTCTTAACTTTTCCACAATACCTGACAACCATTTAATTTCTGAGCTTCCGTGGCTCAATGGTTAGCGCGTTCGGCTGTTAACGAATAGGTTGGTGGTTCGAGCCTATCCAGGAGCGGTGTTGTGACGTCTCAGATGTGAAGTAAAAAGTCAAGGTTTTTCCACAATACCTGACGACCATTTAATTTTTGGGCTTCCGTGGCGCAATGGTTGGCGCGTTCAGCTGCTATTCAAAAGACTGGTGTTTTGAACCCTCCCGGGAGCGGTGTTGTGACGTCTCAGATGTAACGTAAAATGTCAGAGTTTTTCCACAATACCTGACGAACATTTAATTTTTGGGCTTCTCAGGCGCAATGGTTAGCGCGTTCAGCTGCTATTCAAAAGACTGGTGGTTTGAGCTCTCCCGGGAGCGGAGTTGTGACGTCTTAGATGTAACGTAAAATGTCAGAGTTTTTCCACAATACCTGACGACCATTTAATTTTTGGGCTTCCGTGGCGCAATGGTTAGCGCGTTCAGCTGCTATTCAAAAGACTGGTGTTTTGAGCCCTCCCGGGAGCGGTGTTGTGACGTCTCAGATGTGAAGTAAAAAGTCAGGGTTTTTCCACAATACCTGACGACCATTTAATTTTTGGGCTTCCGTGGCGCAATGGTTAGCGCGTTCAGCTGCTTTTCAAAAGACTGGTGTTTTGAACCCTCCCGGGAGCGGTGTTGTGACGTCTCAGATGTAACGTAAAATGTTAGAGTTTTTCTACAATACCTGACGAACATTTAATTTTTGGGCTTCCGTGGCGCAATGGTTAGCACGTTCAGCTTTTAATCGAAAGGTTGGTGGTTCGAGCACACCCGGGAGAGGTGTTGTGGGGTCTCAGATGTAGCGTAAAAAGTAATAACTTTTCCACAATACCTGACAACCATTTAATTTCTGAGCTTCCGTGGCTCAATGGTTAGCGCGTTCGGCTGTTAACGAATAGGTTGGTGGTTCGAGCCCATCCAGGAGCGGTGTTGTGACGTCTCAGATGTGAAGTAAAAAGTCAAGGTTTTTCCACAATACCTGACGACCATTTAATTTTTGGGCTTCCGTGGCGCAATGGTTAGCGCGTTCAGCTGCTATTCAAAAGACTGGTGTTTTGAACCCTCCCGGGAGCGGTGTTGTGACGTCTCAGATGTAACGTAAAATGTCAGAGTTTTTCCACAATACCTGACGACCATTTAATTTTTGGGCTTCCGTGGCGCAATGGTTGGCGCGTTCAGCTGCTATTCAAAAGACTGGTGTTTTGAACCCTCCCGGGAGCGGTGTTGTGACGTCTCAGATGTAACGTAAAATGTCAGAGTTTTTCCACAATACCTGACGAACATTTAATTTTTGGGCTTCCCAGGCGCAATGGTTAGCGCGTTCAGCTGCTATTCAAAAGACTGGTGGTTTGAGCTCTCCCGGGAGCGGAGTTGTGACGTCTTAGATGTAACGTAAAATGTCAGAGTTTTTCCACAATACCTGACGACCATTTAATTTTTGGGCTTCCGTGGCGCAATGGTTAGCGCGTTCAGCTGCTATTCAAAAGACTGGTGTTTTGAGCCCTCCCGGGAGCGGTGTTGTGACGTCTCAGATGTGAAGTAAAAAGTCAAGGTTTTTCCACAATACCTGACGACCATTTAATTTTTGGGCTTCCGTGGCGCAATGGTTAGCGCGTTCAGCTGCTATTCAAAAGACTGGTGTTTTGAACCCTCCCGGGAGCGGTGTTGTGACGTCTCAGATGTAACGTAAAATGTCAGAGTTTTTCCACAATACCTGACGACCATTTAATTTTTGGGCTTCCGTGGCGCAATGGTTGGCGCGTTCAGCTGCTATTCAAAAGACTGGTGTTTTGAACCCTCCCGGGAGCGGTGTTGTGACGTCTCAGATGTAACGTAAAATGTCAGAGTTTTTCCACAATACCTGACGAACATTTAATTTTTGGGCTTCCCAGGCGCAATGGTTAGCGCGTTCAGCTGCTATTCAAAAGACTGGTGGTTTGAGCTCTCCCGGGAACGGAGTTGTGACGTCTTAGATGTAACGTAAAATGTCAGAGTTTTTCCACAATACCTGACGACCATTTAATTTTTGGGCTTCCGTGGCGCAATGGTTGGCGCGTTCAGCTGCTATTCAAAAGACTGGTGTTTTGAACCCTCCCGGGAGCGGTGTTGTGACGTCTCAGATGTAACGTAAAATGTCAGAGTTTTTCCACAATACCTGACGAACATTTAATTTTTGGGCTTCCCAGGCGCAATGGTTAGCGCGTTCAGCTGCTATTCAAAAGACTGGTGGTTTGAGCTCTCCCGGGAGCGGAGTTGTGACGTCTTAGATGTAACGTAAAATGTCAGAGTTTTTCCACAATACCTGACGACCATTTAATTTTTGGGCTTCCGTGGCGCAATGGTTAGCGCGTTCAGCTGCTATTCAAAAGACTGGTGTTTTGAGCCCTCCCGGGAGCGGTGTTGTGACGTCTCAGATGTGAAGTAAAAAGTCAAGGTTTTTCCACAATACCTGACGACCATTTAATTTTTGGGCTTCCGTGGCGCAATGGTTAGCGCGTTCAGCTGCTTTTCAAAAGACTGGTGTTTTGAACCCTCCCGGGAGCGGTGTTGTGACGTCTCAGATGTAACGTAAAATGTCAGAGTTTTTCCACAATACCTGACGAACATTTAATTTTTGGGCTTCAGTGTCGCAATGGTTAGCACGTTCAGCTGTTAATCGAAAGGTTGGTGGTTCGAACCCACCCGGGAGAGGTGTTGTGGGGTCTCAGATGTAGCGTAAAAAGTAATAACTTTTCCACAATACCTGACAACCATTTAATTTCTGAGCTTCCGTGGCTCAATGGTTAGCGCGTTCGGCTGTTAACGAATAGGTTGGTGGTTCGAGCCCATCCAGGAGCGGTGTTGTGACGTCTCAGATGTGAAGTAAAAAGTCAAGGTTTTTCCACAATACCTGACGACCATTTAATTTTTGGGCTTCCGTGGCGCAATGGTTAGCGCGTTCAGCTGCTATTCAAAAGACTGGTGTTTTGAACCCTCCCGGGAGCGGTGTTGTGACGTCTCAGATGTAACGTAAAATGTCAGAGTTTTTCCACAATACCTGACGAACATTTAATTTTTGGGCTTCCCAGGCGCAATGGTTAGCGCGTTCAGCTGCTATTCAAAAGACTGGTGGTTTGAGCTCTCCCGGGAGCGGCGTTGTGACGTCTTAGATGTAACGTAAAATGTCAGAGTTTTTCCACAATACCTGACGACCATTTAATTTTTGGGCTTCCGTGGCGCAATGGTTAGCGCGTTCAGCTGCTTTTCAAAAGACTGGTGTTTTGAACCCTCCCGGGAGCGGTGTTGTGACGTCTCAGATGTAACGTAAAATGTCAGAGTTTTTCCACAATACCTGACGAACATTTAATTTTTGGGCTTCAGTGTCGCAATGGTTAGCACGTTCAGCTGTTAATCGAAAGGTTGGTGGTTCGAACCCACCCGGGAGAGGTGTTGTGGGGTCTCAGATGTAGCGTAAAAAGTCATAACTTTTCCACAATACCTGACAACCATTTAATTTCTGAGCTTCCGTGGCTCAATGGTTAGCGCGTTCGGCTGTTAACGAATAGGTTGGTGGTTCGAGCCCATCCGGGAGCGGTGTTGTGACGTCTCAGATGTGAAGTAAAAAGTCAAGGTTTTTCCACAATACCTGACGACCATTTAATTTTTGGGCTTCCGTGGCGCAATGGTTAGCGCGTTCAGCTGCTATTCAAAAGACTGGTGTTTTGAACCCTCCCGGGAGCGGTGTTGTGACGTCTCAGATGTAACGTAAAATGTCAGAGTTTTTCCACAATACCTGACGACCATTTAATTTTTGGGCTTCCGTGGCGCAATGGTTAGCGCGTTCAGCTGCTATTCAAAAGACTGGTGTTTTGAGCCCTCCCGGGAGCGGTGTTGTGACGTCTCAGATGTGAAGTAAAAAGTCAAGGTTTTTCCACAATACCTGACGAACATTTAATTTTTGGGCTTCCCAGGCGCAATGGTTAGCGCGTTCAGCTGCTATTCAAAAGACTGGTGGTTTGAGCTCTCCCGGGAGCGGAGTTGTGACGTCTTAGATGTAACGTAAAATGTCAGAGTTTTTCCACAATACCTGACGACCATTTAATTTTTGGGCTTCCGTGGCGCAATGGTTAGCGCGTTCAGCTGCTATTCAAAAGACTGGTGTTTTGAGCCCTCCCGGGAGCGGTGTTGTGACGTCTCAGATGTGAAGTAAAAAGTCAAGGTTTTTCCACAATACCTGACGACCATTTAATTTTTGGGCTTCCGTGGCGCAATGGTTACCGCGTTCAGCTGCTTTTCAAAAGACTGGTGTTTTGAACCCTCCCGGGAGCGGTGTTGTGACGTCTCAGATGTAACGTAAAATGTCAGAGTTTTTCCACAATACCTGACGAACATTTAATTTTTGGGCTTCAGTGTCGCAATGGTTAGCACGTTCAGCTGTTAATCGAAAGGTTGGTGGTTCGAACCCACCCGGGAGAGGTGTTGTGGGGTCTCAGATGTAGCGTAAAAAGTCATAACTTTTCCACAATACCTGACAACCATATAATTTCTGAGCTTCCGTGGCTCAATGGTTAGCGCGTTCGGCTGTTAACGAATAGGTTGGTGGTTCGAGCCCATCCGGGAGCGGTGTTGTGACGTCTCAGATGTGAAGTAAAAAGTCAAGGTTTTTCCACAATACCTGACGACCATTTAATTTTTGGGCTTCCGTGGCGCAATGGTTAGCGCGTTCAGCTGCTATTCAAAAGACTGGTGGTTTGAGCCCTCCCGGGAGCGGTGTCGTGACGTCTCAGATGTAACGTAAAATGTCAGAGTTTTTCCACAATACCTGACGAACATTTAATTTTTGGGCTTCCGTGGCGCAATGGTTAGCGCTTTCAGCTGTTAACCGAAAGGTTGATGGTTCGAGCCCACCCGGGAGAGGTGTTGTGGGGTCTAAGATGGAGCGTAAAAAGTCATAACTTTTCCACAATACCTGACAACCATTTAATTTCTGAGCTTCCGTGGCTCAATGGTTAGCGCGCTCGGCTGTTAACGAATAGGTTGGTGGTTCGAGCCCATCCGGGAGCGGTGTTGTGACGTCTCAGATGAGAAGTAAATAGGGCTTCCGTGGCGCAATGGTTAGCGCGTTCAGCTGCTATTCAAAAGACTGGTGGTTTGAGCCCTTCCGGGAGCGGTGTCGTGACGTCTCAGATGTAACGTAAAATGTCAGAGTTTTTCCACAATACCTGACGACCATTTAATTTTTGGGCTTCCGTGGCGCAATGGTTACCGCGTTCAGCTGCTTTTCAAAAGACTGGTGTTTTGAACCCTCCCGGGAGCGGTGTTGTGACGTCTCAGATGTAACGTAAAATGTCAGAGTTTTTCCACAATACCTGACGAACATTTAATTTTTGGGCTTCAGTGTCGCAATGGTTAGCACGTTCAGCTGTTAATCGAAAGGTTGGTGGTTCGAACCCACCCGGGAGAGGTGTTGTGGGGTCTCAGATGTAGCGTAAAAAGTCATAACTTTTCCACAATACCTGACAACCATATAATTTCTGAGCTTCCGTGGCTCAATGGTTAGCGCGTTCGGCTGTTAACGAATAGGTTGGTGGTTCGAGCCCATCCGGGAGCGGTGTTGTGACGTCTCAGATGTGAAGTAAAAAGTCAAGGTTTTTCCACAATACCTGACGACCATTTAATTTTTGGGCTTCCGTGGCGCAATGGTTAGCGCGTTCAGCTGCTATTCAAAAGACTGGTGGTTTGAGCCCTCCCGGGAGCGGTGTCGTGACGTCTCAGATGTAACGTAAAATGTCAGAGTTTTTCCACAATACCTGACGAACATTTAATTTTTGGGCTTCCGTGGCGCAATGGTTAGCGCTTTCAGCTGTTAACCGAAAGGTTGATGGTTCGAGCCCACCCGGGAGAGGTGTTGTGGGGTCTAAGATGGAGCGTAAAAAGTCATAACTTTTCCACAATACCTGACAACCATTTAATTTCTGAGCTTCCGTGGCTCAATGGTTAGCGCGCTCGGCTGTTAACGAATAGGTTGGTGGTTCGAGCCCATCCGGGAGCGGTGTTGTGACGTCTCAGATGAGAAGTAAATAGGGCTTCCGTGGCGCAATGGTTAGCGCGTTCAGCTGCTATTCAAAAGACTGGTGGTTTGAGCCCTTCCGGGAGCGGTGTCGTGACGTCTCAGATGTAACGTAAAATGTCAGAGTTTTTCCACAATACCTGACGAACATTTAATTTTTGTGCTTCCGTGGCGCAATGGTTAGCGCGTTCAGCTGCTATTCAAAAGACTGGTGTTTTGAACCCTCCCGGGAGCGGTGTTGTGACGTCTCAGATGTAACGTAAAATGTCAGAGTTTTTCTAAAATAGCTGACGACCATTTAATTTTTGGGCTTCCGTGGCGCAATGGTTAGCGCGTTCAGCTGCTATTCAAAAGACTGGTGTTTTGAACCCTCCCGGGAGCGGTGTTGTGACGTCTCAGATGTAACGTAAAATGTCAGAGTTTTTCCACAATACCTGACGAACATTTAATTTTTGGGCTTCCCAGGCGCAATGGTTAGCGCGTTCAGCTGCTATTCAAAAGACTGGTGGTTTGAGCTCTCCCGGGAGCGGAGTTGTGACGTCTTAGATGTAACGTAAAATGTCAGAGTTTTTCCACAGTACCTGACGACCATTTAATTTTTGGGCTTCCGTGGCGCAATGGTTAGCGCGTTCAGCTGCTATTCAAAAGACTGGTCTTTTGAGCCCTCCCGGGAGCGGTGTTGTGACGTCTCAGATGTGAAGTAAAAAGTCAAGGTTTTTCCACAATACCTGACGACCATTTAATTTTTGGGCTTCCGTGGCGCAATGGTTAGCGCGTTCAGCTGCTTTTCAAAAGACTGGTGTTTTGAACCCTCCCGGGAGCGGTGTTGTGACGTCTCAGATGTAACGTAAAATGTCAGAGTTTTTCCACAATACCTGACGAACACTTAATTTTTGGGCTTCAGTGTCGCAATGGTTAGCACGTTCAGCTGTTAATCGAAAGGTTGGTGGTTCGAACCCACCCGGGAGAGGTGTTGTGGGGTCTCAGATGTAGCGTAAAAAGTCATAACTTTTCCACAATACCTGACAACCATTTAATTTCTGAGCTTCCGTGGCTCAATGGTTAGCGCGTTCGGCTGTTAACGAATAGGTTGGTGGTTCGAGCCCATCCGGGAGCGGTGTTGTGACGTCTCAGATGTGAAGTAAAAAGTCAAGGTTTTTCCACAATACCTGACGACCATTTATTTTTGGGCTTCCGTGGCGCAATGGTTAGCGCGTTCAGCTGCTATTCAAAAGACTGGTGTTTTGAGCCCTCCCGGGAGCGGTGTTGTGACGTCTCAGATGTGAAGTAAAAAGTCAAGGTTTTTCCACAATACCTGACGACCATTTAATTTTTGGGCTTCCGTGGCGCAATGGTTAGCGCGTTCAGCTGCTTTTCAAAAGACTGGTGTTTTGAACCCTCCCGGGAGCGGTGTTGTGACGTCTCAGATGTAACGTAAAATGTCAGAGTTTTTCCACAATACCTGACGAACATTTAATTTTTGGGCTTCAGTGGCGCAATGGTTAGCACGTTCAGCTGTTAATCGAAAGGTTGGTGGTTCGAACCCACCCGGGAGAGGTGTTGTGGGGTCTCCGATGTAGCGTAAAAAGTCATAACTTTTCCACAATACCTGACAACCATTTAATTTCTGAGCTTCCGTGGCTCAATGGTTAGCGCGTTCGGCTGTTAACGAATAGGTTGGTGGTTCGAGCCCATCCGGTAGCGGTGTTGTGACGTCTCAGATGTGAAGTAAAAAGTCAAGGTTTTTTCCACAATACCTGACGACCATTTAATTTTTGGGCTTCCGTGGCGCAATGGTTAGCGCGTTCAGCTGCTATTCAAAAGACTGGTGTTTTGAGCCCTCCCGGGAGCGGTGTGGTGACGTCTCAGATGTGAAGTAAAAAGTCAAGGTTTTTCCACAATACCTGACGACCATTTAATTTTTGGGCTTCCGTGGCGCAATGGTTATCGCGTTCAGCTGCTTTTCAAAAGACTGGTGTTTTGAGCCCTCCCGGGAGCGGTGTTGTGACGTCTCAGATGTGAAGTAAAAAGTCAGGGTTTTTCCACAATACCTGACGACCATTTAATTTTTGGGCTTCCGTGGCGCAATGGTTAGCGCGTTCAGCTGCTTTTCAAAAGACTGGTGTTTTGAACCCTCCCGGGAGCGGTGTTGTGACGTCTCAGATGTAACGTAAAATGTCAGAGTTTTTCTACAATACCTGACGAACATTTAATTTTTGGGCTTCCGTGGCGCAATGGTTAGCACGTTCAGCTTTTAATCGAAAGGTTGGTGGTTCGAGCACACCCGGGAGAGGTGTTGTGGGGTCTCAGATGTAGCGTAAAAAGTAATAACTTTTCCACAATACCTGACAACCATTTAATTTCTGAGCTTCCGTGGCTCAATGGTTAGCGCGTTCGGCTGTTAACGAATAGGTTGGTGGTTCGAGCCCATCCAGGAGCGGTGTTGTGACGTCTCAGATGTGAAGTAAAAAGTCAAGGTTTTTCCACAATACCTGACGACCATTTAATTTTTGGGCTTCCGTGGCGCAATGGTTAGCGCGTTCAGCTGCTATTCAAAAGACTGGTGTTTTGAACCCTCCCGGGAGCGGTGTTGTGACGTCTCAGATGTAACGTAAAATGTCAGAGTTTTTCCACAATACCTGACGACCATTTAATTTTTGGGCTTCCGTGGCGCAATGGTTGGCGCGTTCAGCTGCTATTCAAAAGACTGGTGTTTTGAACCCTCCCGGGAGCGGTGTTGTGACGTCTCAGATGTAACGTAAAATGTCAGAGTTTTTCCACAATACCTGACGAACATTTAATTTTTGGGCTTCCCAGGCGCAATGGTTAGCGCGTTCAGCTGCTATTCAAAAGACTGGTGGTTTGAGCTCTCCCGGGAGCGGAGTTGTGACGTCTTAGATGTAACGTAAAATGTCAGAGTTTTTCCACAATACCTGACGACCATTTAATTTTTGGGCTTCCGTGGCGCAATGGTTAGCGCGTTCAGCTGCTATTCAAAAGACTGGTGTTTTGAGCCCTCCCGGGAGCGGTGTTGTGACGTCTCAGATGTGAAGTAAAAAGTCAAGGTTTTTCCACAATACCTGACGACCATTTAATTTTTGGGCTTCCGTGGCGCAATGGTTAGCGCGTTCAGCTGCTATTCAAAAGACTGGTGTTTTGAACCCTCCCGGGAGCGGTGTTGTGACGTCTCAGATGTAACGTAAAATGTCAGAGTTTTTCCACAATACCTGACGACCATTTAATTTTTGGGCTTCCGTGGCGCAATGGTTGGCGCGTTCAGCTGCTATTCAAAAGACTGGTGTTTTGAACCCTCCCGGGAGCGGTGTTGTGACGTCTCAGATGTAACGTAAAATGTCAGAGTTTTTCCACAATACCTGACGAACATTTAATTTTTGGGCTTCCCAGGCGCAATGGTTAGCGCGTTCAGCTGCTATTCAAAAGACTGGTGGTTTGAGCTCTCCCGGGAACGGAGTTGTGACGTCTTAGATGTAACGTAAAATGTCAGAGTTTTTCCACAATACCTGACGACCATTTAATTTTTGGGCTTCCGTGGCGCAATGGTTGGCGCGTTCAGCTGCTATTCAAAAGACTGGTGTTTTGAACCCTCCCGGGAGCGGTGTTGTGACGTCTCAGATGTAACGTAAAATGTCAGAGTTTTTCCACAATACCTGACGAACATTTAATTTTTGGGCTTCCCAGGCGCAATGGTTAGCGCGTTCAGCTGCTATTCAAAAGACTGGTGGTTTGAGCTCTCCCGGGAGCGGAGTTGTGACGTCTTAGATGTAACGTAAAATGTCAGAGTTTTTCCACAATACCTGACGACCATTTAATTTTTGGGCTTCCGTGGCGCAATGGTTAGCGCGTTCAGCTGCTATTCAAAAGACTGGTGTTTTGAACCCTCCCGGGAGCGGTGTTGTGACGTCTCAGATGTAACGTAAAATGTCAGAGTTTTTCCACAATACCTGACGAACATTTAATTTTTGGGCTTCCCAGGCGCAATGGTTAGCGCGTTCAGCTGCTATTCAAAAGACTGGTGGTTTGAGCTCTCCCGGGAGCGGAGTTGTGACGTCTTAGATGTAACGTAAAATGTCAGAGTTTTTCCACAATACCTGACGACCATTTAATTTTTGGGCTTCCGTGGCGCAATGGTTAGCGCGTTCAGCTGCTATTCAAAAGACTGGTGTTTTGAGCCCTCCCGGGAGCGGTGTTGTGACGTCTCAGATGTGAAGTAAAAAGTCAAGGTTTTTCCACAATACCTGACGACCATTTAATTTTTGGGCTTCCGTGGCGCAATGGTTAGCGCGTTCAGCTGCTTTTCAAAAGACTGGTGTTTTGAACCCTCCCGGGAGCGGTGTTGTGACGTCTCAGATGTAACGTAAAATGTCAGAGTTTTTCCACAATACCTGACGAACATTTAATTTTTGGGCTTCAGTGTCGCAATGGTTAGCACGTTCAGCTGTTAATCGAAAGGTTGGTGGTTCGAACCCACCCGGGAGAGGTGTTGTGGGGTCTCAGATGTAGCGTAAAAAGTAATAACTTTTCCACAATACCTGACAACCATTTAATTTCTGAGCTTCCGTGGCTCAATGGTTAGCGCGTTCGGCTGTTAACGAATAGGTTGGTGGTTCGAGCCCATCCAGGAGCGGTGTTGTGACGTCTCAGATGTGAAGTAAAAAGTCAAGGTTTTTCCACAATACCTGACGACCATTTAATTTTTGGGCTTCCGTGGCGCAATGGTTAGCGCGTTCAGCTGCTATTCAAAAGACTGGTGTTTTGAACCCTCCCGGGAGCGGTGTTGTGACGTCTCAGATGTAACGTAAAATGTCAGAGTTTTTCCACAATACCTGACGAACATTTAATTTTTGGGCTTCCCAGGCGCAATGGTTAGCGCGTTCAGCTGCTATTCAAAAGACTGGTGGTTTGAGCTCTCCCGGGAGCGGCGTTGTGACGTCTTAGATGTAACGTAAAATGTCAGAGTTTTTCCACAATACCTGACGACCATTTAATTTTTGGGCTTCCGTGGCGCAATGGTTAGCGCGTTCAGCTGCTATTCAAAAGACTGGTGTTTTGAGCACTCCCGGGAGCGGTGTTGTGACGTCTCAGATGTGAAGTAAAAAGTCAAGGTTTTTCCACAATACCTGACGACCATTTAATTTTTGGGCTTCCGTGGCGCAATGGTTAGCGCGTTCAGCTGCTTTTCAAAAGACTGGTGTTTTGAACCCTCCCGGGAGCGGTGTTGTGACGTCTCAGATGTAACGTAAAATGTCAGAATTTTTCCACAATACCTGACGAACATTTAATTTTTGGGCTTCAGTGTCGCAATGGTTAGCACGTTCAGCTGTTAATCGAAAGGTTGGTGGTTCGAACCCACCCGGGAGAGGTGTTGTGGGGTCTCAGATGTAGCGTAAAAAGTCATAACTTTTCCACAATACCTGACAACCATTTAATTTCTGAGCTTCCGTGGCTCAATGGTTAGCGCGTTCGGCTGTTAACGAATAGGTTGGTGGTTCGAGCCCATCCGGGAGCGGTGTTGTGACGTCTCAGATGTGAAGAAAAAAGTCAAGGTTTTTCCACAATACCTGACGACCATTTAATTTTTGGGCTTCCGTGGCGCAATGGTTAGCGCGTTCAGCTGCTATTCAAAAGACTGGTGGTTTGAGCCCTCCCGGGAGCGGTGTCGTGACGTCTCAGATGTAACGTAAAATGTCAGAGTTTTTCAACAATACCTGACGACCATTTAATTTTTGGGCTTCCGTGGCGCAATGGTTAGCGCGTTCAGCTGCTAGTCAAAAGACTGGTGTTTTGAGCCCTCCCGGGAGCGGTGTTGTGACGTCTCAGATGTGAAGTAAAAAGTCAAGGTTTTTCCACAATACCTGACGACCATTTAATTTTTGGGCTTCCGTGGCGCAATGGTTAGCGCGTTCAGCTGCTTTTCAAAAGACTGGTGTTTTGAACCCTCCCGGGAGCGGTGTTGTGACGTCTCAGATGTAACGTAAAATGTCAGAGTTTTTCCACAATACCTGACGAACATTTAATTTTTGGGCTTCAGTGTCGCAATGGTTAGCACGTTCAGCTGTTAATCGAAAGGTTGGTGGTTCGAACCCACCCGGGAGAGGTGTTGTGGGGTCTCAGATGTAGCGTAAAAAGTAATAACTTTTCCACAATACCTGACAACCATTTAATTTCTGAGCTTCCGTGGCTCAATGGTTAGCGCGTTCGGCTGTTAACGAATAGGTTTGTGGTTCGAGCCCATCCAGGAGCGGTGTTGTGACGTCTCAGATGTGAAGTAAAAAGTCAAGGTTTTTCCACAATACCTGACGACCATTTAATTTTTGGGCTTCCGTGGCGCAATGGTTAGCGCGTTCAGCTGCTATTCAAAAGACTGGTGTTTTGAACCCTCCCGGGAGCGGTGTTGTGACGTCTCAGATGTAACGTAAAATGTCAGAGTTTTTCCACAATACCTGACGACCATTTAATTTTTGGGCTTCCGTGGCGCAATGGTTAGCGCGTTCAGCTGCTATTCAAAAGACTGGTGTTTTGAGCCCTCCCGGGAGCGGTGTTGTGACGTCTCAGATGTGAAGTAAAAAGTCAAGGTTTTTCCACAATACCTGACGAACATTTAATTTTTGGGCTTCCCAGGCGCAATGGTTAGCGCGTTCAGCTGCTATTCAAAAGACTGGTGGTTTGAGCTCTCCCGGGAGCGGAGTTGTGACGTCTTAGATGTAACGTAAAATGTCAGAGTTTTTCCACAATACCTGACGACCATTTAATTTTTGGGCTTCCGTGGCGCAATGGTTAGCGCGTTCAGCTGCTATTCAAAAGACTGGTGTTTTGAGCCCTCCCGGGAGCGGTGTTGTGACGTCTCAGATGTGAAGTAAAAAGTCAAGGTTTTTCCACAATACCTGACGACCATTTAATTTTTGGGCTTCCGTGGCGCAATGGTTACCGCGTTCAGCTGCTTTTCAAAAGACTGGTGTTTTGAACCCTCCCGGGAGCGGTGTTGTGACGTCTCAGATGTAACGTAAAATGTCAGAGTTTTTCCACAATACCTGACGAACATTTAATTTTTGGGCTTCAGTGTCGCAATGGTTAGCACGTTCAGCTGTTAATCGAAAGGTTGGTGGTTCGAACCCACCCGGGAGAGGTGTTGTGGGGTCTCAGATGTAGCGTAAAAAGTCATAACTTTTCCACAATACCTGACAACCATATAATTTCTGAGCTTCCGTGGCTCAATGGTTAGCGCGTTCGGCTGTTAACGAATAGGTTGGTGGTTCGAGCCCATCCGGGAGCGGTGTTGTGACGTCTCAGATGTGAAGTAAAAAGTCAAGGTTTTTCCACAATACCTGACGACCATTTAATTTTTGGGCTTCCGTGGCGCAATGGTTAGCGCGTTCAGCTGCTATTCAAAAGACTGGTGGTTTGAGCCCTCCCGGGAGCGGTGTCGTGACGTCTCAGATGTAACGTAAAATGTCAGAGTTTTTCCACAATACCTGACGAACATTTAATTTTTGGGCTTCCGTGGCGCAATGGTTAGCGCTTTCAGCTGTTAACCGAAAGGTTGATGGTTCGAGCCCACCCGGGAGAGGTGTTGTGGGGTCTAAGATGGAGCGTAAAAAGTCATAACTTTTCCACAATACCTGACAACCATTTAATTTCTGAGCTTCCGTGGCTCAATGGTTAGCGCGCTCGGCTGTTAACGAATAGGTTGGTGGTTCGAGCCCATCCGGGAGCGGTGTTGTGACGTCTCAGATGAGAAGTAAATAGGGCTTCCGTGGCGCAATGGTTAGCGCGTTCAGCTGCTATTCAAAAGACTGGTGGTTTGAGCCCTTCCGGGAGCGGTGTCGTGACGTCTCAGATGTAACGTAAAATGTCAGAGTTTTTCCACAATACCTGACGAACATTTAATTTTTGTGCTTCCGTGGCGCAATGGTTAGCGCGTTCAGCTGCTATTCAAAAGACTGGTGTTTTGAACCCTCCCGGGAGCGGTGTTGTGACGTCTCAGATGTAACGTAAAATGTCAGAGTTTTTCTAAAATAGCTGACGACCATTTAATTTTTGGGCTTCCGTGGCGCAATGGTTAGCGCGTTCAGCTGCTATTCAAAAGACTGGTGTTTTGAACCCTCCCGGGAGCGGTGTTGTGACGTCTCAGATGTAACGTAAAATGTCAGAGTTTTTCCACAATACCTGACGAACATTTTTTTTTGGGCTTCCCAGGCGCAATGGTTAGCGCGTTCAGCTGCTATTCAAAAGACTGGTGGTTTGAGCTCTCCCGGGAGCGGAGTTGTGACGTCTTAGATGTAACGTAAAATGTCAGAGTTTTTCCACAGTACCTGACGACCATTTAATTTTTGGGCTTCCGTGGCGCAATGGTTAGCGCGTTCAGCTGCTATTCAAAAGACTGGTGTTTTGAGCCCTCCCGGGAGCGGTGTTGTGACGTCTCAGATGTGAAGTAAAAAGTCAAGGTTTTTCCACAATACCTGACGACCATTTAATTTTTGGGCTTCCGTGGCGCAATGGTTAGCGCGTTCAGCTGCTTTTCAAAAGACTGGTGTTTTGAACCCTCCCGGGAGCGGTGTTGTGACGTCTCAGATGTAACGTAAAATGTCAGAGTTTTTCCACAATACCTGACGAACACTTAATTTTTGGGCTTCAGTGTCGCAATGGTTAGCACGTTCAGCTGTTAATCGAAAGGTTGGTGGTTCGAACCCACCCGGGAGAGGTGTTGTGGGGTCTCAGATGTAGCGTAAAAAGTCATAACTTTTCCACAATACCTGACAACCATTTAATTTCTGAGCTTCCGTGGCTCAATGGTTAGCGCGTTCGGCTGTTAACGAATAGGTTGGTGGTTCGAGCCCATCCGGGAGCGGTGTTGTGACG
Source organism: Phalangium opilio (assembly GCF_054372755.1). Classification (NCBI taxonomy): domain Eukaryota; kingdom Metazoa; phylum Arthropoda; class Arachnida; order Opiliones; family Phalangiidae; genus Phalangium; species Phalangium opilio. The sequence continues at coordinate 3,172,744 of NW_028324173.1, forward strand.
TCTCAGATGTGAAGTAAAAAGTCAAGGTTTTTCCACAATACCTGACGACCATTTATTTTTGGGCTTCCGTGGCGCAATGGTTAGCGCGTTCAGCTGCTATTCAAAAGACTGGTGTTTTGAGCCCTCCCGGGAGCGGTGTTGTGACGTCTCAGATGTGAAGTAAAAAGTCAAGGTTTTTCCACAATACCTGACGACCATTTAATTTTTGGGCTTCCGTGGCGCAATGGTTAGCGCGTTCAGCTGCTTTTCAAAGGACTGGTGTTTTGAACCCTCCCGGGAGCGGTGTTGTGACGTCTCAGATGTAACGTAAAATGTCAGAGTTTTTCCACAATACCTGACGAACATTTAATTTTTGGGCTTCAGTGGCGCAATGGTTAGCACGTTCAGCTGTTAATCGAAAGGTTGGTGGTTCGAACCCACCCGGGAGAGGTGTTGTGGGGTCTCCGATGTAGCGTAAAAAGTCATAACTTTTCCACAATACCTGACAACCATTTAATTTCTGAGCTTCCGTGGCTCAAGGGTTAGCGCGTTCGGCTGTTAACGAATAGGTTGGTGGTTCGAGCCCATCCGGGAGCGGTGTTGTGACGTCTCAGATGTGAAGTAAAAAGTCAAGGTTTTTTCCACAATACCTGACGACCATTTAATTTTTGGGCTTCCGTGGCGCAATGGTTAGCGCGTTCAGCTGCTATTCAAAAGACTGGTGTTTTGAGCCCTCCCGGGAGCGGTGTGGTGACGTCTCAGATGTGAAGTAAAAAGTCAAGGTTTTTCCACAATACCTGACGACCATTTAATTTTTGGGCTTCCGTGGCGCAATGGTTAGCGCGTTCAGCTGCTTTTCAAAAGACTGGTGTTTTGAACCCTCCCGGGAGCGGTGTTGTGACGTCTCAGATGTAACGTAAAATGTCAGAGTTTTTCCACAATACCTGACGAACATTTAATTTTTGGGCTTCAGTGGCGCAATGGTTAGCACGTTCAGCTGTTAATCGAAAGGTTGGTGGTTCGAACCCACCCGGGAGAGGTGTTGTGGGGTCTCCGATGTAGCGTAAAAAGTCATAACTTTTCCACAATGCCTGACAACCATTTAATTTCTGAGCTTCCGTGGCTCAATGGTTAGCGCGTTCGGCTGTTAACGAATAGGTTGGTGGTGCGAGCCCATCCGGGAGCGGTGTTGTGACGTCTCAGATGTGAAGTAAAAAGTCAAGGTTTTTCCACAATACCTGTCGACCATTTAATTTTTGGGCTTCCGTGGCGCAATGGTTAGCGCGTTCAGCTGCAATTCAAAAGACTGGTGTTTTGAGCCCTCCCGGGAGCGGTGTGGTGACGTCTCAGATGTGAAGTAAAAAGTCAAGGTTTTTCCACAATACCTGACGACCATTTAATTTTTGGGCTTCCGTGGCGCAATGGTTAGCGCGTTCAGCTGCTTTTCAAAAGACTGGTGTTTTGAACCCTCCCGGGAGCGGTGTTGTGACGTCTCAGATGTAACGTAAAATGTCAGAGTTTTTCCACAATACCTGACGAACATTTAATTTTTGGGCTTCAGTGTCGCAATGGTTAGCACGTTCAGCTGTTAATCGAAAGGTTGGTGGTTCGTACCCACCCGGGAGAGGTGTTGTGGGGTCTCAGATGTAGCGTAAAAAGTCATAACCTTTCCACAATACCTGACAACCATTTAATTTCTGAGCTTCCGTGGCTCAATGGTTAGCGCGTTCGGCTGTTAACGAATAGGTTGGTGGTTCGAGCCCATCCGGGAGCGGTGTTGTGACGTCTCAGATGTGAAGTAAAAAGTCGAGGTTTTTCCACAATACCTGACGACCATTTAATTTTTGGGCTTCCGTGGCGCAATGGTTAGCGCGTTCAGCTGCTATTCAAAAGACTGGTGTTTTGAGCCCTCCCGGGAGCGGTGTGGTGACGTCTCAGATGTGAAGTAAAAAGTCAAGGTTTTTCCACAATACCTGACGACCATTTAATTTTTGGGCTTCCGTGGCGCAATGGTTAGCGCGTTCAGCTGCTTTTCAAAAGACTGGTGTTTTGAACCCTCCCGGGAGCGGTGTTGTGACGTCTCAGATGTAACGTAAAATGTCAGAGTTTTTCCACAATACCTGACGAACATTTAATTTTTGGGCTTCAGTGGCGCAATGGTTAGCACGTTCAGCTGTTAATCGAAAGGTTGGTGGTTCGAACCCACCCGGGAGAGGTGTTGTGGGGTCTCCGATGTAGCGTAAAAAGTCATAACTTTTCCACAATACCTGACAACCATTTAATTTCTGAGCTTCCGTGGCTCAATGGTTAGCGCGTTCGGCTGTTAACGAATAGGTTGGTGGTTCGAGCCCATCCGGGAGCGGTGTTGTGACGTCTCAGATGTGAAGTAAAAAGTCAAGGTTTTTCCACAATACCTGACGACCATTTAATTTTTGGGCTTCCGTGGCGCAATGGTTAGCGCGTTCAGCTGCTTTTCAAAAGACTGGTGTTTTGAACCCTCCCGGGAGCGGTGTTGTGACGTCTCAGATGTAACGTAAAATGTCAGAGTTTTTCCACAATACCTGACGAACATTTAATTTTTGGGCTTCAGTGGCGCAATGGTTAGCACGTTCAGCTGTTAATCGAAAGGTTGGTGGTTCGAACCCACCCGGGAGAGGTGTTGTGGGGTCTCCGATGTAGCGTAAAAAGTCATAACTTTTCCACAATGCCTGACAACCATTTAATTTCTGAGCTTCCGTGGCTCAATGGTTAGCGCGTTCGGCTGTTAACGAATAGGTTGGTGGTTCGAGCCCATCCGGGAGCGGTGTTGTGACGTCTCAGATGTGAAGTAAAAAGTCAAGGTTTTTCCACAATACCTGACGACCATTTAATTTTTGGGCTTCCGTGGCGCAATGGTTAGCGCGTTCAGCTGCTATTCAAAAGACTGGTGTTTTGAGCCCTCCCGGGAGCGGTGTGGCGACGTCTCAGATGTGAAGTAAAAAGTCAAGGTTTTTCCACAATACCTGACGACCATTTAATTTTTGGGCTTCCGTGGCGCAATGGTTAGCGCGTTCAGCTGCTTTTCAAAAGACTGGTGTTTTGAACCCTCCCGGGAGCGGTGTTGTGACGTCTCAGATGTAACGTAAAATGTCAGAGTTTTTCCACAATACCTGACGAACATTTAATTTTTGGGCTTCAGTGGCGCAATGGTTAGCACGTTCAGCTGTTAATCGAAAGGTTGGTGGTTCGAACCCACCCGGGAGAGGTGTTGTGGGGTCTCCGATGTAGCGTAAAAAGTCATAACTTTTCCACAATGCCTGACAACCATTTAATTTCTGAGCTTTCGTGGCTCAATGGTTAGCGCGTTCGGCTGTTAACGAATAGGTTGGTGGTTCGAGCCCATCCGGGAGCGGTGTTGTGACGTCTCAGATGTGAAGTAAAAAGTCGAGGTTTTTCCACAATACCTGACGACCATTTAATTTTTGGGCTTCCGTGGCGCAATGGTTAGCGCGTTCAGCTGCTTTTCAAAAGACTGGTGTTTTGAACCCTCCCGGGAGCGGTGTTGTGACGTCTCAGATGTAACGTAAAATGTCAGAGTTTTTCCACAATACCTGACGAACATTTAATTTTTGGGCTTCAGTGTCGCAATGGTTAGCACGTTCAGCTGTTAATCGAAAGGTTGGTGGTTCGTACCCACCCGGGAGAGGTGTTGTGGGGTCTCAGATGTAGCGTAAAAAGTCATAACTTTTCCACAATACCTGACAACCATTTAATTTCTGAGCTTCCGTGGCTCAATGGTTAGCGCGTTCGGCTGTTAACGAATAGGTTGGTGGTTCGAGCCCATCCGGGAGCGGTGTTGTGACGTCTCAGATGTGAAGTAAAAAGTCGAGGTTTTTCCACAATACCTGACGACCATTTAATTTTTGGGCTTCCGTGGCGCAATGGTTAGCGCGTTCAGCTGCTATTCAAAAGACTGGTGTTTTGAGCCCTCCCGGGAGCGGTGTGTTGACGTCTCAGATGTGAAGTCAAAATTCAAGGTTTTTCCACAATACCTGACGACCATTTAATTTTTGGGCTTCCGTGGCGCAATGGTTAGCGCGTTCAGCTGCTTTTCAAAAGACTGGTGTTTTGAACCCTCCCGGGAGCGGTGTTGTGACGTCTCAGATGTAACGTAAAATGTCAGAGTTTTTCCACAATACCTGACGAACATTTAATTTTTGGGCTTCAGTGGCGCAATGGTTAGCACGTTCAGCTGTTAATCGAAAGGTTGGTGGTTCGAACCCACCCGGGAGAGGTGTTGTGGGGTCTCCGATGTAGCGTAAAAAGTCATAACTTTTCCACAATACCTGACAACCATTTAATTTCTGAGCTTCCGTGGCTCAATGGTTAGCGCGTTCGGCTGTTAACGAATAGGTTGGTGGTTCGAGCCCATCCGGGAGCGGTGTTGTGACGTCTCAGATGTGAAGTAAAAAGTCAAGGTTTTTCCACAATACCTGACGACCATTTAATTTTTGGGCTTCCGTGGCGCAATGGTTAGCGCGTTCAGCTGCTATTCAAAAGACTGGTGTTTTGAGCCCTCCCGGGAGCGGTGTGGTGACGTCTCAGATGTGAAGTAAAAAGTCAAGGTTTTTCCACAATACCTGACGACCATTTAATTTTTGGGCTTCCGTGGCGCAATGGTTAGCGCGTTCAGCTGCTTTTCAAAAGACTGGTGTTTTGAACCCTCCCGGGAGCGGTGTTGTGACGTCTCAGATGTAACGTAAAATGTCAGAGTTTTTCCACAATACCTGACGAACATTTAATTTTTGGGCTTCAGTGGCGCAATGGTTAGCACGTTCAGCTGTTAATCGAAAGGTTGGTGGTTCGAACCCACCCGGGAGAGGTGTTGTGGGGTCTCCGGTGTAGCGTAAAAAGTCATAACCTTTCCACAATGCCTGACAACCATTTAATTTCTGAGCTTCCGTGGCTCAATGGTTAGCGCGTTCGGCTGTTAACGAATAGGTTGGTGGTTCGAGCCCATCCGGGAGCGGTGTTGTGACGTCTCAGATGTGAAGTAAAAAGTCAAGGTTTTTCCACAATACCTGACGACCATTTAATTTTTGGGCTTCCGTGGCGCAATGGTTAGCGCGTTCAGCTGCTATTCAAAAGACTGGTGTTTTGAGCCCTCCCGGGAGCGGTGTGGTGACGTCTCAGATGTGAAGTAAAAAGTCAAGGTTTTTCCACAATACCTGACGACCATTTAATTTTTGGGCTTCCGTGGCGCAATGGTTAGCGCGTTCAGCTGCTTTTCAAAAGACTGGTGTTTTGAACCCTCCCGGGAGCGGTGTGGTGACGTCTCAGATGTGAAGTAAAAAGTCAAGGTTTTTCCACAATACCTGACGACCATTTAATTTTTGGGCTTCCGTGGCGCAATGGTTAGCGCGTTCAGCTGCTATTCAAAAGACTGGTGTTTTGAGCCCTCCCGGGAGCGGTGTGGTGACGTCTCAGATGTGAAGTAAAAAGTCAAGGTTTTTCCACAATACCTGACGACCATTTAATTTTTGGGCTTCCGTGGCGCAATGGTTAGCGCGTTCAGCTGCTATTCAAAAGACTGGTGTTTTGAGCCCTCCCGGGAGCGGTGTGGTGACGTCTCAGATGTGAAGTAAAAAGTCAAGGTTTTTCCACAATACCTGACGACCATTTAATTTTTGGGCTTCCGTGGCGCAATGGTTAGCGCGTTCAGCTGCTATTCAAAAGACTGGTGTTTTGAGCCCTCCCGGGAGCGGTGTGGTGACGTCTCAGATGTGAAGTAAAAAGTCAAGGTTTTTCCACAATACCTGACGACCATTTAATTTTTGGGCTTCCGTGGCGCAATGGTTAGCGCGTTCAGCTGCTTTTCAAAAGACTGGTGTTTTGAACCCTCCCGGGAGCGGTGTGGTGACGTCTCAGATGTGAAGTAAAAAGTCAAGGTTTTTCCACAATACCTGACGACCATTTAATTTTTGGGCTTCCGTGGCGCAATGGTTAGCGCGTTCAGCTGCTATTCAAAAGACTGGTGTTTTGAGCCCTCCCGGGAGCGGTGTGGTGACGTCTCAGATGTGAAGTAAAAAGTCAAGGTTTTTCCACAATACCTGACGACCATTTAATTTTTGGGCTTCCGTGGCGCAATGGTTAGCGCGTTCAGCTGCTATTCAAAAGACTGGTGTTTTGAGCCCTCCCGGGAGCGGTGTGGTGACGTCTCAGATGTGAAGTAAAAAGTCAAGGTTTTTCCACAATACCTGACGACCATTTAATTTTTGGGCTTCCGTGGCGCAATGGTTAGCGCGTTCAGCTGCTTTTCAAAAGACTGGTGTTTTGAACCCTCCCGGGAGCGGTGTTGTGACGTCTCAGATGTAACGTAAAATGTCAGAGTTTTTCCACAATACCTGACGAACATTTAATTTTTGGGCTTCAGTGGCGCAATGGTTAGCACGTTCAGCTGTTAATCGAAAGGTTGGTGGTTCGAACCCACCCGGGAGAGGTGTTGTGGGGTCTCAGATGTAGCGTAAAAATTCATAACTTTTCCACAATACCTGACAACCATTTAATTTCTGAGCTTCCGTGGCTCAATGGTTAGCGCGTTCGGCTGTTAACGAATAGGAAGGTGGTTCGAGCCCATCCGGGAGCGGTGTTGTGACGTCTCAGATGTGAAGTAAATAGTCAAGGTTTTTCCACAATACCTGACGAACATTTAATTTTTGGGCTTCCGTGGCGCAATGGTTAGCGCGTTCAGCTGCTATTCAGAAGACTGGTGGTTTGAGCCCTCCCGGGAGCGGTGTCGTGACGTCTCAGATGTAACGTAAAATGTCAGAGTTTTTCCACAATACCTGACGAACATTTAATTTTTGGGCTTCCGTGGCGCAATGGTTAGCGCTTTCAGCTGTTAACCGAAAGGTTGGTGGTTCGAGCCCACCCGGGAGAGGTGTTGTGGGGTCTCAGATGTAGCGTAAAAAGTCATAACTTTTCCACAATACCTGACAACCATTTAATTTCTGAGCTTCCGTGGCTCAATGGTTAGCGCGTTCGGCTGTTAACGAATAGGTAGGTGGTTCGAGCCCATCCGGGAGCGGTGTTGTGACGTCTCAGATGTGAAGTAAATAGTCAAAGTTTTTCCACAATACCTGATGACCATTTAATTTTTGGGCTTCCGTGGAGCAAGGGTTAGCGCGTTCAGCTGCTATTCAAAAGACTGGTGGTTTGAGCCCTCCCGGGAGCGGTGTTGTGACGTCCCAGATGTAACGTAAAATGTCTGAGTTTTTCCACAATACCTGACGAACATTTAATTTTTGGGCTTCCGTAGCGCAATGGTTAGAACGTTCAGCTGTTAATCGAAAGGTTGGTATTTCGAGCCCACCCAGGAGAGGTGTTGTGGGGTCTCAGATGTAGCGTAAAAAGTCGTAACTTTTCCACAATACCTGACAACCATTTAATTTCTGAGCTTCCGTGGATCAATGGTTAGCGCGTTCGGCTGTTAACGAATAAGTTGGTGGTTCGAGCCCATCCGGGAGCGGTGTTGTGACGTCTCAGTTGTGAAGTAAAAAGTCAAGGTTTTTCCACAATACCTGACGACCATTTAATTTTTGGGCTTCCGTGGCGCAATGGTTAGCGCGTTCAGCTGCTATTCAAAAGACTGGTGTTTTGAGCCCTCCCGGGAGCGGTGTTGTGACGTCTCAGATGTGAAGTAAAAAGTCAATGTTTTTCCACAATACCTGACGACCATTTAATTTTTGGGCTTCCGTGGCGCAATGGTTAGCGCGTTCTGCTGCTATTCAAAAGACTGGTGTTTTGAGCCCTCCCGGGAGCGGTGTTGTGACGTCCCAGATGTAACGTAAAATGTCAGAGTTTTTCCACAATACCTGACGAAAATTTAATTTTTGGGCTTCCGTGGCGCAATGGTTAGCACGTTCAGCTGTTAATCGAAAGGTTGGTGGTTCGAGCCCACCCGGGAGAGGTGTTGTGGGGTCTCAGTTGTAGCGTAAAAAGTCATAACTTTTCCACAATACCTGACAACCATTTAATTTCTGAGCTTCCGAGGCTCAATGGTTAGCGCATTCGGCTGTTATCGAATAGGTTGGTGGTTCGAGCCCATCCGGGAGCGGTGTTGTGACGTCTCAGATGTGAAGTAAATAGTCAAGGTTTTTCCACAATACCTGACGAACATTTAATTTTTGGGCTTCCGTGGCGCAATGGTTAGCGCGTTCAGCTGCTATTCAGAAGACTGGTGGTTTGAGCCCTCCCGGGAGCGGTGTCGTGACGTCTCAGATGTAACGTAAAATGTCAGAGTTTTTCCACAATACCTGACGAACATTTAATTTTTGGGCTTCCGTGGCGCAATGGTTAGCGCTTTCAGCTGTTAACCGAAAGGTTGGTGGTTCGAGCCCACCCGGGAGAGGTGTTGTGGGGTCTCAGATGTAGCGTAAAAAGTCATAACTTTTCCACAATACCTGACAACCATTTAATTTCTGAGCTTCCGTGGCTCAATGGTTAGCGCGTTCGGCTGTTAACGAATAGGTAGGTGGTTCGAGCCCATCCGGGAGCGGTGTTGTGACGTATCAGATGTGAAGTAAATAGTCAAGGTTTTTCCACAATACCTGACGAACATTTAATTTTTGGGCTTCCGTGGCGCAATGGTTAGCGCTTTCAGCTGTTAACCGAAAGGTTGGTGGTTCGAGCCCACCCGGGAGAGGTGTTGTGGGGTCTCAGATGTAGCGTAAAAAGTCATAACTTTTCCACAATACCTGACAACCATTTAATTTCTGAGCTTCCGTGGCTCAATGGTTAGCGCGTTCGGCTGTTAACGAATAGGTAGGTGGTTCGAGCCCATCCGGGAGCGGTGTTGTGACGTCTCAGATGTGAAGTAAATAGTCAAAGTTTTTCCACAATACCTGATGACCATTTAATTTTTGGGCTTCCGTGGAGCAAGGGTTAGCGCGTTCAGCTGCTATTCAAAAGACTGGTGGTTTGAGCCCTCCCGGGAGCGGTGTTGTGACGTCCCAGATGTAACGTAAAATGTCTGAGTTTTTCCACAATACCTGACGAACATTTAATTTTTGGGCTTCCGTAGCGCAATGGTTAGAACGTTCAGCTGTTAATCGAAAGGTTGGTATTTCGAGCCCACCCAGGAGAGGTGTTGTGGGGTCTCAGATGTAGCGTAAAAAGTCGTAACTTTTCCACAATACCTGACAACCATTTAATTTCTGAGCTTCCGTGGATCAATGGTTAGCGCGTTCGGCTGTTAACGAATAAGTTGGTGGTTCGAGCCCATCCGGGAGCGGTGTTGTGACGTCTCAGTTGTGAAGTAAAAAGTCAAGGTTTTTCCACAATACCTGACGACCATTTAATTTTTGGGCTTCCGTGGCGCAATGGTTAGCGCGTTCAGCTGCTATTCAAAAGACTGGTGTTTTGAGCCCTCCCGGGAGCGGTGTTGTGACGTCTCAGATGTGAAGTAAAAAGTCAATGTTTTTCCACAATACCTGACGACCATTTAATTTTTGGGCTTCCGTGGCGCAATGGTTAGCGCGTTCTGCTGCTATTCAAAAGACTGGTGTTTTGAGCCCTCCCGGGAGCGGTGTTGTGACGTCCCAGATGTAACGTAAAATGTCAGAGTTTTTCCACAATACCTGACGAAAATTTAATTTTTGGGCTTCCGTGGCGCAATGGTTAGCACGTTCAGCTGTTAATCGAAAGGTTGGTGGTTCGAGCCCACCCGGGAGAGGTGTTGTGGGGTCTCAGTTGTAGCGTAAAAAGTCATAACTTTTCCACAATACCTGACAACCATTTAATTTCTGAGCTTCCGAGGCTCAATGGTTAGCGCATTCGGCTGTTATCGAATAGGTTGGTGGTTCGAGCAAATCCGGGAGCGGTGTTGTGACGTCTCAGATGTGAAGTAATAAGTCTAGGTTTTTCCACAATACCTGACGACCATTTAATTTTTGGGCTTCCGTGGCGCAATGGTTAGCGCGTTCAGCTGCTATTCAAAAGACTGGTTTTTTGAGCCCTCCCGGGAGCGGTGTTGTGACGTCTCAGATGTAACGTAAAATGTCAGACTTTTTCCACAATACCTGACGAACATTTAATATTCGGGCTTCCGTGGCGCAATGGGTAGCACGTTCAGCTGTTAATCGAAAGGTTGGTGGTTCGAGCCCACCCGTGAGAGGTGTTGTGGGGTCTCAGATGTAGCGTAAAAAGTCATAACTTTTCCACAATACCTGACAACCATTTAATTTCTGAGCTTCCGTGGCTCAATGGTTAGCGCGTTTGGCTGTTAACGAATAGGTTGGTGGTTCGAGCGCACCCTGGAGAGGTGCTGTAGGGTCTCAGATGTGAAGTAAAAAGTCAAGGTTTTTCCACAATACCTGACGACCATTTAATTTTTGGGCTTCCGTGGAGCAATGGTTAGCGCGTTCAGCTGCTATTCAAAAGACTGGTGGTTTGAGCCCTCCCGGGAGCGGTGTTGTGACGTCTCAGATGTAACGTAAAATGTCTGAGTTTTTCCAATATACCTGACGAACATTTAATTTTTGGGCTTCCGTGGCGCAATGGTTAGCACGTTCAGCTGTTAATCGAAAGGTTGGTGGTTCGAGCCCACCCGAGTGAGGTGTTGTGGGGTCTCAGATGTAGCGTAAAAAGTCATAACTTTTCCACAATACCTGACAACCATTTAATTTCTGAGCTTCCGTGGCTCAATGGTTAGCACGTTCGGATGTTAACGAATAGGTTGGTGGTTCGAGCCCATCCGGGAGCGGTGTTGTGACGTCTCAGATGTGAAGTAAAAAGACAAGGTTTTTCCACAATACCTGACGACCATTTAATTTTTGGGCTTCCGTGGAGCAATGGTTAGCGCGTTCAGCTGCTATTCAAAAGACTGGTGGTTTGAGCCCTCCCGGGAGCGGTGTTGTGACGTCTCAGATGTAACGTAAAATGTCTGAGTTTTTCCACAATACCTGACGAACATTTAATTTTTGGGCATCCGTGGCGCAATGGTTAGCGCGTTCAGCTGCTATTCAAAAGACTGGTGTTTTGAGCCCTCCCGGGAGCGGTGTTGTGACGTCTCAGATGTAACGTAAAATGTTAGAGTATTCCCACAATACCTGACGACCATTTAATTTTTGGGCTTCCGTGGCGCAATGGTTAGCGCGTTCAGCTGCTATTCAAAAGACTGGTGTTTTGAACCCTCCCGGGAGCGGTGTTGTGACGTCTCAGATGTAACGTAAAATGTCAGAGTTTTTCCACAATACCTGACGAACATTTAATTTTTGGGCTTCCGTGGCGCAATGGTTAGCACGTTCAGCTGTTAATCGAAAGGTTGGTATTTCGAGCCCACCCGGGAGAGGTGTTGTGGGGTCTCAGATGTAGCGTAAAAATTCATAACTTTTCCACAATACCTGACAACCATTTAATTTCTGAGCTTCCGTGGCTCAATGGTTAGCGCGTTCGGCTGTTAACGAATAAGAAGGTGGTTCGAGCCCATCCGGGAGCGGTGTTGTGACGTCTCAGATGTGAAGTAAATAGTCAAGGTTTTTCCACAATACCTGACGAACATTTAATTTTTGGGCTTCCGTGGCGCAATGGTTAGCGCGTTCAGCTGCTATTCAGAAGACTGGTGGTTTGAGCCCTCCCGGGAGCGGTGTCGTGACGTCTCAGATGTAACGTAAAATGTCAGAGTTTTTCCACAATACCTGACGAATATTTAATTTTTGGGCTTCCGTGGCGCAATGGTTAGCGCTTTCAGCTGTTAACCGAAAGGTTGGTGGTTCGAGCCCACCCGGGAGAGGTGTTGTGGGGTCTCAGATGTAGCGTAAAAAGTCATAACTTTTCCACAATACCTGACAACCATTTAATTTCTGAGCGTCCGTGGCTCAATGGTTAGCGCGTTCGGCTGTTAACGAATAGGTAGGTGGTTCGAGCCCATCCGGGAGCGGTGTTGTGACGTATCAGATGTGAAGTAAATAGTCAAGGTTTTTCCACAATACCTGACGAACATTTAATTTTTGGGCTTCCGTGGCGCAATGGTTAGCGCTTTCAGCTGTTAACCGAAAGGTTGGTGGTTCGAGCCCACCCGGGAGAGGTGTTGTGGGGTCTCAGATGTAGCGTAAAAAGTCATACACCAGTCTTTTGAATAGCAGCAGAACGCGCTAACCATTGCGCCACGGAAGCCCAAAAATTAAATGGTCGTCAGGTATTGTGGAAAACATTGACTTTTTACTTCACATCTGAGACGTCACAACACCGCTCCCGGGAGGGCTCAAAACATCAGTCTTTTGAATAGCAGCTGAACGCGCTAACCATTGCGCCACGGAAGCCCAAAAATTAAATGGTCGTCAGGTATTGTGGAAAAACCTTGACTTTTTACTTCACAACTGAGACGTCACAACACCGCTCCCGGATGGGCTCGAACCACCAACTTATTCGTTAACAGCCGAACGCGCTAACCATTGATCCACGGAAGCTCAGAAATTAAATGGTTGTCAGGTATTGTGGAAAAGTTACGACTTTTTACGCTACATCTGAGACCCCACAACACCTCTCCTGGGTGGGCTCGAAATACCAACCTTTCGATTAACAGCTGAACGTTCTAACCATTGCGCTACGGAAGCCCAAAAATTAAATGTTCGTCAGGTATTGTGGAAAAACTCAGACATTTTACGTTACATCTGGGACGTCACAACACCGCTCCCGGGAGGGCTCAAACCACCAGTCTTTTGAATAGCAGCTGAACGCGCTAACCCTTGCTCCACGGAAGCCCAAAAATTAAATGGTCATCAGGTATTGTGGAAAAACTTTGACTATTTACTTCACATCTGAGACGTCACAACACCGCTCCCGGATGGGCTCGAACCACCTACCTATTCGTTAACAGCCGAACGCGCTAACCATTGAGCCACGGAAGCTAAGAAATTAAATGGTTGTCAGGTATTGTGGAAAAGTTATGACTTTTTACGCTACATCTGAGACCCCACAACACCTCTCCCGGGTGGGCTCGAACCACCAACCTTTCGGTTAACAGCTGAAAGCGCTAACCATTGCGCCACGGAAGCCCAAAAATTAAATGTTCGTCAGGTATTGTGGAAAAACCTTGACTATTTACTTCACATCCGATACGTCACAACACCGCTCCCGGATGGGCTCGAACCACCAACCTTTCGATTAACAGCTGAACGTGCTAACCATTGCGCCACTGAAGCCCAAAAATTAAATGTTCGTCAGGTATTGTGGAAAAACTGACATTTTACGTTACATCTGAGACGTCACAACACCGCTCCCGGGAGGGTTCAAAACACCAGTCTTTTGAAAAGCAGCTGAACGCGCTAACCATTGCGCCACGGAAGCCCAAAAATTAAATGGTCGTCAGGTATTGTGGAAAAACCTTGACTTTTTACTTCACATCTGAGACGTCACAACACCGCTCCCGGGAGGGCTCAAAACACCAGTCTTTTGAATAGCAGCTGAACGCGCTAACCATTGCGCCACGGAAGCCCAAAAATTAAATGGTCGTCAGGTAATGTGGAAAAACCTTGACTTTTTACTTCACATCTGAGACGTCACAACACCGCTCCCGGATGGGCTCGAACCACCAACCTATTCGTTAACAGCCGAACGTGCTAACCATTGAGCCACGGAAGCTCAGAAATTAAATGGTTGTCAGGTATTGTGGAAAAGTTATGACTTTTTACGCTACATCTGAGACCCCACAACACCTCGCTCGGGTGGGCTCGAACCACCAACCTTTCGATTAACAGCTGAACGTGCTAACCATTGCGACACTGAAGCCCAAAAATTAAATGTTCGTCAGGTATTGTGGAAAAACTCTGACATTTTACGTTACATCTGAGACGTCACAACACCGCTCCCGGGAGGGCTCAAACCACCAGTCTTTTGAATAGCAGCTGAACGCGCTAACCATTGCTCCACGGAAGCCCAAAAATTAAATGGTCGTCAGGTATTGTGGAAAAACCTTGACTTTTTACTTCACATCTGAGACCCTAAAACACCTCTCCAGGGTGCGCTCGAACCACCAACCTATTCGTTAACAGCCAAACGCGCTAACCATTGCGCCACGGAAGCCCAAAAATTAAATGGTCGTCAGGTATTGTGGAAAAACCTTGACTTTTTACTTCACATCTGAGACGTCACAACACCGCTCCCGGGAGGGCTCAAAACACCAGTCTTTTGAATAGCAGCTGAACGCGCTAACCATTGCGCCACGGAAGCCCAAAAATTAAATGGTCGTCAGGTATTGTGGAAAAACCTTGACTTTTTACTTCACATCTGAGACGTCACAACACCGCTCCCGGATGGGCTCGAACCACCAACCTATTCGTTAACAGCCGAACGTGCTAACCATTGAGCCACGGAAGCTCAGAAATTAAATGGTTGTCAGGTATTGTGGAAAAGTTATGACTTTTTACGCTACAACTGAGACCCCACAACACCTCTCCCGGGTGGGCTCGAGCCACCAACCTTTCGATTAACAGCTGGACGTGCTAACCATTGCGCCACGGAAGCCCAAAAATTAAATTTTCGTCAGGTATTGTGGAAAAACTCTGACATTTTACGTTACATATGGGACGTCACAACACCGCTCCCGGGAGGGCTTAAAACACCAGTCTTTTGAATAGCAGCAGAACGCGCTAACCATTGCGCCACGGAAGCTCAGAAATTAAATGGGTGTCAGGTATTGTGGAAAATTTATGACTTTTTACGCTACATCTGAGACCCCACAACACCTCTCACGGGTGGGCTCGAACCACCAACCTTTCGATTAACAGCTGAACGTGCTAACCATTGCGCCACGGAAGCCCGAATATTAAATGTTCGTCAGGTATTGTGGAAAAAGTCTGACATTTTACGTTACATCTGAGACGTCACAACACCGCTCCCGGGAGGGCTCAAAAACCAGTCTTTTGAATAGCAGCTGAACGCGCTAACCTTTGCGCCACGGAAGCCCAAAAATTAAATGGTCGTCAGGTATTGTGGAAAAACCTTGACTTATTACTTCACATCTGAGACGTCACAACACCGCTCCCGGATTTGCTCGAACCACCAACCTATTCGTTAACAGCCGAACGTGCTAACCATTGAGCCACGGAAGCTCAGAAATTAAATGGTTGTCAGGTATTGTGGAAAAGTTATGACTTTTTACGCTACAACTGAGACCCCACAACACCTCTCCCGGGTGGGCTCGAGCCACCAACCTTTCGATTAACAGCTGGACGTGCTAACCATTGCGCCACGGAAGCCCAAAAATTAAATTTTCGTCAGGTATTGTGGAAAAACTCTGACATTTTACGTTACATATGGGACGTCACAACACCGCTCCCGGGAGGGCTTAAAACACCAGTCTTTTGAATAGCAGCAGAACGCGCTAACCATTGCGCCACGGAAGCTCAGAAATTAAATGGGTGTCAGGTATTGTGGAAAAGTTATGACTTTTTACGCTACATCTGAGACCCCACAACACCTCTCACGGGTGGGCTCGAACCACCAACCTTTCGATTAACAGCTGAACGTGCTAACCATTGCGCCACGGAAGCCCGAATATTAAATGTTCGTCAGGTATTGTGGAAAAAGTCTGACATTTTACGTTACATCTGAGACGTCACAACACCGCTCCCGGGAGGGCTCAAAAACCAGTCTTTTGAATAGCAGCTGAACGCGCTAACCTTTGCGCCACGGAAGCCCAAAAATTAAATGGTCGTCAGGTATTGTGGAAAAACCTTGACTTATTACTTCACATCTGAGACGTCACAACACCGCTCCCGGATTTGCTCGAACCACCAACCTATTCGTTAACAGCCAAATGCGCTAACCATTGAGCCTCGGAAGCTCAGAAATTAAATGGTTGTCAGGTATTGTGGAAAAGTTATGACTTTTTACGCTACAACTGAGACCCCACAACACCTCTCCCGGGTGGGCTCGAACCACCAACCTTTCGATTAACAGCTGAACGTGCTAACCATTGCGCCACGGAAGCCCAAAAATTAAATTTTCGTCAGGTATTGTGGAAAAACTCTGACATTTTACGTTACATCTGGGACGTCACAACACCACTCCCGGGAGGGCTCAAAACACCAGTCTTTTGAATAGCAGCAGAACGCGCTAACCATTGCGCCACGGAAGCCCAAAAATTAAATGGTCATCAGGTATTGTGGAAAAACCTTGACTTTTTACTTCACATCTGAGACGTCACAACACCGCTCCCGGATGGTCTCGAACCACCAACCTATTCGTTAACAGCCGAACGCGCTAACCATTGAGCCACGGAAGCTCAGAAATTAAATGGTTGTCAGGTATTGTTTAAAAGTTACGACTTTTTACGCTACATCTGAGACCCCACAACACCTCTCCTGGGTGGGCTCGAAATACCAACCTTTCGATTAACAGCTGAACGTTCTAACCATTGCGCCACGGAAGCCCAAAAATTAAATGTTCGTCAGGTATTGTGGAAAAACTCTGACATTTTACGTTACATCTGAGACGTCACAACACCGCTCCCGGGAGGGTTCAAAACACCCGTCTTTTGAATAGCAGCTGAACGCGCTAACCATTGCGCCACGGAAGCCCAAAAATTAAATGGTAGTCAGGTATTGTGGGAATACTCTAACATTTTACGTTACATCTGAGACGTCACAACACCGCTCCCGGGAGGGCTCAAAACACCAGTCTTTTGAATAGCAGCTGAACGCGCTAACCATTGCGCCACGGATGCCCAAAAATTAAATGGTCGTCAGGTATTGTAGAAAAACCTTGACTTTTTACTTCACATCTGAGACGTCACAACACCGCTCCCGGATGGGCTCGAACCACCAACCTATTCGTTAACAGCCGAACGTGCTAACCATTGAGCCACGGAAGCTCAGAAATTAAATGGTTGTCAGGTATTGTGGAAATGTTATGACTTTTGAGAGGTGTTGTGGGGTCTCAGTTGTAGCGTAAAAAGTCATAACTTTTCCACAATACCTGACAACCATTTAATTTCTGAGCTTCCGTGGCTCAATGGTTAGCGCGTTCGGCTGTTAACGAATAGGTTGCTGGTTCGAGCCCAACCGGGTGCGCTTTTGTGACGTCTCAGATGTGAAGTAAAAATTCAAGGTTTTTCCACAATACCTGACGACCATTTAATTTTTGGGCTTCCGTGGCGCAATGGTTAGCACGTTCATCTGCTATTCAAAAGACTGGTGGTTTGAGCCCTCCCAGGAGCCTTGTTGTGACGTCTCAGATGTGAAGTAAAAAGTCAAGGTTTTTCCACAATTCCTGAAGACCATTTAATTTTTGGGCTTCCGTGGCGCAATGGTTAGCACGTTCATCTGCTATTCAAAAGACTGGTGGTTTGAGCCCTCCCAGGAGCGGTGTTGTGACGTCTCAGATGTGAAGTAAAAAGTCAAGGTTTTTCCACAATTCCTGAAGACCATTTAATTTTTGGGCTTCCGTGGCGCAATGGTTAGCGCGTTCAGCTGCTATTCAAAAGACTGGTGGTTTGAGCCCTCCCGGGAGCGGTGTTGTGACGTCTCAGATGTAACGTAAAATGTCAGAGTTTTTCCACAATACCTGACGACCATTTAAATTTTGGGCTTCCGTGGCGCAATGGTTAGCGCGTTCAGCTGCTATTCAAAAGACTGATGTTTTGAACCCTACCGGGAGCGGTGTTGTGACGTCTCAGATGTAACGTAAAATGTCAGAGTTTTTCCACAATACCTGACGAACATTTAATTTTTGGGCTTCCGTGGCGCAATGGTTAGCTCGTTCAGCTGTTAATCGAAAGGTTGGTGGTTCGAGCCCACCCGGGAGAGGTGTTGTGGGGTCTCAGATGTAGCGTAAAAAGTCATAACTTTTCCACAATACATGAAAACCATTTAATTTCTGAGCTTCCGTGGCTCAATGGTTAGCGCGTTCGGCTGTTAACGAATAGGTTGGTGGTTTGAGCCCATCCGGGAGCGGTGTTGTGACGTCTCAGATGTGAAGTAAATAGTCAAGGTTTTTCCACAATACCTGACGACCATTTAATTTTTGGGCTTCCGTGGCGCAATGGTTAGCGCGTTCAGCTGCTATTCAAAAGACTGTTGTTTTGAACCCTCCCGGGAGCGGTGTTGTGACGTCTCAGATGTAACGTAAAATGTCAGAGTTTTTCCACAATAAATGACGAACATTTAATTTTTGGGCTTCCGTGGCGCAATGGTTAGCACGTTCAGCTATTAATCGAAAGGTTGGTGGTTCGAGCCCACCCGGGAGAGGTGTTGTGGGGTCTCAGATGTAGCGTAAAAAGTCATAACTTTTCCACAATACCTGACAACCATTTAATTTCTGAGATTCCGTGGCTCAATGGTTAGCGCGTTCGGCTGTTAACGAATAGGTTGGTGGTTTGAGCCCATCCGGGAGCGGTGTTGTGACGTCTCAGATGTGAAGTAAATAGTCAAAGCGAAATTCAAAAGTTTAGGGTACCACAATGATGAATATATGGCAAAAATATTAAACTGCACTAAACATTGCAATTAGGGTAAAAAATTCAAATAAATTTTAAGCTTAATCCACTCTCACGAACCACGCTCAAATTAAGATTAAAACCTCACAAGTTTTTCGTACAGCCACAGTAGTTTCCTATTTCACTTTCAAATTAATTTAAATGATCATTAAAATATATCAAAAGCGCATACTACTTGTATTATAAACTAAATCCACACAAGATTAACAAGATAAGCCGTTAAATTAAACTCGATCAATTATAATTAATGTGAAATTAACCCAAAATACGAATGTTTTGGGTAAATTCATGGATACCTTATAATTAATCTAACAAATTAAAATTAAAACTACACTTATCTTTCACCCAGCCTCCACTTTCCTGTTTAATTCTTACGATTAATTAAATTGTCATTTAAAAGCATTTTTCCCCCATTTTGAAAAGAGAGCCATTGAAAAGGAGCGATATTTAAAAGTTTTGGGGCAAAATAGTGATTGTTCCGCAAGAGTCAAACAGTCACGCCTCTAAAGTTTGCAGCTAGGGAGAATTTCTTGTTCAAACTCGTTTAATAAACAGAAATAAGACTAGTAAAAGAAGATCAGCCGTTAATTTCAACTTAATAACCATATTTAACGTGAAATTAATCGAAAACAATACGTTTTTTGGGTAACTTTAGATAAATCTTAACTGAAATAATAAAATAAGATCAAACTACGCGAGTTGTTCTTTCAGCTTAAATGTTTTCCTATTTAACACTAAAATTAATTACATTTTCACTATAATACATTAATGGGCTCCAAATACAAAATTTTAGGGTAAGGAATGTGTCAAAATGAAACTTTTCCATTTAAATTTTAATTAGGCCTGTGCGAGTCCAGTTTTTTAGGGTTCGAGTCGAGTCTCGAGTCCTTAAAAAAGCTCTCATAGAATCTCGAGTCGAGTCTTTTAATTGGTATCGAGTCCTCGAGTCCTTAAGTCAGCTTAAGAACTAGGTTTCAAGTCCAGTGTCGAGTCCTGATAATTTATGGCAAGTATAATAATATAATATAATTTATGGCAAGTATAATAATATAATATAATTTATGGCAAGTATAATAATATAATATAATTTATGGCAAGTATAATTTAGTATGACATCTCCCGTTGGCAGTATTGGGGGTTTTACATATAGGAAGCTGTTGGTCTGATCTCGACAACACTGTCCATATTTCAAATACCGTCGTTTTTAAACTTCTTTAATAAATAAAGTACAACATTATTTGCTTATCGAAATCAATGTTTTTGAATATAAGTTAAATGTAATTAACGATACTTAAGTACTTCTTTAAGCAATTAGAAATAGATCAACCCCAAATGTATGACGGTAAAGCAAAAATAAAATTATTCAAATTTTAATTACAAAAAGACTGAAGTGACAGATATTATAAAAAAACGTCTTGGTTTGGACCAAGGCCGAAAAAACAAACGATATGTGTGAGGTTTATCATTTGACTGAAGTTTCAGATATTGCAATTGTTTTAGTTATTTTTATCCATTTAATCCTTAATCAATATTAAATTCAATCAAATGATTTTACTGTTAATCGATCTAGTCCCTCTAAATTAATTGAAAAAATTACATATCTACGCTTTTTCAAGAACAATTACATTTTCCGAAAACATTTTATCATGAAATTAATTATTTTGAAGGGATTTCGTGTCGTTGCTCACTAACTTGTAAGCACCTTGACGGGCATAGTTTTAATTGTTGCTGGCTTAACAAATTTTCAAGTTTGCACCAAAAAAGTTTAAATCTGTAGTAAGTTTCTGAGAAGACTGATTTTAGAGAAAATATGATAAAGAACTTTTTTTCTCAAACTAATGTCGTCTTCTTGAGACAAAGCAACAATGCTTATCCTGTGTGGTTTCGTTTAATAGATGGCTCTCTGTAGCACAGGAAAAATATGATATCGGCAATATCGGTATAAATATAACCAGCAGTAAGATAAGGGACTAGAATTAAAGTGCCCTAGCATTGGTAATAGAGCCTAGCACTAGTGAACAAATTTGACGATTTTATGCCGCTTCCATCACCAAGTGAAGAGTTTGGTTACCTCGTTACTTCTAGTCCCTTATCTTACTTCTGATATAACCGAAGGTAAGGGTAAAGATTACATAAAAAGAAATACTTCTCAGTACCAATGACTTGTTATATTCATTTCATGCGGAAATAATATGGGTATACACATTATTCATTAACAGTTATGCGAAGGTCACACTTTACTCCGACCCCCCTTCCTCTATTTTCCCAATATAAAAATTTTTAAAAGCACCAGTGTTTCAAGTGTATGGGTCATCTGAGCCGTCGCAACACACTCAGCCAATAATACCATATAGTTCGAAACCTTTTCACATTAGTGACTCTCCGGACTTGCCCGCCAACCTTAATAACCTAAAACTATAAAACATTCCTGTACATGAATGATTATGGTTGTGGCTTGTCACTCACTAGCGCCTGAAGGACCGATCACTCAGTGTAATTTGTGTACATTTGTAAGTGAGTAGACCATTTTAGAAATTACATACAGAGAAACTAAAACACAAGGGTGATGCCGCCATTGGGGTCTTCTCTCTCTCGCCTAGAAGCACCGCTATAGGCAGAGCGAATTGACTCCGTCTGGCGGTGACCCTTGGTGCGAGGGATAATACCCCAATGGTGGCCTCGCCCCTGTGTGTTTTCCGAAATGGTCTTTAAGCGTGCTAAAATGATTACGCGTAATACGTAACCGGTGTACAAGTAGCGCCAACAATGTAGAAAGGGGTGGTGACGTTTCAAATGAAGACTGAGTTATGACCAAGAAATTCTAAAGCACGGAGAGGAAAATTGCAGTGCAATGTTTTCTTCATAGAGGCGACAATAGAAATGTAGCATTTCGATTAAATTTTTACATTTTCCTTTCGAATTATGTCAAAGTTCGCTTGCTCTTTTTAGAAAGTCAATAGAATATTTCAAACATTCTATGTTGATAGCTCAACACGTACTCCCTTCAAAATAATTAATTTCATGATAAAATGTTTTCGGAAAATGTAATTGTTCTTGAAAAAGCGTAGATATGTAATTTTTTCAATTAATTTAGAGGGACTAGATCGATTAACAGTAAAATCATTTGATTGAATTTAATATTGATTAAGGATTAAATAAATAAAAATAACTAAAACAATTGCAATATCTGAAACTTCAGTCAAATGATAAACCTCACACATATCGTTAGTTTTTTCGGCCTTGGTCCAAACCAAGACGTTTTTTTATAATCCAAAGGAGATCCCAGTATCTCTTGTAGAACAAGAGTTATGAGCCCTCAAAGTTTTGTGCAAAAATCATAAGTAACATATTAAATAAGTGAGACGATACCAAAGTTGACGAACACTTTGCTTAATATCTCGGCCCCTGCTTGTCGTAGCTCAATGTTTTTAGAATGGTTAGATGGGGGACAATTTGGACTTTAACATATCCTAAGGACATCCCCGTATCTCTAGTAGACACAGAATTATGGGCCTGCAAATTATAGTCTAATGCATTTCCTATGGACGGGTTGTTTGTTTACGTTTAGCTTAATTACTCGGCCCCTGTTTGTCGTAGCTCAATGTTTTTAGTATGGTTAGATGGGGGACAAATTGGACTATAACATACTCAAAGGACATCCCCGTATCTCCAGTAGAAACAGAGTTACGAGCCTGCAAAGTATAGTCTAATGCATTTTCTATGGAGGGGTTTGTTTGTTCACGTATTGCTTAATTACTTGACCCTGTTCTTTCGATTAAAAATAATAACATATCTTTAGTGTAGCGGTTATCGCATCCGCCTCACTCCCGGAAGGCCACAGGTTCGAAACCGCGAAGTTTTTTTTTTTTTGCTTGGAACATGCAAAGATCTTTATAATTATCCGAACATTTGTGTCAAGGTGACATTATTTACATCCCCGTATCTCTGGTAGAACCAGAGTTACGAGCCTCCAGAATTTAGTCTAATGTATTTCCTATGGAGGGGTTTGTTTGTTTACGATTAGCTTAATTACTCGACTACTGTTTGTCGTAGCCCTAATTCTTAGTATGGTTAGATTACAGACAAATTGGACTAAAACATACTCAAAGGACATCCCCGTATCTCCAGTAGAACCAGAGTTACTAGCCTGCAAAGTTTATTTTCAAAAATCAAAAGTAACCTTCCAACAATAAGTGAGACAAAAAATAAGTTGACGACGATATTGAGGTAGCCTCAAGTTTAAAGTATCCTTGTATGGGGAGCAAAGAGTACTATAACATATCCAAAGGAGATCCCAGTATCTCTTGTAGAACAAGAGTTATGAGCCTCCAAAGTTTAGTGCAAAAATCATAAGTAACATAATAAAAATAAGTGAGACGATACCAAAGTTGACGAACATTTTGCTTAATATCTCGGCCCTTGTTTGTCGTAGCTCAATGTTTTTAGTATGGTTAGATGGGGGACAATTTGGACTATAACATATCCTAAGGACATACAGAAAAATTGGACTAAAACATACTCAAAGGACATCCCCGTCTCTCCAGTAGAAACAGAGTTACGAGCCTGCAAAGTATAGTCTAATGCATTTCCTATGGAGGGGTTGTTTTTTTACGTTTAACTTAATTACTCGGCCCCTGTTTGTCGTAGCCCAAAGTTTTTAGTATGGTTAGATGGGGGACAATTTGGACTATAACACATCCGAAGGACATCCTCGTATCTCCAGTAGAAACAGAGTAACGAGCCTGCAAATTATAGTCTAACTCATTTCTTATGGAGGGGGCTTGTTTCTTTACGTTTTGCTTAAGTACTCGGCTCCTGTTTGTCGTAACCCAAATATTTTAATATGGTTAGATGGGGGACAAGTTGGACAATACCATACTCAAAGGACATATCCGTATCTCCAGTAGAAACAGAGTTACGAGCCTGCAAAAAATAGTCTAATGCATTTCCTATGGAGGGGTTGTTTGTTTACGTTTAGCTTAATTACTCGGCCCCTGTTTGTCGTAGCTCAATGTTTTTAGTATAGTTTGATGGGGGACAAATTGGACTATAACATACTCAAAGGACATCCCCGTATCTCCAGTAGAAACAGAGTTACGAGCCTGCAAATTATAGTCTAACTCATTTCCTATGGAGGGGGTTTGTTTCTTTACGTTTTGCTTAAGTACTCGGCCCCTAATTGTCGTAGCCCAAAGTTTTTAGTATGGTTAGATGAAGGACAAGTTGGACTATAACATATCCTAAGGACATCCCGGTATCTCTAGTAGACACAGAGTTATGGGCCTGCAAAATATAGTCTAATGCATTTTCTATGGAGGGGTTTGTTTGTTCACGTATTGCTTAATTACTTGACCCTGTTCTTTCGATTAAAAATAATAACATATCTTTGGTGTAGCGGTTATCGCATCCGCCTCACTCCTGGAAGGCCACAGGTTCGAAACCGCGAAGTTTTTTTTTTTGCTTGGAACATGCAAAGATCTTTATAATTATCCGAACATTTGTGTCAAGGTCACATTATTTACATCACCGTATCTCTGGTAGAACCAGAGTTACGAGCCTCCAGAATTTAGTCTAATGTATTTCCTATGGAGGGGTTTGTTTGTTTACGATTAGCTTAATTACTCGACTACTGTTTGTCGTAGCCCTAATTCTTAGTATGGCTAGATGGGGGACAAATTGGTCTATAATATACTCAAAGGACATCCCCGTATCTCCAGTAGAAACAGAGTTACGAGCCTGCAAAGTTTATTTTCAAAAATCAAAAGTAACCTTCTAACAATAAGTGAGACAAAAAATAAGTTGACGACGATATTGAGGTAGCCTAAAGTTTAAAGTATCCTTGTATGGGGAGCAAAGAGTACTATAACATATCCAAAGGAGATCCCAGTATCTCTTGTAGAACAAGAGTTATGAGCCTCCAAAGTTTAGTGCAAAAATCATAAGTAACATAATAAAAATAAGTGAGACGATACCAAAGTTGACGAACATTTTGCTTAATATCTCGGCCCTTGTTTGTCGTAGCTCAATGTTTTTAGTATGGTTAGATGGGGGACAATTTGGACTATAACATATCCTAAGGACATACAGACAAATTGGACTAAAACATACTCAAAGGACATCCCCGTATCTCCAGTAGAAACAGAGTTACGAGCCTGCAAAGTATAGTCTAATGCATTTCCTATGGAGGGGTTGTTTCTTTACGTTTAACTTAATTACTCGGCCCCTGTTTGTCGTAGCCCAAAGTTTTTAGTATGGTTAGATGGGGGACAATTTGGACTATAACATATCCGAAGGACATCCTCGTATCTCCAGTAGAAACAGAGTAACGAGCCTGCAAAGTATAGTCTAACTCATTTCCTATGGAGGGGGCTTGTTTCTTTACGTTTTGCTTAAGTACTCGGCTCCTGTTTGTCGTAACCCAAATATTTTAATATGGTTTGATGGGCGACAAGTTGGACAATACCATACTCAAAGGACATCCCCGTATCTCGAGTAGAAACAGAGTTACGAGCCTGTAAATTATAGTCTAACTCATTTCCTATGGAGGGGGTTTGTTTCTTTACGTTTTGCTTAAGTACTCGGCCCCTGTTTGTCGTAGCCCAAAGTTTTTAGTATGGTTAGATGAAGGACAAGTTGGACTATAACATATCCTAAGAACCTCCCGGTATCTCTAGTAGACACAGAGTTATGGGCCTGCAAAATATAGTCTAATGCATTTTCTATGGAGGGGTTTGTTTGTTCACGTATTGCTTAATTACTTGACCCTGTTCTTTCGATTAAAAATAATAACATATCTTTAGTGTAGCGGTTATCGCATCCGCCTCACTCCCGGAAGGCCACAGATTCGAAACCGCGAAGTTTTTTTTTTTTGCTTGGAACCAGCAAAGATCTTTATAATTATCCGAACATTTGTGTCAAGGTCACATTATTTACATCCCCGTATCTCTGGTAGAACCAGAGTTACGAGCCTCCAGAATTTAGTCTAATGTATTTCCTATGGAGGGGTTTGTTTGTTTACGATTAACTTAATTACTCGACTACTGTTTGTCGTAGCCCTAATTCTTAGTATGGCTAGATGGGGGACAAATTGGTCTATAACATACTCAAAGGACATCCCCGTATCTCCAGTAGAAACAGAGTTAGGAGCCTGCAAATTTTTTTTCAAAAATCAAAAGTAACCTTCTAACAATAAGTGAGACAAAAAATAAGTTGACGACGATATTGAGGTAGCAATTGGAATTTTTTCTGGAAGAAGTGGACAAGTCGTGGCAAGTCATCGATGATGCGCATGTCAAGGTGGTCTCGTTGGACGCTGAAAATGCTGGCCTGCATGAACGGAAATGGGATGACTTATTCACGTTGTATACGAATTCGAAATGCGCACTTAAATCTATGCTAGCCACTATGGTTCCAATCTCGACACGTCAGTTGTCTGTAGGGTCATATTCGGAGATCAAATTACCTAAAATCAACCTCCCAACGTTCGCGGGAGAAATACATAATTGGATATCATTCCGGGACATGTACCTCACTGCCATCCACAACAATCAAGAATTATCAGATGCCCAGAAATTTACCTATCTCAAGTCAAGTTTAACCGGAAACGCCGTAAATCTAATCAAATCACTCACCATTTCTGATGCCAATTACACCATTGCTTGGGATACGGTCACCAAGAGGTTCGAAAACAACAGAGAACTCTACTTTGCCATTATGAGACGATTCTGCTCGCTGCCCATGATACCAACCAGCAACTCAAATGCCTTACGATCGATCCTGGATGCGGCGATGGAATGTACCAGAGCTCTCGACACTCTTCCGATAGCGAATAAATGGGATGCCGTTCTGTTGTTCCTTCTAACCCAGAAGTTAGATCCGTCCTCTAAGGAGCAATGGGAACTTAGTCTCAAGAACACAGAGATACCAAAATCAAGCGATCTGCTGGAATTTATTGAACAAAGAGCGCGCTCCTTGGCGGCATCATCATCCGGTCGCAATCCTCACGTCACAAGGAACCCAGTGACCTTGCACACCAGAACTGGAGCATCGTCCTCAGATGGTAAATGTTCGTTCTGTTCCGCCAATCATTTCAATTTCCGATGCCCAAGACTGTCCGCTATGAAGGTCCACGAAAGACGATCATTAGTACAGCAATCGAACCTTTGTTTCAACTGCCTTCGGACGGGACATAGAGTGAAAGAATGTCCACTGGAAAAATACTGCAAGACCTGCGATAAAAAGCATCACTCCCTTCTTCACGTGGAAGTTGAGAAACCAGACAAAGAGTCAAGTAGTCAACCATCCAATACAAAAGAGTCCGATAGACAACAACCAAGCCAGGCGCAGAATTTTCATGTCCAGGACGCCGCCTGTGCAAGGGATGATTCCATACTAGCTACCGCTGTAATCAAAGTAAAAACTGCGCAAGAGACAGCCCTTCAAGTTCGAGCTCTATTGGATGGCGGATCGACTGTATCGTGCATCTCCGAAGCGTGCATGGCGAGACTGGGCCTCGCACGAAAGAAAGTCCAGACGGAAGTAGTAGGCCTAGGTGCGACGCAACTCGGTCGAGCTAGAGGACTTACTCAGGTTCATTTCAAACCATTCTTCGAGGACACAACGTCAGAAAGGTTTTGTGTCAACGCTTATGTATTGAAGAAAATCACATGTCAGCTACCTTTACGAAAATATGATACAAGCAATTGGCCTCATCTCAGGAAGCTGCGACTGGCGGATCCCGAGTTTAACATCCCTGGCGACATTGATTTACTGTTGGGTGCTGACGTATTTTTCAAACTCCTTTTAAATGGGAAACGAACCAAGGATGCCTTTTCTCCGGATGCGATCAATTCCAAGCTAGGATGGCTGGTTTCCGGGCCGACGAGCATTGACCAACCTAGAGTACACCTTCATCATACTCTCACACTCGAAGAAACCCTGAATCAATTTTGGGCGATTGAACAAGTGCCAAAGACACAAGTCATGACGCCGGAAGAAAAAGCTTGCGAGGAGGATTTTCTAAAGTTCCATTACCGAGATCCAGCCGGAAGATTCGTGGTACGCATACCAATGAAAGAGCCAACGATTCCTCTTGGATCTTCGCGCGAGATAGCCCTGAGAAGATTCTACCAAATTGAAAGGAAGATCGACGCACGCCCGGAGTTGAAAGCCTTATACGAAGGATTCATGGAACAGTACGAAGAGTTGGGACATATGTCGAAGATCTTGCCAGAGAACCAAAAGAAGTCTGCAAGAGTCTATATTCCTCATCACTATGTAATGAAAGATTGGAACCAAACCTGTAAATTCCGAGTGGTCTTTGATGCATCTTCTAAGACCACCTCTGGATTCTCCTTCAACGACGCGCAACTCGTGGGTCCAGTGGTCCAAGATTCGCTATATGCCATTGTCATGCGGTTCAGAATACATCGTATTGCCTTTGTCGCTGACATCATGAAAATGTACCGCCAGATACTAGTAGTCCCAGAACAACGAAATCTGCAATGCATACTGTGGCGGTCGACACCCAAGGCTCCTGTTCAAGAATTCCAATTGAACACTGTAACCTATGGAACAGCCTCGGCACCCTTCTTGGCAACTCGAGTATTGCAGGAGCTGGGCGACACGGGGTTACATGAACATCCGTTGGGAGCTGCGATTATCAAAAGGGATTTTTACATGGACGATGTAATGAGCGGAGGACAAACCGCAACACAAACTAAGATCGCTATATACCAGATTCGCTCACTGTGCGATGGTGCCGGTTTCCGACTCAGTAAATTTGCCTCAAACGACCCTGATTGTTTAACAGAAGTACCGCCTGAGTTACAAGATTCCAAGAACATACTAGCGATGGATGACGATGCTCTTGTCAAGACACTCGGACTTTACTGGGATACGAGGAAAGATCAGTTCCTGTTCAAAGTACAACCTGCGCCCTGTCAGTTACCTCTTACGAAGAGGACTCTACTTTCCGAAATATCGAAGATCTTCGATCCCATGGGTTGGCTTGCCCCCATCATTATTCGCACGAAAATCTTGATGCAGGATGTATGGAAGGAGAAAATCGATTGGGATGCCGAAACTTCCGTAGGAGTTCAAACATTATGGGCGGATTTCAAGAATTCCATTATAAACATTCAAGATCTTCGAATAGACCGATGGATGCATTCTTTACCTGAGATATCCGTTCTCGAACTTCACGGATTTTCGGATGCATCCGAGAAAGCATACGCTGGAGTGGTATATCTGAGATCGGTCGATCAAGCTGGAAATGTCCACATTTCATTACTCACAGCAAAGACAAGAGTGGCTCCGGCAAATAAAGCGATATCAATCCCGAGGATGGAGCTCTGTGGTGCATTGCTCCTTGCGGATCTCATGGAAACAGTTCAAGAGTCCTTAAATCTGAACTTCAATCAAGTTAAAGCTTGGACAGATTCGACCATCGTATTATGTTGGCTGTCCTCTTGTCCACGTCGATGGAAGACGTTTGTCGCAAACCGGGTTTCAAGAATTCAAGAGATAATTCCGGTATCACACTGGCATCATGTTCCCGGACTTGAGAATCCAGCTGATGCAGCCTCCAGAGGAGTATCAGTGCCCGAGCTACTAAACCATAAACTCTGGTGGAAGGGACCTCTATGGCTATCCAGTCGGGAGCCGTGGCCAACTCCATCCATTTCGGATTCCAAGACGAATGCCACAGCCATCGAAGAAGAAGAAAAAATCGTCATTATGACCACAAGAATAATTGTTGATAACGACATCTTTACACGGTTCTCTACGCTTCTGCGACTACGACGCATAACAGCATGGATACTTCGTTTCAAACATAATGGCCTGAACAGTTACCGGAAGAGACAAGACCCCAACTTCAAAGCCGTAATACTTTCTGGTCCCTTGACAAGCATGGAATTAGAGAACGCGTTGCTCACATTAGTAAAGATAGTCCAAGCCTAAATGTTTCCGGAAGAGATAGAGTCCTTACGCCAGAGTAATCCGTTGCCGAAGCGAAGCAAACTACTATGTATACATCCTGTCTTGGATTCCATCGGGGTCCTCCGTGTAGGAGGAAGACTTAAACACGCAGATCTCGATACAGCCACAAAGCGTCCAATTCTGCTACCGAGACATCACAAATTTACGGAGATGGTCATTCAAGAGGCCCATACCCAAAATCTGCATGCTGGTACTCAGATGGTTCAGAGCATCCTATCATTAAAGTATTGGATCATTCGAGGAAGAGATGCAGTAAGACACCAAATTCGGAAATGTGCAGTCTGCACCAGATATCGTGCCGCCACCGCTAACCAGATGATGGGTGATCTACCAAGGGCTCGAGTTCAATACTGCCGAGCATTTGCGAGAACTGGCGTTGACTACGCAGGACCCTTTTATCTTCGTCCAATCACTCCGAGAAGCAAGACATCCTACAAGGCTTACTTATCCCTTTTTGTATGCTTCGTGACGAAGGCACTACATCTTGAAATTGTCTCATCACAAACCACCGAAGCCTTTCTGGCAGCATTGCGCCGATTCACTTCAAGACGTGGGAAGCCTAGCGATATATATAGCGACTGTGGAACGACCTTCGTTGGGGCCGCCAAGGAACTAAAGGAATTTATGAAACTGATTCAGTCAAATCCACACAATGCAGCTGTCGCAGATCATCTTTCCGCACAGGGCATAACATGGCATTTTAACCCTGCCGGAGCCCCACATTTTGGCGGACTATGGGAGGCCGGCGTCAAGTCGGTAAAATACCACCTACATCGAGTCATTGGTAACACCAGACTGACCTACGAAGAGTTCTCAACCGTAGTCACACAGATAGAGGGTTGCCTAAATTCAAGACCGTTAACTCCGCTTTCATCGGATCCCACCGATCTTAATGTTCTCACAGGGTCAAGTAATTAAGCAATACGTGAACAAACAAACCCCTCCATAGAAAATGCATTAGACTATATTTTGCAGGCCCATAACTCTGTGTCTACTAGAGATACCGGGAGGTTCTTAGGAAATGTTATAGTCCAACTTGTCCTTCATCTAACCATACTAAAAACTTTGGGCTACGACAAACAGGGGCCGAGTACTTAAGCAAAACGTAAAGAAACAAACCCCCTCCATAGGAAATGCATTAGACTATTTTTTGCAGGCTCGTAACTCTGTTTCTACTCGATATACGAGGATGTCCTTTGAGTATGGTATTGTCCAACTTGTCCCCCATCTAACCATATTAAAATATTTGGGTTACGACAAACAGGAGCCGAGTACTTAAGCAAAACGTAAAGAAACAAGCCCCCTCCATAGGAAATGAGTTAGACTATACTTTGCAGGCTCGTTACTCTGTTTCTACTGGAGATACGAGGATGTCCTTCGGATATGTTATAGTCCAAATTGTCCCCCATCTAACCATACTAAAAACTTTGGGCTACGACAAACAGGGGCCGAGTAATTAAGTTAAACGTAAAGAAACAACCCCTCCATAGGAAATGCATTAGACTATACTTTGCAGGCTCGTAACTCTGTTTCTACTGGAGATACGGGGATGTCCTTTGAGTATGTTTTAGTCCAATTTGTCTGTATGTCCTTAGGATATGTTATAGTCCAAATTGTCCCCCATCTAACCATTCTAAAAACATTGAGCTACGACAAACAGGGGCCGAGATATTAAGCAAAGTGTTCGTCAACTTTGGTATCGTCTCACTTATTTTATTATGTTACTTATGATTTTTGCACAAAACTTTGAAGGCTCATAACTCTTGTTCTACAAGAGATACTGGGATCTCCTTTGGATATGTTATAGTACTCTTTGCTCCCCATACAAGGATACTTTAAACTTGAGGCTACCTCAATATCGTCGTCAACTTATTTTTTGTCTCACTTATTGTTAGAAGGTTACTTTTGATTTTTGAAAAAAAACTTTGCAGGCTCCTAACTCTGTTTCTACTGGAGATACGGGGATGTCCTTTGAGTATGTTATAGACCAATTTGTCCCCCATCTAGCCATACTAAGAATTAGGGCTACGACAAACAGTAGTCGAGTAATTAAGTTAATCGTAAACAAACAAACCCCTCCATAGGAAATACATTAGACTAAATTCTGGAGGCTCGTAACTCTGGTTCTACCAGACATACGGGGATGTAAATAATGTGACCTTGACACAAATGTTCGGATAATTATAAAGATCTTTGCTGGTTCCAAGCAAAAAAAAAAAAAACTTCGCGGTTTCGAACCTGTGGCCTTCCGGGAGTGAGGCGGATGCGATAACCGCTACACTAAAGATATGTTATTATTTTTAATCGAAAGAACAGGGTCAAGTAATTAAGCAATACGTGAACAAACAAACCCCTCCATAGAAAATGCATTAGACTATATTTTGCAGGCCCATAACTCTGTGTCTACTAGAGATACCGGGAGCGGTGTTGTGACGTCTCAGATGTAACGTAAAATGTCAGAGTTTTTCCACAATACCTGACGAACATTTAATTTTTGGGCTTCCGTGGCGCAATGGTTAGCACGTTCAGCTGTTAATCGAAAGGTTGGTGGTTCGAGCCCACCCGGGAGAGGTGTTGTGGGGTCTCAGTTGTAGCGTAAAAAGTCATAACTTTTCCACAATACCTGACAACCATTTAATTTCTGAGCTTCCGAGGCTCAATGGTTAGCGCATTTGGCTGTTAACGAATAGGTTGGTGGTTCGAGCAAATCCGGGAGCGGTGTTGTGACGTCTCAGATGTGAAGTAATAAGTCAAGGTTTTTCCACAATACCTGACGACCATTTATTTTTTGGGCTTCCGTGGCGCAATGGTTAGCGCGTTCAGCTGCTATTCAAAAGACTGGTTTTTTGAGCCCTCCCGGGAGCGGTGTTGTGACGTCTCAGATGTAACGTAAAATGTCAGACTTTTTCCACAATACCTGACGAACATTTAATATTCGGGCTTCCGTGGCGCAATGGTTAGCACGTTCAGCTGTTAATCGAAAGGTTGGTGGTTCGAGCCCACCCGTGAGAGGTGTTGTGGGGTCTCAGATGTAGCGTAAAAAGTCATAACTTTTCCACAATACCTGACAACCATTTAATTTCTGAGCTTCCGTGGCGCAATGGTTAGCGCGTTCTGCTGCTATTCAAAAGACTGGTGTTTTAAGCCCTCCCGGGAGCGGTGTTGTGACGTCCCAGATGTAACGTTAAATGTCAGAGTTTTTCCACAATACCTGACGAAAATTTAATTTTTGGGCTTCCGTGGCTCAATGGTTAGCGCGTTCGGCTGTTAACGAATAGGTTGGTGGTTTGAGCCCTCCCGGGAGCGGTGTTGTGACGTCTCAGATGTAACGTAAAATGTCAGAGTTTTTCCACAATACCTGACGACCATTTAATCTTTGGGCTTCCGTGGCTCAATGGTTAGAGCGTTCGGCTGTTAACGAATAGGTTGCTGGTTCGAGCCCAACCGGGTGCGGTTTTGTGACGTCTCAGATGTGAAGTAAAAATTCAAGGTTTTTCCACAATACCTGACGACCATTTAATTTTTGGGCTTCCGTGGCGCAATGGTTAGCACGTTCATCTGCTATTCAAAAGACTGGTGGTTTGAGCCCTCCCAGGAGCGGTGTTGTGACGTCTCAGATGTGAAGTAAAAAGTCAAGGTTTTTCCACAATTCCTGAAAACCATTTAATTTTTGGGCTTCCGTGGCGCAATGGTTAGCGCGTTCAGCTGCTATTCAAAAGACTGGTGGTTTGAGCCCTCCCGGGAGCGGTGTTGTGACGTCTCAGATGTAACGTAAAATGTCAGAGTTTTTCCACAATACCTGACGACCATTTAAATTTTGGGCTTCCGTGGCGCAATGGTTAGCGCGTTCAGCTGCTATTCAAAAGACTGATGTTTTGAACCCTACCGGGAGCGGTGTTGTGACGTCTCAGATGTAACGTAAAATGTCAGAGTTTTTCCACAATACCTGACGAACATTTAATTTTTGGGCTTCCGTGGCGCAATGGTTAGCACGTTCAGCTGTTAATCGAAAGGTTGGTGGTTCGAGCCCACCCGGGAGAGGTGTTGTGGGGTCTCAGATGTAGCGTAAAAAGTCATAACTTTTCGACAATACATGAAAACCATTTAATTTCTGAGCTTCCGTGGCTCAATGGTTAGCGCGTTCGGCTGTTAACGAATAGGTTGGTGGTTTGAGCCCATCCGGGAGCGGTGTTGTGACGTCTCAGATGTGAAGTAAATAGTCAAGGTTTTTCCACAATACCTGACGACCATTTAATTTTTGGGCTTCCGTGGCGCAATGGTTAGCGCGTTCAGCTGCTATTCAAAAGACTGGTGTTTTGAACCCTCCCGGGAGCGGTGTTGTGACGTCTCAGATGTAACGTAAAATGTCAGACTTTTTCCACAATACCTGACGAACATTTAATATTCGGGCTTCCGTGGCGCAATGGTTAGCACGTTCAGCTGTTAATCGAAAGGTTGGTGGTTCGAGCCCACCCGTGAGAGGTGTTGTGGGGTCTCAGATGTAGCGTAAAAAGTCATAACTTTTCCACAATACCTGACAACCATTTAATTTCTGAGCTTCCGTGGCGCAATGGTTAGCGCGTTCTGCTGCTATTCAAAAGACTGGTGTTTTAAGCCCTCCCGGGAGCGGTGTTGTGACGTCCCAGATGTAACGTTAAATGTCAGAGTTTTTCCACAATACCTGACGAAAATTTAATTTTTGGGCTTCCGTGGCTCAATGGTTAGCGCGTTCGGCTGTTAACGAATAGGTTGGTGGTTTGAGCCCTCCCGGGAGCGGTGTTGTGACGTCTCAGATGTAACGTAAAATGTCAGAGTTTTTCCACAATACCTGACGACCATTTAATCTTTGGGCTTCCGTGGCTCAATGGTTAGAGCGTTCGGCTGTTAACGAATAGGTTGCTGGTTCGAGCCCAACCGGGTGCGGTTTTGTGACGTCTCAGATGTGAAGTAAAAATTCAAGGTTTTTCCACAATACCTGACGACCATTTAATTTTTGGGCTTCCGTGGCGCAATGGTTAGCACGTTCATCTGCTATTCAAAAGACTGGTGGTTTGAGCCCTCCCAGGAGCGGTGTTGTGACGTCTCAGATGTGAAGTAAAAAGTCAAGGTTTTTCCACAATTCCTGAAAACCATTTAATTTTTGGGCTTCCGTGGCGCAATGGTTAGCGCGTTCAGCTGCTATTCAAAAGACTGGTGGTTTGAGCCCTCCCGGGAGCGGTGTTGTGACGTCTCAGATGTAACGTAAAATGTCAGAGTTTTTCCACAATACCTGACGACCATTTAAATTTTGGGCTTCCGTGGCGCAATGGTTAGCGCGTTCAGCTGCTATTCAAAAGACTGATGTTTTGAACCCTACCGGGAGCGGTGTTGTGACGTCTCAGATGTAACGTAAAATGTCAGAGTTTTTCCACAATACCTGACGAACATTTAATTTTTGGGCTTCCGTGGCGCAATGGTTAGCACGTTCAGCTGTTAATCGAAAGGTTGGTGGTTCGAGCCCACCCGGGAGAGGTGTTGTGGGGTCTCAGATGTAGCGTAAAAAGTCATAACTTTTCGACAATACATGAAAACCATTTAATTTCTGAGCTTCCGTGGCTCAATGGTTAGCGCGTTCGGCTGTTAACGAATAGGTTGGTGGTTTGAGCCCATCCGGGAGCGGTGTTGTGACGTCTCAGATGTGAAGTAAATAGTCAAGGTTTTTCCACAATACCTGACGACCATTTAATTTTTGGGCTTCCGTGGCGCAATGGTTAGCGCGTTCAGCTGCTATTCAAAAGACTGGTGTTTTGAACCCTCCCGGGAGCGGTGTTGTGACGTCTCAGATGTAACGTAAAATGTCAGACTTTTTCCACAATACCTGACGAACATTTAATATTCGGGCTTCCGTGGCGCAATGGTTAGCACGTTCAGCTGTTAATCGAAAGGTTGGTGGTTCGAGCCCACCCGTGAGAGGTGTTGTGGGGTCTCAGATGTAGCGTAAAAAGTCATAACTTTTCCACAATACCTGACAACCATTTAATTTCTGAGCTTCCGTGGCGCAATGGTTAGCGCGTTCTGCTGCTATTCAAAAGACTGGTGTTTTAAGCCCTCCCGGGAGCGGTGTTGTGACGTCCCAGATGTAACGTTAAATGTCAGAGTTTTTCCACAATACCTGACGAAAATTTAATTTTTGGGCTTCCGTGGCTCAATGGTTAGCGCGTTCGGCTGTTAACGAATAGGTTGGTGGTTTGAGCCCTCCCGGGAGCGGTGTTGTGACGTCTCAGATGTAACGTAAAATGTCAGAGTTTTTCCACAATACCTGACGACCATTTAATCTTTGGGCTTCCGTGGCTCAATGGTTAGAGCGTTCGGCTGTTAACGAATAGGTTGCTGGTTCGAGCCCAACCGGGTGCGGTTTTGTGACGTCTCAGATGTGAAGTAAAAATTCAAGGTTTTTCCACAATACCTGACGACCATTTAATTTTTGGGCTTCCGTGGCGCAATGGTTAGCACGTTCATCTGCTATTCAAAAGACTGGTGGTTTGAGCCCTCCCAGGAGCGGTGTTGTGACGTCTCAGATGTGAAGTAAAAAGTCAAGGTTTTTCCACAATTCCTGAAAACCATTTAATTTTTGGGCTTCCGTGGCGCAATGGTTAGCGCGTTCAGCTGCTATTCAAAAGACTGGTGGTTTGAGCCCTCCCGGGAGCGGTGTTGTGACGTCTCAGATGTAACGTAAAATGTCAGAGTTTTTCCACAATACCTGACGACCATTTAAATTTTGGGCTTCCGTGGCGCAATGGTTAGCGCGTTCAGCTGCTATTCAAAAGACTGATGTTTTGAACCCTACCGGGAGCGGTGTTGTGACGTCTCAGATGTAACGTAAAATGTCAGAGTTTTTCCACAATACCTGACGAACATTTAATTTTTGGGCTTCCGTGGCGCAATGGTTAGCACGTTCAGCTGTTAATCGAAAGGTTGGTGGTTCGAGCCCACCCGGGAGAGGTGTTGTGGGGTCTCAGATGTAGCGTAAAAAGTCATAACTTTTCGACAATACATGAAAACCATTTAATTTCTGAGCTTCCGTGGCTCAATGGTTAGCGCGTTCGGCTGTTAACGAATAGGTTGGTGGTTTGAGCCCATCCGGGAGCGGTGTTGTGACGTCTCAGATGTGAAGTAAATAGTCAAGGTTTTTCCACAATACCTGACGACCATTTAATTTTTGGGCTTCCGTGGCGCAATGGTTAGCGCGTTCAGCTGCTATTCAAAAGACTGGTGTTTTGAACCCTCCCGGGAGCGGTGTTGTGACGTCTCAGATGTAACGTAAAATGTCAGAGTTTTTCCACAATAAATGACGAACATTTAATTTTTGGGCTTCCGTGGCGCAATGGTTAGCACGTTCAGCTATTAATCGAAAGGTTGGTGGTTCGAGCCCACCCGGGAGAGGTGTTGTGGGGTCTCAGATGTAGCGTAAAAAGTCATAACTTTTCCACAATACCTGACAACCATTTAATTTCTGAGATTCCGTGGCTCAATGGTTAGCGCGTTCGGCTGTTAACGAATAGGTTGGTGGTTTGAGCCCATCCGGGAGCGGTGTTGTGACGTCTCAGATGTGAAGTAAATAGTCAAAGCGAAATTAAAAAGTTTAGGGTACCACAATGATGAATATATGGCAAAAATATTAAACTGCACTAAACATTGCAATTAGGGTAAAAAATTCAAATAAATTTTAAGCTTAATCCACTCTCACGAACCACGCTCAAATTAAGATTAAAACCTCACAAGTTTTTCGTACAGCCACAGTAGTTTCCTATTTCACTTTCAAATTAATTTAAATGATCATTAAAATATATCAAAAGCGCATACTACTTGTATTATAAACTAAATCCACACTAGATTAACAAGATAAGCCGTTAAATTAAACTCGATCAATTATAATTAATGTGAAATTAACCCAAAATACGAATGTTTTGGGTAAATTCATGGATACCTTATAATTAATCTAACAAATTAAAATTAAAACTACACTTATCTTTCACCCAGCCTCCACTTTCCTGTTTAATTCTTACGATTAATTAAATTGTCATTTAAAAGCATTTTTCCCCCATTTTGAAAAGAGAGCCATTGAAAAGGAGCGATATTTAAAAGTTTTGGGGCAAAATAGTGATTGTTCCGCAAGAGTCAAACAGTCACGCCTCTAAAGTTTGCAGCTAGGGAGAATTTCTTGTTCAAACTCGTTTAATAAACAGAAATAAGACTAGTAAAAGAAGATCAGCCGTTAATTTCAACTTAATAACCATATTTAACGTGAAATTAATCGAAAACAATACGTTTTTTGGGTAACTTTAGATAAATCTTAACTGAAATAATAAAATAAGATCAAACTACGCGAGTTGTTCTTTCAGCTTAAATGTTTTCCTATTTAACACTAAAATTAATTACATTTTCACTATAATACATTAATGGGCTCCAAATACAAAATTTTAGGGTAAGGAATGTGTCAAAATGAAACTTTTCCATTTAAATTTTAATTAGGCCTGTGCGAGTCCAGTTTTTTAGGGTTCGAGTCGAGTCTCGAGTCCTTAAAAAAGCTCTCATAGAATCTCGAGTCGAGTCTTTTAATTGGTATCGAGTCCTCGAGTCCTTAAGTCAGCTTAAGAACTAGGTTTCAAGTCCAGTGTCGAGTCCTGATAATTTATGGCAAGTATAATAATATAATATAATTTATGGCAAGTATAATTTAGTATGACATCTCCCGTTGGCAGTATTGGGGGTTTTACATATAGGAAGCTGTTGGTCTGATCTCGACAACACTGTCCATATTTCAAATACCGTCGTTTTTAAACTTCTTTAATAAATAAAGTACAACATTATTTGCTTATCGAAATCAATGTTTTTGAATATAAGTTAAATGTAATTAACGATACTTAAGTACTTCTTTAAGCAATTAGAAATAGATCAACCCCAAATGTATGACGGTAAAGCAAAAATAAAATTATTCAAATTTTAATTACAAAAAGACTGAAGTGACAGATATTATAAAAAAACGTCTTGGTTTGGACCAAGGCCGAAAAAACAAACGATATGTGTGAGGTTTATCATTTGACTGAAGTTTCAGATATTGCGATTGTTTTAGTTATTTTTATCCATTTAATCCTTAATCAATATTAAATTCAATCAAATGATTTTACTGTTAATCGATCTAGTCCCTCTAAATTAATTGAAAAAATTACATATCTACGCTTTTTCAAGAACAATTACATTTTCCGAAAACATTTTATCATGAAATTAATTATTTTGAAGGGATTTCGTGTCGTTGCTCACTAACTTGTAAGCACCTTGACGGGCATAGTTTTAATTGTTGCTGGCTTAACAAATTTTCAAGTTTGCACCAAAAAAGTTTAAATCTGTAGTAAGTTTCTGAGAAGACTGATTTTAGAGAAAATATGATAAAGAACTTTTTTTCTCAAACTAATGTCGTCTTCTTGAGACAAAGCAACAATGCTTATCCTGTGTGGTTTCGTTTAGTAGGTGGCTCAAGTGTATGGGTCATCTGAGCCGTCGCAACACACTCAGCCAATAATACCATATAGTTCGAAACCTTTTCACATTAGTGACTCTCCGGACTTGCCCGCCAACCTTAATAACCTAAAACTATAAAACATTCCTGTACATGAATGATTATGGTTGTGGCTTGTCACTCACTAGCGCCTGAAGGACCGATCACTCAGTGTAATTTGTGTACATTTGTAAGTGAGTAGACCATTTTAGAAATTACATACAGAGAAACTAAAACACAAGGGTGATGCCGCCATTGGGGTCTTCTCTCTCTCGCCTAGAAGCACCGCTATAGGCAGAGCGAATTGACTCCGTCTGGCGGTGACCCTTGGTGCGAGGGATAATACCCCAATGGTGGCCTCGCCCCTGTGTGTTTTCCGAAATGGTCTTTAAGCGTGCTAAAATGATTACGCGTAATACGTAACCGGTGTACAAGTAGCGCCAGCAATGTAGAAAGGGGTGGTGACGTTTCAAATGAAGACTGAGTTATGACCAAGAAATTCTAAAGCATGGAGAGGAAAATTGCAGTGCAATGTTTTCTTCATAGAGGCGACAATAGAAATGTAGCATTTCGATTAAATTTTTACATTTTCCTTTCGAATTATGTCAAAGTTCGCTTGCTCTTTTTAGAAAGTCAATAGAATATTTCAAATATTCTATGTTGATAGCTCAACACGTACTCCCTTCAAAATAATTAATTTCATGATAAAATGTTTTCGGAAAATGTAATTGTTCTTAAAAAAGCGTAGATATGTAATTTTTTCAATTAATTTAGAGGGACTAGATCGATTAACAGTAAAATCATTTGATTGAATTTAATATTGATTAAGGATTAAATAAATAAAAATAACTAAAACAATTGCAATATCTGAAACTTCAGTCAAATGATAAACCTCACACATATCGTTTGTTTTTTCGGCCTTGGTCCAAACCAAGACGTTTTTTTATAATCCAAAGGAGATCCCAGTATCTCTTGTAGAACAAGAGTTATGAGCCCTCAAAGTTTTGTGCAAAAATCATAAGTAACATAATAAAATAAGTGAGACGATACCAAAGTTGACGAACACTTTGCTTAATATCTCGGCCCCTGTTTGTCGTAGCTCAATGTTTTTAGAATGGTTAGATGGGGGACAATTTGGACTTTAACATATCCTAAGGACATCCCCGTATCTCTAGTAGACACAGAGTTATGGGCCTGCAAATTATAGTCTAATGCATTTCCTATGGACGGGTTGTTTGTTTACGTTTAGCTTAATTACTCGGCCCCTGTTTGTCGTAGCTCAATGTTTTTAGTATGGTTAGATGGGGGACAAATTGGACTATAACATACTCAAAGGACATCCCCGTATCTCCAGTAGAAACAGAGTTACGAGCCTGCAAAGTATAGTCTAATGCATTTTCTATGGAGGGGTTTGTTTGTTCACGTATTGCTTAATTACTTGACCCTGTTCTTTCGATTAAAAATAATAACATATCTTTAGTGTAGCGGTTATCGCATCCGCCTCACTCCCGGAAGGCCACAGGTTCGAAACCGCGAAGTTTTTTTTTTTTTTGCTTGGAACATGCAAAGATCTTTATAATTATCCGAACACTTGTGTCAAGGTGACATTATTTACATCCCCGTATCTCTGGTAGAACCAGAGTTACGAGCCTCCAGAATTTAGTCTAATGTATTTCCTATGGAGGGGTTTGTTTGTTTACGATTAGCTTAATTACTCGACTACTGTTTGTCGTAGCCCTAATTCTTAGTATGGTTAGATTACAGACAAATTGGACTAAAACATACTCAAAGGACATCCCCGTATCTCCAGTAGAACCAGAGTTACTAGCCTGCAAAGTTTATTTTCAAAAATCAAAAGTAACCTTCCAACAATAAGTGAGACAAAAAATAAGTTGACGACGATATTGAGGTAGCCTCAAGTTTAAAGTATCCTTGTATGGGGAGCAAAGAGTACTATAACATATCCAAAGGAGATCCCAGTATCTCTTGTAGAACAAGAGTTATGAGCCTCCAAAGTTTAGTGCAAAAATCATAAGTAACATAATAAAAATAAGTGAGACGATACCAAAGTTGACGAACATTTTGCTTAATATCTCGGCCCTTGTTTGTCGTAGCTCAATGTTTTTAGTATGGTTAGATGGGGGACAATTTGGACTATAACATATCCTAAGGACATACAGAAAAATTGGACTAAAACATACTCAAAGGACATCCCCGTATCTCCTGTAGAAACAGAGTAACGAGCCTGCAAAGTATAGTCTAATGCATTTCCTATGGAGGGGTTGTTTTTTTACGTTTAACTTAATTACTCGGCCCCTGTTTGTCGTAGCCCAAAGTTTTTAGTATGGTTAGATGGGGGACAATTTGGACTATAACACATCCGAAGGACATCCTCGTATCTCCAGTAGAAACAGAGTAACGAGCCTGCAAATTATAGTCTAACTCATTTCTTATGGAGGGGGCTTGTTTCTTTACGTTTTGCTTAAGTACTCGGCTCCTGTTTGTCGTAACCCAAATATTTTAATATGGTTAGATGGGGGACAAGTTGGACA
Organism: Phalangium opilio; assembly: GCF_054372755.1. Lineage (NCBI taxonomy): Eukaryota > Metazoa > Arthropoda > Arachnida > Opiliones > Phalangiidae > Phalangium > Phalangium opilio. The sequence goes on from NW_028324173.1 coordinate 3,214,286, forward strand.
ATACCATACTCAAAGGACATATCCGTATCTCCAGTAGAAACAGAGTTACGAGCCTGCAAAAAATAGTCTAATGCATTTCCTATGGAGGGGTTGTTTGTTTACGTTTAGCTTAATTACTCGGCCCCTGTTTGTCGTAGCTCAATGTTTTTAGTATGGTTTGATGGGGGACAAATTGGACTATAACATATTCAAAGGACATCCCCGTATCTCCAGTAGAAACAGAGTTACGAGCCTGCAAATTATAGTCTAACTCATTTCCTATGGAGGGGGTTTGTTTCTTTACGTTTTGCTTAAGTACTCGGCCCCTGTTTGTCGTAGCGCAAAGTTTTTAGTATGGTTAGATGAAGGACAAGTTGGACTATAACATATCCTAAGGACATCCCGGTATCTCTAGTAGACACAGAGTTATGGGCCTGCAAAATATAGTCTAATGCATTTTCTATGGAGGGGTTTGTTTGTTCACGTATTGCTTAATTACTTGACCCTGTTCTTTCGATTAAAAATAATAACATATCTTTGGTGTAGCGGTTATCGCATCCGCCTCACTCCTGGAAGGCCACAGGTTCGAAACCGCGAAGTTTTTTTTTTGCTTGGAACATGCAAAGATCTTTATAATTATCCGAACATTTGTGTCAAGGTCACATTATTTACATCACCGTATCTCTGGTAGAACCAGAGTTACGAGCCTCCAGAATTTAGTCTAATGTATTTCCTATGGAGGGGTTTGTTTGTTTACGATTAGCTTAATTACTCGACTACTGTTTGTCGTAGCCCTAATTCTTAGTATGGCTAGATGGGGGACAAATTGGTCTATAATATACTCAAAGGACATCCCCGTATCTCCAGTAGAAACAGAGTTACGAGCCTGCAAAGTTTATTTTCAAAAATCAAAAGTAACCTTCTAACAATAAGTGAGACAAAAAATAAGTTGACGACGATATTGAGGTAGCCTAAAGTTTAAAGTATCCTTGTATGGGGAGCAAAGAGTACTATAACATATCCAAAGGAGATCCCAGTATCTCTTGTAGAACAAGAGTTATGAGCCTCCAAAGTTAAGTGCAAAAATCATAAGTAACATAATAAAAATAAGTGAGACGATACCAAAGTTGACGAACATTTTGCTTAATATCTCGGCCCTTGTTTGTCGTAGCTCAATGTTTTTAGTATGGTTAGATGGGGGACAATTTGGACTATAACATATCCTAAGGACATACAGACAAATTGGACTAAAACATACTCAAAGGACATCCCCGTATCTCCAGTAGAAACAGAGTTACGAGCCTGCAAAGTATAGTCTAATGCATTTCCTATGGAGGGGTTGTTTCTTTACGTTTAACTTAATTACTCGGCCCCTGTTTGTCGTAGCCCAAAGTTTTTAGTATGGTTAGATGGGGGACAATTTGGACTATAACATATCCGAAGGACATCCTCGTATCTCCAGTAGAAACAGAGTAACGAGCCTGCAAAGTATAGTCTAACTCATTTCCTATGGAGGGGGCTTGTTTCTTTACGTTTTGCTTAAGCACTCGGCTCCTGTTTGTCGTAACCCAAATATTTTAATATGGTTTGATGGGGGACAAGTTGGACAATACCATACTCAAAGGACATCCCCGTATCTCGAGTAGAAACAGAGTTACGAGCCTGCAAATTATAGTCTAACTCATTTCCTATGGAGGGGGTTTGTTTCTTTACGTTTTGCTTAAGTACTCGGCCCCTGTTTGTCGTAGCCCAAAGTTTTTAGTATGGTTAGATGAAGGACAAGTTGGACTATAACATATCCTAAGAACCTCCCGGTATCTCTAGTAGACACAGAGTTATGGGCCTGCAAAATATAGTCTAATGCATTATCTATGGAGGGGTTTGTTTGTTCACGTATTGCTTAATTACTTGACCCTGTTCTTTCGATTAAAAATAATAACATATCTTTAGTGTAGCGGTTATCGCATCCGCCTCACTCCCGGAAGGCCACAGATTCGAAACCGCGAAGTTTTTTTTTTTTGCTTGGAACCAGCAAAGATCTTTATAATTATCCGAACATTTGTGTCAAGGTCACATTATTTACATCCCCGTATCTCTGGTAGAACCAGAGTTACGAGCCTCCAGAATTTAGTCTAATGTATTTCCTATGGAGGGGTTTGTTTGTTTACGATTAACTTAATTACTCGACTACTGTTTGTCGTAGCCCTAATTCTTAGTATGGCTAGATGGGGGACAAATTGGTCTATAACATACTCAAAGGACATCCCCGTATCTCCAGTAGAAACAGAGTTACGAGCCTGCAAAGTTTTTTTTCAAAAATCAAAAGTAACCTTCTAACAATAAGTGAGACAAAAATATGTTGGCGACGATATTGAGGTAGCCTCAAGTTTAAAGTATCCTTGTATGGGGAGCAAAGAGTACTATAACATATCCAAAGGAGATCCCAGTATCTCTTGTAGAACAAGAGTTATGAGCCTTCAAAGTTTTGTGCAAAAATCATAAGTAACATAATAAAATAAGTGAGACGATACCAAATTTGACGAACACTTTGCTTAATATCTCGGCCCCTGTTTGTCGAAGCTCAATGTTTTTAGAATGGTTAGATGGGGGACAATTTGGACTTTAACATATCCTAAGGACATCTCCTTATCTCTAGTAGACACAGAGTTATGGGCCTGCAAATTATAGTCTAATGCATTTCCTATGGACGGGTTGTTTGTTTACTTTTAGCTTAATTACTCGGCCCCTGTTTGTCGTAGCTCAATGTTTTAGTATGGTTTGATGGGGGACAAATTGGACTATAAAATATCCTAAGGACATACAGACAAATTGGACTAAAACATACTCAAAGGACATCCCCGTATCTCCAGTAGAAACAGAGTTACGAGCCTGCAGATATTGGGGGTCGTTTTCTCTCTTCCTCTCCGCGCGCCCTCCACGTTGAGCCTTCGGAGGCAATATATTAGTTGAAGTATAGTCTAATGCATTTCCTATGGAGGGGTTGTTTCTTTACGTATAACTTAATTACTCGGCCCCTGTTTGTCGTAGCCCAAAGTTTTTAGTATGGTTAGATGGGGGACAATTTGGGCTATAACATATCCGAAGGACATCCTCGTATCTCCAGTAGAAACAGAGTAACGAGCCTGCAAAGTATAGTCTAACTCATTTCCTATGGAGGGGGCTTGTTTCTTTACGTTTTGCTTAAGTACTCGGCTCCTGTTTGTCGTAACCCAAATATTTTAATATGGTTTGATGGGGGACAAGTTGGACAATACCATACTCAAAGGACATCCCCGTATCTCGAGTAGAAACAGAATTACGAGCCTGCAAATTATAGTCTAACTCATTTCCTATGGAGGGGGTTTGTTTCTTTACGTTTTGCTTAAGTACTCGGCCCCTGTTTGTCGTAGCCCAAAGTTTTTAGTATGGTTAGATGAAGGACAAGTTGGACTATAACATATCCTAAGAACCTCCCGGTATCTCTAGTAGACACAGAGTTATGGGCCTGCAAAATATAGTCTAATGCATTTTCTATGGAGGGGTTTGTTTGTTCACGTATTGCTTAATTACTTGACCCTGTTCTTTCGATTAAAAATAATAACATATCTTTAGTGTAGCGGTTATCGCATCCGCCTCACTCCCGGAAGGCCACAGATTCGAAACCGCGAAGTTTTTTTTTTTGCTTGGAACCAGCAAAGATCTTTATAATTATCCGAACATTTGTGTCAAGGTCACATTATTTACATCCCCGTATCTCTGGTAGAACCAGAGTTACGAGCCTCCAGAATTTAGTCTAATGTATTTCCTATGGAGGGGTTTGTTTGTTTACGATTAACTTAATTACTCGACTACTGTTTGTCGTAGCCCTAATTCTTAGTATGGCTAGATGGGGGACAAATTGGTCTATAACATACTCAAAGGACATCCCCGTATCTCCAGTAGAAACAGAGTTACGAGCCTGCAAAGTTTTTTTTCAAAAATCAAAAGTAACCTTCTAACAATAAGTGAGACAAAAATATGTTGGCGACGATATTGAGGTAGCCTCAAGTTTAAAGTATCCTTGTATGGGGAGCAAAGAGTACTATAACATATCCAAAGGAGATCCCAGTATCTCTTGTAGAACAAGAGTTATGAGCCTTCAAAGTTTTGTGCAAAAATCATAAGTAACATAATAAAATAAGTGAGACGATACCAAATTTGACGAACACTTTGCTTAATATCTCGGCCCCTGTTTGTCGTATTTCAATGTTTTTAGAATGGTTAGATGGGGGACAATTTGGACTTTAACATATCCTAAGGACATCTCCGTATCTCTAGTAGACACAGAGTTATGGGCCTGCAAATTATAGTCTAATGCATTTCCTATGGACGGGTTGTTTGTTTACTTTTAGCTTAATTACTCGGCCCCTGTTTGTCGTAGCTCAATGTTTTAGTATGGTTTGATGGGGGACAAATTGGACTATAAAATATCCTAAGGACATACAGACAAATTGGACTAAAACATACTCAAAGGACATCCCCGTATCTCCAGTAGAAACAGAGTTACGAGCCTGCAGATATTGGGGGTCGTTTTCTCTCTTCCTCTCCGCGCGCCCTCCACGTTGAGCCTTCGGAGGCAATATATTAGTTGAAGTATAGTCTAATGCATTTCCTATGGAGGGGTTGTTTCTTTACGTATAACTTAATTACTCGGCCCCTGTTTGTCGTAGCCCAAAGTTTTTAGTATGGTTAGATGGGGGACAATTTGGGCTATAACATATCCGAAGGACATCCTCGTATCTCCAGTAGAAACAGAGTAACGAGCCTGCAAAGTATAGTCTAACTCATTTCCTATGGAGGGGGCTTGTTTCTTTACGTTTTGCTTAAGTACTCGGCTCCTGTTTGTCGTAACCCAAATATTTTAATATGGTTTGATGGGGGACAAGTTGGACAATACCATACTCAAAGGACATCCCCGTATCTCGAGTAGAAACAGAATTACGAGCCTGCAAATTATAGTCTAACTCATTTCCTATGGAGGGGGTTTGTTTCTTTACGTTTTGCTTAAGTACTCGGCCCCTGTTTGTCGTAGCCCAAAGTTTTTAGTATGGTTAGATGAAGGACAAGTTGGACTATAACATATCCTAAGAACCTCCCGGTATCTCTAGTAGACACAGAGTTATGGGCCTGCAAAATATAGTCTAATGCATTTTCTATGGAGGGGTTTGTTTGTTCACGTATTGCTTAATTACTTGACCCTGTTCTTTCGATTAAAAATAATAACATATCTTTAGTGTAGCGGTTATCGCATCCGCCTCACTCCCGGAAGGCCACAGATTCGAAACCGCGAAGTTTTTTTTTTTGCTTGGAACCAGCAAAGATCTTTATAATTATCCGAACATTTGTGTCAAGGTCACATTATTTACATCCCCGTATCTCTGGTAGAACCAGAGTTACGAGCCTCCAGAATTTAGTCTAATGTATTTCCTATGGAGGGGTTTGTTTGTTTACGATTAACTTAATTACTCGACTACTGTTTGTCGTAGCCCTAATTCTTAGTATGGCTAGATGGGGGACAAATTGGTCTATAACATACTCAAAGGACATCCCCGTATCTCCAGTAGAAACAGAGTTACGAGCCTGCAAAGTTTTTTTTCAAAAATCAAAAGTAACCTTCTAACAATAAGTGAGACAAAAATATGTTGGCGACGATATTGAGGTAGCCTCAAGTTTAAAGCATCCTTGTATGGGGAGCAAAGAGTACTATAACATATCCAAAGGAGATCCCAGTATCTCTTGTAGAACAAGAGTTATGAGCCTTCAAAGTTTTGTGCAAAAATCATAAGTAACATAATAAAATAAGTGAGACGATACCAAATTTGACGAACACTTTGCTTAATATCTCGGCCCCTGTTTGTCGTAGCTCAATGTTTTTAGAATGGTTAGATGGGGGACAATTTGGACTTTAACATATCCTAAGGACATCTCCGTATCTCTAGTAGACACAGAGTTATGGGCCTGCAAATTATAGTCTAATGCATTTCCTATGGACGGGTTGTTTGTTTACTTTTAGCTTAATTACTCGGCCCCTGTTTGTCGTAGCTCAATGTTTTAGTATGGTTTGATGGGGGACAAATTGGACTATAAAATATCCTAAGGACATACAGACAAATTGGACTAAAACATACTCAAAGGACATCCCCGTATCTCCAGTAGAAACAGAGTTACGAGCCTGCAAAGTATAGTCTAATGCATTTCCTATGGAGGGGTTGTTTCTTTACGTATAACTTAATTACTCGGCCCCTGTTTGTCGTAGCCCAAAGTTTTTAGTATGGTTAGATGGGGGACAATTTGGGCTATAACATATCCGAAGGACATCCTCGTATCTCCAGTAGAAACAGAGTAACGAGCCTGCAAAGTATAGTCTAACTCATTTCCTATGGAGGGGGCTTGTTTCTTTACGTTTTGCTTAAGTACTCGGCTCCTGTTTGTCGTAACCCAAATATTTTAATATGGTTTGATGGGGGACAAGTTGGACAATACCATACTCAAAGGACATCCCCGTATCTCGAGTAGAAACAGAGTTACGAGCCTGCAAATTATAGTCTAACTCATTTCCTATGGAGGGGGTTTGTTTCTTTACGTTTTGCTTAAGTACTCGGCCCCTGTTTGTCGTAGCCCAAAGTTTTTAGTATGGTTAGATGAAGGACAAGTTGGACTATAACATATCCTAAGAACCTCCCGGTATCTCTAGTAGACACAGAGTTATGGGCCTGCAAAATATAGTCTAATGCATTTTCTATGGAGGGGTTTGTTTGTTCACGTATTGCTTAATTACTTGACCCTGTTCTTTCGATTAAAAATAATAACATATCTTTAGTGTAGCGGTTATCGCATCCGCCTCACTCCCGGAAGGCCACAGATTCGAAACCGCGAAGTTTTTTTTTTTGCTTGGAACCAGCAAAGATCTTTATAATTATCCGAACATTTGTGTCAAGGTCACATTATTTACATCCCCGTATCTCTGGTAGAACCAGAGTTACGAGCCTCCAGAATTTAGTCTAATGTATTTCCTATGGAGGGGTTTGTTTGTTTACGATTAACTTAATTACTCGACTACTGTTTGTCGTAGCCCTAATTCTTAGTATGGCTAGATGGGGGACAAATTGGTCTATAACATACTCAAAGGACATCCCCGTATCTCCAGTAGAAACAGAGTTACGAGCCTGCAAAGTTTTTTTTCAAAAATCAAAAGTAACCTTCTAACAATAAGTGAGACAAAAATATGTTGGCGACGATATTGAGGTAGCCTCAAGTTTAAAGTATCCTTGTATGGGGAGCAAAGAGTAATATAACATATCCAAAGGAGATCCCAGTATCTCTTGTAGAACAAGAGTTATGAGCCTTCAAAGTTTTGTGCAAAAATCATAAGTAACATAATAAAATAAGTGAGACGATACCAAATTTGACGAACACTTTGCTTAATATCTCGGCCCCTGTTTGTCGTAGCTCAATGTTTTTAGAATGGTTAGATGGGGGACAATTTGGACTTTAACATATCCTAAGGACATCTCCGTATCTCTAGTAGACACAGAGTTATGGGCCTGCAAATTATAGTCTAATGCATTTCCTATGGACGGGTTGTTTGTTTACTTTTAGCTTAATTACTCGGCCCCTGTTTGTCGTAGCTCAATGTTTTAGTATGGTTTGATGGGGGACAAATTGGACTATAAAATATCCTAAGGACATACAGACAAATTGGACTAAAACATACTCAAAGGACATCCCCGTATCTCCAGTAGAAACAGAGTTACGAGCCTGCAAAGTATAGTCTAATGCATTTCCTATGGAGGGGTTGTTTCTTTACGTATAACTTAATTACTCGGCCCCTGTTTGTCGTAGCCCAAAGTTTTTAGTATGGTTAGATGGGGGACAATTTGGGCTATAACATATCCGAAGGACATCCTCGTATCTCCAGTAGAAACAGAGTAACGAGCCTGCAAAGTATAGTCTAACTCATTTCCTATGGAGGGGGCTTGTTTCTTTACGTTTTGCTTAAGTACTCGGCTCCTGTTTGTCGTAACCCAAATATTTTAATATGGTTAGATGGGGGACAAGTTGGACAATACCATACTCAAAGGACATCCCCGTATCTCGAGTAGAAACAGAGTTACGAGCCTGCAAAAAATAGTCTAATGCATTTCCTAAGGAGGGGTTGTTTGTTTACGTTTAGCTTAATTACTCGGCCCCTGTTTGTCGTAGCTCAATGTTTTTAGTATGGTTTGATGGGGGACAAATTGGACTATAACATACTCAAAGGACATCCCCGTATCTCCAGTAGAAACAGAGTTACGAGCCTGCAAATTATAGTCTAACTCATTTCCTATGGAGGGGGTTTGTTTCTTTACGTTTTGCTTAAGTACTCGGCCCCTGTTTGTCGTAGCCCAAAGTTTTTAGTATGGTTAGATGAAGGACAAGTTGGACTATAACATATCCTAAGAACCTCCCGGTATCTCTAGTAGACACAGAGTTATGGGCCTGCAAAATATAGTCTAATGCATTTTCTATGGAGGGGTTTGTTTGTTCACGTATTGCTTAATTACTTGACCCTGTTCTTTCGATTAAAAATAATAACATATCTTTAGTGTAGCGGTTATCGCATCCGCCTCACTCCCGGAAGGCCACAGGTTCGAAACCGCGAAGTTTTTTTTTTTTTTGCTTGGAACCAGCAAAGATCTTTATAATTATCCGAACATTTGTGTCAAGGTCACATTATTTACATCCCCGTATGTCTGGTAGAACCAGAGTTACGAGCCTCCAGAATTTAGTCTAATGTATTTCCTATGGAGGGGTTTGTTTGTTTACGATTAACTTAATTACTCGACTACTGTTTGTCGTAGCCCTAATTCTTAGTATGGCTAGATGGGGGACAAATTGGTCTATAACATACTCAAAGGACATCCCCGTATCTCCAGTAGAAACAGAGTTAGGAGCCTGCAAAGTTTTTTTTCAAAAATCAAAAGTAACCTTCTAACAATAAGTGAGACAAAAAATAAGTTGACGACGATATTGAGGTAGCCTCAAGTTTAAAGTATCCTTGTATGGGGAGCAAAGAGTACTATAACATATCCAAAGGAGATCCCAGTATCTCTTGTAGAACAAGAGTTATGAGCCTTCAAAGTTTTGTGCAAAAATCATAAGTAACATAATAAAATAAGTGAGACGATACCAAAGTTGACGAACACTTTGCTTAATATCTCGGCCCCTGTTTGTCGTAGCTCAATGTTTTTAGAATGGTTAGATGGGGGACAATTTGGACTATAACATATCCTAAGGACATACAGACAAATTGGACTAAAACATACTCAAAGGACATCCCCGTATCTCCAGTAGAAACAGAGTTACGAGCCTGCAAAGTATAGTCTAATGCATTTCCTATGGAGGGGTTGTTTCTTTACGTTTAACTTAATTACTCGGCCCCTGTTTGTCGTAGCCCAAAGTTTTTAGTATGGTTAGATGGGGGACAATTTGGACTATAACATATCCGAAGGACATCCTCGTATCTCCAGTAGAAACAGAGTAACGAGCCTGCAAAGTATAGTCTAACTCATTTCCTATGGAGGGGGCTTGTTTCTTTACGTTTTGCTTAAGTACTCGGCTCCTGTTTGTCGTAACCCAAATATTTTAATATGGTTAGATGGGGGACAAGTTGGACAATACCATACTCAAAGGACATCCCCGTATCTCGAGTAGAAACAGAGTTACGAGCCTGCAAAAAATAGTCTAATGCATTTCCTATGGAGGGGTTGTTTGTTTACGTTTAGCTTAATTACTCGGCCCCTGTTTGTCGTAGCTCAATGTTTTTAGTATGGTTTGATGGGGGACAAATTGGACTATAACTACTCAAAGGACATCCCCGTATCTCCAGTAGAAACAGAGTTACGAGCCTGCAAATTATAGTCTAACTCATTTCCTATGGAGGGGGTTTGTTTCTTTACGTTTTGCTTAAGTACTCGGCCCCTGTTTGTCGTAGCCCAAAGTTTTTAGTATGGTTAGATGAAGGACAAGTTGGACTATAACATATCCTAAGAACCTCCCGGTATCTCTAGTAGACACAGAGTTATGGGCCTGCAAAATATAGTCTAATGCATTTTCTATGGAGGGGTTTGTTTGTTCACGTATTGCTTAATTACTTGACCCTGTTCTTTCGATTAAAAATAATAACATATCTTTAGTGTAGCGGTTATCGCATCCGCCTCACTCCCGGAAGGCCACAGGTTCGAAACCGCGAAGTTTTTTTTTTTTTTTGCTTGGAACCAGCAAAGATCTTTATAATTATCCGAACATTTGTGTCAAGGTCACATTATTTACATCCCCGTATGTCTGGTAGAACCAGAGTTACGAGCCTCCAGAATTTAGTCTAATGTATTTCCTATGGAGGGGTTTGTTTGTTTACGATTAACTTAATTACTCGACTACTGTTTGTCGTAGCCCTAATTCTTAGTATGGCTAGATGGGGGACAA